>NC_050511.2:19844797-21044797 GCF_012460135.2 Molothrus ater | reverse complement strand
CATTTTAAAGTGGGAATGTCAGTTAAAGGTGGTATTTCCAGCCTGATCCTGAAAGACCACTTGTCTGGGTAGGAGGCGTGAGGAAAGAAATTGTCTGCTGTTCTGACTTGTACTATGCTCCAAGAAACTTTCTCTGTTAAATACTTTTTCTGTAAGAAGCACTATTGCATCACAGAAATAATGAATTGCATTTCTTGTCTGGGCAGAAACTATTTTAGCAAGTTAATGGGCCAAAAGGGAGAGACTGTGTTTTATGGGGGTAAATGAGTTAAGAGAGACAAAACTAATACTTTGTGGATTCCTCCAGGAGCTATATGGGAAATTCCTGGAGTTTTATACTCTTACTGAGAGCCATGACAATCACGGATATATCTAAAACACTGAACTTGTTTGCATGAGATGAAAGACCAAGGTCTGTTAGTGGGCATAAGCACAGGCTTATCAAACCAGGCTGTGTAGTTCAGCATCAGAAGGTGAACTGAAGTACTAAATATCTGAATGTGGGTTACACAAATCTTCTACAAAATGTGGAAAAGATCAGATTAGGTTTTTGGTCAGTATAAATTGAAAATACAATGGCAGATAGAATTGAAACTGCAGCCAGATGGACTTCTGGAATAGTAGTTCAAAGAAAGATGATATTTTAAGCATAGTGGCTAACCAAATTTGAAACCACTTAAAAGTAGTAAGTCTATCCTGTGCTCTCATTAGCTGCTGGAGCAGAGTCTTTTTCAAAACATTAAATAAGGTTTCTTTCAGCATTTTACATATATTACTACTATGCTGTATAACTTATTTGTCAAGATGTTGAAGTACAAGATCCAAAAGGAGAACCTTTACATTGATCCTGAGACAAAAATGCTGAAACTTGTAGGTCCAGTATTTTAAGATAATGAAAATGTTAATAATAAAAATAATTTTATATAAACATATAAAGACAACACTATAATCATGAAACATCTTCTCTATTCAAATATTTAATACAGTAATTGCTATATTAAAAGTATGGGGTTTTAATATATATAAAAATAAACAATGCATTTGTAGGTCTAGTTTCTTAACATTGCATAACTCATATTAAGAGTATCTTTGCCCTACCTACCCATGTAAGTTTCTAAATAATCTCTTAGGTCAAAAGAACTGGAAAAAAAACACTTGAAGCTTATGCAAAAAGGCACAGATGCCAGATACAGCTTCTGGTCTTAAAGTGACTAAGTCACTTGATGATACCAAAGAGTTTTTAATGAAACTCGCATATATATGAAACAGACAACGCAAAATGTGTTCTTGAGAGATCCCCTTCTCTAAAAAAAAAGTGTTAACACTAAGCAGTAGTACCTGTTTTAATTAAAAATGGTCAAGCTAAAAATCACTTGTGAGATACTATTTTACTTAGAACAGAAAATATATCATTAGCTTTTGACGATCATTTATGTTCTAACCAGAATTTCTTCATTTCATACTAGGTTGGCTCTGACCTCTGTGAATAAATATGAAGAAGCAGTTACCAGTTATCAAAAAGCACTGGATCTTGATCCAGAGAATGACTCTTACAAGTCGAATTTGAAAATAGCAGAACAGAAACTAAGAGATGTGTCCAGTCCTGTAAGTTTACTCTGTATCTATTTATTTACAATAGTTTAAACTGGGATTTTGTAGGAAACTTAGCTTCAATTGCAATTTGTTTGTAGACTGGAACTGGACTGAGTTTTGACATGGCAAGTTTGATAAACAATCCTGCCTTCATTAGTATGGTGAGTATATCTCAAGGTTTGCATTATCCCGTTTTAAAAACTGAACTTTTAAGAACAACTGTTGTTCAATAATACAAGCAATTTTAATCAGTATTATTATAGCAATGGTTTTATTACACTAAATTTAAACTTTTCTACATCATTTTACACACAAAACAAGGAGTGAAGCAAGTATCTCCAATAAAGCCTGTCTTATTTCCAGTTGATTCTATTACTTATAGAAAAAAACACATATAGGTTAGCTATGCTGTTTTTATGTATGCTATGACAGAAAGCTCTTGTCAACAACATGATAAAAATTTCTTCAATTCTCCACGGAACAGTTAACAATGATACAAGGACTAAAGTAACTCTTGTTTGGGAGAACTATCCAAGGGACCTTTCTCTTCTTACTCTTTCAAATTATCCCTAGTAACCTTAAGACTTAAAAAAAATGAATATAAATAGCATATACTGCATTCTTCTTACGTTCAGTACAATAACAAATTGTGTACTTCTCCCTCAGAGTTGTCTTTTTTCCCATATAGCTTTCTTAACAAAACAGAATTAATTAACTCTCTGGAATGGAATTTTGAGAAAAATAAATGAAGAAAACCCCATAAAAAACAACCCCCAAACTTACTTCCTTTAAGAAAACAGCTAAAACTTTACAAGCACTCTGGTAGCTTCAATGGAACAGCACATTTCAGCCAGTGCTTTTGTGTGGAAGTGCACTGCATTCAAAAGAGATCCATATATCTGGTTTGGTAACATGGTCCAAATAATAGAGACAGTAGGCAAGGAAAGAGGGAGCAAGTTCTCTGATGGCGTTCATGATTAAATAGCACTGCATCTATGTGTACTACTTCACTAGCCACACGATGTACTTAAAACAACCTCTGTCTGTTTGAAATCAATGATGTATGGAGCTGGCTTTGGGGAAAGAATCTTTTACATTGTTTCCAGAAGATGCCTGGTGAACTAGATAGGACACAGAGCATTTATTTAGGAATGAATGAGTTATTTTCCCAAGGTGTAGTTACTTGGATTTTTTTTATTAAGGTGAAAAAATTGCCTCACTCTCTGACCTTGAGAAAATTGGTATTAGCCTCAGTTTTTGGCTTCTAAACTAGATAAGGCTTATTACTGATGGAAGAAACTAACCCTATATTGAGCTTAGAATTGACCTGCATGTGACATTTTATCCATTTTATATCTAACTATTAACTAGAGAAAAAAGTTTATTTACTTTTGAGTTATCTATATATATTGATATATTGATCAATAAAATGAATATTGGATATATCTGATTTTTGTAATATCTTTAATAGGACAGTTAAGAAGCACATACTGTGTTTTGTTTACTGGTGGTGCATTCATACAGACACTGATTTCTGTAGGAATAACATTACTAACATTGAAAAATCACGTTTTTTTCTATAGTATCAGTCCACAGACACCCTTACACTATGGTAAAAGCAGTATAATTTTAGAGGTATCTAATGAATGAGAAATTTAAATAGCCTCATGCTTACTACAAAATAAGAAGATACACAGTTACCAGAGAAGATATATGTTACCACAAAACCATACTACAAAGTAAGTCCACACTCCAATTTGGTCTGAAATATTTTGTGGCCATAATCTTAACTGTTAAGGCCTGGTACTAATAGTAGTTACAAAATTATTTTATCCAGGCTGAGAAGCAACAAAATACAGACTTTTGTCCAAAAAGTCCAGTTGAAAACATTTGTCCTTGCAATTCTTCAATGTTTCATTTGTTTGTTTAGTTTTCTGGGGCTGGGTTTTTTATGTTAAATGGCTTGTCATATTTTTCATGTCTGAATCTATAACCACTATTTTTTCTTTAACACATAACAAATTGTATCAGCTTCATCCATGAAATATGTTGCTGTAGTGATTTTTTTTACTCTGCATGTAAACTTAATTTTGTAATAAAACAGAACAGAGCATGTGGGTTTCTTCTGCATGATTTTCTCAGTGACAGCCAAGTAGTAAATGTTTTATAATTTCAGCTGTATGTTGTCTATTCTAGGCAGCAAGCTTAATGCAAAATCCTCAAATTCAACAACTGTAAGTATTAAATTGGGTTATCATTAAAACAAATGTCTTAAGATGTTTGAATTAATAAAAGATGCATAGTACTTACAGCTATATTTTTGAAATGTAGATATATTATTGAAAACGTAATTTTATTTTGCTTACTGTAAAAGTGTAGCTTCTTCTCCTTGCAACTTAGTTCCTCTTAGCAATTAAAAAAATAAGTGGGGCTTATTGCTTACAGTAAAGGTCCCTGCACAACTCAATGCAAACTCTGTGCTAACTGTTCCAGGATGTCAGGGATGATGTCAAATGCCATTGGTGGCCCTGCTGCTGGGGTTGGTGGCCTTTCGGATTTGTCCAGCCTGATCCACGCGTAAGTAAGAACTGCATGGTTTTTTAACTGTCACATTTGTAGCAGGGTAACTGTGCAACATCTATTTAAAAAGGAGCAGGGTCAAGGGAATTATACTGTGGTCTGTTCCCACTGATTGTTATTAAAACCAGGAACTGTAAGATTTATTTTCCAGGACTGCATTTGTTTCCTCCATACATTGCCATCAACTGGAATCACTGAACTGCTGTGTGCTCAGCTTCACTTTCTGGTTCTCATATGTTCTCATACTCTCATATTTAGTAAGTGGCATTTTCTAATGCCACTTACTAAATTCCTTTAAATCTTTTAAGTACTCCTACTTGTGCTTTTAAATTGTGTGGATAACTACCTAATATCTCAGATACTATTTAGGAAAGCTACAGATTTACTTAGCACAAGTCAAACCAATTTCTGCGCTGGCATCCCTTCATTTAGATGAGGAATATTTCAGGAAACTCAGGATAATGAAGAATACTTTATAAAACTCAGGACGCAAGGTTTTTATACTATAATGATGATATCCATCTGGAAGGGTCTGCAAAAAAACCTGCCATTTGCTTATATCCCAAGATCTCCAATAGGGCATACAATTTTACTTTATTTCAGCATTCTAGCCAATTCCAAACTATTTTTAAGTTTCACCTCTTCAGGGCAAAAGTAATTTATGATTTACATCACACATAGAAATGTCTTGCTGCAAAAATTTAGGGCTGTTTTCATAAAAACTGTGGACTATGCAGACATCTATAAAAATGTGTCTTTCCTTCAACCTGCAGTGTAGTTTGAAGGAGTCTTGATAGTTTGCTACTCGCACAAAATGCAGAATAGAGACGACAAGCTAGGCTTTTGTGAAATCATATTTTTTACTTATTATTTTTTTATTAGTAAACAAGTGTTATGCTTCTGTTATACATGGAATAGTTTCTTCTATTAATTTAATTCTTAAGCTACAACTGTTATAGATATATCTGTTATTACTTCAGTCATGAAAGATACAAAAATTTGATAGTATGCTTGCTTTCAATTAATGACATTGCGTTCACAAGTACAAGTCAGCAGCTGCATACTGTATTTCTGGAACCATTAACATAAGGTTGCATGCCAACTCTAAGAGTTGTTACTTTAAACAGTTAAAGTGGATCCTGTCAAAAAGAAGGTAATAAATCACTGTAGCAGATGTGTTATTTTACCATAAAAGGCAATATATTTTGTAAGGTGATACTTTTCTCCTCCATGTGATCAAGTAGAAGTAATAGTACTAAAGAATGAAAATAAATTTATGACAATGATCCTGTTTGGGGACACTTCAACCAGATAAATTCATAAGACTGCAAATACCTTAAACTGGAAATCAAGGTATCTTTAATCTTAATTTTAATGTAATGCACCTTTCAGCTGTATTGTGATATCCTGTTTTCTTACAAATGCTGCTTTCACTTGCTGAGCTCACTTAAAACTGTTCAACACAGGGGGCAGCAGTTTGCACAGCAGATACAGCAGCAGAATCCTGAGCTCATAGAGCAACTGAGAAATCATATCCGGAGCCGATATTTGAGTGGCAGCACTGAAGAACATTCCTGACTTCAACAAGTCATATGAATTGGAATGATGTATAACCCCAAAACGCATACCATAGTTAGTAGCAAAAGCACCATTGTAACTCTTCTGCTTGAATAGAAGACAGAAAATTCTTTGTGTGTGTTTGCAAACAAGAATAAATCTGATAAACAGATCTCTTGCGCATAACTTGGGACATAGTGTTTATGTATAGTTACTTCTCTGAAAATCAATACACTGAATAGGTGGTTTATCAAAATCCCCAAGTCCAAGTCATTTCAGTATGTGCATCAGATTGACCTCCGGGGCTGCTGAGTGGGGAGGAGTTTTGTAGGGCACTGATCTTGCCTAATAGCTACTTCTAAAATGATAGTGTAAAAGATGTGTTAGTTAGTATGCTGAGAATCACGATGGCTGTACTCCTTTAAACAGTATTGAAATACTGAAATACTGATACAATAGGCCCATCTGATGTGCCCTTTTATAATGAGCATTAAGTAGTGTTGATATAGAGAGTACTTAAAATTCATGCTTGAGAAGTCTGTTTCCTTAATCCTGTGGAGGGGGTTTCATGAGTAACAGGAAATACATTTCAACTTTTCATTGGGCAGAAGAGAGGGAGGTGACTGCATATGAAGGAGTAGCACACTTTGTGGAGAAAGAGAAGACAATATTTCTGGGCAGGATAATGCACAGAAATCAAAATGGAACTTTGCTTGGGAAAGGAAAGAAAAGTTGTTGCGTTTTCTACTGCCATGTACCCTCATCATGATGGCAGCCCTGGAGGTCACAATTATGGCACTATGTTCCTAGGCATGGCAAGCTGTATTACATTCCGTATGTATGCAGTATTTAATAGAAACTTAAAATTCTTAACTGTAATGAGCTAAAACTGAGCCTGTGACTGTACAAATAACTAGTACTGAAAATTTTAAAAAAGAACTGCCTTAGAAGGATTTTTTTCTATTCTTGTGTGATAAATCACTGGCTTAAACAATTGGGGATTTTTTTTAATTACACATACCTATCTAAAATGATGGCTATATAGTCAAGTTAAAGATTTTTCAACTCTATAGTATTTGTTTCTTGCTCAGTTAATATTACTCTTGCAAGACTGCTGCTCTTCTGTATGTCTAGTATATTAACCTTTTTTACTCTGTTTACTGTTCACACTGCTTTGTGATACAAAGTACACTTGTTCTTAGCCCAGGGACCTTCTCAACACACGTTCCTCTTCCTATATTTAAACTAATTTGAGGAGCCTGCTTTGAATTTTTAGGCAAAGTGATCTCTCACGGCCAGTTAGTCTGGAGGAATAACAACAGACTCCCAAATGGAGAAATACACACAAACTCCTCAGCCTTAGACTTTATATCCAATTGATCTTGTGCTCATAAAAGAGCTCCTCCAGCAGAAGCAAATGCAAAATCTGGGGGTAAGTAATAAACTTGATTCTAACAAATTGTCATTGTACATCTATGGTATGAATCTTACCCTAGTAAACCAGAGAGAAAAATGCTGATCCAAGGAGAAATGAAAGGAATTGGAGAAAACACAAATCTAGGATATCCATATTACCATCTGTTGACTAAAGAGGTAAAGCTTAATACATAAACAATCTTAAGACATTTCATACTTTATTGAATAGCTTGCCTATGTACAGCATTAAAATGCTTTTGAAAATTCTCTCTTTAAGTTGGTGTAGCTGTTTTCTCCAGGTTGTAGAGATACTTAAGCTTTACATTAAGTACATTTTCAAGTAACAGCTTCTGACTCAACATCTGATGACATGAAAGAGAATCCCTAAAGCGATCTTTTGTCAGGGGTAGTTCAGATCCTGAATATTATTCATTCAAGGAAACTTACTTAAGTTCAATTACACTGAGTAGGACAGGAATACTGTTTAGAAGGAAGTTTTATGAAGGCTCTGGGTGGGCTAAAAAAAGTGTACAGGTATTACTTGGAATACTGTGTTGTGTCAGGAGAGAAGCGTTTTTTACCTAGTATGTTAAACTTCACAGTTGCTTTTAATTCTCTTTCATATCTTCAACTGCCCAAAGAGTGTTTCACTAACTTTGATAGGGGGAATATAAAATCCATGGTGGAGTGGGCAGCTCTGCCAATATCTCTGTAGAAACTCAAATTATTCTCACTTTGCAAGAGCAATCCTCATGCAGTTACTTTTCTGCTTTGAAATAGTGTCAAGAATGTCATGAGAGTTCCTTAAGAACTACAAAGTATGTTAAGATCCAAAGAGGGCAGAAGAAATTGTGTACTTTTACTGTTAAGTACAAGTTCCATAGCTTATTGGATTTATGGGAGAACAATCCCCAAGGTTAAATGGAATGAAGCATTGGTTAGTTACCTGAAAACTACTCTTGAAGTCATCTTCATGGAGTTGTAACTTTCACTTCACATGCTATAATACTGTTGTGTTTAGGTTTTACTTCAGATAAATACCAGAGTATATATTAAAATGTTAACAGCATTAGCTAAGCCTTCAGGAATGTGCTACAACTGACTGGCACAATACTTTACTAGTAAACACTCTCTGTTTGTTATGTATTAACAGAAAGGGCTTTATAGCCTAAACAAAAAACAGTGAAACCAGTAACAGGAGCTGTCATTACATGCTTTTCCACTGAAACCATGAACAGAAAGATCATTTATGCTAAAATCTGCTTTTCTTTGAATTGCCTAGACTGTTTCAGTCATGCACCATGTCTTAATCACAGGGTGTGGAAGGAAGCTTTTCCCGTGTAGTAACTGCACTGTATCTTGCGCTAAAATTTTTCATCCTGCTAGATAAAGTGGAAAACCACAATCCCTGTAAATATTGCTTTAATTTAAGATCAATTGCAATTTGTCATTCAACTAAGCAAATCCGTATTTATACCTAATTGGTTTTGTATCATTACTGTTCCATCAGTGTAGAGAGAAGAAAGTATTTTGCAATCAGTTGTGAACTCCTGTAACCTGCTTGCATGGGAGCATATTCTTCTAACTATGATCATAAAGACATTTAATGAAATATTCAGCTTAGAAATTGTTTCAGTTGCACTCTTGGTTTTGTAACAAGTGCAAAGTAAAATCACTCATGCATACTAAGATAGTACTAGCTCTGTAACTTTGAGTAGATTGTTTTATGGCAACAGAAAGTCATACTGGCATAATGCAACTTGTCTACTATTTCTGTATCTCTCCTACCTCTTACTGCCATATGGTTACATCTCCTTCAATTTGTGTAGTTTAACTCAAAGATATATTATGAATAAAGTTATATACCTTTTTGTGTGTATAGTTGTGGTTTTCTCTTTTTTTTATGTATCTCAAGTAACAGGTAAATTGCATTCTTTATATACCTGTTCATGTTGGTTGGATTTTATCACATAGGCAGGATACATTTCTAATTTATTCTTTCCTGTATGGACTTAGTCCCTCAATATACAAAGCTGGTCCTCAATTTATCCAATATTTTAACACTGAATACTACTCTTAAGATTTTATACATGGGAAGCCTTAAGTAAAAGAGTGTCAAAACTAACTATAAAGTTGCTAAGTGCCAACATGGTAGCTGAGAAATACAAGCTGCTGATTAGAGTCTTTAACACTAGTCCTCCTAGTGTTAAACTAGGAAAGAGAGTCACCATTTTATCTGCTAAATGACTACCTCTGGGTAACCACAGATATTTCAGTCAAAAATATTTCCAGTTTTTGTCAAAACAAAGTTAGGGAAAAGGACATTATAGTGCTTGACCAGGCCCAAAACTTCTTCCTGTATATGCTTTAGAGAACTTGATCTAAGAGGGCAATGCAGGGTGGTTTTTTTTTTGTTGGTTTTTTTTTTTTGGTTTTTTTTTTTGGGTTTTGTTTTTTTTTGGTGAAAATTTATTTAATTGCCTCTGGGATGGAAAGAATAATTGTCACCACCTTATTTTAACAATAAAAAATACCTGAGTTCTACTATTTTAGTTTTCAGTTCACTACTAATTGGAAGATAACATGCCTGTTGACAGCATGTCTTGTATTGGAGGGATGCACAACTCTGCTCATGACAGCAGATAATTGGGATAGATTTGCTGTATTGCTTCCTCTTCAAAGAGTGAGCCACAACCAACACAGTCTTAGGCTTATACTCCAATTCCTAGCTCCAAGTGCCTCTAACAGTGCCAGCTGCATTTCTCTCATCTCATGCCTTTATCAGGTTTTATCTCCTATGGCTATACATGTACCATGCAGATACATTGCCATGCCAGATACCCCATATTATTTTTTTTTGGATTTGGATTCCAGGAACTTGTCTGTAAAAGGTCAATTCTTTTGAACTGAAGTAGTCTTGTCAGAGCCATGATTTTAAAAGGGTTTAAATACTTAAAAAAAATTAAGAAAAATAAGCACAAAATCCTAGTCTTTTTATCAATCTCATCCCCCCGTCCTGAGATGATGTAAATGCAATATAATTTGCTAGAACTACACTTTTTTCAAAGGTTTTATTTTTAGTACATAAAATGCATATGCATGTTTTAAAAGATTTGAAAACATTGAAGAAATGCTCAGAGAAATTAAATAATCATTATCACATTTACAGCTATATAGGGATTTGATTTTGTTTGTACTCATTTTAGAACAGTTGACTGCAAAAACATCAAGAAGTTGGTCAAAAAAAACCCCAGTAAAATTACAGATCTTTTTTCCCTCAGCTTTGCTTGATTTCTGAAGAAACTACACAGACTTGTGCAATATCATCATACTCGTATGTTCTCTTCAAAAATGTGTCTGTAAGTCTTAGGCCAGAGACACTCTAGAAGGGGAAAATATTTATAAGAGTTATTAGAAAGAACTGTTAATATTATAAACCAGCTATTTTACAACAAAACTGTGCTAATAACTTACCTGCAATCCCTGCACTGAAGACAACAATGTAAGGGCAAGATGGAGGGATGAACTTGGGTGCAGCTTTCCAAGTTGCCTTCCTGAAACTCCACACCAGTGGATGGAATTAGTATTGCACATTTCTAAAACCAGATCCATAGTCCTTTCGCTGCTAGAGAAAATTGAAAAACAGGAATAAACCTGTGGGCTTTTTTAAGCATTCAAAGACTGAAGACATCTAAAAGCTTGATTATTATTCATGTTACTACTAATCAAGATTCATAAATAATTATAAGGTGGCAAGCAGTATTTATTGTGATGCACAGTAATTCAGCTGCAGGCAGCTCTCTTTGACACAAGCATCCTCTTATGGGTTTAGCAATACTGGATAACACAATAATTGGATGGACTACAAGCTTTTCATGAGAAGTAGCTGCAGGACAGATACATGCTTTAGTCTCTGGGCTCAATTTCTATTTAGAATTATTTCATTTAAATGTCATTCTTGCAACCCTACAATGAGTTGTGATGGAAGTATGAGGTACAATCATAAATAATATTGCGAACAGATGCATGGAATTTCTCAGCCAAAATTCTGCAATCTCCCATTTCAGTACCATATTAACAGATCATGATATAAGATTTTTTAGTTGTTTCCTTGAAGTTTTTTTTAGTCTCTGTGTTTCAAAGTAGTTTTGTGTTGCCACAAATCATAGTAAAGACCAGGTTTAAGTAGTTTCAGGACGAAGTATGGAAACATAAAACAAAACCAGCCACAACTCACCCACTCAGGAAAAAGTAGGAGAATCACATGACATTGTTACCTGCAATTTGTTATTTTACATGTAATGTCAAAAGGTTCTTCCAAATTTACAGTATCTGGTATTGTCTCCAATGAAAGCCTTACATCACCATAACCAGGAGCCTGGGAAGGAACAAGAATGTATATTCTCAGGTATTGGACAGGGAAATTGAAGTTTTTACTGAAGGATTCATTTCCTAGAAGAAGCGTGGAATAAGACAAACCTGCAGAAAGAAGATCAACTGTGCTTTTGATTAGTATGGAAATCAGAACAGCTGTCCAACTGATGAACACCTTCTTCACAGGTTTAACAATTCATCAGATAAGGATGATCTTTAATATTACATTTTCAGGAGAGTTTAAATCCTTAAAATTTGAATAGCCATGTACAGTTCCTGAGAATATCAGCTTTAATCTAAGGCCTCTGTTAGGCAGATACCTGATCTGTGCAGACATCACCAGTAAACCTTCCCTACCACTATTCTATCCTAAGAAACAAGAGAAACTGCTATTTCAGTCCTCTCTGCCTCTGCCAAAATAATTAATTGTCATCAGTTAGAAAGTCACACAATATGAACACTTGTCAATTATCCATGAACCAAACACATCTCATATGGTCTATCAATAAACTTATAGTAAATAACTTAGTACCAACCAGGGCTGATTCACAAAGCATGCTTAGATTTTTCAATCCCCACAAATGATAGATAATGAGGGAAAAATAGGGGGAAAATTTGTCCTGCCTTCCAAGGCTTAGTTATTGTACATGTTTCAATTCTGCTAATAAAGGAATGTGGTAGTTATATTTACAGTGTGATTGAAAGATATTTCCAAAGCAGTCCAGAAAGTCAGTGATTGACCAGCTGGGAACGGGTTTTAGTCACATCAAGTTTGCTACAGACTAATGACAGATGACATTTTAGAAAGCATATTAAACTGGACATTAGAGTAAGCAAAGGGATGTCAAACCAATGGGGACTTCGATTAGTCAAGCAATATGCACTTGGAACCTTGAATGAAAGAGAAGTAATTATTCAGCACTGGAAAAAAGCAGATATATTCAGCTGTATTAGGTGAATGGAGAATTGACTGGAACAATTATACGCATGATGCTAAACAACAGGTAGTTTTCCATTAACATTAGGCTCTTCTTTTACCAGAGGTACATTAGGAAAAAAACCAACAAACACAAACCTACAATAAAAACAGTATTTTAGAGAATAAACTTAGCATCAACTGACCAAATCAAAACAGCATCAGAGTAGATGAGACCTATACCACACCATATCGGTTGAACTCAAAAATGAGATACGTCCAAGAACTGATAATTAGAGACGAAGGCATTGAAGTAACAATAAGAGGAGTAACAGGTTTTATCCAGAACTGAGGTAATTGCTCAGATTATGGAATCAACTACACAATTTCCCACTTGTGCTACTCAAGAATGATGCTCTTTAACTTCAGACTGGTTCTAGTGTGGTCCTGTACTGAATGCCTGTGAGCATGTGGAGCACCTTTTGGCATGTTGTAGACACCTGCCTGGTTCATTGTCTCCAAAGAGACTGTAGTTGGGAATTCCAACACCAAGCCGCATTCAAACAAACAAACAAACAAAAAAACCAACACTCTCAAAAAACCCAATGAAGAAAACAACCAAATGTACAAATTGTGGTATGTGGTACTTGTTTCAAAGTATTTCTGTATTTCTGATCTGACCTGTAACTAGGTCACTTCCCTAAATTTTCCTCCCATTCCAAACCACAACACTTAGGTAAATAGCTAATAGTAGAGGTAAAATTCTGGGCCTGGGTGGGAAACAATGGTTATAGTGCTGGCAAATGGATTAAGAGGAAATGATTAAGGGTGAGGTCTAGAAATTAAATAATCTGATAGCACTTACAAAATGAGGGGAGAAAAGAGGGAGTTATACTGCAACTCAAAAGGGAAAAAAACCAACTACCTGCTGCTTTTTTAAAGACAGATGTTGTCTAAAGTTCACAAAATAGTGTTTTTCTGTTAATCACAAGGTACAAAATGATGTATGACCAAAACTAATCCTGGAGTGTTGAAGTGTGTGCATCATATGCAATTCTCAAAGGTTCAAATAAAAGAGAGGCAGAGTGTGGAGGGATAGAATGTAAGAGAATAGTGCAGAAGGCAATCTCACCCCTGAGGAGTTGCAGCTGTACTAATCACCAAAGATTAGGAACAGGCCTGCCCTTAATAGGCCACAGCTGTGTCCAATAAGAAGACGAGTGCTACAAGAGAGTGGGTTAGCTGGTTGAGGAGAGAGTTGGAGTTTGTTGAGTGTGCTGTGAAGAGAGATGGAGTTTGTTGGTTGTACTGTGAAGAAGAAGGTGTCAGTGCAGCAAGGAGCTGCCCGTGAGAAATCACTGAGAAGGTATAGAAGATTTGCAATACAATGACAACAGCAGAGTGAGACAATATTGATTTAGGGAGGGAAAAGAAATGAGAGAAAAGGTCAATTGAAAATGAAAACATTTATTGTTAAAAATAAGCAACAAGTTTCAAAGTAACAAGAGGAACTAAGTTTAAGGAAAAGGGCAGTTTCTAATTTCATGGGTTCAACACCTCAATTAAACACCTCAACACATTCAACACCTCAATTAAAAATCAAGACTTAGTTACTTTTCAGTGACTTTCTTGTGAATTTCCAGGATCTAAGTTTTCCTTGCCTAGTTCCAAATCAGTGTGACTTGCCCACAGAACTGCTCAATGTATTAGCAGCTGGGGACTGGGGTAAAGACTGTAAACTTAGATTGAGATTCAACTGTCAAAGTTTTTTTTAACTACCCTTCTGTATCTCTCTCACCATCCTCAAGTGAGAAGATACAAACCAGGTTTAAGCATTAGATGGCTGTGGAGCTGACTTAAGTAAGATAGTAATTACAAGTCAAAATTCAAGAACAATTTATAAATCAACTAGAATAGGACAGACTCAATAAAAACTGTGACTATGAAAGATACATAACATTATCCATAAAAAAATGTTACTCCAAGCTACAATATCTGTATGAACGTGGGAGCAACTTCCATATCAAGAGTTGGCACATTTAAAGAGGTTCTTCTGTCAGTTTGTTGCCAAATGGTATCCAAGCAGTTAATTTTACTCTAGCAAATGTAATTTGCAACACTGGTTACTGGAATCTGACAATTAAAGTTCTCCCTCCATTAACTTATCCACACTTCACTGAAGAAATATATGAAATAACTCTCTAATACATACAGAAAAGTGTGAATAAAAAATGAGGATCAGAAAGTAAGCAGCTTGCCCTTTTCCAAGTCACTACTAAAATTGTTCATTCATTGAGTTTCCTTAAAAATGAATGTTGAGTAAAATTAATACTGAAGTTAAACTTACCATTCTTTGGAGCTGGCTAGTTTGTAGCCTTCCTCGTTCACCCAGATTAGTTTTCCATACAATGTCTAATTTACCAATCACTGTTACACCTTTTATTACTCCAGCTTTCTCTGCAAATTCTTGCTTTGGTTTTAGACAGTATAAGTATTGACGTGTATCCATAGGTTGTAAGTAAGTCCTTGCACCAAAAGTAGACTCACTGAAATGAAAAAAACAATAGGTCTTAATTTAAACAGATATTCTGAAGATTGAGAACCCAACTTTTTTCCCCCATCCCCCCCCCAGGTTTTATTGTGTATGCATAGTTTGATAATGGTAAAACACATAGAATATTTTTCGTTTTCACAACAGAAAAGATCTCTAGAAAATGTGTAGCACCAAGGACCATGGAGAAATAAAATAACCTGTTCTTCTCAGCCAGAGAGAGGAATAGCACAGAACTTCTCTCTGCTACATTATAATTAATTATCTGCCATCTTAGCATTTAAACAAAAATGCTGGTCATTTTTCTTCTGCTATTTGTTTCCCTCACAGTAAATCTCAATGTCATGAAACTAAGATTCCTGTTCAGGAGAAAAACCATTACAGTGGATGCAAACACTTGGTAAAACAAAGCTTCATTATGCTGCAGGTGAATCCTTCAACAGGCAAGAAGAAGACGATAGAATTTTCACTTCAGCCCCTACTGCTGAAGCACTCAACCATCACCTCCAAAAAACCCAAGCAACTGCAAAGCACAAACAGCCAAAGTTAACGTCACAAGATCTTATATCCACTGTAGTCAGTTATTATGGTACTAGGTGTTTAATGAAATTAAATTTATTTTATTTCAGCATGAAAAATTTTTATACTCTATGACTACATGAGGGTGTACCACTGATCCACCCTGAGTGGTGTCTTGATATATCATGATTAGAACAACTGAAAACAATAAGCAGTTCACTGTTCAGGAAGCAAGGATTAGTCAGATGAGTCCTGTAAGGCTAAGCATGTACACAAAGGTCAGGTCAAAACCAGATCTGAGTTAAATTTTACATAGGAGATACTGAAATAATAGTATGTTTTCATGTTATGTCATCATTGTTACAAATTATTTGAGCATTAGGCTGGATATTTCTTTATTAGGTAGAATTATAGATTTTTAAGAATAGTTGATATACAAAAAAAAGGGTAACAAATTTTCCAGAGCACAGGATAGGATTTTGATCTTTTTATGCAAGCAAAGACATACAATCCTCCTATTACAGACAAATGACTAATACCTGTATCTCTTGAAATATTAATATGAAGCATTTCAAAGTCAAATGTCCTGAATGTAAACATACCTTTCCCCTGCTGTGTTAACTGTGTTCAGTTCTGCAACATTGTACATCATAGATGGCTCTAAAGAAACCTTCTCCATAAACATTGGAGAGGTAGTGATATTCTGAATTTGAGCTTCCAGAAAGACTTCATCTGTCTGAAAAAAATCAAAAGTTCGAGTTAATGAAAATATGATTAGTGTTATTAAAAAGAGTAGGCAGTCCTATTGTTAAAAAAGTCACACATGTTTAGTTCATGCCTGCAAATCAAATCAATTAATGCAAGAAAAAACCTTAATCCCAGTAACAATAGGAGCAAAAGTGTTAGTCAACAGATATCTTGCCAAACAATGGATGTGGGATAATTTTGCTGTGTTCTAGCTATTGCTTATTTGTAATGCATTAAATCACCACTTCCCAAGACTTTCACCAACTTAATAGCAACTCAAGCTTTTATCCAAATTATTAAAAAAATGGAATAAATAGTAAGGAATTGCAGTGCACAAGAACATGCCAAGCCAGATCACTAGTGCATCAAGCAGTACAAAAAAATTAAAGTAAATGTGTGTGTTTTTCTTTAACTGAAGTAAAATAGTTCTGGTACATGCTCTGAGCTTTTATTATTAAATACTAGCATTCTAGCTAAAATGCAAAATCCAGCCCCTTCTCTCACTCAGCTGCATCATGCCAAAGGTTATCAATATAGTATGCATCCAACAATTTAACTGGTGCTCTACCTTCAGAACATCTGAAGCTAATGTGGTATCGAAGGACAAATTCTAGTACAAAAATGAAAGCTATAGACTGTTAAATTTCTGAAGGTGAAAAACCATGGGACTAGAGAAACTTTTGCCTCACTTCTTTTGTGGAATTGCAGACCAGTGAAGTCATTTTCCATGTCTAAAAATCTCAGGATATAATAATAATGGAAGACTCAGTCTATTAGAGATATGAGTCCCCAGAAAAGTGAAAACCACAATTAAAGAAGTGCCAGTTAAAAAAAGGGGGATACCAAATTTGCATTTACAACAGTCACTGATTCAGGCCATTGGATTAAGTGATTCTTCTAGGTCCCTTCCAACTAAAATACATTTATTCTACAGATTCAGATTGAAGCAGTTTGAGTATTTTGTTATGATAAATTTTAAGAAAGCACTTTGTGAGGAAGGTGGAACAAAACTTAAGAGTTTCTTCTTGATCAGTGTAAATTATTCTTTATACAAATGGAGTCCTGCTTGAAAATTACAAAATAAAAGTGTGACAAAAATGCCAAAATATGTTTAGTCTCAAAAAATTGTGTTAGAAGGAGAAATACAGAATGGTTGTGTAACTTTCTATATTGTGTTATAAACACATTAAATACAAAGCAGCATCTATACAGTAATGAAAACTGTGCAACCTCAACAGGTTACAGAGACACTTAATCCTTCTAGGAACCGGAAATAACCCGAACTAAAACATGGCTCTCAGTCTCACTACTGCCTGACTGCCACTTGATTTGATACCATTTATATCCCATAAATCCATTGCTCAATGTTTCCATTTACCCAAATTTTAGTAGTTTTCAAAACAGCAACCATAGGCAGAAGTTTAAAAAAGCTAATTTGAAAGAGAAAAGAAAAAACAAGCAGCATAATGAAAAAGCAAGTTAGTTTTGTGTTATTCCTAATTTGGTTTAGTATTACATATTTTAAAAAAAAAAAACTTGTCAAAATATGCAGTTTATTTTAGGACAAGGCACGCCTTAAAGTGAAATCAGACTGCAGAAGTAACATAGTAACTCAATCAACTGTTACATGCAGTTAAAATTGTGAAGTGCAGTTCCAACTAGGCAAAGGAAGGAAGAACATCCAACTGCTGCTCTCTCCTCAAACCCACTGTCTCCACCAACAAGATGTGAAACGTTTTCTCACAGCTTACACAAGCAGTGCTGTAGTGAAACCTACATTTCCATGGGTCAAAACCAGAAAAATTTTAGAAGGAAATAAATTCTTTTTTCAAATAATATATATAATAAAATTTTCTTGAGGTATGTTATTGGACAACCCCCACAAGAATCTGTAGATATCAAGTTCTAGTTTCAACAATGGGTATTAAAGAAAGAGCTAACCATTTAAATGATTAGCTGCACATATAAAGACAAGAACACATCCCTTTATGACACGCAGAACAAACATTGCTTTTCCATTATGTTTGTAAAGAATGTCAATAACAAGCACAGAGATAGTTAAGCAATTAAAAAAGCATACATATTTATAAAAAAATAAATAAAAATTACCACAGAACTGAGGTCACTCTAATGGGAAAATAAAAAAAGAACACATTAGAGAAATTAGGGTTAAATGTTAAAGAAAAAGGAGGCTAACTTCCAAACAAAATGCATTTCTGCATTTTTTTGCACCATTTAAACAAGATAGCATTAGTAAGACAGAAACAAATAAAAATGGATGCAAACAAAGATGACAACTACATTTCTAATAACTTATAGCTAGTATGGTTACATGATTTACTAGCTTTGCTTCAGAACCAATCCAAAGTAGAGCTTAAGGCACACAAGTCACAGACAAGATATGGTAGAATAAACTGACTCAAAAAAAAGAGAGTTAGTTTTTTGAGTAAGTTTAAAGTTTGTCCTGAATTTCAATCCATGCAATGGGTTGTACATGAAATGGAAAAACAGTCCTTGTCACCTTATAGATAATTTTAAGTATCCTCATATATAATGTCTCAAAAATAATGCAGTAATGTGTCTTAGAAAAGCCACTATGTTGCAAGTTATAACAAAATTTGGCATAATATCTAGAAAAACTCTTTTTAGAATATTCATCAATCCAAAAACCCAACTTCAATTGCAAACTTTGCTGTCTACCTCCCTGTGCATGCCTGCAGGAACAGAACCTTTTATAGTGCCTTTTTTCAAGGCACATTAAAGTCACTGAGAGAGTAATTCAATCCCAGGATTGCAGCAGGTTAGGGCAACAGGGCATGTGTTCTGTGTATAAATTTCAGTGATCAACTCCATTTGGGTGCTACTGCAATATAAGCAATAAGCAAGAAGATTAAGGTTCAGCATCATTCCTTGTCTTAGAAGAAATTAAATTACGGATTATCATTAGACTATTAATAGAAATAAATTTTAGTAACAGACATTATTAATAGACAGCATCACATCCGTAATCTTAATGATAAAATAAGTTTAACTGGTTAGTCAACCTTTAGAGATCTTTAGTTAACTAATAACTGACACGTACCATTTTTTTCTCCCCTGCTCTCAAGGACAATAGTCAGGATGAATTTCTTGGTGCTTTCACAGCAACATAGCATCACACACAACAGCTAACCATAGACTTATTTCTAGGTATTTTGAAGTTAATTGAGTTCCATGGTAACAAGACATAGCAACACTTTATATACTTTCAGAAATTAGACAGGAGTGCTACTATACCAGTTTGCTGGCAAATGGAAATTGCTCATTTATTATCATCCAAAATAATTTTTAACATTTTTTTCAATAAATTGAATGGGTAAGATGGTAATGGCAGTTGCATAAATTCATAACCAAGAAGAACAAAAGGTATCAAAGAGCCTCTTAAAAACTCCACAGTGGAAAATAAAAAACACAAAAAAAAAAACCTCCAAAACCCAAACCCACATGTACCAGCTCAAACACCAAAGCTTCTCATAGATTTTTACCATGAAGAATTGGTAGTTAATTAAGAGATAAATAAGACCCTTATCAAGACTGGTCAGTATAACTACTATGAAAACCATTAAAAAAAATTATCTATGTAAAAAGTTTGCCCAGAATTACCTTAGAGAGGTGCTTCATCACAAACTTTACACATGAAGTATAAAGAGACAGCACCATCTAAAATATTGGTCCCCCTTTTCCCTACCACATATTTTACAGCTGAAATAATAATATAATCCACACACTAAATAAGAGATATATTTTGCTCCCAGAGAAACTACTTCATTTCTTAGAATTGTTTTTCTTCTTAAATTACAGCAGAAGAAATTTCCAGACATTCTCACTTATAGAAAATAGCAGCTCTATAAAGGGCTCAGCCAGTGCTATGTGTTTATGCTCCAATCCTGCTCAGGTACCACACACCTGGTCAATGTATAGTTTGAAACCTGTGGCCTAAAGACACGTACCGAATTCTTCCCATAAAGAGACAAAGGCAGACATGTACATATGTCCAAATAAATACGCAAGACATCTATAAGGTCATTGAGTTTAGAAGCACTGTGTGTAACTGCCACAAGCCTAAAACTTAAATTACTGAACTGAAGGGTCATAGTTACATAGGGAAGATCTAAATGTAAGTAATTTAAATTTAAATTTTCCCCACTCTGATAAATTGTCATCTCCTTTAAGAACAATTAATCTCCCTTACAGTAAGTACTCTATTGGCCTAAACATACAAGCAATAACTGAAAGTATTTGAGTCCACGAGAAACTGGAATATATGCAAAATTGTTAGTCAATTACATTAAGATCCTGACATCTCTTTTGCCCTTCATCAAAAGCCTATCTATTTTTAAACTATGCAATATATATCTATGACTGTTTTTCCATCAGAACTGATCAATTTTCTCAGAAAGGTGTACTTACAAAGCTCTTTGAATATAATCTAAGTAACAAACCCAGCAAGCCTAAACAAACTTGAATACACACAGTTCTCACCTCTGCATTGTAGAACTTGGTTTTCACATCTAGTGGTTTAAGAACCTGAATGAAATGGAAAAAAAAGACAGATTGACAATTGGTTTTTCAGACAACTTTGGCATAGACTCTTTTGAAGTACCAGGGTCTCTTACTAAAAAGGGTTATTTTTCTTTTTGATCTTACACATAGCAGGTGCATGACAGAATATATGACAGAATCAGCTCAAGAGTATATCCTAGCTGCTTCTTATTTATGCACACTTGACTGCTTTCCTACTAAGCAGTCTCCTCATACTGAAAACAAGTAATTCTCCACCCAAGCACTGGCCTCTTACAAAACTGCCCAAATCCAGTGCTCTAAGTAGATCTGCGTGTTTAAAATAACACTATATCCATCCTAGGTCCTGCATTTGCTTTCAACTGTGATCAAGAACTATCTGACATTTACAAGTCTTTCAGAGTTTTGTAACAAAAGTTACTGAGGGCTTCTCTAAACATAAACAAAGCAGAGAACTATCCATTTGTTTAGCTTTCTTAGCCTTCACTTCCTCCTTGAAAATGCAACAGTTTCAAGAAATTAAAGAAAATAATAATATATAAAATAATAAATAATACTCATCTCATGAGATTCAATCAGTAAAAGACAAAAACTCAATGATATAAAATATGATTATATCGTGTTGGTTCTTAATGCTTGAATTTTGTGGATAAAGCTACTGCAGTTCACACATTCAAATACGAAGCATATATAAAGTGATATAACTGAAAGAAATAATCTTCTATCATACTTGTAAGAAATTTAAATTCTGTTTCTGAAGACACTTGTTTCCCATTACAAAGGGAAACTTTTTTTGTTTGCATATCACTGCATCCTGAGAGACCTCTAATGTTCCAAGTTGTCAAAAAAATTTTTAGCACTGAAGAATTCAAGATCAAAAAGTCTTCACAGACACTTCATCATTTTAAAATGCATAAAGTTCAAATCTTCCAAGTATTCATTATTATCTTTCTCTAGTCAAAAAAATGAATAAAAAAATTTAATTTAGGTCTTTGTTGAAAGACGATTTTTCCTGTCAAGTATATTTCTTCAGTGAGCTTATAAATTTCCCAACATGCTGAATTTTTTCTCTCTCTCTGATAAACAGTCTTTCCATTTATTGCAGTAAATTTCAATTGGCATTCCAGTAAAATACAAAAAATTATTGTGAGGTTCAAAACCACCCAATCCTAGAAGGAATCATTCCTTCTCCATGAAAACATAATGCTGTTAATTACTCAGAGAAAGCTTTGGAACAGAACGGCACTATCAATCAGTATAAAACTACATATATTGGTTTAAAAAAGAAGCTGATTCAAACCAAGTAACACCAGTTCAGCTTAAAAGATGCTGGAAAATGTAACTGAAAAGTGTGAGAATCTGTAAAAGAGTATTCTTTTATTATAAAATAGCTACTGACATCTCCATCACTAGCAGCCATGAATTTTCGTTGTAAAGACACAGTTCAGTTTTCTGTAACACTCCTTTTTGTTCATTCTCAGGTTTCCTACTGATGTCTCTATGTCAAATTTAAAAACTAACAGCCAAAATTCTCAGTGCAATGCTTTTCTCATAATGAATTAGAGTATTTATAAGGAAGTGTATGTATACTTATGCTTCAATCTTTGAATGGAGGGCTTCACATTTGACAGCTAGCTACAAATGTTCTGACAATTAAGTTGCCTGTGCTGAGTTCAGTTAAAAACCATGGCAATTATACATGCATGCAGAATCCCCAAAAATCTGCACAAATAAGTTTGAATACAAAATCTAAAGGAAACAAATCTTGTATGAAGTTCTGACAAGAAGAACATTAGGGAACAGAGAAAAGATGAGATCTGAAGTTTGCACATGCATGTGTATGCAATCATAGAAAGCCTAGAGGGGAGAGAGAAACAGAACACTCAACAAAGGAAAAGAATGGAGAAATGGAAAGGGAAGTAGTGTTATAAGGAAAGCATGACAAAGCACACAAAGATGAAAATTAACTTCAATAAAGACAAAGAAACTCTAGAGATGCTAGTTTCAGAGGGAGGGCAACACAAAAATTTCTATGGAACCATCTTCTCTAGGATTGTCAGGATACACCTTTGATTAATCAATACCTGGCATTTCAAGGCCCATGATTACTAACAGCACTCAAGTGTTCTTTCTTAACCTTCTAAAGACTGACATTATTTTTTTCTGAAATATTTAGATAAATACTAGAAAATAGTGAAATGTAATCACCCCATAGTATCACAGAATATCCTGAGTCGGAAGATAACCACAAGGACATCAAGTCCAACCTCCAGGAATATGTGCCTGACAGCTTTGTCCAAATGCTTCATGAAAACTGTCAGGCTTTGCACTGTGACCACTTCCCTAGGGAGACTGTTCTGGTGTCCAACAGCCCTCTGGGTTAAGAACCTTCTCCTAGTATCCAACCCAAACCTCTCCTGAAATAGGTTTAGGATGAAACTATATACTGCTCCTGTATTAGCAGATGCTCTGTCAGAGTATCTAAAAATGTATTCAGTCAAGCATGTCATGTAATCCTCCATTCCATGAAGATTAGTCTGCCAATATCCAAGTCTCAATATATTTCTCTAAAAAATTAAACATCCATGAAATACACATTAAACAGTCTCTCTCTTGCCAGAACCAGCCCACAGATTAGTTTCTTCCTTTCCTCACTCTTACCGCAAGTCTTGATATTTGTCTGATGGAAGAACAGGTTTAAATTCTGCCAGTATTAGATATAACACAATAGACTTCTTTACGTAAATTCCTCTAAAAACCAAACTATTTAATTCCAGTTTAATAAGGTTACACACATCAAAAGAAAAAACAGAATTTTACAATACAAGCTCAATGATTGCATGTATCAAAGCCAGAATGACCAATACTTGTTCTGTTTAAAAATAGTCATGGAACTGTCTGCTATAAAAAGGGACTTCTTAAGAGTACATCTTTTTCTCAGTAAATTAGTAAAAATTATTAGATGTAATATTTATTAGTTCTGAGATTATTACTGTGTGGTAATTGGAAAAGACCAGTTTGTGTGAAGTTTGAAGCAGTGGCTCTTAATGGTTCACTTTTAAAAGGGAACAGATTTTTGGTACATAAAAGTGCTTATGAAGTATCAAATGTTTTAAAATGTGTCTTCTAGACTCACACACTTATAAAAGTAGAATAAAATGCTTCACGAAATACCTGAAATTTGAAGAACTTTCTGAAGTACATCTTCTCTCCAGTCTGCGTAGTATAACTTACTGCACAAACTAAGCTGAAAAAAACAAATTTAAAAAAAAGCTGTGTTACTTTAAATCTTGTGCTGTATCAAAAGCAGAATAGCATGCATGTACTCCAGTTTCATTTAAGCTCATTTAATAATAGAAAAATTTAAAATTTTACATGTGTGTCCCTATCTCCTTTACTTCATGATGGATCACGTCATCAATGCAACAGTCAGGTTTAAGTTCTGCCACTGCAGCACTAGAAGCTGAAAGATTCAAACGCTGAGAACTTGTCTGAAGATCAGCCTGGGAATGGAAAAACAAAGCATCAGTTAGAACTACATCTGTTTAACTTGTGTTAAAGAAAAGTAACTTAGGTTATAAAGTACTAGGTCTTACTGAGCATTTTGTACCCTACATGCTTTCACAGATATTGTAAGAGCTCAACACCAAGAACAACACCAAGGCTGTGGGTTCGATCCTTGGGTGGGCTACTGACTTAAGACTTGGACTTACTCATCCTTGTGGGTCCCTTCCAACTCAGAATATTCTGTGATATTCTTGACTCAGACACCTTCTGGGACATATATTAAGATGATGAGGTACTTACAAAGCTAAAGACAAGCTGTAAAACATATAAATAGTCCAGTCCTTTACCATACAGCTTAAAAAATCTCTATTTACTTTCTACATTGAGTTACACAATGACTTCTGTAATTTTTACTCTGCTTTATTTTTCAGTAAACACAAAACCCCAACTCTCTAGAAAATAATTAATACAATATACCGATCAGTGTATGCTTCACAGAGAATTGAAGATCTCATTGAAAGTGAAGGTAAGTGAATGTAACTCCATTTTTTAGCTGTGGAAGTTTTGCTACACCTATTGTTCAGAGAAGTTTTAAATAGAAGGGTGTATGTCCAAAGAAGGTCAATGGAGGTGGGGGTGTTTAGCCAGGAGAAAAAGGCTCAGGAGAGGGACTTTACTGCTCTCTGCAACTACATGAAAGAAGACTATAGCCAGGTGTGGTTTCTTCTCAGAAGTAACAAACAATTGGAGCAAGAGGAAATGGCCTCAAGTTGCACCAGGGGAGGTTTAGATTGGATAGCAGGAACAATGTCTTCATGAAAAGGGTTGTCAAGCATTGAACAGGCTGCCTAGAGAAGTGGTTGAGCCACCATCCCTCCAGGGGACTGTGCAGATGTGGAACTTAGGGACACAGTTTAGCAGTGGACTTGGCAATGCTGGGTTAACACTTCCACTTGGTGACCTCAGAGGTTTTTTCCAACCTAAACGCTATGACTCTGTAATAAATCCATTTTTTGACACAATCCTAGTTTTCCATTTTAATCTTTGAAGAATTCTATAATAATTGCTATTTTTATGCAATTAGAGAATTATAATTCTATTATAATTATAATAATTCTATTCTTACTCTTTCCAATTTCCAGGTATATTTTCCAGATTGGAAAAAGAGACATATATTTCCTAAAGTCTACGTATTAGCATTAAACATACAATATATTGTCAGAGAATATAGTAATTGTGTTTTATTTTTTATAAATATTTTATAAGTGGATTTTTCTTCACTTACCTTCACAAGTATGTCCTTGACAACTTGATTGCTATCATTGTGCACACTAATATAACTGGAAAATGTCTCTCCCAGAAATATATTCCTGTATTTCAGGCAAAAAAAAAGAAAAAAATGGAAATATTTTTAGTAACAGTTATTAAAAAACAGAACATTTCACTGAAACATTTTTAAGTTCACACACATACACATTTGCCAGATCAAACTGCAGAATACAACTGGCATTTGCGTACTCATACTTCTGAAATCATCCTTCTAAGACAAACAGTTTTAAAAGAGAACAAACAAATCAGAATTTTTTCTAGCTAAAAGCCTAACAGGAATAATAAGACGGATTTCAGTATCCACAAAAATCACAGTAGTAAACTCTGTAAGTATAACACATGATTTATAGTAGTGAATTATCTTACAAATTTACGCACAGTTGCAAATCTCTTTCAACTTTCAATGCATATTAGTCAGGCTACAGACAAGAAACATCAGGCAGAATACACATATATATTTATAAATCAAGCCACATATTACTTTTTGAAATGACTGAACATCTTGTTGCAGAACAATGTTATTCAAAGAGAAAGAGAAGTATGAATCCTAAACCAAATTAATCCTAAACCTTGCATATTACAGTTAGAATAATTTATTCTTACCCAAAATTTTGAGGCAAAGTCAGCATTTCTCCTAACATCAAAGTTTCAGCCCCCTTTACAGTAGAAGGGTCATCTTTCATGAGCTGGTTAAATAGATTACCTGTAAAAATATCAAGTTCCTATTAATTAAATATTTGCTAAGTCCAAAGTTTTGTCTACATTTAAGTTAGGCACGTAATCACTTACTCAGATGTAGTTTATTTTAGATACATTTCTTTTACAATAAACTTATTTAGGGATGAAATATATATCCATAAGCCTGCAAGTTATAACTTAACTTCAAGACACTTGTGTCCAATAACAATAACTTACTCAGTATATACGCACTGAGGTGCACAATTCATTGCTCAAATTAATACTGAATTTTGAAAGAAATTCCATCTAAACCACATTACATAACAGAAGTAATCAACCTCACTTACTTTCTTCCCCTGCTTGCTTTTTTATTTCTACACAACCCTCCTTCTTGAATCTTTCCTTTGACTCTCTTATACTTGACTTCAAGACTTCAACTATTTCTGGGAGACAACCCAGGGATTTCCAATTCATGACAGCACACCAAGCATAATGCAACTCAAAACCAGTGATTCTTGCAAGATTGTTTTTCCACAGAACATTCATGTATTGGTTCTAACTATCAGGGCCTTTTCTTTAAATTAAAAAAATATATATAGTAATGCCAAACTTTCTCCACTTACACATTTCTCTCACAAAAATGCATCTCACTGTGTATATCAATTGCTCAGACTTTGAGGTCATGTGTTTGTTTGAGTATCATCACCAATCTTTCAGAGATACAAGTCAAGAGCTATAGAGTGCACCTTGGTACTTTCCCTTAGCTATTACCAAATCTTAAGTATATTGCTGTTTCAGGTAAGAGTTTATGGGAGGTCATGACTCCTCCAAGTGTTAGATGGTCACACTGCTTAAACTTGGTAAAACATACATAATAATCAGTCAGTAGAAAAGACTTACCGGGCAAATCTCTTTCTTCACAAGTCACTGGAATATTAGTGAACAAGGTAGGTTTGGTTAGCCTCATCACTGCAAGAATAAAAAAAAGCCAAAAAAATTGGTCAATCAAACTATTTTTAATTTTGTTTTTCAACTTCCACAAGAAAAACCAAAACCACCCAACAAATCACTACCACCAAATAAGTCCCAGACTGAAAAAGGATCACATGGCCTTTCACAATACAAAAAAACCTCCCTGCTATTCTAAAATCCAAGAATACCATTGCTTCTTCCTGCTTTTTATCCTGGTGAACTAACCTACTCATTTACTGCTTTCAATTTGATATGCTAGAAGTCTTACACTTGCTACAGCATTAAGTGCTTTGTGGTCTTCAGAAGTGTGTCCGTTTCATTTGTTTGTAGACTTTTCCAGCTTAAGTGCCTGTTCCTGTGATCCTTGTTGCCCTAGAATGGGACATGACGACTCGTACAGACCCTTTCAGTCAAACACCAGTCTTAGAAATTGCATTTACATCTTATCCTATAACACTTTCACAAGGTAGAGTTACAATACTAAAAGCCTACATTATTTATACCCTGCTTTTTCTCTAAGTCACAAACTTTAACCTCAAACCAGTAAAACCAGCACAAAAACCTCATGAAAATATAACAAAGCTATTTTATTGACACTGACAAAATCAAAATCATTAATATTTTCCTATTAAAAAACCGCTACTCAAGTAAGTGGTGTTTTCAAATGCTATTTTAACTCACACTCAAAATTACATTATTTTCACTTAAATGACAGATTTAAGGTGCTACTACTTAAACAAATTTCTCCCTCTTCAAATTAACCAAAGGCCCTAAACTTATATATAGCTTATCATGAAGGCATTCATATAAAACAAAATTGAGTGTTTGTAATCTTGTATTAATCTGAATATGTAAAAACCATTAGGGCTTTTTTCTTTGAAACTTAACAAACATAACACCAACTAAAACTAAAAAGTAAACCAAAAGGATTTCTCTTGATTGCAACAAATTAATCAATACCTTTGCACTGACACAATTATGGTGGGTTATTTTTATTGTACTTTTGTACAGCTATTGTATCCAGACAGCATTCACTGTTCCCAGGGGCAGAAAGTATTCAATTACTTTGACAGACATTTGGGTACAGTGAGTCGTATTGGTTCATAAGAACTTATGCTACCATACAGCAGACCTATGCAAATTAGCATTGACAAAAACTATTCTCACTTTTCACATGAAAAAAGAGAGAATACATTCTCTTTGTTATGGTGACCTTTGAAGGCTTAGAACCACGAGGTATATTAAACAAAACCCAGGATATATAAAATAGAGTAAATAATGAACCACATTCAACATTGAAAATGACAAAGAAAAGATACTGAATTACACATGCTTATGAATTAAGCATTCCTCAAAGCGAACAAAATGAGAGCCTGGATTTCAGCTTGTATCCTGGTGCTCACCAAGACTGCAGTAATTCTGCAGAGCAATCAAACATGGTGTTCACTCTTACAAGACCTCAGTTACCAGGTGAGGTGCTCACAGGTAGCGGCGCATCTGCCATTATTCACATACGAGGCAACCCAAAGCCGCACAAAGCTGGCACCTACAGTGACAACAACCTCTCCTTCTGTTTAGTAAAATGTTTGTTCAGCACTTTTGTCAGTATATCAAATAAATCTAGTGAGACTGTATTATTTGCATTATCAAATTTTATTCAAATTCACACTATGCCTGTATAACTAGTATTTGCTGTTTCTAAAGAAAAAGTTAAGTCATGTTTCAGAAAATAAATAAATACATCACAGAATGAAGTCAAAACAAACTAGATATATTATCACATTTATTAGAAGTACTAAATTATTGTTAGAAAATGTATCATCTCTTCCAAGATCCTAGATACAAAATACATTAAATAGAACTCAAATCACACTGCATTTTATTTCATTTTATCTTCAAAAATGCTGATGCACAAAGAAGTTTAGTTACTATTAATGTTGAGCTCAGAAATATAATGCCAGCAAAAAAATTGACTATATAGGCTTTAAACCTAATAACAACCCTCAATACTGCAGTTAAAATGCAGTCTAGAGAGAATTTTGCATCAGTTTTGCTAAGCAGTCATATTAAATGTCACAAACATCTCAAAAATAAATATAAGACATATATAAATGTCTTAAAATTCAGTCAAAGTTTAAAAATACATGTCAGGGACTCAAATGGAGAAATTTTTATCTTAAAAAATTGTAATGCCTATAATAAAATATAGTTATCCAACACCAGGATGTTATAAGAATGTTAAATCTGAAGGGATTAATTTTTTTTTTTTACAGAGGGATCCCTGTTATGCTTATACATACTTTGGTGTGAGCGGCAATAATGATAATCTAATAATCTACAAATGCTGTTTTCCTCCTTTTCCAGATGCTACAGACCTTGACCTCCAGCTACATCAAAACTATCTAGAATTAGTAGGAGTTCAAATGCATAACCTTGCAGTCATATTGATCCCAGTTTAATTTCTCTACTGACCCTCCAAAGTTTCAACTGAGCAGGGACAGCACGACCTTGGAACACTTCATTCTTTTAGAAGATAAAAAGTCATCCTGAACTCTGCCTTTTATGACCATAAAAGGTATTCAAATTCTCAAAGACAAAAGAGGTTTCAGATAGATGTCTCATTTCTTAATTTCCTCACTTTTACCTGGAAACTAGTGTTTTCTTGTTCCCAAATATAATTAGAGACAAAAAAACAGAAACATCAGGAAAAGAAATTATCAAAGGCATAAAGCAGCAATTATTAAGTTGTTAGTTATTTTTCAGCCCACAGCTTCCACTGAAGCTATCATTAATACTTCTGTGAAAATATAGCAAACATTACTAAGACAGTGCATATATCCCACATAAAGTAAGTTTGTATTTCATGGGAGGGATACGCCATCATTAAAAAAACTCACAGACTACTTTCAGGAGATAATCAGATCTTGAAAATCTTAATGTCACTTACAGCTATTATAGCAATTATTACAACACACTTAAAAACATCTTTCCTTCTCCTAATTCCAATGAAGCAGAGAGGACATACTTTGCTTAATTGAAAGCATTAATTTTATTATCTGATATGGCTTGGAATAGTCTGGAATTCTTACTTTAATTTTTTCCTTTAGACCACCAAGGTAGAGAAAAGCTATAAAACACAGTACTAAGCCAAACAGAAACTTACTAATCTTAACAGAAGTCTAAGTCTTGAGGCAAAACAAAGTTAAAGAAATATATCATCACAGTTAGAAAATCATAGCAAAGTAACATAAGTAGTTTTCTTACTGTTAATTTATCAGTTGTTCTAAGGTCTACATATTCTAAAGTGTTTAAAAACTTTAGTATTTCTGACAGTAATGTTATTATTAAATTGCATCTGAAGTTATAAACTAAATATAATTCCATATTTATGTACAAGCAAATTCATTTTATCTGTAAGGCTAAGCTTTTCCCTGAGAATATTTCTAACATATTCACAGTATAATATATCACAGAAAATCCATATCTGTCCCACAGATCTTTGGATAGTAGCATTGCAAGATGGCAATTCATTCTGTTTAATGAGTCTATTCAATTGTACCCATATGTCCTCCAAATTCTGATTTTTACAAAGAGACTGTTCAATTGTCCACTTGGCTCTACAAAATGCATGCAGCTTTAGTCTTTCCAAATTATTCTGCAATTCTTGAGATAAAGGATGAATCTTTTCTCTGAGTTTAGCTCTAGGGAGAGAGACACTCCAAGACCTTTTCAATTTCTGTTTTCCGTTAGGTGGTGGTTCTCCTTGACAGTCCAAGTTAATTGGTCTGTGAACAGCCTGTGCTTGGATTAAAGTTGGACCATGTTTCATGACAGAGTGAAACTCAAAGAGATTTTTTGTGCAGTCATAGTCAGGAGATCCTGTAACATATTCTGAAGGTGTAGAAAGCTGTTTCAATTCTTCCACTTCCTCACAAGAAATAACAGGTGCCTGCTTTTTTGGTTTGAGGGGAAGTCTGCGTAAATCATTTGGAAACCAGGGTGCAAATCTTGGTAATTGGCGAATGGGAAACTCCTTCACTGCTGCTTCTGCAAATTTCTGCAATTTTATTAGATCTCTCTGATGTGGTCGATAGTGCAAGACCACTTCCATGCTTGAACAGTAGGAATCCAGTGATTCTTAGGAAAACAGTCTCTTGATAATGATTCTTGTATCTAGACTGAAATATCTTATTTACAAGAATTTCCTTGCCTCATGATGCATAGATCAGTGGAAAACAGGACCTAAAGCAGAAGTATTATAAAACAATGAGATACTACCATATTAAGACAAATGTTGCTAGGATATTTTTCAAGAAAGAAATAGGTAGTAAAAATACATGAGATATATATCAGAACAATTTATTTTATCTAGGCTGAACATTAGTGGCTGTATTCCATCATTACCAGTGTAACTTCAGTACACTAAATATTATCCACATGCACACTGCTTACTCTAAACAGTCCTTTTCCAAGAGAACTCTTTTACTGTCACCATCTCATACTTGCCATCCATCACTATTCTGGTTATATCGTCAGGATGCATATTAAAAGACACACAATTACTTCTGCCTATTTTCTCAAATTTAGCTGACAATTTTTTAAAGTGTTTTACTCCTCTATATCAGCACTTTTAGCCGAGGCACATAAAGTAACTAGAAAACACATATGTTACAGAAACCCTTCCCAAAATAGAGCCTACTGATACAGTAATTTTTAAAGTGAAAAGTTAAAAGGGAAGTGTTCTAGGCAAATTAAAGGTGCCTGGTTCCATTTTGTATCAGAACTACACATTTTTAGCCTCAAAGCTTCCAAGCATTACATGCAACTATGCTTTAATTCTTAAGGAACCGATAATTTCTTAATTTATTAGACTTTTGCTTAATAAGCAACTTATTAAGTTGTCAAAGGCTTTATACTTCCATACAAAGATTATATTAAATTCAGAAGCATGGTGAAGGGAGAACTACACTATTATGAAACCTAAGTAAAACATGCACAGTGTTGCTCTCCTATTTCCTATCCTTCTTCCCCTTTCCCCTTGCACCCACAAAAATTTTGCAATCATTTCACACTCCCTAATGGAAAGCAGTAACATACATGATATTAAAATAACAAAATCTAGGATTGCCACTGTCAAGATTTTGTTTAATACAGCCACAATGCAGATAAATCCCCATACTTTCCCCATTTCTACAAAAACTACAACCTGGATAAAACTCAATACAAAACTAAGGATAGCACTGGTTTCCTATAAAATCAAAATGATCCACCATAAAGCTTTTTACTTTGAATTAATTACTATCAAAACGCATTTGAGAGCTGCTGACGTTTCACGTTCTCATGTTTATTGCCCTTATTGCATGTGTGTATATGTACGTGAAAAGAGCTTGTTGGGCTTTGAATTATGGTTAACAGATTTTACCAGCACATGGAGACACCATTAAAAACTTTGTCCAGGAGAGTTTTAAAACGAGAAGATGGTCTCTGAAATCACTCATACCTGCACTACTTTATCCACCTAGGCAGTCTCACTGATCTAGAATGCTTGCAGAGGTGAGATTCTAACCAGCTCTCCATTGCATATACACAACTAGCAGCATTTATGATTCAGAAATGATCAAATTCTTCACAGGGCTCTCTTGATTTATACATTAATTTTGGAGGCATGCAAGTGACCTACACAATTGTATTTTCACTCTGTGATTCCTGAATCAAGGAGGTAAGTCTCATAATTGCACATTAAGCAGAGGGTGAAAAGGGCAAAAGGCATCCTAAAGGGGAATGAACTGTGTTGGAAAAGACATCTGAGATCATGGAATCCAGCGTAAAACCGAACACCACCTTGTCAAATAGACCACGGCATCAAGTGCCACGTCCATGTTCCTTGAATACTTTCCGGGACGGTGACTCCACTACCTCCCTGGGCAGCCCATGCCAGTGTCTGATCACCCTTCCTGCGAAGGAATCCCTCCTAACGCACCGCCTAAGCCTCCCCTGACCCGGTTTAACACTGTGTCCTCTCGTCCTGAAAAACAAACAAGAGGCAGCAGGAGAACTGGAAATTATAGCTGGACATTTTCTTTGAAGCCTTATGGAAAGCACTGACACAGCCGGGCAGCCGCGTTGAGCCCCTCACGCCAGGTGCACACCCTGCGGTGAGAGCGGCACGGTAGAGCCGCACTACCTTGTGCCCTCGGGCACGGCAGAGCAGCCCTCACCGCTGCCTTGTGCCCTCGGGCACCGAGCGCCGCGGCCCCCGAGCGCCGGGCCGCTCCCTGCTCCACCTCCTTCTAAACCGGGGGGAGAACCACCCTCGGCTGCGGATCAGACACGCAGTTTCACCACCCCGGGCGGGCCGGTGGGGCCGCGCTGTTGGTACCTTTCAGAGCCAGCAAATGCTCCTGCTTGGGCTGGTTGACGTCCATGGCCTTCACCCCGCGGGATGGCTGGCGGAGCGGGAGGCGCCACGCACACTGCGGCGGCAGCAGGCACGGCCGTCCCAGGCTGCAGCGCGGCGGAAGGGACTACAGCCCCCAGGGTTCCCTGGACGGTCCGGGTGCAGCACGACCGCCTCCTCCGCCTGCCAGGGCTCCTGTGGGGCACGCTGGGAGTCGTAGTTTTTTCTATCTCTGTAGTTTTGCAGTTCCGCAGGGCGGCGCCTGCGCCCGCCGGGGTGGTGCCTGAGGTAGCGGCAGTTCCCCGCTCCTTCCTGCGGGGCCGCTCCGCTCCGCCCTCCCCGAGATGGCGGCCCTGGCTGTAAACAAGGCCGGGCCGGAGAGTGGCCGCGGGCCTGGCGGTGGCGGTCGCGGCCCGGCGGGCGCCGCGGTGAAGGTGAGGTGGTAGCTCGGCCCAGCTCCTGTGGCGGGGCGGACTGTGCCCGCCCAGGACACGGCGCGGGAGTCCTGTGGTACCCTGGGGTGCCGGGCTTATGGACTGGTTTTGGTGTTTTTTTTTTTTTTTCTTTCTCTGTGACCATCAGTTGTGCTTTTTGTTTATAGCTTGAGATGTTCCGGCCCACAACTGTTTGCTCGCACTAGCTCAGTGCTGCGTTTATAGCTTGCTAGTTGGCTTACTTGGTGTGACTGACCTCTTTATGAGCATCAGCAGCGAGGGGAAACTCCACCGGTCAACACTCTGCTCTGGCAGGGTCTTGCTGGCTGCTTCCTTTTCCTGCGAGGGTGTTTCTTCTGCTTGTGCCTCTTGACCAGTAGGCTTGTCTTGTGGCAGTGTATTAAATGAAGCGGGTAGGAACTAGTGATGGTCAGGCAGGAGGCTGACGAGTTAAAATGTTCTGTTTGTGTCTAATTATTTATTTACTTTTTAAAAATTGGTAGTATGATCGTTATATGTGTGCATATAAAGCAAAATTACTGACTCAGCTTATTGCATTAATTACTGTGATTGCATGAACATCTGTAACATAAATTGTTGTACAACTTTCTGTGTGAAGTTTTGCTTATTAATTAGCTTAAAACCAAAAATGGTCTTTTTTAACTTACAGGTTCTTGAGTGTGGGGTCTGTGAAGATGTATTTTCTCTGCAAGGGGACAAAGTTCCCCGGCTGCTTTTGTGCGGCCATACTGTCTGCCATGACTGTCTTACCCGGCTTCCCCTTCATGGCAGAGCAGTTCGTTGTCCTTTTGATCGACAAGTTACTGAACTAGGTAAGAAAATAGAAGTTTTACATTCTTGAAACATTGCAGTCACAGATATCTAGAAGATAGTGCTTTACATAGATTCTTAGTGCTCCACTTAGTGATGGTATTTCCAAGTAATGAATGTGTAGTAAGGAAAAGAAAGAAAATATTTTGCATTTATGTTCTTGAACTTGGGCTTGCACGATTTATACCTGGACATCTTCTTGTATACCTATTTACAAAGGAACTACTCTGTTTAATGGTTCTGTGTAAGGGTTCCTGAAGTATGAGTATTAGTTTCCTATTGTCCTAAACACTAAACCCATGTAATTGAATAGGTAAATTTTTGTCTAACATTTCCCTGAATTCATGATGAAATGATATAGAGGGAAGGATCAGTGATAACAAACCTGGTTTTTACAATGTTAATGACTTCTATACATGCATTATTGGTAGTGGCAGGCTATCATCCGGAATTCCCCTACTCTAACAATGTCTGCACATGGTATTTGAAAGGATAAGATAAAGATTTTTTTTCTTACAGTGAAAGTTTACTTTAGGCAAAAGATGACACGTGCATATAATTTCTTCAGAATAAGAATTACCTAGTCCACATGGGGTTATAGAGAAGACAAGTTATCAGAGTAAGATGTAACAAAAAGAACTTGTTAATAGAACTGGCTCCAGCAGTTTTGAATAGCACTGGAGGAAAAAGGAGCCTATTGAAAGGAGAATCTTTAGAAAAGGACATCTCTGATCTTGTAAACCATGAAAGAAATGTTTAAGTATCAAATTCACTTGGCTGTGAAGTACAAGAATCTGCTAGGAATATTAAGGCACTCTGCAGAATGTTTTTGTGAAGATAGAAATCAGGAAAAGAAATAATCAGACTTGTATGAAGGAGGGGTTTGTTTTTGGGCGAGGGAAATGGTAAAGTGTGAGAATCATGAATGATTCCCAGTCTAGTAGAGTGCTTAAGAGGAATGGTTTGTTTGGCTTCTTATATATGACTATGCAGCTGCACAAGATTTCTTAAACTATGCTTTTAGAGGGAGAATCTTAGAGCACAACACTTGGTCCTGTTGTTATGAAACATTTTTGTCCAAGACCACTGCTTTTTCTCTTGTGATGGGGAACTTGTTGCTTCTTAGTTTCTATTATGCAATTTTTCCCAGGCATCTGAAAGGATCCTATCATATTTTTTCGGTGTGTTTCATGTTTGATGAAAATAAAGCTTTACAAAAGCATTTACAGATTTTTTTTAATCCTTCTGACGAGTTTTTTATGAAATGTTGTGTTATTAAATCTCCAAGTCCCCTACAGTTAGGAAGAAGGATGAAAAGCTTTGGGATCCCTATATATTGAAGAGTTGATAAATAGAGTTGCATCCTGCTGTTTAACACTACAAAGAAGAAGGATGCACTGTGATCAACAGTTGCTCACAAAAGTAATGGGTAGAAAATCTTAGCCAAACAGCTTGAAAATAAAAATACTTCTGTGAATAAAAGTTTTACCTGGTGATCTGAGGGAGGGGGAGTTCATAGGCACTTTATTCTTTCCATATCCAACACCATTGAGACATATTACTGGTTATAGGATATAAAACTAGGAAGTTTTGTGTAGTGCAGCTCATGGCCCTTCTTTGAGACATCTATACATTTGCTACCTTTCTCTAATCACCTAGTAGTTGCTGGTATTGGTTAAATTTGCTGCACTTGTAGTTCTGTTTTTTTCTAGAGCTTAGGAGCAGGGAGGGACAATTCAGGGCCCAGAGGAACTTTTCATACTTCCCTCCCCTCTGTTTGAGGATATGAGAAAGCAAGTTCCATGTTCACCCTATAGCAATTCTACAATTTAATGAATTTAATGAAATAATGTTTTCTAGTCTCAGAGAGCTGTTTAGTGTCTAAGGACCACTGCCAAGAGAAAATTGTGTTGAAAGAAAAGCTGTAAAATTAGGACATAAAGCTATGTGTGCTGAGCACAGTTTCTTAATCAGTAACTATGGATTTTATGGAGACTTTTAGTTGGTCTAAAGTAACCTATGGTACTTTTTTTCCATTGCTCTTATTACTAAACCACTTAATACTATATTCATCCAAGTTTTCCTAGGTAATGTTGGGAGCTTTTTGAAATTAGTACTGGGGGATCTGTATATGGGTAGATACTTTTTTGTATTTTTTTTTAACTGGACTCAGTTTAAATATACAGAGCTGTCTCTTTCTATATATAACTGTATGTGAAGGCAGGGTTAGAAGTACTTCATGAATCAGGATTATTGGAAATATGTATTCTGCAACTGAAAATTGAAACGTTGTTTGCATGCTTAGCAAAATTTTCTAGTAGTTCACAGAATCCTGTTACAAGAGAAAACATTTTGTAATGAACAAATAATACTAAAGCTTGACCAAACCATTCTGCATTGCAGAATAGATAAAACATTGATTTTTGTTGGGTTTTTAAAGAATTCTTTAATGAAGTTCCCTGTGATTTAATCTTCTAATGGAAAATTTTGAATGAGTATGTACATGCTGGAGGTATGTGAAGTGTTGTCTTCAACTGGATTAACATTTTTTTCAACCAAAAAGGTGCAATGGAAAAGTTAGTTTGATTTTCAAACTTTTGAAATCATATATTCTGGAGAGTGTTGATTCAGATAGTTTATATAGGGGAAAATCCAATAAATGGTGTCTGTAGAAAAAGAGGCTCCTCTCAAAGATTTTCCTTAAAGTATGTTGATCTGGGAGAAAAGGAAAATAATTTCTTGCAAATTGTTTTCTCGCTTCCTGTCTCTCACTGGTTATTTTTGGCTGGTGGGTTTGTTTGTTTGTTTGTTGGGGTTTTTTGTTTGTTTGTTTGTTTGTTGGGGTTTTTTGTTTGTTTGTTTGTTTCTGTTGGGTTCTAGTTTTTTTTTAATTAATATACAGACCAGGGTATTTTTAGTAAAAATGCACTTTGGAGATTCTCTCTATCTACCATTACTGCAGAGCTGAAATTATTTTCTATCATTAAAACTTGTTCACAGAGATATGCAGGTGATGGCATCCTTCATGTAATCCATCTGATTACATGGTCTTGCTTAGATTTACACATGACTTTGCTAGTGTTTGAGTGCCAAGCTGAAGCTTAAAAATGCTGTGCAAGAAAATGCATTTAAACATTTAGACAAAAAGTTGCTCCTTTATCCCTTTCATTATTTATAGTACTTTTGCAGTCAAGCTTCATGCTTCTGAAATTGACGTTTGTATAGTTAGCTGGAGTCAGTCCTAATATCTTTGGTCTGTCATTTTCTCATTCGTGGCTGACACATTTCCTGCTATTCATGTCATCTTCTTCTTCTGAGATGACAGAATGCGTAATGATTTTTCTAATGGACACAAACATTCTTTGTAGGCACAAGGATGAGATCACTAGACTCTCACATTTGTGATCAAAGCACAATTTGAGGTGAAGTCCAAGAAGAGTAAATGGATGTATTTACAGAACTCATGGTTTAATGATTTCAAATAGGAAATAAACACTTGGTCAGTTGTGTTGAGAATGTGTAGGTCAGGTACCTAAAATTTTTGTATGTAGATTTAAAATAAAAAAGAGCAAAGTCCCATTTGTGTAAATATGTAAACTTTATGATAGATACCAGCAAAATGAGACGTGACTTTTTTAAGAGAATGCATGCTTATGACAACGTAATCCACCTAGTGGACCAGGGGAAGCCAGTTGTGGTCTTTTTGTATTTCAGTAAAGTTTTGGTGCTGTCTCTCACAGTGTCCTGCTGGACAAGATGTCCAGCACACAGCTGGATAAGCAAGCACATCATGTGCTGGGAGAGCAGCTGGTTCATGGGTCAGGCTCAAGGGGTTGCAGTGAATGGGTGACATCAGAGTGGTGCCTCATTACTAGGTGGGGGTTCCATGGGGCTCCACCTTAGGATCTGTGCTCTTCAACATCTTCAGAAAAGATTGGGTGCTGGGCTGGGAGGAATACAAAGTTCACAGATAATACAAAACTGGGAGGAGCTGTTGGCTCTGGCTGGGAGGCCCTGCAGAGAGGGCTGGGCAGTCACCAGCCACATGAAGTTCAAGAGTAAGGGGAAGGTGCCACGTTATGCACGGGATGTGGGGCAACACTGAATGTACAGACAGACTGGGGAATGAGAGTCTGGAGAGCAGTGCCATGGAAAGGAGCCCTGGGCAAGCTGATGTCAAGCTGAACATGAGCCAGCAGTGCCCTGGCAGCCAGGAGGGCCACCCGTGTCCTGTGGGGCATCAGGGACAGCATCACCAGCCAGGCAAGGGAGGGGATTGTCCTGCTCTGCTCTGCACTGGGGCAGCCTCACCTCCAGTGCTGGGGGCGGCTCTGGGTGCTCCAGTGTAAGAAGGACAGTACTGGAGAGGGTCCAGCGAGGGCATGGAGGGGTGAAGGGCACTGAGGGGAAGCAGGATGAGGAGTGGCTGAGGTCACTTGGTCTGTTCAGCCTGGAGGGGACTGAGGGGAGACACCATTGCAGTCACAACTTCCTCCTGAGAGGAAGAGGAGGGGCAGGCACTGATAATCTGCTGTGTGGTGAGCAGTGACAGGACTGAGGGAATGGCCTCAAGTTGTGTCAGGGGGGTTTAGGTTAGGTATTAGAAAAAGGTTCCTCACCCAGAGGGTGGCTGGGCACTGGAATAGGCTCCTCAGGGTCACAGCACCACGTCTGCCAGGGTTCAGGAAATGTTTGGAGGATACTCTTAGGCAAACAGTGTGGTCATTGGGAATGGCCTGTACAGGGCCAGGAGTTGGACTTGGTGATCCTTGTGGGTCTCTTCCAACTCAAGATTATTCCATGATTCTATGTTTTATAGGATGCTTGCTGGTTATAAATTCTGTGTCAGTAAATTTAAAGTTAGCATGTAAGGTTCGCTTGTTTTTTAGCTGTGCCGAGATGGACATGTTATACAATTGCTTGTACTCGTATTATCAAATCCCATGATACATAATAGAAAGAATGGAAGAGCGATGCATCTTTGTTTCTCATGACATCTTAGAGTTATGGACAAAAAAACCCAACTACATAATAGCTACTCACTTATCTTTTCTGATCTTCTTGGTAACAATTCAGTAAATTAGTTTCATTTTGACTTTCTCTTCACTGCTAGACATGGAACAGAACTAACATGATTAAGTCACATACAATGTTGTAAACTGAGAAGAGTACTTCTCGATTTCTAGGGTTTTTGTTATAAACACTAAAACCTGTGAAAGAAAAGACTTTTGTAGGAAACTGTAATGATTGAGTAGCTTGTTCCTCTTGCAGCCTTACCCAGTGTTTGCCTAAAGGCTAAGACAATGTTTGCTTAAAGACTAGGAGCTATAATCTCTTACTTAAGTAGGTTTATCCTTTTGGTACATGTACATCCATTTATACTGGGCTATTAATGGCTATCTGGATTAGTGGCTAATCTGAAAATAGAAGGTGCATGTTAGTATCAGCCAATATATTGCTGTGCTGTTAATGTGACTATTTTGTATGCTGTAGAAGCTGAAGGTTGTGCACAGTTAGTTTGCTGTGGGAAAGCGCTAAACACCCTAGAAGGGAACCACATAGCCACTTTCCAGTGCTTTGTTTTCTGAGAGGTAGTCTGTCTAGATACCTATTTAGCAAATCCAGACTGTTTAGAAACTGTTTTGATGTAAATTAAATTCTAAAAGTATATATATAGTGCTCTGTATTTCTTCTGCTGGTAATAAGAGGTGACTCGTTCTGTGTTACGGAAAAAACAGTGATCTTGCTAGGAGTGCTCAACCTAAAAAATTACTAAGCTCTGAGGTCAGAATACATCAAAGCAGATGACTTTGCTGGTGCTTAGTGTAATTTTGGAGGGACAGAACATACCTTCTGTAAACTCCTTCAAGATCTGTGATAAATAAAAGTCAGAATATTTTGTTTGTTTGTTTGCAGCTTATTTTGTGGAGCGCACTGATCTTAGATTGGGTATTGGCAATGTAGTGCCTCTCTGGAGCAGAGACGGCTTCCACCATGGAACTGATAAATGCAGAGGTCCCTGACTTTAAAAGAACAGACTTTTTAAAGCACCTGGCTTTATATCTAACTTCAGTTAGATAGCACTAGTTACTGACTAGTGCTTCCATAGGCCCATTTCTGCAAGCAGCAAATGCATGGTCTTTACTGGTAAACATATTTTTTTAAAACAGGTTATCAGTGTTGTTTATACCCATTGAGAGTGTTGGAGCATAAAATAGTTAAAGATGCTCCCATTTATTGCTATAGGAAAACAGTATCATCCATTTATTGCCTTTAATCTGTGAGGCACGTAAATTCTCAGTGACCAAATTTGAAATAGAGTATTACCGTCTATAGTCTCTGAGAAAGATGGACTAGGGAAAAAAGTTGCATGAAGTTGAAGTCGAAGCTACATTAAGCAGTGTGGTTACCAGCTGGATATTTCTCATAACTGTGTAGTTGTTGTCTGTCTGGTCATTTAGAACTGCACTCATTCTAATGATAAATCACAGTCTATGGAGTGTTTGATAAATGTCCATATTGAAGAAGTAAAACTTAATGTCTGTAAAAGATCAATGAGATGACACAGAATTCCAGAAGGATGAAGGGCACATACGAGACTGCCACAGGGCAGCATACTTTACGAGTTAGGAAACAACATGAAACAACTGGACAATTCAAGTAGTCTGGACTCTCTGGGGAAACACATGGAATACTGTTTCCTTGAGTTCATGTAGATAGCTGATGTGTCATGTGCACAAACTGAAATGCAGAAGTTTTGTCTGCATATAAGGAAACAATTTTGACTGTAAGAGGAACCAGGCTCTGCCACATGTTGCCCAGAGAGGTGATAGCATCTCCCTCCTTGGAGGTTTTCAGAAGATGCCTGGGTGTGGTCCTGGGTACCCAGCTCTAGGTGACCTAGGCAAAGTGATGAAGAGGACCCTCCCAACGTCAACAATTTTGTGGTTTTGTTATGGTCAAAAAGTAATGATCCAGGGCTCAAAGATGATGCTTGATCTCATGAGCCACCTTTTCCTTGCAGCAGAGAAAATGTCATTAAATTTATGACAGTTACACTGGAAAAGAGTCAAGGGATGGCAATTCCTTGAAGAAGCAACTGCTAGGATTCTCATATGCTATGTGGCCAATATGGTTATCATTTAGCAGCAGTTATTGGGATGCTGTTCTGATTTTGCTTCTCATCTCATTGCTTCATATTAATTTCTACAAAATAAGGATCATGCAGGAGTAGACATGGGTTTCTGCTTTGCTATAGGGAGTATGAGTGATCTTCCATTTTATCAAATAGTGTAGCACCTTGAGTTTTGTTTCTGAATATTGTTTTAACTCTTACTTAGATTTTGCTGGCATGAGATCTGCAATTGGTGCTGCATCTTGTGATACAGGGAATAAGGTTTCTCAGTAGGGAATTCTTCATGGCTTCCATTAGTAGGGTAGAAATGTTCACTATACCTCTGAAAACAATAATTTTTATAATGCACAGTGTTTGTGTGTTCTTTGTATTCTTGTTAGCTATTGCAGATTATTTTACAAGTATTTTTACTAAGTTTCTCTAAATTTTTAATAATCTTGGCATCTTTTGATAGGGAGGATCTGCGTAAATATTAAATAGCTCAATGATCAAAGGAAGGAAGAAGATGGAATGAGCTTGCAGAAAAACTGATAGCTGTATCTCACTTGGTTAATATTAATGTAGTTGATATGCTCTTAATATTTGTCCGAATCTCAGCTGTGGTTTGTGGAATTTCTCAAAATTATATGTGCTTGAGATTTTTCTTCCTCTCCTCTCCTTTGTTTACTTCTTCATCAAAAATAGGAGATTCTGGTGTCTGGGGATTGAAAAAGAACTTTGCTTTGTTGGAACTCTTGGAACGGTTGCAGAATGGACCTGCTGGGCAGTATGGGACAGCTGAAGAAGGCATTGGTCTGTCTGGAGAGGTACTGAGTTTTAAAACGAAAAACCCAAAAAACAAAACAAACAAACAAAAAAAAGTTTCATTTGCTAGAAGTTATCTCTAAATAGGAAAAAGATTGAAAATCAGTTCTTTGCCAAATGTGTTTTCACCAATAATACTGTTCTTTTCTTCCAGTATCTAGTATTAAGGCTTCAATTAATTGTTTATAATTAAATGCTAGTTGTACTTGACTAAAGCAGAAAATAAACTGGTATTAATAAACATGCATACTATTTCACCCCCTTTTTATGTCTTTAGGGTTTTTAGAAAAGGTTACTCATTTTGATATATTAGTTTTAGTCATATAAGCACAGTTTTCTGAAACTCCTCAAGAATTCTTCCTAAATACTTCAGCTATTGTCAATAGTTGCCTTTTATAGTAATTTTATTATATCATGTAGTACTTCATTACCAAAAGTAGCTGCTTTTATCATTTCACTATTATCAGCTGGTGTGCAACATATCTTGCAATACCATTCTAGATGTAGATAACTTTCCTAAGTGCTTGACTGTTGATGTTTTGTTTTTCTGTAAGTAATTTTCTGGTGTGTAATAACTGCTTTGGAGGAAATTCCCAGAGCCAGATTTATTTCCTCCTCCAAACCTTTACAACTTGCACTGAAGCTTGGATTTATAAAATTACTGAACACTTTAAACTTAGGTTTTCAAAAAGGTTATTGAAAACTTATAATCAAGTTTCAAAGTAGTCCAAATATTTATTAGTGTATAACTTTTAAACAAAGACTGTATTGTTTACAAGTCTTCTGCTTTTTCCTCCATTTTTGGGATTAAATGTTAACCACTTGAGTTTTGCCTGGTTTTCATTGTTAGAGTATCATTCGTTGCGATGAGGATGAAGCCCATGTTGCGTCTGTGTATTGCACTGTGTGTGCCACTCACCTGTGTGCAGACTGCTCCCAGCTTACTCATTCTACTAAGACTCTGGCAAAGCACAGGCGTGTACCTCTTGCTGATAAGCCTCATGAGAAGACGATGTGCTCCCAACACCAAGTGCATGCCATTGAGTTTGTTTGTTTAGAAGAAGGCTGTCAGGCGAGTCCTCTCATGTGTTGTGTCTGCAAAGAATATGGGAAGCATCAAGGTCATAAGGTACTGCTAGTAGTTAATTTCTAGTCATGCCAGGGGGTGGCTTGCATAATTATTTATCCAAATAAAGTACAAAAGATTGTCAAGAAAGGAGGATAGATTCTTGATGTGTTCATCCCATTCTTTAGTTTTCCCTTTGTGTCAGACAGTTGCCATGGTAAAATAAAGGAAAAAAAATCTAAGAACTCAATGAGTTACTAATGTGAATATATATATAAATGTGAAAAAAGACAGTCCCTTTATCTGCTGCTTTTCTGAAGTTTTCATGATATTAGGCCATCATTTAGAAAGCTGTTTTCATAATGCAGACACTACATACACATCACATCACTGGTGCAATCTAACTATTCTTTTTTTATAATAAATTATGATAAACAGGCAAGTTTCTGTTTACTTGTGTAATGGCTAGATGTATGAGCTAATTTCAGCATAATCTGTAAGTCCTGACTGTTTTTTTAAATTGGGACATAGTTTTCAGTTCTTATGTGGCTGTACTATATGTATGTGTAAAATATATGCCCATATACTTGCACATGTATATGAAATATGTAGTAAAATATAAAAGATTATTAAGGAAGATAATTATGATTGATGTTTAATATGTTGCTTTTAATTAATAGCATTCTGTCTTGGAACCAGAAGCAAACCAGATTCGTGCATCCATTTTAGACATGGCTCACTGTATAAGAACTTTCACAGAAGAAATCTCTGATTATTCCAGAAAATTAGTTGGAATTGTTCAGCATATAGAAGGAGGAGAACAAATTGTTGAAGATGGAGTTGGAATGGCCCATACTGAACATGTATGCTTTTAAAAATTTTTTATTTCCCCGACATGCACAGATTATTGGCTTTTCTGCAATAACTGGATAAAGACTTTCTTTGAAAATTATGCATAGGTTTTAAAGGGCAAGATTTTAAGGTCTTCTATCTAGCACATCAGTATTGAGGCTTAGGTCAGCAGATAGATGGGAACTTGGTGTTACTATGTTTTTAGTCTATATGGAAATGTGGAGGCAGTGGAAAAAGTTGTTTGACTCCTAGTGTACAGACTGTGTATGTTCTCAGGTGGTATAGTACTATTGAGGCTTTTTTCCCTGGTCATTTTTAGTGAGGTGTTTATACATGCAAATGAGCTATGTGATTATAGGAGTAACTTCTAGAAGTGTTTTGGTATTATTCAGGAAGTCTTATCAGCCCTAACTGGGATATGAACTGTGATGTAGCCAGGCAGAAGTGAAAATAAATTAGAATCTAGAATAAAATTTAAAATTTGCGTCTGGAATCAACTGGTGTCCTTAAACTGTTGGATCTCCTTGCTGCAACACTCTAGGTACCAGGAACTGCAGAGAATGCTCGCTCATGTGTCAGAGCCTATTTTTCTGATCTTCATGAAACCCTTTGTCGTCAGGAAGAAATGGCTCTTAGTGTTGTTGATGCTCATGTGAGAGAGAAGTTGATTTGGCTTAGGCAACAGCAAGAAGATATGACCATTCTCCTGTCACAGGTTTCAACAGCTTGCCTTCACTGTGAAAAGACTTTGCAACAGGTAGGTTGGCAAGTGAGCTGTAGCATATGGCAAAATACATGGAAGTACAAATTAATTTTAGACTATAAAAAAAGAGATGGGATGGTATTCTGCATTATTTTCTTATAAGATTAAATCAGTCATGGTCTAACATGAGATATAAGTACTCGTTACAAGGGAGTATTAGCCAAAGATAGTCAGTCCAAAAGTGTAGAGTCCTCCAGTTACTGGAAACCCTGTGGCATGATTTTTCTGGAGTACTTTCTGATATTTGTGAGGTTAGTGGGAAGGCAAGACAAGACTGAAGCAAAAAAACCCCTACAGAATGTATTGGAAAGATTTTACAGTTACACTTGTAACATTGGTAATGCAACATCTTAAATGTATGAAGAAAGTGGCTGTATGTGAATTTCTCATTGGTCTCTTATTAATTCAGTGTAATGATAGGAAAAAGTAAATAGTATGCATAGCAAATAGTAAACTGAGTGTGAGAAGCTAATTTGTGAATGTGTTATTTGTACTTCTTTTTTCCAGATTTGTTTAGAGCTTTTGTTTGTTTGTGTAGTCAGGTTTAACTGTACAAATGTTCTGAATCCTAAGAGGGGGGGATGCTAATATTTTCCTATTAAGTGTGTTGCCATATGTTGCAAAACAGTTGCTCTGTTCCATCTGTTTAAATGATACATGAAAAATATAAATGTTCTTTATATGTTACATTGATATTATTGTTTCTTATAATTTGTATTACTCCTAGGTGGCTCATAAAGAAAGTTTGTTAGTTTTTTAATAAACCTGCAGAACAACTTAGTATCTATTAGTGTTAAGGAAAACTGTTAAGATATTCATATTTGTGTTGCAATTTTAAATAAATCTATTTTGTGAATGTTAATTTCTTGAAGTAGTGTATTTCTATTTAAAAAGCCTTCTTTCTAGGAATGATATTTATATTGTATTTGGGGTATTTTTACGTAAATTACTAAAAGAAAGGCATGCTTTTGTTTTCTTCGTCTGTTTAGGACGACTGCAGAGTAGTGTTGGCCAAACAGGAAATTACAAGATTGCTAGAGACATTACAGAAACAGCAGCAGCAGTTTACAGAACTTGCAGATCACGTACAGCTGGAGGCTAGCATACCTGTCACTTTTACAAAGGTATTCTTAATCTCATGGAAGTACAGTTATCCACTTTATGAAGTCCCAAATCTAATGTAAAATAACGCAGGAATAATTGATGTACGTTATTATGCTGTATTTGTTGCAACAAGTTGAGGCAATTCAGTATCAGTTAGAGCCACATTGTCTTATCACATGATGAATGCAATCTGGTATTTGAGCAACAAACCACTGTGCTGCTGTAATAAGGGTGGGAAATGTTCTTTCGTCATTGACCATATCAGTAACTTTGTTTGAACATGAGCTGTTTTCTTTTAAAGAAGTTGGATAGCATTTGGGAGTTCTAGAAACATCTTTCTTTGATTATTTCCTGGAGATTGCTCACCTATTTTAAATTGAATACTACTATTATAACTTTCAGTTTATAATGTTAAAAAATGTATTTCTTTCAGTTTATTAAACAGCCATTTGTTTTACAGTTGCTTGGTATTCACTCATAGCTTAGCTTATACATGATTAATCTTCTAAGTAGGTTTGGGTTTTATTGCTTCAATATAATTTCAGTACCACTTTCATTGAAGGGGATGAAATTGTTCAAAGTTTGATAATGTTACTTCTATTTGGTGTATTTATATGGTATTTATTATTTATAATGCTTTCCTCATAGGAAAGTAAATAAGTTTGAAACTCACGGAACAAGTACTTTGATGTATGGGGTTTTTTTAGTTCTGAATGGGTGAAAGAGGAAGAGGATCTATTGTGGCTGAGACAAAAATGAGAGTTTAACTGTAGCTGTTGAAACATTTACTGTAAGGAAACGAATGTTTCCATAGAGATAGAGAATGTTTCATAGAGATTCTAGGTCAGTTCTTGCAGACTTAGGAAATTAAATTTCTTCAAAATCATTGATTTTGTAACCTCAGTATATTTGAATTTCCGTGTCAATGCAGCATTTTCACGTCTGCCTCTTTCCTATTTAGCAGAGATCAGAGCTCGTAGGGCCAAGGAAACCTCTTCTGCAAACCCTCATTATTCCATGAATGAAGCAGTAATCACAATTCACAGATGAAGAATAACGAGTCAGAGGGGCATTTTGAATGTTTGAAAACTTTGGCTTTCAGAGCTTTATGTCAGACTTGGAAAATTTTGGTTGTTAATTTCTGAGCGTTTGGAAAGAGAATGATAGGATAGCTAAGGTGTTACAGGAGGCCTAAAATAGGCTTGGGGGACCCAGAAGACTTGGTTTTATCTTGTAACAATTTGTATTTCTATGAAGTCTTCTGAAGGTTAATTTCTGAATTTCAAAGGTGCTAAAGCAAGTGTAATTTTTCACAAAAACAGCCGTGAAAAAATAAGGTGAAAGTAATTCCTGCAGCCTCTTACTTTTTGTTTCCTCACATCTGATAAAGCTTAATGTTCTCTTTCTTAATAATGTGTTTTTAGATTACTGTTACGCTGATGGCCACTATCGTGACTTGCAGTGAGGCTTGTTGTACATATCTGGACCTGGCAACAGATACCAGGCAGAAATAAAATCTTCAGACAAAAAACTGTAAACTGTTACTATATTACTGGAAAGGTCTCCCTCGTGAGCTGGCATACACTGAAGGCTGCATCCATTCAGACAGTACCAGATCAGAGGAACATTTAATATCAAATGAAAGTTGTGGAGGTTTGAGGAGGGGAGGGAGAAGTCCTTTTCATTCTTGAAAATGAGTAAGTTTTACCTATATTTTGTTTCACTGATGACACAAGAAAACAGGCATAGTGCCATTTCCTATTTCTAAACCAGCTAGGGAAATGCCAGATACAAAGCTCTGAAGGGAGGATTTGGAGAATTCTCCTTGTCCAGGATCACGATCCTTATTTAAAGATAGTTTTCTGTTAAATGAGTGCAGTGGTAGTAGAACATTATATATAAGAAATGCATTTGGTCATCATGAATAAGTATATGTGCATGCTGCAGAGAGAGAAAACTATTAAGGAAGCAGTGCCTGAGATTGACAGATAAATTCTCGTTATGATGTTAAACTAACTATGGGCAGCTAACCTTTACCAACATCAAGACAATCTGAGAAGGAAGTGTTCTCTCAGAGAGAAAGCACCTTAAGATACCATTAATGAAACCTGTACGGAAGGCTTTTGTCTCATCAAATTTCTTGAAAGAGGTCAAGGATAAAAAAGTGAAGAGATCATAGTTGGGGATTTTTCTTCTGCACTAAGATTTAAGAAAACAAGTTTTACTTAAACAGAAGTCTAAGGTTACCTGTTTTTAAGTATGCCATCAAGTTATGCACCTGCCAGAAATACAGACACAAGGGGAGTTTATTTGTCATTTTTTAAGCAACATTTTAGTTAAAGGTGCTGATACAATTGACAATGAGAGACTTCTTTCATGTCAGTTTCTAGCTGTGATCGTGAATAGCCCATTATTACTGACTCATATTGCAGATGCTACACACAGTTTTCCAAATAGCAACTTTGCTTGCAATGTTTTTTGAAGTGACAGAACTACTTGTGCAAAAACTGGAAATTTGGCATCCATCACATTTTGATTCCTTCTGAGAGAATACAAACATGCTGAGAACAGCCTGTTTTCATTCCAAACCTTGGAGAAGGCAAACTGCAGCAGGATGGCTAAGTTTGACAGCCTCACTCATCTCCTTCATTTCCCTGGTGATTTAAGTGGTACTGCCTCTGCCCTCCAGCCATGGGAGCTGTCAGGTGACCAGTACATCTGGTGGTGCTGTGAGAGGACTGGCTCACTGTCAGCAAGCTCTGCCCATAGCCAGGGTACTGCCTCCTGCAAGAAACCTGTGAACTGAGCAGCTCTATACAGAGCTGCTGCTTTTCCTTCTTCCTTTTGGGTGCAGAGAAGAATTGGGGAGATCCACTGCCAGAAACTCTGGATAAAATCAGAACTAAAGTTTTGAGTGTGAAAAGAGTGCTGGAGACATGGCATTTTTTAGACTCTTCAGACCCTTCTGCATACTTCTTTTTGTTCTTTCTTTCTCTGAACCTTGTCAAAAATCTGCCCACAAGTTCTTCTCTTCCAGAATGAGATAACCCATTCTGATAATCATGTTGTGTTGCAGTGTTGTCACTGAATTTCAGCTCTGACTCCAAATATCTAGAACTTAGACAAAAATTTATTAAAAAGCAGTTAAGTCTCAATGTTTTATTTTCCAAATCTCAAATAGTCTTTTGGTTGTGGAGCATATGCCTTGTGTAATAGTAGTACTGAACCTGCTGAGCTTATCCAAGTTCATTTCACAGATTCAAATAAAGTAGTTTATTTATTTCATACTGAAAAGGTAGTCTGTGGAGTTCTATGATAAGGACCATCTGGGCCCATTTAGGTTTCAAGCAGCAAGCAGACAATTTCACAGGTCAATAATGCATCAAGATCTGCTGATTGAAGAAACTTCACAGTTGGCTTAGGAAATTCATGAGCTGCAAGCTTTTAAGCACAGGGAAGTTATTTAGGACAGTTATCATCACTATGTACCTTCCTTAATTCTTATTTTTTATTTTCTTATTTTCTTATTTTATGTCCACCGTTGCCTAGATTCAGAGAGAATATTTGATTAGATGAACCTTTGATCTGGCTTTTACACTTATAGTCATGATGTTGCTGACTTTTGCATTGTGGTAATTGCATAATTATATTTAATTTTTTTTTTTAGGAAGCAGTTTCTCAAGGTATTTTTATTCTCTTCCAGGATTGTGATAGCATAAGGTCATTGAATTGTATTGATTATTCTGAAAGTATGCTACTTCTCTGATGACAGAAGGGAGAAAACAGTTGCTTGTCATGATGACAATATATCCAGATACATAATGGATCCTCTGTCTGTATTTATGTGTATATGGAAAGATAAATAGTTAGACATCACACATCATGTGATATAGATGTTTAAATGTCCTGCAACACTGTCAACCTGTTGGTCTTTTACCAAGAGATGATGTAGCATTTTTGCACTCAGTAGTATTTCTTCTGTGAGAAGAAATGAGAGGCGGTGTGGAGTAGGCACAGTGCTGTCTGGATTTTGCAAGAAAACAAATAGACTGCTACATAGTTCTGGTGATTGAAACCCTGGTGTTTCATCAAGATAGCAGTTCTAAGTACTTCAAAATGTGTTTCAGAAATATATACTAATCTCAGCCAATGTGTTTATTTTAGAATTTATGCTTTGCCATTTGATCATGTTGTCAGTGTCATCTCCTTCAATACTCGACAATAGCTTGCTGTAAACTACAGATAGGGAAGTTGATTCTCATTTCTTGTCTCCAAGCAAGACCTGGGGGATTTTGTTTGCTTTTCTCCACTATTTCAGATTACTGCTTAGTGCTAGTAATGTTGTTGTTGTTGCAAAGGATTGGAAGAGGCTTAGGGTGAAGAGGTAAAGCTATGGAACCTCCAGCAAGGAAGTAGTTCTCTAGGTGGAGGCATTAATAAAGTGGGGAAAAAAAGGAGTTTCCTGGTTAGAGAACTCTAATTAATTGCCATAAAAATTTTTTTCACATGGTCTCAGCCAAGAATAATGAAAGAATTTGAAATTTTATCAAATACAGACATACTGTCATGAAACTGGCTTTCTAAAAGATACATTGTAACTCAGATCAGGTAAAAATTACAGGTTCACTATAGACATTATTGGATATTTTTGTTTCTATTATTGGATATTTTTGTTTCTATTTATTTCTATTATTGCTGGGAGTGCTCATGCATTGTACTTTTGGAGACCATCCATTTAGTCACTTTAGGAATGGTGACAAAATACATGTTTTAAACATAAGGGTTTTCTAGATTGAACTTCCAAAATTTGCTGTTGCTATTAAGACATAATATTCTGTTTCTTCCAGGACAACAGGGTACATATTGGACCAAAAATGGAAATTCGGGTTGTTACTTTAGGATTAGATGGAGCTGGCAAAACAACTATTTTGTTTAAGTTAAAGCAAGATGAATTCATGCAGCCAATTCCAACCATAGGTTAGTAGCTACAATTTAAATTTAATTACTTTTCTGAATGTTTGATTTATCTACTAATTTTGGTTATTTTATGTTCATACAGAGCAGGACTGTAAAACATATATTTTTATTCCAGGTTTTAACGTTGAAACAGTAGAATACAAGAATTTAAAGTTTACTATATGGGATGTAGGAGGAAAGCACAAATTGAGGCCTTTGTGGAAACATTATTATCTCAATACGCAAGGTAATACTGATACAGCTCTTAAAATGTATTTTGTCTTCTAGCTTGTGTTTCAAAGCCAGACAGATTATTAATAGAAATAATTTATGACAGTAGAAAGTTGTTCATCTAATGCAATGTCCAGCTGTTAGATTCATGAGCTAATAAATTTTAATCCAGTATGTCAGAGTGTCTACTGGATGATAAAGGTACATTCTCCATAAATCCATCAGACAGTTCATGGAGCCAAACAAAATTAGAACCTCTATTAAATTGGTTCTAGCTGACAACAGACAAGGTACAGCGTCCCAAAGTCTGCATAGTGAGAAGCAGTACTTGCCAGGTATGGAATATAAATAGCACTTGAAAATACTCAGCTTTTAGAAGCCTTTAGATAGCAGCTTAAAAAATTCTACCAAGTTCTGACTTGCTATTGCAGTGTAGTATCTGATTATAGACTAGATTATTGAGTCTGAAAGCACTGATGAACTTAAAAATTTGTGTTATTGTTTTGTAAATCGTCCATAGGTTTTTCCCAGTTCAGACAGAAGTTCCTCTTGATTGATTCATTCACAATTATCTAAAATACTTAGGAATTACAAACGCCAGCTCATGTGCTCTGCTTTGTGCCTTATTTCAGCCTTAAATGCAAACTTTAACATTTTAAATTACTCATATTTTCAAACTTTTAAAAGTTGTATTTTGAGATTGCTGTTGTCCTCTTAAAACATACTCTGTGAATTAGCATGGAATCATGCCTGCCTTGGAACTGCATGTTGGAGAGAAAGACAAGCAGTTACCCTAGTACATATCTGCAGTAGGTTATTTTTAGTTTTGGTGTTGGGGTTTTTCTTATCGAAACCCCTTGATTTTAAATTCTGTCCTCTAGCTTTGCCCCTTTGACTCCCCAGTCTTTCTGGCATCTTAGTTACTCTCTAGTGGATAGTAAAATCTAATGCTGCTATGTCGGGTCCTTGACCATCTTTTTTGGATTGTGTAGTCTGTAGTTGAAGCAAGCTGTGCTGATTTGGCCGAACCTGTGAATATTACAGTCCATTAAAGGAAACTGAGACAGCCATATGGGAGTTAATGGAGTATAAAGGGATCAAGAAATGGTTTAAACTGAGATACTTAATCCACGCATAGTAAATCTGGTTTTAGACCTAAGTAGTTAAAATATCATGGCCTTTATATTAGACTAGGGAAAAAAATTAGAGATTTTTTCACTGTTTAAGGATGAATTCTAGACTTCTGTTTAAAATACAGAAATATTTAAGGAATTTCTCAGTCATCCTGGATTTAAAATTGAAGTTGTGTACTGAGGAACTTCACATAGAAAGCTTCTAGAAAAAGGAATGGTGTAAGTTGAAGGTTAATTTTGCAGTTTGTTTGTGAATGTGTGTAAAACATTTCTCTTCTTCTTTCATAGCGGTGGTGTTTGTTGTTGATAGCAGTCACAGAGACAGGGTCAGTGAAGCATACAGTGAACTTGCAAAATTATTAACAGAGAAGGAATTGCGGGATGCCTTGCTCTTGATCTTTGCTAATAAACAGGTACTTGTGATTTGGTTTTACTCTCTTTTCCTCAGCTTGTCCATCCAATTCCAACCTTCTGAACCCTCTGCTGTGGGTAGAGAGTGCTAATGTGGAAAGATAAAATGGAGATATTTTCCTTATATGTAATGTGTAATGCTGGTCAAGTAAGTGTTGGTGCTAAGCGTGCTTAGTAGATTGGTCAATCGGGGTTTTTTTTATGATAGCAAGTAGTAAATGCTTAACTGTTTGATTTGTCTTTTGTGTTTGAGGAGTTGTTATGTCATCTGTTGCTTCAGTCTAAGCCAATGAAATAGCTTCACATATAATACAGATGAATAATTGAGTCTTTGATTCTCTTGCAGGATGTAGCAGGTGCTCTTCCAGTGGAAGAAATCACAGAACTGTTGAGTCTCCACAAACTCTGCTGTGGCCGTAGCTGGTATATTCAGGGTTGTGATGCCCGAAGTGGTACAGGACTTTATGAAGGATTGGACTGGCTTTCAAGGCAGCTAGTGGCTGCTGGTGTCCTGGATGTGGCTTAACTTGACATCAGCTGCAATTTAATGTTGTAGTTTATGGTTTTGTTTTGTTTGCACGATTTAGGGTGTTGGCACCAGGTCTGCTCCCTGAAGAGGGGACTTCATTTAATTTGATGGTTACAAAAAAATATAACCCTTGGATAATTGGTTCAGTAAACTCGTGTCATTATAGTGATTTTGAAAGTTGATACACTTACATTTAGTGGATAATGGAAGAGTGTTACAAGGATGCATTGAAATTACTTTTTGAGATACTGTTAAGATTTAATTTTTTTCCCTGATAAAATATGCATTGGATTTCATGTAATAGATATAGTGTGGTTACAGTAGTTAATTAGTATTATAAGAATTCTGAGTAGTTTAGAAATACTTTCCCTGAAGCTATTCTAACATCCATCTCAAGTTTATTAGAATAGCCAGCTCTATTAGTTAGAGATAAGTGGTGCTACTCTTTAATATCAAAAGAATCCATAAATACAAAGGTGGCATTGAAACTTACATGCAGCTACACCATGTAAAGAAAATGTTTCCCTTATTATTTATTAACCTCCTGTTTGTTACAGGAAGGCAGCATAACTGCACAACGAAAATTCAGAATTGGAGAAAAGTGTTGCAGAGCTAAGGGGCTTTGGCATTACTTAGCCACTTGTTTTATATCTTGGAGGCAGGGGTTAGTTGGGTTTTTCACACTGAATTATTTATGGACATACTATGGTGATACTGAGGTGAAAGTGTTTTGTGCATACTTGGGGACATAATCTGCCTTTAGAGATTAAGTTTATTCCTGAAGAAGTCAAAATAAATTTTAAAAAAACAACTTCTTAAAGAAGTACAGTGGTGTAATGTCAGTCCAGCTATGTGCTTTTATATAGAAGTCATGATTCCAGAATAAGGGAGTGGCCTTAAAATATTCAATAGCACAATGTAAAATCAGTGAACATTAATTGTAAGTCTTTAGAATGGTAGATGGTAAAATATGATATAAAACTTCCATAATTAGATTTTCAGTTTTTACTCTATCTTCTACATGAAATTGTCACCAATGCCTCTATTTTTGAAGATTACTCATTCATGAACCCATGAAATATGAGTGTAGTGCTGTTTAAATTTAGAGAAGGTTGCAATGACCCAGTGTTACCTTTTTTCTGCTGGACATGCAACTTTGTGAACAATTTTATCTGTCTGGTATGCACACCAGAATCTTCTTCCCTTTTCTCTCAGTCCATGGCCACTGCCAGTTGAAGCAGCTATGCCATGGACTCTCTTCATGTTGGTAAAGAAGCTACAACGACTCTGAGCAGTAGATCAAAATTCTGTATCGTAACTTTTCTTACTGGAGTAGAGGTAAATCAGGAGAACTAGGTAGTGCAAGTGAACAGTGTTGTTTCACAGACATGGAGATATTTTTACCATGCTGAAAAGTGTTTACGTGTGAGAGCTCTGAACCTCACCTAGTAAAGAAAGTGTATCCCATTGTCTGTGGCTTTGCTTTCATTGTATTATTAGGAATTTTATGTTGTTTTCCTGCTACATACCTTAGGTAAAGCCAAGAATGTGTAAACGAATAATTTAGTACATTTGCACTTTTCTTCTAGAGGAAGCAGTTAATGTAACTACTTCCTTATTACGACACTTGTAGTATTCTTCTTACTTAAATTTCAGGTAAATTATGTTAAATGCAGCTTCAGATTCAGCAAGTCTAATGACGTGAATAATACCTGAAGGAACACTAAGCTTTAAAGTAGTTTAATGTTTGTGAAGTGGTCTTCAATGCCTACACATGTACAGGTACTGAGACAGAGTATTTAGTCTTTATTAAGACAACCTGATAAAATTGGAAACAGTTTATAATGGAGTGAAAAGTGGGGTTTTTGCACATACCAAACTTAAAATTGTTCTTCCTTCCCAGCCTGTAACTTCTTGCACAGTACACAGTTGGTGGCTGTGATTTGAACATCTGCTTAGCCTCTGCTGTAGAGCAACCCCTGACCTAGTTAGGGCTGACTGTCCCTTCACAGCTCTTTTTGAAATATGAACAAGTTCTACTAAATATGGTAGATATCTTTTCCTGTAATATTTTTACAGAAGACATGCATTCTTTAGAGGAATCCTGATTTAGTTTCATTTTAGCTGCCTTAGACTTCAGTTACACATGCTGCTCAGTATAGTTCTAATTCAAAATGTTCAAGGTGACTAGTTGGTATTTTATGTAACATTAAATTTGAGGGGAGAGGAAAAATTCTCACTCATGCATATTTTCAAGTACAAGTGATTGCTTGTGACACAGGGAATGCTACCATGAAAGTGTTTTTAAATTGAATTTATTTAAGATGACTTGAAGTAAATGTGAAAGTGTTGCATATGTCTGTGAACTCTTCAGTGTAGAGTACACTAAGAGGTTTATTCGTATTAAACATTAATACAACATATAAATGGCTTTAGTTATAAATTTAAGCTTGTTTCATCACTTTTACTGAACTTTAGTTTTTAGTGTACTGACTTATGGAATATGTAATTGGAATATTTCTTGAACTAGAACTCACTAAAGCATTTCTAACTGTTTAGAAAGACTGAATTAACTTTTCAAAGGATCTTGATGTAATTTTGAAATTGAGTAAATGCAACATCCAGTGACTGTGTTGTAGCTTTCTTTAAAGAACCTCATTTCAAAAATAGTATGTCTGTGCTAACTGAACAGTCATGTTTTATCACTGTTTCTGTATTCTATCTTCAAAATTACAGTGGACTATGAGGGTCTGGTTCGAGAGTGTTGAGTAGATGTGGATCTTATGTAAAGATTTCTTTAAAGAAAGAGCTCTTTTAGTAGAAGAAATTTGTGAACTGCTGCAATTTGCATTGCTCAGAAAATAATTTCTTTTCAATAAAAGATGTAAAACCTTGAGAACTAATTTTCATAAACTTGCCTTTTTGTTTTGTTTTTTAAGGTCCTCTGAGAATAGAGGTGCACTACATTTAACTTCCTATGGAATATTTCTTACTGATTGTGTAACTCACTAAAGATAAACTTCCTGATGGTGTGACAGTGTTCACAGGGGTTCTTGGATGAGGGAAGAGATGAGAATGTTGACTCCATGTTCAGAAGGCTTGATTTATTATTTTATGATATATATATTACATTATAACTATACTACAAAGAAATAGAAGGACAGGTTTTGTCTCTCAGAAGGCTAGCTAAGAATAAAATAGAAAAGAATGATAACAAAGGCAGCTGGCTCGGACAGAGAGTCCAAGCTATCTGGCCTGTGGTTGGCCATTAATTGTAAACATTCAAAATGGCCAGACACACCTGATGCATTCCACAACAGCAGATAACCATTGTTTACATTTTGTTTCTGAGGCCTCAGCTTCTCAGAAGAGAGAAAATCCTAAGAAAAGATTTTCACAAAAAGATGTCTGCGACACGATGGTAGCAGCAACTTTTGTGGAAATATATTTGGTTATTATGCATCATATCTCGATTCATAAATGAAGTTACCATAACTGTAAACTCCCAAGTCTTTTATGAGTGCAGTGGTGTTAGGTGAACATAAACTGCCATGTTCAATTTTACTGTTTATAGAGTACATTTAACTAAGCAGCATAGTAACAGGACCCTGTTGAACCACTTTCACTACAGCTTGAGAAGTTGTCTCAGCTTTCAGTGTGAGCCTACTGTTTGTGAACAGAGAAAAATTCATGAGTGATGTTTGGAGGCTGTCTTGGGCAAAGTGATCACAAAAGGAGGTTTCCATTCTTGGAGAAGTAAGGATACGGGTCAGCAGCTCTGCCACCTTGGACTGTCAGAGGGCAGACTAGGGCCTCTTTGGGAAACTAATTGAGAGAGTCCTGTTGGAGGTAGTCCTTAAGGAAGAGTCCAGGAAGGCAGAAGGAAATCCTAGCAAGAGGTGCAGGAGCAGGGTCTACCCAGGTGCTGAAAGATGAGTTGGTGAGAAGGGACGTCAGCCTGGCTCAACAGAGAGCTCCAGTTAGAACAGGCAGAGAAAAATTTTATAACCTCTGGAAGAAAGGACAGGTAACTGATCAGGACTACAAGGGTGCCATGAGGTTATGCAGGGAGAAAATCAGAAGGGCCAAAGCCCGGCTAGAACTTGACCTGAATACTGGTGAAAAAGACATCAAAAATGTTTTTGCAAATACATCAGCAACAAAATGGCCACTGAGAATCTCCATCCTTACTGTATGCAGAAGGAAACAGTAACAAAGGATAAAGCAAAAGCTTAATGCTTTTTTTGTTTCAGTTTTTAACAGTAAGCCCAGTTATCCTCAGAGTATCAAGTCCCCTGGAGTGGAAGACAGGGATGAGGAGCAAAATGAAGTACTCATAATTCACAAAGAAATGGCTAGTACTTGTAGACCACTTAGCTTCAAGTCTGTGGGACCAGATGGGATCCACCAAGATTACTGATGAAACTGGTTGGAAGAGCCTTAAATAATTTTAAGGCACCAAGAAGACACTTCAAATCATTTACCAACAGTCCTGGTTGATGGGGGAGGTGACTACAAATTGGCAAATGTAATACCTATCTACAAGAAGGTGCCACAGGCTGGGGCAGAGTGGCTGGAAAGGACGGGGGTGCTGGTGACAGCAGCTGAACATGAGCCAGGCTGTGCCCAGGTGGCCAAGAAGGCCAATGGCATCCTGGCCTGGATCAGCAATGCTGCGGCCAGCAGGGCCAAGGCAGGGATTGGCCCCCTGTGCTGGGCACTGCTGAGGCCACACCCTGAATCCTGTGCTGTTCTGAGCCTCTCAATTCAGAAGGGACATTGAGGTGCTGGTGAAGGGTCTGGAGGACATGTCCTGTGAGGAGCAGCTGAGAAGCAAAGGAGGCTCAGGGGAGACCTTATCAATCTCTACAACTGCTTAAAAGGAAGATGTAGCCAGGTGGGTGTTGGCCTCTTTTCCCAGCTAACTAATGACAGGACAAGAGGAAATGGCCTCAGATTACCATTGAATATTAGGAAAAATTTCATCACTGAAATTGAGTCAGGTATTGGAATAGAGCACCCACTGAACCACTGAAGTGGTGGAGTCACCATTCCTGGAAGTGTTCAAAAAACATGTGGATGTCATACCTGGGGACATGGTTTAATGGTAAAGATGGTGATGTTGCTGGGTTAATGTTTGACTTACTGACCTTACCAGGTTTTTTCAGCCTTAATGATGCCTTGATTTTGTTCTATAACTCCATCAGAAACAGCTGATGCAAAGTTTAGTTCAGTTTAAAATAAATTAAGTATTTAAGTAGAAGCAGTAATGGTTGTAGGATGTTGGCTAAAAATGAAGCCAGAAAAAAAGATTGGCTAGGCTAAAATAAAGAGAAAGCAAACATTAAAGAAAAAAAATCACTGGAAAAACCAAACAAATAGCAAAGGACTATAGACACTGGCATTTTAAGAGTTGGTAATTGCTCTTGGGGAGAGACGTGTACACAACTATTTTTAAAGAATAGAGGTAGGTTACATTGTTTGCTTTTCATAGCCAACAGTACAGTAACTTAATCAAATTTTTGATACACGTATAAAGGATTGAGAAGTATACTCAACTTAGTATTCAACTTTCCCTTTTTCAAAGATTTCAGTACCATGATACAGATTAATTAAATAGGAAAGATGCAAATAAACATGAAAAAGTTACAAGCACTGTCCTGGGACATGGTGGGAGTTTTTATCTTTAATTTTGCATAGAAGAGATGCAAGAAAGACAGTAAGCTTTGTAAGAAACATGTAGATGTTTTTACTTTAAAATACAAATTTACCAGAAATACTGAATTACGGCACTTTAGGTACATTAAAAATAGTAGAACTGGTAATTGCTCTATCCTGGTATTTGCCAAATCTAGGAACTATCAAAAATGTTTGTTCTTCCTAGGTCTCTCTCTGGATCCCGCATGCTCAGTTTTTTTTCTGCTTAAGCTGGAACCTTCAATGCCTGCCTTACTTCACTGTTATATTAATGATGCTGATATCCTCATAGGGTTTGTCAGTTTTGGGATTGACTTTGACATTTGAGATTCTCTGAACAACTTCCATTCCTTTAGTCACCCGTCCAAACACACTGTGCTTGTTGTCGAGCCACGGCTGTTTGAAAGCACAGGAGAAAAAGAAAAGCATATTAAAATAGAAAGCAGCATGTAGGTTAGGTACCAAACCAAAAATAAAGTGTACATGGACACATTTTGTATGTCCAGACTATGGAACCTAACACCCTGTAAATATTAGCATGCAAGGAAATACTAGAATGCAGCTAACACTGCTTTCTTAAAGTACTACAGCAGTCATGTTCTACCAGTGCAGTAGTATTGTATAGTTCATTTTAAAGTGCATTCTCAGTTCACAGAAATGTTTCAGTCTCTCTGTTTCATGTTATTTTCACAGAGGAATTTTAAGTGCCAGTACAGAATACTACCCAATTCAATACTCAGACAGTATGCCCAATTTGAATATAGGCCCTCATACAATTTAATAAACCTCAGAACTATGGTACTTTGAAGTGCTATAAGAATGCAGTTTTTATAAGCGTTACTCTTAAGGATTTGGTTTCTATATCTTAGATTCACATATCAAAATTTTTATTGTTGGCTCTGAATTTATACACAGATCAAATGAAATTTTTAAACCTGAACACTGGCTTCCTGGTAGAGCTACAATCAGACACCATTAGAGAGACATCCTGGCACCATATCCAAACCCCAAACAATCTAAGCAATACCTAGATTTCCATCAAGTTTAAACCACTATTATTAACATAAGATACTCTAGTAATACATAATTGCAAACATGCCTAGGAATTTTATACCACCCTCACTCCACTTAAAGGCAAAAGGCCTCTTGATCACAAGTGATGGAAAAGTATTTCTATCTTGTAAGTGACAGTTTCAGTGACACCTATACACTACACATCATGTGTATCATTTATTTGTAAAGTAAATACTAATGTCCTCCTTTTTTCATGAGAAAAAAGTTGATTTTTTACTATCTAGGTAGCCTCTCAGGCCTTAAATTGAGCTTTTAGTATTACTTACAGTAGGGACTACTGTTATAAAAAACTGGGATCCATTGGTATTTGGTCCTGCATTAGCCATGCTGAGTGTATATGGTCTGTCATGTCGTAAAGTTGAATGAAACTCGTCTTCAAATTCTCCTCCCCAAATACTTTCACCTCCCATTCCTGTACCAGTTGGGTCACCAGTTTGAATCATGAAACCCTGCACAGAAATTATAAGTTATCACATTACTGCATAGAATACATAACCATAGGTGTTACATACTAGGTGACATTTTTTCAAACTTACTTCAAACATATCCACAAAATGTGTTAAAATGTTGTGTGAAAGGGAGAATGCATTTAAGGCTTTTTTAAGTGTCTAACAAGTACTTGAGAAAAAGCAAGGTTACTCACTATGCCTGCCAATGAAGGACAGAAATCTGACTGTCTCTACCTTTTGCAAATTCTTAGGCTCTGTCACTTGATTCTGGTGTGACAGAAATAAAAAGCCTTACAAGAAAGGTCTTCTGACATGAAGCAAAGTTTTAATTCAAGCAGGATAGCAGGATTCATCTTTCAATTTTCAGTTTTCTGCTACCTTATCAGTTGCAGAACAGCTACTACAACTTTAGTAAGTGCTAAAGCTGTTTAGAACATCAGAGCTGTTCAGAATTATAAGGAATTCTAAACGTACTCCAACAACCCTGTGTGCGAAAGGGAAATGGAAGTGTTAACAGAGGACTGACCACCAGAGTACATTACGTAAATTAACAAAAAATTAACATGTTACAAGTTACCTTGATGATACGGTGAATTATGTGTCCATTGTAGTAACCATTCCTGCTGTGCACACAGAAGTTTTCCACTGTTTTAGGGCACCTAAAATCATGTAACAGAAAACACAATAATATTTGTCTGGTGACAGAGCCATAAAGATTTCAGCTGGGACTAAGACCCCCTTGTGCTGTGCAATGTTTCAGGATTCTGTAGGAAGGGATTTAGCCAACTAAGGAAAAAACAAATCTCCAACTCCTCAAACCTAAGCTTAAAAAGAGCTGAAAGCAAAAAGCTTGAGAATTACAAAGCTGTGTGATTACACAGAAAGGCAGCAGCTGTGTTGATAGCACAGGGATGTTTTAGCTGTTGCTGAGCAGGGCTTATGCACTGTTGAGGCCTTTTCTGCTCCTAATCCCACTCTGCCAGTGAGAAGGCTGGAGCTGTAGGAGTTGAGAAGAGACCTAGCTGAGACAGCTGAACCCAGCCGACCACAGGGATGCTCCATTGCACATATGGCATTATGTTCAGCACATAAAAGCTGAGGGAAAAAGCAGGGGACATGCAGAGTAATGGTGATTTGCCTTCTGAAGTACCCACTCCATGTGAGGGAGACCTGTTTTCTTGGAGATAGTAGAACATCTGCCTGTCCAGGTTCCCTATTTTGCTTTGCTTGGGTGCATGCCTTTTGCTTTCCCTATTAAACTGTCTGTACCTCAACTCACAAGTGTTTTCACTCTTACTCTTCCAGTGCTCTCCCATTCCACCAAGGGAGATATGAGCAAGTGGTTCTGGGGGGCTTAGTTGCTGGCTGGGGTTAAACCATGAGAGCCAGAAACCAAATCTGTCTCCTGAAGGCCTAGTTCAAGGCACCACTGACTATAGGTTCCCTAGTTTTCTATCTGCACTCCCAATATGGAGAAAATGGCCAAGTTGAGTCCACAGCTGTAGAGTTACTCTAGTCTAACTGTGAAAATGAGTATTAGCTTGGGTTTTAGTGACACTCCAAGCTATCTTGTGAAAAAGAGCACCAATGTCATAACTAATGGAACAGACTAGATTATAGTCCCAGCTCTTGCTGAGCAGTACAGAGTCATTCACAACTTTATTTCACAATGAAATGACCGAAGAATTCAAAGATGTGCAGAGCCATATTCTATATGCTCTTCTTTAAAGTTTTAATCACACCAAAGAGATTTTAATTTAAAGCTCAGCTGGGAGAAAATACTACAATAAGAAAGGACAAACCTAACAATGGACGAACCAACCCTAGTAATGCTCTATTTAAAACTGCATATAGAACATTGCAGTGAAGCACCTTGCAATACTGTGCATGCAAATATGACACATTAGTATGACAATTTTAAAAAAGAATTAATGTAGCTTGACCTGTCACTTGCTGACAAGAGCTGTACCATTACTACAACCTATATGCTATAATTATAAATTCCAGAAACTAGAGCCAGATGCAAGGAAACACTGGTGAAGACTGCAGTAAAAGTCTGGTAGCCCTAGAGGGTAGAATTGAGGTTGACCTACCTGTGCTTAAGACCAAAGATGAAGATATTTTTGGAGAAGCATGGAGTACATCAACATAATTAAGGTTTCTATGTATAGCGATATATTATATAAATTTCCTGTTAAATAACAGAATATTTGCAATTTTTGCATCACGAAGGAGAGAAAAGGACATACTGATTTTAGCAATTGTTACGCAAAAAACTTTTCAATTCTATGCCTGGTTTTGGATATACACAACACTAGTATTATATGCTGGTATAAATATGGCTTTTAAAAATGGCTTTTAAAGGAGCTGCAATAACAAAGTGTAGTACACTGGCCACATTCAGAAGTTGAAACTACTATTTTTCTGGCTCGGACAGACCTGCTGCCAAATCTGCTGCTGCTGCCAACATCATCTTTCTTTTTCAAGATCTATGCAAACAGCACTGCCTTACAATACAGAGCTTACACAGAAGAGTATCATTATCTGTTCAAGAACAAAAGTTAAGAAAGGAAAACCCTCCCTGAATCAATAACTAAATAAACCCAAATACAATTCCAAAAACTCCTGTGCCCCAGACTATTTTTACCCTACTTTATTTTTGTTTGTTAAGAGTCACATTCCTCCCTTAGCATATTAAGAAACTGTCAGGAAACAAAAACAGTAGAAAAAGGGAAAGAAAATAAATAATTCTTTCTAGCATGAGATAAGTCTTGGACACTGCAACCACAAGGGACAGAAGAAAGCAACAAAACCAAAAAACCCAGAAAATACATACTCAACAGGAAAAAGCTTGATATGAATATCTCCCATGCTTGTGTGGATGATGGCACTGTCTGACACTCTTTTGGGACCTTCTGCCTGAGTGGCTGCCATGACCTCTTCTTTAGAAGGTTTCTCATTAAATACATCTCTGTCAGAATCTGCACTCTTCGTGTCTTCTGGTTCACGTTTAGTAAACTGAAGCATAAAAGAAAAGAAGGTTAACTGCTTTTTTCTTTTTTCCTCTTAAAATACACAGTGCCCTGCACCCAACACGTCAATGTCATTATTCAACCTGCTGAACACCCAATTCAATTTGAAATGTACAAAGATAATTCATAAACAGTCTATCCTTGGACTGCTGTGTTATGTTGCCAGCATTTCCACAGTCACAAATTCCAGTAAAACTACATGCAAATCCAAATAACTTTTAATAATCTGTTATCTTTAAACTTTTCCCTTTACAACAAGAGTCTGCACTAGTTCAGCATCTTTTCTTTAAAATGAGGTGGAGAATACCAGGCTGTTTTGCTATACTAAAACGAAATTGGCAGGTTTTATGCCAAAAGGATTAGCTGTGCTTTGCAGTTGCACTACAAAGTTAAAATAAATCATCCTATTCCAATACTGCATTAATATAAAGCTATAGAGACCCAGCAAATTTAAGGCATAACAGACAGTCCAAACTCTAACCTCTATGGCTATGACCTCTCAAATCAGCTACTAACCACTCTGAAATTGTTTGTTTGGTTCCATCTCACCTAAAAACCCAACTGTGAACAGGAAGATGACTCCTTTCTTGGTTGCTTATAGTGTCCTTAGTGTTACCAAGTCCTGATTCTCGTCTGAAATTTTTTTCTATTATATTTTTTTATGCATACAGTTGCTTATTGTTTCTTTATAAAATCTGGTTAGTTTTTTAAGTGCTCTTACTTAGGTTCTTCAACAAGAACAAAAGGATATCATCTTCTGGGGGGAATAAAAATTTATGAAAAAATCACAGCTGTTTCTAGTTAATGTACAGATAGTTCAAGATAAAAATTCTAAATATACTTGCAATATAAAGAGACTCCTTTGTAAAAGCTGAATTTACAACTACAGAAACCACTAGAAAGGTGCAAAGAGAAAAACAAAAAATAGCGTATAGAAATCAATACAAGAATGGAGCTATTTAAATAGAAACGCCACACACCATGTAAAACCTGTTTTTTTTAAAAGCTGTGCAGATTACTGTTGGATCTGCCTGAATATTCTGGAGAACAGGATTTTCAGATGCCTTCATCTCTATAGTGATCGCTGCACGATGTTTCTTTGCTACTCCTTGGAACAAAGCTAGTTGCATCATTCTGATGTTCTCTTGTTTTCCCAAGATACGAATACACCTGAAATACAAGATGTAAAGAGGTGTAATGTTCAGCTGCTCACAGTCAGAAAATATCTTCTTTCTGACTGTTAGATTCAGAGCAAAACTTCAAAATCCTCTCAAAATAATTATTTACTAATAATTTTTATGATATTTCCCTATTTAAATTTGGTATCTTAATTTACCAGTCAGCCTCCTTATGCAACAAAAATCCCAACTAAATGATCCACCTTTACTTTACATTTATGTTATCCCATCTAGTTAGACAGAGATTAATTAATTACACATTTTTAATACATGTGCTTGCTATCTGTCTAAGCTGTAATCTCCAATGGCTCCTTACAAAGAATGGGAGCCTTACAGTGTAAGGTAAGGCTCTCAAATAACAACAAAAAAAGATTAGACACCTCCATAGTCATATCAAGTTTTACATACACTCTAAATTTGACTGAATAAAGACTTTAAAACAGAAGTTTATCTCTATGTGTGTCACTGGAACTTACCTGTTAGTCTCTACATTTATGACCTTAATGCCTAACATAGTTCCATAGAGAACGAAGTGTCCAGTTTCATCAAAAATTATATTAATTAATCTTACTGCATCCACTTTCTCCAGCTCACGCTCAACTGCCATACGCCGCCCAAACTCCATGTCAGGCAGTTGTTGTCTCATCTGTTGAAGTTCAGTAAACATCTACAAAAAAAAAAACAACTCAGCACTACTATAATAACATATTTTAAACTTTTTTTCCAGTAAAACACTGATTCACATGATTAGAAAATACTGAATTCAAGTGAGATTACTCCATTCAAATGTAACTGAATGATTTAGATAAATACAAGGAATACTCTCTTTATTTTACTGATACAACAGGCATGTTGTAGGACTAGGCTTAAGCATGTGAAAGTGTGCAGTTGTCTATCAAATTCCTTAGAAGATGAAAAATTTAATTCATTATCATGTTGTCACTTCCAATGGGCTTTTTCCACCATCTTCCACAATTGCTTTATAGTTAAGTGTAATCTAGCAGCATGAAAACAGAAAGGAAAATCAACAACTCTGTTTCAGTATGTACGTAACATAACCAGTAAGAATTCATTTTGGGGCAAAGCAATCTAAGAGACAAGCAAGAGAACACCTCTTGGTGAGAGAAGGCCTTTTTTGCAAGAAAAATATGGGAAGGAAGCTTGCCTTTAGAAATAAATTATAGCTTAGGTGAATGTGCTGGCAAACAAATGCACGTAAATAGAGAAAACATTTCAAGAAGGAGAAATAAGACAAAACTCACACTCAGAGATTCATCAAAGACTCTCATGAGCTTTCCCGTCAGAAAACGAAAAATTCTAACTTTTCTGTCAGACCCAAGAGTGGCCATTTTCTTGCCATCAGGTGAAAAACTTATACTGGATGGGTAAGCCTTGCATTTAGCAAATTCATATAGATCAGTATCCGTTTTATACTCCCAGTTCACATTCTTGGGAAATTTATATTCATGAGGAGTACCGGTCCAGTACTCGATCATTCCGGACTTGTCCGAAGACACAACTGCTTTGTAGACAGGGTTCAGGCGTATCTGAGTAAGAGGGGACATGTGGAGTTTATCAAAAACGTGAAGTGGCTGGTTATTTCCTCGTCCATCATATATGAATATTTTCCCTGTGCTTTTCTCAGATGTTGCAACAGAAGATATAGCATCTCCAGGGCAATATACCCATTCACACTGGCCAGGGTGGTAGCTGCAACAAAGAGCAGAAAGAAAAAAAAAATTTAAAATAAAGTAGGAATGGTTTTAATTATGTAAGAGTCAAATTATGCTGTAAACTTGAAATCAAACACCAGAAGCAAATTTTAAACTTCATTTACTAGTTTTGCTAATACATATCTTGCTAATATGCAGCATGTTACAGGCAAGTTTTACCAAGAAATACCATTCAGCGGAAGACTACCAATTTCTGTTCCTTCCATATTGTTTTGTAAAGAGGCTGTGATAGTCCAAGTAGAAAGTGGGTAAAAAGGATTAATTTGGACAGAAATTCAGATAAAAAGCCCAAATGGCATTAATATATGTAAGTCAATACCATTCCTCCTCCATCTTTTAAGTGAGTAATGACTCAGTAGTATTGAAGACAACTGCGCCCCTGCCATACACTTTTGCAAAAGTTTAACTAGATCTTGCCAGAAAAAAAAACACAAACCCACAAAATCTCCAAGAAGTGATACAAACCAAAGTAAGACAATCCCCCTATATTCAATAAGGGTTGTGAGTGCATTTAAGAAGGAACTCATTTGCAACTTGCAAAAATCTACAAATCAGATAAGTCAGAGATATAGTCAATAATATAAGTTATGTCTGTTTTAAAGTCTGTAAGCAAAGATTCTGAAAACTAGAACTCAAACTAAATTGCAAACGTCAAAACAATTATACAATCTCCAGAGGAAACACGTTTAGTATCCTTTCACAAACTGAACTAACGGATGCTGATGGACTGATGATATTCTGACACTATGACAAGACACCAGTAATTTGGATTTTCAATTTCTGTCTGTAAAGAAAAACAAATACTTTGTCTCAAATTCACTAGGAAGAACAGGATCAAATAAATATGAAGCCTCTGCAGAAATAGGCAACGTTTTCCAGATGACAGATGGAAGCATAAAGCAGAGAACTAAAGATTTGCAGAGAGCCATGGTCTATAGATTAGTTATAGAACTGGAAAGCTCTGAAGAATAGGAGCGCTTTTTTGAATATAATTTTCTTTTTTCTATAATTTTACAAATTTTGTAATAACAGTGCAGGACTACGTCAAAAATAACAGCAAAACCAAAAAGCTTAAGCCTAACTGGAATTTTTCCAGAACAGAGAAGAGAGAATCAGTTCCTACAGGTGAAGTACATTATCTGGAGGATGACACTAAAACTGTAACAAACAAAGCAGATAGCATATGCTTTTATTACATGTTCTTTGTAAAAGCTTCTTTCCCTGACTTTATACTTCTATTCAGTTTCAAAACTAAGCAATACATCATGGTGTGGGACTTGTTTTTCTCCAGTATTGCTATAATTCCAGTAACATCCATTCCTGTTTCTCCCAGATCCTTTAGGTACATATTGTGTAACTATAAGACTAAAGAAAAAAACAATATTGCTTCTAGCAGAAAAACGAAATTGTATCCCTATGACAACAAATGAGACAATACAGGCAGGCCAAATCCCTTCCCTAATGGAACTACTAATAGACTGTAATTTTTAAACTCAGTGCCAAACAACAGAAAGAAATTATGCCTAGCTAAATATTTGAAGAAACCCCACATCTTTGTGCATAATACGTAACACTGAGGAAGCTCCTTTTCTACTCCTCTCTGCAAGTGCTGCAGTAGTAATTTTTTCTATTCAGTCAGGCAGTTTCCAGCCATTGGATTCATTTCAGATGCAGGTTTACTCAACTTCATATGACTGAGGCATGGAGGAAAGGGAAGAACTCAAGAACCCCAAATTACTGACTTATCTCTTAGCAAAACAACCCCCACTGATAATCTCAAAAGAACACTTCTGAGAAATAAGTAACTTACCCAAGCTTCAGCATGTTAATCATGTCAAAGTTGACTACATCAAACACCTTCATCGCTTTGTCATCTCCAACAGAACAGAATAATGCCCCCTCTGAACTAACAGCAATACTCTCAATAACACCTGTGAATTAATTTAAGATACTATTAAAAAATAGGAAAGGACATCCTTCATTCTAGTATTACATAGGGAAAACCTACAGAGGCTTAAACCTGTTTCCCAACTGTTTTGTCACCTTTTCCATTTAAAACTCTACCTGAATTCAATTAGATATCTAAAAAAATAAAATTCACAAAACAACACTTGAGGGCCTATCAGTATTTAGACTCAGGTATGTGATAATCAGCAATTTACGAAAAACATAGTAAAATATTATAATGGCAGTAAGTTTAGTTTAAAATGTTGATTTTAGAAAATTGGGAACATTATGATGGGGTAAATATCATGTGCTCCTCAGCTGGCATCTCTCAACAGGGTAAAAGCAGCAGAACTCTACAGATTATTGCACCCATGATACTCAAAACTCCTCTGCAACTGAGCCTTCTCAACAAAGTTCTCACAATGCTGATTTTTCACATGGTAGGTTTTGTTCACACCTTTTGCTTCTATATATAATAAGAAGTCGATAGTTAACATCAAAACCAGACTTTAGTATTTCTTGTCACTCTAAAAGGAAACCATGCTTTTACTGCCTATTATTAAATATTTTTCTTACTGTAACATTCTGCCTATCAAACTGCATCTTTTTGCTTCAGGCATATCATAGTTTCTAATACTGTTGAGAATATAATTTTCTGTCCAGCCTATTTAGTGCTTAGCATAGTGTTGAAAACCTTTGTGTACTTATTAGCTCAGAAAATTGGGTTAAAGTTTCTCTTAATTGCAATTCTTCTGATAATTACAACAATAAGGCAGAATTTACTCTACAGTTACAGTATTCCAGATGAAAATAACTGCTTTTTTTCCACACTGCAAGGGGCAAAAAAGACTGAGGTATCCTTATTTAAAGCAACATATTTTTAAACTTCTCTGGATTTTATGAACATTTTTGTATATCTTGTTCACTTATGTCCCAGATATTCTCCCACAATCAGGCACAAGGCAATGCAGAGGCTTCATTTTTCATGTTTCATTTTCATCCTATCCCTGCTACAGCTTGGGAGCAAAATGTAATGGAACAGAGGAATAAAAGGAATATTGGTAGATATCATTTAATCTCTGACTGCACTAAAGGAACCCCAGAATCTCTCTCTATTTGCACTCTCTCTTCAAACAACAAAGAGAAAGGGAGAGGAAAAAGTAAAGTCCTTTAGATAAGAAAGAGCAACTTCTCACCCAAGTGACTTCGGAAGTGCTTAACAAACTCAATCCCTTCTTCTATTTTCTTCCAGAATTTTACATGTCCATCATGACTGGCTGTTATGATAAAATCTGTCCTACAATTAGAAAAGAAATAAAATAAAGAAAACAAATGCACACACTATGCACCTTCCCACTGGTCAGTAATTTTCACTAGAATTAACACTGTGCAGAGAATGAAATCTCAATAAATTACTGTGACTGTCTGTCTGAATGGGTACTATTCAGATAGACTGTCACAGTAATTTATTGAGTACTCCTGGAAAAACAAAACAGGTACTCCTGGAAAAACAAAACAGGTATTTTAGTGCATTCTGGATTAATCTATGAGAAGTCAAACTGAAACAAAATATAACACTAACCTTTTTGAATATATAAATATAACTCCTACTTTAAGTCTGGTTTCATGGTAGTTACAATGTGTGTGTGTGTGTGATCTCTGCAATTCTGGCGAACGGTATTTTTTCAGAGGGAGTAAGTTATTACTTACTCCTGTATTTCCCGCATATTTTAACAAGGATTTTAAGACCTTCCTTTAGCCTATAAAAAAATTGTTTCTTGCTTCTAGGTAAGCAAGATATAACTTATTTTTTTAAAAAAACCCACCATCCTTTAAAAAACTACCTCAGGACACTGTAACTTTCTGTTATAAAACTTCTACAGTGAAAACGTTTTAGCCTACACAAAAATACACCCCAGACAAAGAAATACAATGGAGAACAAAAATACTTACTTTGTACATGCCACGTGTGTAATAACATCTCTGTGCATGTAACTGCGTTCATACATTGAAGCTGACGGAAGATTTTCAAGATAAACGTGTTCGAATTCAAGAACTACACAGAATGGAAAGAAAAGTCAGGATTTTTTTTTCACTAAGTTACATCTACATTTCATTCTCTTTTACTTATCCTTTTATTGGTTACTCATGTTTAGTCTACATTTTGTTCTCTTTTCCTTATTCTTTTATTGCTTATTCATGTTTAGTCAAAACATGCAGGATTTTGTGCAAACATAATTAAAGGACTTTTAGGTCTGGCTTTGCACTCAGACCTAGACATTTTCTGTGGACTAAAGCCACTCATATGCTGCTTTAACTCATATTGCTCCTCCCTCTTAAAGCAACTGTTACAGTAACTGTTTTACTGTTTCAAAAGGAAACAACATCAAACAACAGCTTTTAAATTACTGCCAGAAAACAGAAGGTCATCTGAACCTCATTTCATTCTAAAACCACACGTATCCCTGTTTTAATCAACATAAAAATATCTTGTATTTTTACAAGATTTGTGATCCCACATAGGTCCTGTAGTCTAAATTTTAAGTGCTGGTATCCACCTATTTCATTGTTTAATTGGCTAACCTAAAATAATCTGATTTTGAGTTTTGTTTCTGATCTTTAGATCCTACATGTTAACACCTGTGCAACGGTATTTTTTACCGAACTTTCATGTTTTCATCTGATGATCATTGTTTTTTTTACTTAAAGAAAACTTTAAGTGATACCCAGAGAGCTGGAAGCTGCTGCACACATCAACACCACATGCCAAAACACAGCCTAGAGGCTTCTCCTGCTGCTGCAGCTTAGGGTGGTGATCGGAAAGACGGATTAACTCTACAACAATAAACAGCACAGCTTCAGCCTGCACAGCAGCAGGGCTCTTAGCCTTAAGGTGTTCTCCAGAGGAAGCAAAGGTCTTAGAGTCATAGAATGTTAAGGGGCTAGAATTAGCCTTAAATACGATCTAGTCCCAAGCCCCCTCCTACTAGACGAAGCTGCTCCAAGCCTTATTCAGCCTGGTTTTGAACACTGCCAGGGTTGGAGCACCCAAAAAAATCACTGGGCAACCTGTGCCAGTACCTCACAGTAAAGAATTTTTTTCTTATAGCTAACCTGAATTTTCCTTTTTTCAGTTTGCACCAACTAGTCTTGATGCTATCACTGCAGTTCCTGTCGAAGAGTCCATCTCCAGCTTCCTTCTAAGTCCCTTCAGGTACTGGAAGGTTGCTATGAGGTCTCCACGTAACTTCCTCTTCTGCAGGCTGAACGGCCACAAGTTTCTCAGCACCAGGCACCCCCGCCCAGTAATTCCGCATCTGAAGGTTTCCCCCAGTGTGCTCATTTTACATACGAGACACAGCTTCAGGAGCCGGCTCCCGACAGCTGCCCTCACCCCGTGGCTATTCCCGCCCGGCGTGGCCTGGAGGCGATCCCACCGCCCCGACCGCAGAGGGGGCAGAGCTTCACTCCTCCCCTTACCTCTCCTTTTCTTCGCCTGCGCGGCCTCCCCCGGGAGCGGCCCGACCCAGCGTTCCTCCTCATCCTCCTCGTCCGCTGCCGCCGAATCCCCGGCGCCCGCCTCCACCTCAGGTGGCTTTCGCTTGCGCTCCGGCTCAGAGGACGCCATGGCGCTGACGTCACTGCCCCGCGCCGGGCGCTATGCAAGTGACGTGCACGGCGCGGTTCGGACGGCGGGAAGCGGCCATGGTAGTAACGGGCGGGAGTGGGGGGCGGGCGAGCCCCGGGCGGCCCGCGGCGCTCAGGGGCACCCCGGCGCCCCGACATCTCGGCGCCGGGAGGCGGTCTCGGCTGCTGGGGGCGCGGGGCTGCTTTGCAGGGAGGGTGCTGTCTTCCCGGCTGGGAAGGGGCGAGGTTCATCCCTGGGCTGTGTGCTGGGATGTCCCGCCTAACGTCCTGCCGCCGTTGTGCTGCGGGGGTTGGCGGTGGGGGCTTCCCGTCTCACCTCTTTTGCGATGTTGTTTGTACCCCACCGATATTTTGCTTCCTAAGGCGCCTTCGTATCTCTTTCACAAACCTTCTGTCGCTTTCCTCTCCCCTCCCTCGCCGTCTGCCCGCAGCTGGTCGTTGTGTGCTGGGTCACGGGACGCATTTCGCCTTCTTCATGTGTGTGTACGGGTATGAAAGGGACAGTGCCAAGAGAATGGATGCAGGTTCTGCTCTGCTGTGCCCAGCAATAGGACGAGAGGCAATGGGCAGAAGCTGATGCACAAGAAGTTTCACCTGAACATGAGGAAGAACTTTACCGTGCAGGTGACCATGCACTGGAACAGATTGCCCAGAGCGGTTGTGGAGTCTCCGTCACTGGAGATACTCGAGCACCATCTGGACACAATCCTGTGCCGTGTCCTCTGGGATGACCCTGCTTAAAACGGGAGGTTGGACCAGATGACCCCCTGTGGTCCCTTCCAACCTGACCCATCCTGTGATTTTTTTGTAAAGCCTTGGCTAGCATAGAGCCTACACTTGGACATGTGTGTATTTCTTACCTAATTATATAGTCCTAAAACAAAGTAAGAAGGAATAACTTGTTGAAAATGGAAGACATTAGTATTAATGCCTAAAAATCTTTCAGTTTTCAGGTATGGTGTGGAAATAGAAATGTAATTTAACCATACTGAACTGGGGAAAACTGCAAGCTACGAGAAAATAAGATCTGAAAGTGACATTTCATTGTGTGTACTGTGTAAGGTAGATAAGAGCACAGCATTAAGGACGGCAAGTCAGTTTGGCTTGTGAGAGCCCTGTCATGTTTCACAATATGCACATTTTGAAATGTTGTATGAAATTGACCCAGAAATTTAAAGTTATCATAGAATAATTTCATAATTTTTGTGTGATGGAGGTTTTTTGTCTTTCTCTTCAGAGAAGAGAAAGCATTATTATTCCATATAATGCTTTAATAGTGATGAATTATAGTAATGCAGGGGATATGGGCGGAATAGGTTTTTATCCCACCCCATGACCCCTTTTGAGTTTCCAAAGCATGGGATTCTTTTTCTCCCTTTTATGCTTCTGTCTCCCCACTATCCTCCCAAACTCCCTTTGTCTTTTTTTTTTTTTGTCTGAGAAAAAACTGCTTAGTTTCTTTCTTAGTTTCTTCCTTCTGGGCAGTCTTTGCTGGAGGCATTTCAGACGTCTTAATAAATTATGGGAACTGGTTCTGTTTTATATTATGGAGCCATTCCAAGACTCTTAAGAAGATAATGATCTTCCTTTCCAAAATCTATGCTCACTAGTTCTTATAAGATCATGGTAACCTAGATTTTGTAGAGCTCTGTTTTAAATGCAAGAAATTTGCCAGGAAGACTTAGTAGAAGTATTGGCTATGTATGAGTTCTCTAGTGTAATTCCAGCATTCAGTGAGATGTTCTGATTCTCTTTCCTCATCCACTTTGCTATGAGGTGCTTGAACTTTGCAAGTACTAGTAGAATATTTCACTCCTTTTAAAGAATAATAATAATTTTCTCTGATGCTATGTTTTTGTACTGAAAAAGAACAAAAGATTTAGTTAGTAATTTATGCTTCAATCAGAAGTAGAAAAGTGTAATTCTTCTCTAGATCACTATCTATTTTTAACCTTTCTGTTTAATCTCTATGTGTTTGGTGGGTCTAGTGACCCATTAAGGTATTTTTAAAGGCTTCCTGCATTTGGTATATCTAGCCTGTTGATTGTTTTCCCTGGGAAAAAAAATTCAGTCCTTCTTATTTTTCCCCTGTTAATTGCTGCTGTCATTCAGGTATCTCTTAAGTGAGAAACATACAAATTCATAAATTAATTCCAGCTGTTTCTTTCTGACCCAGCAGTTTCTCAAAGTTTTTAATTTAACTTGGGTTGATTTTTATTTTGGCTCCCCAGGTGCTCTCTTTCCTTTGTTGTCTGTACGTTCTTTCAGGTTCTTTTGTTTGTTTCTCTATTAACTTTGAGGGTGCTAAATTTGTTAATCAAAAATATTCTGAATTCAAATGAAAGAGAAATAGATTACAGGTTTATTGACAGAACAGAAGTGCTTAAAAATAAACATATAAACATATATATAAAATGTATAATAAATATTGCAGATAAATGGAGGTAGAGTGTGGCTTTGTAGATGTAACATGTAGATGTTAGCTTTGTAACTCTTATTATTTCTACAATAAAGTTGTTGGAAAATAAAGAAGCCATTGCAAATAATCAAAGCAGTTATGAAAATTTAGGATTTTGTCATTCAATTTTAAAAGTAAATTATTAGTGTCTTCTTAGACACTGATTCTACTTAGTTATATAGTTAGCAGATTTTACTTAATGGCTGGGTGCTTTCTAAAACTATGGAGGAGTTAGCTAAAAGCTTTGGATTAAGGGAGTTTATTCTGTTGCATAGTTGATCTGAAATGGCAAGGATGATTAAGTAATCAGTTATTGTAGATCTACATGATAACTGTTCTCTTTGCTTGTTAATAGGCTGAATGTTTATCAGAAATAAGTAACACAGCTGGTCCTGTCGAAGCCAGGGAAGAACTCTTGGATGAATGTGAGAGTATTTGGAAGCAGATGGAAGAGGTATGCAAATATAAATGATAGATGAGGTTTATTATAGAGCTTTTTCAGAATTATTTTATTCACCACATGCTTGCCCCACCCTCTCCAAAGAAACATAAAACCAAACCATGCAACCAACCAAAAAACGCACACAAGCAAAAAATCACAAACAGAAAAAAAACCAGAAAAAAAAAGGAAATAGTATCTTCAGAAAGGTCAAATGTAGAAGTGCTTGGAGGGGTGGAGAATGCTTTGTAGAGTCAATGTGCTGTTGTTACTATTTATTTAGTGTGGGAGTGTATATTAAAATTATGGAAAATGAAACAATTTATTTGTGTTGTGGTAGTACCAGCATACAGAGACCCTTCTCTCTTCAGCCTCACAAAAGATGGGATTCCATTTCACACGTCCTTTGGATCTTAGAGGAGAGAGAGGCAGCAGAGGACAGTGATGCCTCCCTATGCTTACTCCCTTGCAAACTCACAGTTACATTGTCATGGTTAAAACTTCTCTCTTGTACATAGCACAATATGTTAACAAATAACAGTTATGGGGTGGTTATTTTTATTTTCTGGATTCCCAGAAAAGATAAACTTCTGTCAGTTCTTAGGGAATACTGTTCAGCCTTGTCCATGACTCTCTTCTCAGTTTCTCATCTTCTTCATCTGTTCAATGCCTTTCCCCATATAAACTTTTCACTCATAACTTGTCTTTTCACTCAAAGAATACATCTTTCTTTAGCTGCTACTTCTCTCCTTCAGAGTTAATTAAGTTCTACTTTACTGTGCTGTGATTTCAAAGCTTTTCTTAATTTGCTCTTCTGGGTTAGGGTATAGGGGATGTGGAAGGATCCAAGTTAAAATTCATTTATTTCTATATTTAAAAAGTTGTTTTTAAATTTCTAAGAATTGCATTTTGTTCTTACAAAAGAGAAGAGTAAACAACTTTCTTTGTGTTTTATTTATTTTTGTTTCTACCAAGTGTCAGAGCAAGCTAATGCTTCTAGGAACAGAGACACTGCTACCACCAGATGCCAAGGTAAGACAGTGAGTTTTTAAAAATATTTCATTTTCTGCTAAGACCGTAGAATCAGAGAATAGCCTGGCTTAGAAAGGCCCTTAAAGATCATCTAGTTCTAACCCAGGCATAGGCAGAGACGCCTTCAACTAAATTAGGTTGCTTTAAGCCTCTTCCAGCCTGGCCTGGAACCCTTTTAGGGATGGGGCATCTGCAGCTTCTCTGGGCAACCAGTTCCAGTGTCTCTGTGCTTACACAATAAAGAATTTATTCCCAGTATCTAATCTAAACCTGCCCTCTATCATCTTAAGGCCATTTCCCCATACCCTATCACTACATGCACTTGTAAACAGTCTCTCTTCTTTCTTTTAGGCCCCATTCAGGTACTGGAAGGTCCTATAGTGTTTCCCTGGAGCCTTCTCCAGGCTGAACAAACTCAACTCCCCTCACCTATCTTTATAGGAGAGGTATTCCAGCCCCTCCAATCATATTTGTGGTTCTCCTCCAGACTTAACTTGAGCAAGTTCACATCCTTCTTATGTTAGGAACCCCAGAGCTGGAGGCAGCACTCAAGGTGGGGTCTCACCAGAGCAGAGTGGAGGGGCAGAGTCCCCTACCTTCACCTACCTGTTGGCCATGCTGTATTTGATGCAGGGTTGTGATTTGGTTTCTGGACTGCAAGTGCATGTGTCCAACTTCTCATCCACCAGGATTCCCAGATCTTTCTTGGCAGGGCTGCTCTCACTCAGCCTATATTGATACTGGGGGTTGGTTGCCCTGACCCAGGCATAGGACCTTGTGCTTGGTCTTGTTAAACTTCAGAAGTTTCATACTAGTGTAGCTCTCAAGCCTGTCCAAGTCCCTCTGGATGCCATACCTTCCTGGCAGTGTGTCAATTGTCCCACACAGCCTGGTGCTGTCACTGACTTGCTGAGGGTGCCCTTGATCCCACTGTCCACGTCCCTGACAAAGATGTTTATAGTGCCTGTCTCAGAAACAGGGCCTATGGAATGCCCCTCATCGTGGATCTTCACCTGAATGCTGAACTGTTGACTGTACCTGAGTGTCACCATCCAGCCAATTCCTTACCCACTGAGCAGTCTGTCACATCTGTGTCTCAAGAGTTTAGTGACAAGCATGTTGTTCCAAACCGTGTCAAATGCTTTGCACAGCTCCCAAATAGATGACATCAGTAGCTCTTCCCTTATGCACCAATGCCCTAATCCTGTTATAGGAAGCCACCCAATTTGTCAGGTGAGATTTGCCTTTAAATTCATGTTGCTTAACAACAGTTGCCTCTTAATTTTCCACATATCTTAGCGTAATTTCAAGGAGGATCTGCTCATTGGTCTTGCTGGGCACAGAGGTGAGACTGATCAATCTGTACTTTACAGATTTTTGGTTTTGTCATCTTAATAATATGGGTTGTGTGTCTCCTTTTCCAGTTGGTGGGATCTTCACCAGACTGCCATGACTTTTCAAATGTGATGGATAGTGGCTTTACCACTTCACCTGCCAGTTCCCTGTGGTGGGTTTAATCCTATCTGGCCAGCTTAGCTGTTCATCACTCGCCTCTTCATCTTTACAGGGGAGAGGAAATATAACTGAAGCCTCAGGAATCAAGATCAGGACAGATTTTCTCTTACTAAGTTTGAAAAATGCAACCAATAAATGACCAACATAGGCAACAAAATGGGAGGAGAAGGGGATGTAACTTCAATACTTGTTTGGACTTTTCCCTAATCAGTGCATATGTAATTTTTTCTTGTTAAATGTCATTGTTGTGCTATCCCTTACAGTATCCTTGGGGACTGTGCAGCTGTGGGATGAGCAGGTTCACAGTGTGCTGGGTAAAGACCTGTTGAAACAGAGAGCTCAGTGGGGTGCAGTGACTGGGGCTGTATCTGGCTAGTGACCAGCCACCAGTGGTGTTCCTCAGGGTGGAGCTCAGCTCTGTTCTACGTGTTTATCAGTGATCTGGATGAAGGACTGGAATGGCTGATGACTCCAAACGGGATGATGGTTGGCACTCTGGAGGGACCAGAGGCCTTGCAGAGGGATTGAGCTAGCTTAGAACATTGGGCAATCCTCAGTGGCATGACATCTAATGTCAGCAAGCCAGCAGGAAAGGAGTGGCTGTTGGGCAGCCCTGCAGGAAGGGCTCTGAGGGCGCTGCCTGACAGCGGCTCAGGGCGAGCCCACAGGGTGCCCTGGCAGCCCGGAGGGCAAACGGCATCCCGGGAGCCTGGAGGGTGGCACTGCCAGCCCCAGGAGAGGGGACAGAGCCCACAGGGTGCCCTGGCAGCCCGGAGGGCAAACGGCATCCCGGGAGCCTGGAGGGTGGCACTGCCAGCCCCAGGAGAGGGAACAGAGCCCGGAGGGCAAACGGCATCCCGGGAGCCTCGAGTGTGATACTGCCAGCCCCAGGAGAAGGGATTGTCCCTGTGTTCAGGGCTGTGCAGCCTCACCTGCAGTGCTCAGTGAAGTTCTGCGCCCCACAGTTTGAGAAGGTTGTGAAGGTCCCTTGAGTGCATCCAGAGGAGGGCAACAAAGCTGGTGAGAGGCTGGAAGGCATGTCCTGTGAGGAACTGCTGAGGACTCTGGGCTTCTCTACTTTGTAGAGAAGGAGCTGAGGGGTTTTTTCTGATTACTTTCTACATCTTCCTCAGGGAAGTGGAGATGGAGATGCTGATATCTTCTCCCTGATATCTACTGATATTATATGTGGGAATGGTTTAAAGATATGCAAAGGGTGGATCAGAAATGACATTAGAAAGTATTTCTTTATCTGTATGAACCTTCCTCTGTAGGGCCTTCACAACTCTGCCAGTTCTGACTCCTTCTCATTTCCCCCTTTTGAAAAAATAATAGAAACATTCCATGATCCCCGTGAATTACTGTAGAATATTTTGAAGAAACTAGTGTTCTATTGTAATAGATGCTCATTTGTTTTCTGCTGTATTAACTTAACAATTCGATTTCTATCCTGTTCCACCTCATTTTATGCCAATGCAACTCAACACACTTCAAGAGATCCTTCTTTTCTTGTTACACAGCTTTCCTTGTTAATGCTACAGTGGAAAGCTTTAACAGTAGATTTTCGTCGGTGGCAAGCAAGAAATCCTGAAGGTAAGTAACTGTTTTCTTGTAAAGAATGTTTATATAACCTACTGCAAAGTTTCTTTCATCTAGGCCATGAGTGTATTGAATGTCTGCTGATTTTATTTTCATTCCATAACTACTTAAAAATTAAAATAATGCTACTTTAAAAAGTAGCATGTATGTTTCATTTCTTCATTATTTTTGCACTTTAGTTCTAAGTCAACTTGAAATTAAAAGTGAATTCCACTATAACTTAATCCTATGATTCTGGACAAATAAGTGCATGATTCATATCACAATTTATCAGTCAATTAAATGGAAAAACAACAATTAGCAGATCTCCTAACCAAATAAAAAAAGTTAATTATCCTGTTACCCTCCTTCATATTGTTTTCTGAGTGATTGTTTTTTCTCTATCTTTTATTTGTATTTCGTTTTTAGAACAGAAATATTTTGGCAAATAATTTTGTCTTTTAAGAAGCTGATACATTAACCATACATCTTCTGATTGTTTTTCTGATTAAACGTGTGTAGTGTTATGATGTGACAGTTGAAACTTTGAAATAGACCTTTAGTGCTAAGCCCTTTACACTGTAGTGAAATACCTATTTTGATTTAACAGGGTTAGGAGATTTCAAGATAAAGTGGTAAGAGCAACTAGAATTTTAAAAAAATGCAGGAATCCAGAACACTTACTGATTCTGAGAAGCACAAACCACTGAGACTAGTGGTAGTTCTTATGTTTGTTAGGCATTATCAGTCAAAAGGTATCAATTCCTCAGTTCTTCAAAGTTCTCTTTGTACATAAGCACCACTGCTGATAAATTTTACCCTCTTGCAAGGCTGATGTGGCCAGACACTGGAAATAAAAGCATTCAGGATCTAAGTGTGAGTAAAGTAATCTTTGTTTTCAGATGTCCCATATGGACATTACTAAAACAGTTCACACTACACTATCATTAATATTCTGGTAGTACTCATGGTTATGTCTCCTGTCAAGGACCTGTTAGCACCTGTCAAACAAGTAAAACTTCTAGTTAATCTTTAAATTAATATATTGACTCAATTGAATATTTTTATGCCAGTAAAGCTTGGTTTTATAGTATTTGCAAAATTATAGGAATGTGTTATAGACAGCATGTGGTGATTTCCAATGTTTTGTCATTTAGCCAAATGGAAATGCCTTTTCAGATCAACATCAGAGGCAGTTCTCCAACTTTTTTCAAAGTCTATGTATTTGCTGCATCTCATCACTAAATAAGAGAAGCTGGGATTTTTTTTTTGTATAAACAGATACTGTTGCTGTATTAGAATAAATTCATAGTTCAGTGTTTTAAGCCTCACTCCAAGAACTGTCAGCCTCCAGTGCTACTGAGGTATGTAGACCAAAGGCATGTCATTGAATGAATTTGGAACATACTGGTTACTGGCTGCTGTTCATGAATAAGTTGCTGGCTTAAAGCAAATTAATTGAAAGAACTTAGTTTTTATCTGGGTAAAATACCTGAGGCTGTTAGATTTCCGTACTAAAATATGTATATTAAACTTCAAGCTATTGGCTTAAAAATATCCTTGGCCTATTTTTTTGGCTTGCTGACTTACTTTGTTCAACCATGCTTTCTTCTTCCCAGATGATAATATTTCTTATTAGAAATCCTATTTTTTTAATAGAGAATTGTCTATAATTAATACTTTACAACCAAATCTCTGCCTTTTTTGGCTCCCTTTCCAGTGGAAGAAAAAATCCTGCTAAGAATTTGAATAGAGTTATGGTGCTTGTATGGATGGAAATGAGGAGTCCCCTTTTCTTATTTCTCTGTCTTGCCTTCTTTCTACCTACAATTTGTTTTGAAGGAGGAATTACTTAATTGAAAACATTATCTGATTATATCTAAATAAAAATAGCAGAAATACTGATTTAATACAATTTATTAATAGAGCATGAATGTCAGGCCATCTTGTAACTTTGGTTTTAGCTTTTAATAGTGGCCAGTTCATTTCCTGTAAATGAGGACCTGTCAGCATTTCAGTCTTAAACCTTATTTTCAGAGGTTATAGTTTGGCAGTTCTACATTTTTTGAGCACAATATTGGCAAGCAGACTTGAATTCACGATGCAAATTTTATTTTTGCAAAGCTTTTGCTTTAGTGTCTTTTTCTTTCTCAATTTCTGGTATTATTTATGTAGCTCTAGATCTGCTAAATCAGCTGAATTAAAACTTCTAAAAAAGCTTTTGGCTTATAAAAATAAAATTTAACTTTTACCTTTGCAAAATCAGGAAGTGAAAGCAACCATATTTTAAACCATTTCAAACAGTTGTGGTCTCTGCATAAATTCTGTTTTTCTTTGCAAAATAGCAGTATTCTGCCAAATACCTTTTTGTTTTATTTTAATATGAGTTTCTGTATAAACATGTGCATAGTAGTTGCTTTTACATTCCTAGCATCTGGTAGTATTTTTCTTAGTAATTGTACTGTTTATCACTAGGCAATTCTCTCTGACATTTGATTTTTTTGCAAGTGTAGTGATTCAACAAAACTGAAAAAGATTTAATTGATGTGGATTGAGCAAGCAGTGAATTTACAGCAGCAGCTGGCATAAATGTGTTGTCCCAGTGTTTTAGATCTGCATTGTTCCTTCACTAAATTATGGCTAGTGATTTCTTTCCCAGGAACACAGGGCCTTCTATTCTGATACTCACACAGTATGAACAGTGAATGGCAAGCATGAACTCAGGATCAGGTGTCTAGAAATAAAGAAGCGTTATGAGGCAGTTGCAAAAATTGGTAATATTTGGTAAGGGAAGGCTTATAAAGATCATGTCAGCAGGAAGTAGCAGGAGGAAGAATTCTATGGGTTTTTTTCAGATGTACTAGTGAATGTGAATAAAAGCTCACCAATTAATTTTATCACATGTAGGTAGTAGATTCATGTAAATAAAGAAATCTTACTCCAATAAAGAACAGACCAATGTCTCCTGCAGCTCTTAAGTTTGAGTGGAAGCAGAGTACTTAAATTTTGTGTCAAGATTTAGAAACAGTAATTTTCCAATTTTTTTTGACTAAAAGGAGTTTTATTGAAGAATTTAATTTAATGCATTTTTTGATGCTTCAGTAGTTTTTCTGATTTTCATCTCAGAACAAACAGTGCTTTTAAAACTACTAATCTAAAGCTCCTTAAAATTTTTGAGGTAAGTACTATAGCATTACCAAAGAAAGTGCTTTTCTGAATTTATTAAATAGACTGTGTGTATTTAGGAGATGTTTAATGCTGTCATGAGAGGGTTTAGGATTTCCTTTTTGATTAAGGAATTTTTATTTAAGTAATTATTTGTAAGATTGGAGATTTCAAGCCCAAACTTGCACCAAAAAATCTGCCTATAAAGATTTTAATCTGTTAGAATAGCTTTCATTTCTCCTGTTAATGTATTGAAATAGTTCAAAAAAGTCATATGTTTATGCAGAAGCTGCAAGTTGACATGGATCTGAGAATTGATTGGAGTCTGTTGAATGCTGTAAAAAACAAGAATTTAACTTTTCATTCTGAAAATGCATGAGTCATAAATCACTGCATTTTGTAGAAGCATTCTGGAGAAAAATTTTCATCTTCTTGAATTGTACTTTGGATTCACTTAGGTATTGCTGTCGCTCAGTGTTTTGAGTTAGGGTATTGGCCTTCTGGGCCATTCATCTCCCTACTGTTTTTGTGAACAGTAAGGATGGTGACATGCTTCTGAAGTTATAAAACTAGGTTCTATAGTCCTGATCAAGCATTTAGGAGGCTATTTAACAAGGAATTGGAGGACTGGAAGAATTTGATTGCCCACATTTGTAATGTTAATGGAATGCCTTCTGCTGAAAAAATCAGGCTTGATTGTCTTGATATGTATAGACATACGCTGTTTATTCATCATGCACCCTCACCAATGTATTTGGAGCCAGTTCAGGTATAAAAATAACACACAAGCATTAACACTGCACTTTTTTCAGTCTAATTTAATTTGCTGAATAGTGATAGTAGGTTAACCCGGCAGGACACCACAGCATGTGGTTAAACTGCTGCTGAGAGCCAAACTGTTTTTCAGAAGTTACACAAATTTCTCTCTAGCCACTCTGCTTTTCAGTATAAATAAATCTTTATCATCCAATGGAAAAAATAAACAATTAATTTTATTTTTCAGTAATTTCTACCAATCCAGATGTACTGTTAGAATTGGGAAAAGAAGAGGTAAGTTTAATAAAATTTTGTTGGGAAAAAAACCAATACATGCAATTGCTGCATTTTCCTATGACTGTTCCTAGGGTGGACTGCTAAAATGCTGTGTATTTTCCTTCAGCCATTTATGTTGTTCTGATGCTTTCTTTCCCCCTCTAGTATAACTAGTAAAATTTCCTAGTTGTGATGAGTGAGGTTTTAAACTGACTTATTGCACAAGTCACTTAGTAGTGTACAATAAACAGTATTTTGCCTCTGGAGACACCATCTAATCACAGTAGCTCAGCAAACTTATCTGCATGCAATGAAAATGATGTGACAATCGACATCCCTGCTACATTAATGCTCCAAGGCCTCACTTAAGATTGGAATCCTGGTGGCGCTGGATGCCACCAGGAGACAAATCTTGACTGATGACCATGCCTTGCAGACTTCATCATCATCTGTAACATTGTGCAGCAGGGTCCATTTCTAGACCTGAAGCCTACACACTGTACTTTTCAAGATTACTTTCAGTTAACATTGCTCAAGGGCAAGAAGATCCACTCAGAATTCTGTTTTCAAGTTGATCTGTGGCTGAATTTTAATTGCTAATTTGTCACAGAATGGCTGGAGTTAGAAGGGACCTCTGGAGATAGAATCATAGGATAGTTTAGATTGGAAAAGGCCTCTAAGATGATCGAGTCCAACAATCCAAATCCACCACTAAACCCTGCCCCTAAGTGCCTCACAGGATTGTGTCGAGGTGGCTTTTGAATATCTTTGAAGAAGGACTCTCCACAGCCTCTCTGGGCAGCCTGTTTCAGTGCTCAGTCACCCTCCAGTAAAGCAGTTTTTCCTAATTTTCAGACGGAAATTCCTGTATTTGAGTTTGGGCCTCTTGCTCCTTGTTGTTATCACTTTGTACCACTGAAAAGACACCTGCCTTTAAGATATTTGTGTGTGTTTTTTTAAACAAAATGTTATAATATATTGCATTTCGTACTTAATAGAAAATGATGTAATGTTATGTGTTTGGAAGAGTCAGTTATCTTGGACATTGAGTTCTGTGGCAATAATTTGCAAATATTTTGTTGAGTTCCTCCATTGGAAGAAAGAGCAAATCAATAATGTCTTGTGGGTAACATTATACTATATTGATGGGACATAGGAATGCTATGTGACTTGAGAATTCAAGGGTCTAATGCCTTCTAGTATCACTCACAACAGCAAATCTGACTGCTGTTAAGAGTCACTATCAAAAAGTTGTTAGGTTACACACTTTGATTGGCATGTTGATCTGATATTTGAGGATTACAGCGTTTTTTCCAGATGTTATATATATCGAGCATATTTGTTTCTGTAGCATATTTTCAGAATGTGTATTTCTTTGAGCTAAATTCCTAGGTGCTCTTATTTTGTATGGAAGCAGAAAAAATACATCCAAATCATAGGCTTATATAAGAAACATTATTTTGTACACGACCATAGTGCTCTAAAACAGGGGATCTCATAAATTTATACAAGTGTCTGAAGAGAATGGAGCCAGACTCTTCTCATTGATGCCAAGCAGTAGGACAAGAGGCCATGGGATGCACAAGAACACAAGGAAGAGCTTCTTTACTGTGCACTGGAAGAGATTGCCCAGAGAGATTGTGTAGTCTCCCTTGCTGGAGTTTGTCAAGACCTGTCTGGATGCAACCCGTGCCATGTGCTCTTGGATGACCCCTGCCTGACCAGGGAGGTTGGTCCACGTGACCCACTGTGGCCTGTCACAATGGTTAAAGAAACTTCCCCATCCAACAGTCCAGGAGCTGTGGTGTCAGTCACTAAGCCCATTCACAGCTACCCACACTCACACAGATCAGGTGTCCTTACCCGCTCAATCCTAGGTTTCCTTCTTACCTTAGGTTCACACATCCTGATCCTTAAAATAATTTAATCATGGCATAATAACAGAATAACAGCTTGAGCTGGGTGCCTCTGAGGAAGGACCCAGAAAAAAGGAATTTAATACCCTCAAAGCCAAAAGGCTTTTATGCCCTCACAGTGTAAACACAGAAAAGTCCAGGTGTCATCAGCTTCTGCCATGTCTCAATGTCCCCTCCCCTGGCAGGGCCACAGGCCCCCAGGCCCCTGTTGTCCAGAGTTGGCAGTTCATGGCCTCTTGCCTGGGGCTCTTGCCAGAGCTCAGCCCAGAGCTCAACCTGCAGCTCTGCTGCAGCTGCACCCTGAGCCACCTGCACTGAATGTGTTCCTCAACACAACCTTACGTATTCTGTGATTTCTATAATGGAAGACCCGGCCCACTGAGAGTCCACTGTTCCCTACATTCAGCAATGCCTATAGCTTCTGACTGCAGTCGTTTTATTTCTCTGTTTTTCCTGTCCCAGATGTGTCATAGCACTGAGGATCATTTAATTAATGGATGCAGTTAGTCTTTCTTTGATGCATCTTCATTTTCTGTACATTTTATGTGGTGCAAGTAGCATGGATTCATTCTTGCCAGCAGCTGCAATAGTTTAGACAATAGAGCCCTGGTGCTGTAGATGTTTTCTCCTCAGCCATTCATCAGCTGAGCAGTTCATGTGTGTACTTCAGGTAAAATTAAGTATTTTGTTAAGCTCTGTGAGTTTCAAGAAGACAATGAGCAACTGGTCACAGTGATGTTTTGAATAGCTTCTGCATTTTAAACTGGATTTTAATGTTTATTAAGGAATTGCAGATGATTTTGTTCCTCTTTATCAGATTTACAAATGTAGTCTTACATAGAACAAATACTACTGTCTGGGCTACCTGCAAACAGTTTAATTTCTATTCTTTTATAGTTGCAGAAAGTAAAAAATGATCTTGAAATGGTGCTGTCAACAGTTCAGTTAAAGAATGAACAACTGGAAGAAGATCTGAAAAGGTAATACAGTAATTTGAACTTTGGAATGCTGTAAGCTTTCTTCTTTTTTTGACTGTCCAGGGAAACTATTTATCTGTTGTGCCATTTCCTACCTTTCATGTTTCAAAGAGAACAGCAGTGGTATGAGGAACAGAAACAGACGCTAGAGACTCTTAATAAAATGGAAGATGAGGCAAATACCGAAGTTGAACATCCTTCCACAAAAAGGTATTTCTACATTTTTGAGTTACAAATTCAAGAATTTAAATATCAACAGGAGCAAATGAGCAAGTAAACTCTTAAAATTTATTCTTTGTTTTATTTAATGGATCAAATAATTGCTCAGTAATCCATATTTGAAACATGAAAGTAATGCTACTATATCCTTTGATTAGAGACAATGAATTTCTAACAATAGATAATAAGGGGTTTTTTTACTTAGGAGGGACTTTTTAGTTACTCGATTTGATCCCTTGTTTTGTTGCTATGTTTTTACTGTTAGTTTGAAAACTAGAGAACTCAATGAACTGAAAAATAAAGTACTGAAATTAAAGACCTATAAGGAAGAACTCCTGAGTGCTTTGGGTGAATTCCTGGATGAACATTTTCCCCCTCCAGAGGAAGATGAAAATATTAAAGAAAAGGTAAGACTTTTCTTTACCTATTAAATTTGAAATGTTGAGTTTATATTTAATTAGATGCAGTATCTGAAGTCACTAGCATTGAACCTGCAGTTGTATTTTGAAATAAGCATAATTTTTACAGCTGATCCTCTAGGTTTAATTTATATTTTTCAGGTTGTTTTATATTGTTTAAGGCTGTTTCCAGCTGGGTATTTTCTTTTCTTAATGCATATATCCCTTACCCAATGAAATGCATAGGAATATATTGTATTTCTTACTGAACTGCAAGCTATGCCACATTTGGAAATGGTGTGGGGTTCAGTCCAAATTGACTCTTTTTTTTTTTTTACTTGACTGGGCAAGTAGATTCCTATTTTCCTTGGCAAAGCAAATTTTAATTGTCTAACAATGTTTTTGGAACAATAAGGAAAAGTGTTTATAATTACAGAGTAGTTTGGAACGTTAACCATCAGATTTTGTTCAGACAAACTGGGTCAAAAATTATCGTAAGACCTCAGGGAGAATAGGCAGCCAGGGAGTATTTTGCATAATAAATTCAAAGTGTGCAGTAAAAATAAAACTATTACCATTAGTATTTGATAGATAAAAAAAAGCTATGAAAAAATGCAGGGTTTGATTTTGATTTCAGGAACACTTAACATTACAGAAGTTGAAATTATTTCTTTAATCCAGTTCCCTGTTATTTCGGGTAACTACATAATATAATTTCTTCAATATTATAATTGAGTTCCATTTTAGAACAAATAATTTTTTTTACTACTGTTTCTCCTGTGTTTTTTCTTCTAGCACCCCAGAATAGCTCTTTTTCCTTCTTGTGTTTATTCCTCCTGATATATTTACAGCAGCAATCTCATATCCTCTCTTTCTTTGTTTTGCTAATTGAACTAGCAACACCTTTATGTTCTCCTGCAAGATAATATTTTTCAATTCTCTAGCTTATCCTAGTAATAACCATTGTCTATGTTTGTTTTCACTTGGATTCATCTTTTTTACAACCTGCTAAGAAACAATATTATAAATAAAACTACTAGCTCACACCCATAACCAAAGCAACAAAGTACACCCTTGTCTTTTTCTGTCTGTAATTTGCAGCTAATGAATCCTGATCTTTTAATTAAAAAAAAATGTTTTGCACATAAGCACATATTTTGCATATAAAAATACCAGTGGATTTGTCAAGACATGGTGTTTATTTTCAAAGTATTATTCAAATATCTTATTTTGTTGAATCTTAGTTTTTCTTCATACCAATGCTTTCCTTTCCTGTTGTTAGTAAATGTGACATATTTTGGTATAACTCTCTCCATTTTAGAAACAGTTGCATGTAGGACAGTGTCAAATGATTTGCAAAAGTCCAAGTAGATGCCATCAGTTGTTCTTCCTTTTCCACAAATACTGTAACTCTTGTAGAAGGCCACCAAATTTGTTGGGTGTAAATGGTCTATAGTGAAGCCATGTTAGCTGTTACCTATCACTTTACTTAAACAAAAAAACTACTTTGATTAATTTCAACACAAGGTTTTATCTTTTCTTAGCTTAAATTTTATTTATACATTTCTGAACTCTTAAACAGAGTCTGTTTTCTGACAGTCTTTTTCTTTCTTTTCATTCTTTGTGAATTCATAGCTTTTCTATACCTTTTGACTCACTTGGATCACTTGGCTTAACTACAGGTACCTCTTAATCTGCATCTAAGTAATTGACTGGGAAGGCAGGACAGCAAGCCATTTTTGCCTACATTTATTGAGTGTAAGAAATACAAATTGTAATCACTGAAATGAATTAGCAATGAAATTAGCTGCTACGTTTGTTCATGAGAACACTTTATTCACTTCTCCTATCAGCTTGGTTCAGCAGTCTAGCAGCACCAAACTCTGCACATCAGCAATTTTGCTTCACTTTGTGGAAGCATGTTGTGTTCACAGTGGTTCTGTGTGAGGGCAAATGTGCAGGGTTGATGTCTGTAGGACATGGCTGCAGTATAGTTTGAACTGCTCCAAGCCTCACTGGTCTGGTTCCACCCTCCTTTCACCTGGCGACATGCATGTGGGATTGGGAGTGAGAATGGGAGTGAAGACTGCATCATAACAGCTCATGTTGGCTTCCATTGCCATGGCCCAACACCTTTAATATAGGTAGTGACTGTAGTAACGATGGTCTTGCATTTTAAATCTAGGATAAAAATCTACTTTATTTTTTTCAAGATAATAATGTGAAAAATCAGAGGCTGAGGAATATTCTTTATGCAAATCTGTCTGATCGGAAGGGTGAAGAAGGTGCCTTTCAGGCTAAATAATGAAATGCTGAGCATCCTGCTTAATGACTTTATAAGCATTAAGTGATTAGTGGTACTTAATTGTATTAGTTATAATCTTGACCAGGGAAATATATCAGCAAAGGTTGTGAAGTACCTTCCTGTTTGCTCTAAGGAGCTTTTTGCTGATAGGTAATGTCGATTCTATTTCCTCAGCCAAATATCAAGATAAGGGCATATAGATAGATGTTATTGGGTCATAACACCAGGATTTGCAGAGCTTCCATGGAGCAGGCTCTCCCTGGAAAGTGAAACTTCTGCAGGTGAGACTATTACAAACTGTGACTGGGAAAAAGGATCCAGAACTTGCCTTTCAGAATATTCTTCTTTCTTGCTTGTATTCTTCCTCTGTTCCAGAAGTGAAGCTTGTCTAAGGTGCTGCACAGCTGGTAATATCTTAGGTCTTAAATTCATGCATTCAACAGCAATGCTGAGAAAGTTAGTGGAATATTATCTCCTTTTATTTTGTTGAAACTGAAGTGCATGGGGAAAAAGAATAAAACTGGAAAATTAAAGAATCAGGTTTACCCTGCAACAGTACAAGCAGATCCATTGACATTGCTGCCAAAGGAATCTCTATAGACAAATGGCTTGATTTGCTTGCTACAAAGGAAAAGAAGTGATCTTTTAGTGATATTTTATCATTGCCTTTTATTCCACCAAAATTTTTAATTATTCTATTTCTCAGCCTTGGTAAGATAAATGTTTTAGTTGAATTCAAAGCAAGTAAGTATTCATTGTCAAATTATGAAAAAAATATTGAGGCACTATGAAATTAAGTCTTGAGTTGTGTGAAATTTCTATTATAAACATTTATTTAAAGCTCATGAAAAATATTTTTTCCTCCAACAAATTTGTTCACAGAATGTTCTGTACTACATTATAAATTTGATGTACTTGGTTTTATTAAAATGTAAACACAGATGAAAACATTATGATCACTTTAGATAAATCTCTCTTGATAATTCAAAAAATGTTACATTTGAAGTGTAGGATTTTGAACTGGTAGATTTAAATGCTACCTCTATTTCTCTCAGGACTAAGTCTAACTAAAAGTTTTCATCTTTTGTGTACTATGCAATCAAATAATTGTGTAATTATTTTACTTTGTCAATTAAAATTTTTCTTAACTGGTTTGGGGTTTTGTTAATTTGGCTGGGGGATGTTTATCTTTCCAGAACTCTTTGGCAGAGCCAGTTGTAGAACTGATAACATTGCAAGAAATTTTAGAGGTAAGATGTTTTCACTATGTAGAGATTTGAGGAATTTTTAAATATTCAGGTGTAATGATGGTGATGATGATGATGATAAAGTGTTTATTACTAATATAAATAACAGTATGTGGTATTTAGTTAAGACAGTTAACCTAGAATGATTAAGAATGTTGTGTCTACAAGAAGAGTGCAGGGAGACCTCATTGTGGCCTTCTGGTTCTAAAAGGGGGCTTATAAAAAGATGCAGAGCAACTTTTTGCATGGGGGAATAGTTTTAAATTACAAGAATAGATATTTAGATTAGCTTTCAAGAATAAATTCTTTACTGTGAGGGTGGTGAGGCAGTGGAACAGGCTGTCCAGAGAAGCTGTGGATACTCCATCCCTGGCAGTGTTCAAGGCTGGGTTGGATGGGGCTTGGAGCAATCTGATCTAGTGCAAGGTGCACCTGCCCATGGCGGGTGCTTGGAATGAGATGATCATTAAAGTACATTCCAACCCAAACCATTCTGTGAATATAGGTCAGTTTTCTATTTTAATTCCTATCAAAGTAAACCCCACACTATCACAAGAGGTGTGGCAATAATTAACTGGTTCAGCTTAGACTGGAGAATGGCTGTCTCTTATTTCTTGATTTTACAATACTTGGTTCAAAGACGTTTTATGTGCCTTAGTGGCTCATGTTGGGAGAGACAAATACTGTGTTTAACAAAACAAAAAGGTCCATTTCATGCTCTATTTTATACTGTTTCAAGAAAAATATTTCTGAAATATACATTAACAGAAGGACTAAATATGTAGCCTCAGCAGGACCAATAGTCTTGTGCATTAACTGGATTATTAACTCATACAAGGAAATCAGTTCATCCGATTCATGCATTTCTGATTGATTTTATAAGTATAGAAGCATTGCTTAGTGCAAATTTTTAATTACAGTGCAGTTTATGAATGTGAACTGCGAAGCATAATTTTTCTTCTTGTCTTAAATGTAGCATATGAAGTGAAATTTTCTGTTCCCCCTCCTTAGACAGTTCTAAGTTCTATATGTAAGGTGTCCCTGGGGAAAATTTTTTTTCTTGATGCAAAATGTGATGTATAAAAACTTGCTGGTATTAAGATGCTATTATCTAATCACTGTGTACTACCGTTTAAAGCCCAGGCTTTGGGCTTTTATCATCAAAATCATTTTACATGCTTCAAATATCTCAGCATACCTTTTAATGCCAAATTAGGCAGAGCTTGAAAACAGATCAGAATTCAGAGTGGCCACAGCCCTTGTGGAAAAAGAATTTTCAAGTTCTTTTAATGCTTTAAAATTGCTCTTCATATTTTTCTGATATTGTTAATCTCCTAAAAATGGGAACATATTCATGTTTGGAAGAACACACTATTTGAAAAATTCAAAAATTCATTTTGAATTTCAACATTGTGACCTAAATTGCCAATGTCCCTTATCTTTGTATTCAGTAGTATAGGAAGGTTTTTCTTTGTTGACTCGTGTTGTTCTAGCTTCAAGTCCCTGTTTGTTGGAACTCAGTACATCCCTCTGGATGTCCAGAGTTGCCGAGGACCCCGTCAGGGGGCTCGGAGACCCTGGCATTTAGCCCAGGGCACCTGGGGGTTTAATTTTGACCCTTGGAGCAAGTTACCAGCTTTGTATGAGGACGTGAAAGTCACACAGGTTTGAATAGTGTAATAATAAAATATTCACAGGGTGAAAATGTAGATTTTAGGATTTTTGGTATGGGGGTTATGGGGACAAGATGGAGGAATCAGGGTGTGTCTGGTCCTTCTTCTTTCTTCTTCTTGTTCTCCATTTTCTGCAGTGATGTTGGCTCTTTGGGATTGGTTTAGAGTAGAAGTGCACTGTCTAACATAGGTGATAGGTATTGGGAATTAAGAGCAAATATGATATACGTAGTTTGTAGTATAAAAAGACAGTACCGCCTCGGGGTGGTCAGAGTGCTTGTGGCTGCCTTGCTGAGCAGATCTTGGCTGGGCAGAAAGAAAATTTTATAGATAAGAATTTAATAAACAACCTCAAGACCGAAAAGTGAAGAGTCCAGACTCATTCTTCAGTTGCGCGGGCTGAAGCAGAGACATCCTACGCATCTCGGGGCAGAGAACATCAACAGCCAACCCGAGACCTGTTAAATGTGAAAAATGTTTTCTGAGGTACACATAAGTTATTACAGCCATGAAGGCTATTTTGGAGTATCAGATGTCAGAAAAAAACAAGTAAAAATTTGTCTAGAATAATGCATTTGGAGTAAATTCTCATAATTGGAAGTACAAAATATATTAACTGGAACAATTCTTCAGAATGTTCTGAAAAAAAAGAGTAGTCGTTCATTTGGGTCTTTTATTAGCAGCACTGGATGCAAAAATATAAAATCTGGTAGCAAGTATTTTGAATTTGACTTTAGCACTAAAGGGCAAAAAATATTTTGTACTTACTGAAATTGGGACAGTATAACATTCAAAAGCTCTGAGAAGAAAGATTAAATATCTAGGTTAAATAGAAAGAGCACCCTGGGATGGGTAAGGTTATTTAATCTGTAATGTGTGCAGTAGTCTCCATGAGCAATATCGTGAGGGCATGAATATGAACGGAAACAGAATGACAAAACTGATTTTGTTTTTAACTCCATTAACTAATTCTGTATCTAGATACAGCATTTAATCTACATTTATTCTGGAATAAAAGAGGATTCTGGTTCTAATTTTTATGTCAAAAAAGATGTTATGTAGCTAATTGGAAGTCCTTTGCTTTACTTCTACTTTGTACAGGTCTCATATTTCTTCTGTATAGTCCTTTTTATCTTCTATTGCCTACATCACAGTAATTTGTAAAAATTTGGTTAAAGGAGATAAAATCTAGCTGGTTTGTTAATTTCCTAAATCTATCCTTTTGGTCTTCCAGATGCTGATGAACACATTATTGACCACACCACATGAACCTTATATAACAATTAATGAGTCATTTTGGCCACCTTATATTGAGCTGCTGCTGCGATGTGGAATGGCCCTGAGACATCCAGAGGATCCAAACAGAATGCGCCTCCAAGCTTATCACAAATAGTGTGACCTACATGTGCACTTGAAAACAAAACAACACCAGTCTCTTAATTCAGGGCTAGGACATACTTAGGTTTCCTACTAAGCTTTCTTAGTATCAAACATCACTTCTTGTTGGATGATTTTTTTCTTTTATATTAAAATGGATATTTAAGAGCATAAAACATAGAAAAAGCAAAAATAATAATCTATTTTAACTGCTTACAGTTGGCCTTCAGTGTTATATCAAGATTTGCATTATGGAAGGTTTTTATCACTGCTTCTGTAAGATGCCAATTCATGTAATAGACAAATATGTTTAACAGTCCTTTTTACTTTAAAAACCATACTTTATACATTACTTCTATAGATTAGATTTCTTAGATTGCCTGAAGTTGTCTCTATTTCCTTTAGTATTTTCTTGTATTCTGTAGAGGCAAAATTCAGAATAAGACCACTCCTGTACATGGCCTTGCAAACATTTGGAACTAACAGAGAGGTATCCTCTCAAGAATGTGTTATGCCTTGTTTGTTTCTCAGAGCCCTTGCAAACAATTTTACTGGCCCGACAATAAGCATGTAGGAAAGCTGACACATCTTTCTGTGCAAGGTGCAGCAGATGTTGAGTCTATGCCTTTCACTGCACGCTTCCCAAATGGCCTACTTTGTGTTATACTATATTGCCTTACAGTATCTGTCTTCATGTTTTTAGACCTAGCTTATCAAGGCTTTTAATGGATCTCTGTTGTGTTGATCTCTACAGCTTCTACGTTATGTCAGTTGAGAGTTATCTTCTGACTCAATGCTGGCATTCTTTGCAATCTCAGTCTTTTTTGTAGCCATTTTTATTTTATTGTATTGAGTACAAAATTCTACTCTTGCTTATCTGTAGTGACTAAACTATCTTTTATTAACCAGATTTTAGTTTATTGAGGGAGGAGCTTGGGTGATTTTTTTAATTGATGGAAAAATAAAGAGTTGTATACTATCACAGAATGTCTTTGTGTGATGGTTTTTAGAATGGTGTTCATGTGATTTGGTGTGATGACTTGTAAAGATGATGTAAGGATACACGGGAGAGGTAAGGGGGACCAATCTAAGTTCCAGTATAATTGCGCTTTTTAGACCAATTAAAAGTTAAGCAAAAAAAATCATCTTGTGTAGTTTTGAGTGAATGCTGTTCATATTAACCTTCTAACTGGTGATTAAGCGTGAGTATAGAATGTGGTGCGTGGTGTTGTGCATGAGCATTGACTTCTTTTTGGTTCATATTGCTTGTGTAACTACCCTTCTGTTGTGGTTTATCTTTTCTTATGAGCTCTAGAGTCTGAGTAATCTATACACATTTACCTTACAGTATTTTTAATTAAGAATTTGAATAACTACATTTTTTTGTTTACATTTATAGCATCTCTTTAGGGTTTTTTCCTTTCTTTGTGCTTAAATGCTTTGTATTCTGCTATCCTTTCACCTTATTTATTAACACTGCTCAAATACTTCATTGACACTGGATGACTGCTTCTGTCTTGACATTATAAGTAGAAGAAGAAATGTTTAACACTCAGTAGCCTCTTGTGTTTAAAAAGAAGAAGAATACCAACCCATACCACCCACTTCCCAAATCCAAACCCAAACCAAAGAATTGAGGAGATAGGACAGTCTATAAACAAGTGCTCTAAAGAAGATGCAATATTCATTTTTTTATTCTTCATACCAAAATCAAATCTCATCCAAGTAAAATACCAGAACAGATTTAAATGAAAGTACTTCACATAAAGCTTTACATTCAATTATTGAACTCACTGCCATAAAATATGTTGTAAGATTATATATGAACTTGCAAAAAACCATTACTGAATTCAGATTTGTGATTATGTAAGAAAATTGGCAGTCAGCAGGTTCAGAAATCTCTATCCTACTAATTATTGGACCCTGAGGAGATACACATAGATATTCCCTGAGATCCTCCTGCGGCTCCACAGTATCTTCAGCATTCTCTGAAGCCTTTCTGCTTAGGCCCTGGATATGCTCAGAACCCAAAGGTTCAGTGTAAAGCTTTTTCCTAAGGAGGGATTGAATCAGTACAGCAGAAGAAAAGCTGTAGAAAGAGATAATCCCTTTTCTCTCATGGCCTAAAATGCATTGCCAGTTTTTAAGAGAAGCTGGTTTAGACTGAAACAGAGCTAGCCGAAAGCTGTAGCTCTTAGAAAAATCTTGACAAGTAAATTGAAGCAAATCAGAGCAGTGATGAAGAACAGATCTTCCTTATGAAAAAAAGCTAGGAGTAAGCTCTTTCATCAGTACTTTCAACAATCAGGAACGTTGGGGCGTATGTCGAAAGAGTAGGATAATTTCTTCATTTTTTGTCTTCTTGCATGTCTAAGTAACAGATGCTTGTTTGGAATTAACACCTCTATTAAATGCTAATATTGTGACTCCATGTGCGTTCCGTGAAATTGTTTAGCGTACTGTCAATCTTTAACTCTACAAAGGTAATGTAAAAAAATAGCCAGCATGTTAAATGAACATTTGGAGCTACCAAGCCTGAGTAAGATGACAAACTGATCTATGAGCTGGCAGTGTGTCCTTTTGGCCAAGAAGGCCAGTGATATCCCGGGTGCAAATAGGAAGATCAATGCCAGTCTGCCTGTGCCTTTGCTTCTTTCCCTTTAGTTGACCAGCGGTTCCCTACTCAGTCATGCCTGTCTAGAGAGAATCAGGTAAACATAAATCTGTGTGTTAACCCATGCAGGTCAAGACAGATGTCGTGATAACAACCTGCAAAAGGACAGATGTCTTTGGTTTCAGTCATTGCTCAGTATGGAAGTATTGTACTTGGCTGGGTCTGTTTGATTAGGCCCATATCTCTGGAATATTGGCACTGCCTCTCACAGCTCTGCCTCTGCACCAGATAAGCAGGCAGCTTCTCCATCTACCACATGCCATATTCTCCCAGTATAGAGCTGGTGGTTTTGGTATGGTTAAGAGTAAGATGTCAGTCACAACTGTGTCAAGGCATAATTCACGGACCAGCAGTCACCTGCTGAATCAGAGGCCAAACCTTGGGGACTGGTGCTTTCCTCTGTGACTGTTTCAGTAGAAAATCTCACCCCATGGAAGCATTACTTGCCACTCAGATTTGATGTAGTCTAGACATCAGACGTGCATTTACATGAAGAGGAAAAAAATGACTCATTATATAGTAACGATTCTTCTGGAATGTGCATGCTGTGCAGAGCCCCCATCTCTTCTTGCTTTTTGGAATACATCAGTACAGCAAACTTCTTATTACGAGGAAATTGATATAGCAACAGGAAGACCTTCTTCCTCATAGTATTAAGAGGTTAAGGAAGAGCAGACCACACCTGCCTTCACAAACTCTGCAAAGGACTGTTGGGTCAAACTTACTGATGTGATTTTCTAGTGAAATAACTAAATTGTTCTGCAGATTTTCAACTTTTGATTGTGGCATTAAATGCAAATGCTATATTTATCTGCATTTTGCTGCATTGAAAAAAAAATCTGATTTTGAGAGTTTGGCATAAAAGTTTCTGGATGCAAAGTTTTGGCAGAAATATACATGAGATTTGTTTGGGGTTTGAGAGTGCAGGTGATACTAATGAAGACTGCTGTAGCTAGTTACAGACAGATAACCTTGGAAAAGTAAGCCTATATTGAATTCCTGAATGTTTGTTAGTATTTTGGTAAAATGATGCTATATTTTCTGTACCTAGATTGTATTTGAAGCTTTTTTAAAAAAAGCCCAATGAAAGCATGTGATAGCAGTCTTGTAGCTGTTTAAATCTTGAAGTCATCTTCTATAGTTACATATTCACAAGAGATAGCCAGTCCATGTATTTTCTGAGAGAAAGTTATTGGTTTCAGTGTTTCAGTTTAGTTTACTGGATTTACTCTGGGGTGGGTTTTTGTGTTTTTTGTTTGGTTGGTTGGTTGGTTGGTTTGTTGGTTGGTTGGTTTTTTTGTTGTTGGTTTGGTGTATGGTTTTTGGGAGAGAGGGTTGTGGGGATTTCCTGTTTGTGTTTGTTTTGGTTTTGTTTTTTTTTATTTGCTGTTTTGGGTGAGTTGGGTCTTTGGTTTTCTGGGGTTTTTTGTTTGGTTTTTGTTTGTTTGTTTGTTTGTTTGTTTGTTTGTTTTTTGGTTTTTTTCCAGGGGAGGTAATTTTGTTCTTGTTGCATTTTTACTTTATTTGCTTATTTATTTATTTTGCTTCAAACTGTTTTAGCACAAAATAGTTTGATCACAATACTTCTACTTATTTCCAAGCAAGACATTCTAGTGATTAAGACAATGAGACTCTTTATTTTGTGCATATTGTCAGGTAATACACCATGTTTTAGTAGATTGTTTCCAGGTTAAACAATGAGCATTCCAAGGTACCTCAGCAGTGCCGAACTACTCATAATTATAATCAGTCATGGTTACAAGAAGTTCTTTGTTCTGCAAACGTTTCAAATTCTGTACTTCAGAAAATTTATTGTGTCAAATGAAACATAATATTGCCTTCTCTATTTGGCAACAGATGCTTTTGCAGGTGCTTGCAAATGAGCTTTTGATTATAGCTAGCCAAGACAAATGTAATTTTGGTGGTATTCCTATTCTAGTTTTAATTTAGCTTGCATTAAATTAGTTACTTGAGATAGTTTCAAGCAGAAAAACTTAAAATACAAACTAAACAGCGTTAGTGTTTCAGTTTACTTGATAAATAACTAGTCCATTCATTTCCTTGACAATTGTTTGGTCAAGTTTCCTTAAGATTATACAGTGGTTGTGTTTGATTTCCTTTAATAGAACACTGGGCCATTTTGATTGGTGATGAGGCAAGCAATTATTCTTGGTGACATGATCTAAACACATCTTTACTAGAACACCAACTTATCCACAGAAACAAATTACAATGCTCAAAGCTGACAACTGTCATAAAGGTTATTCTTTGCTACTTCTATTGCTTTTATTTAACAGACTGATTAATTTTTTTACTATTTACACTGACTATAAAACTCTTACAGTTATCAGTTTAAATTAAATTTTGTAAAAGAACAAGCTTACAATGCTACTCTGTATGTTTAACCAGTTGCAGTGATGTGTAAGTTTTTATTTGAATGGGCAGCATGCTTCTATTTCAGTATAATTCTTTCTGAATTTGTGTCTATTGAACTTTTAAAAGGTTTTGTTTTGTCCAACTCATTGCAATGAAAGTATTGTTAGATTTGGGAACATGTTACTTCTAGTTCTACAAAAGTGAACTGCAACACTAGAAAACAAGATGAATGTTTTGTTGCATTTAAAAGAAGAATCCAAAGACTGGGTTGATGTGAATTAAGCTGCTTAACAGAAAGGGAGCAAATGTGTGTTTCATAATGGAGAGGTGAAACTCTTCAGCTGAGCTGAATTTAAAGTTAGTTAGTCTATTCAAATAGTTCTCCTACCTGTTTTGCAAATTAAAAATTCACCTAGACTTTATCAGGTAGTTGCCAGATGGCTCTAAATGCAGGAGAAGCCCTGATTGCAAACAGGAGTTTAGTTTTAATGCTTTTTGCTTATGAAGGCTAAGGCTGCACAGTCAATACATTCTTTGACTGAGTGCAAGCTTGACAAAAATTCTGTAACTGGATCAAAGTTCCTTGTATATGACAGGGTTCTGGCAACATTGCATGTAATCTATTATTTGGGAAGACAAAATATTGAAGAACTGGCAAAAGTATAAAAATAATACCATAATTGCATATGTGAAGGTCCCAGCAGAATTCTGCTAAGAACAACACAAATTTGAATGTAAATTTCCCTTTACAGCTAGAACTGATGTGGGCAGTAACAACAAAGCTGATTTAAAAAACATTTTCAAGTCTCTGGACTGCTAATTTAAGAGATGATTAACTAAGAAAGCAAGCTCTCATGTATGGTTTACAGTTCAAGAACACTGAAGCTGAGAACAACAACTGTGTCTTGACTGTTAGTCAAACAGTGTCTGCTCTACATCAAGAGGAGTGTAGCTGCAGCAGCATTCAAATTTTATAATGTAACACAGATATTAATTTCATGAAATATTACATCACTACATCAACTGTGAGTTACTGTGAGAGAAGCAGCACTTCTCAGAAAGCCAAGCCACATAAACCAAAATAAACTGGGGGAGGACAGACAGAGCCCCAGAATGATGTACAATAGGAATTGAGCTTAAAGAAGAAATCTCCTATACTGTGCCAAAAACGTCCTAAACCAAATCAGTTAACTCCATGTAGAACTACCAGGAATTAGATGTATGCCTTCACCTTAAATCAAGAGAGAGTTATTTTTCTCAAGACAAATTAATTCCTGCTGAAGTTCTTTTCCACTGGAGATAAGACTGTCTGTGGGGCTATACCAGGGATGAAACCATCCCACTGTACTACTGCAGCATCAAAGAAGCATTATCAGAACTGCTGAACAAAGTTATCTTTGCAACATTTTAGCAAGGTTGTTTTCAAGCTGCTTCTATTAAAAAAATAAAATCTGGATGGTTGCCAACATGCACATAATTCCTCAAGAGAACACAAACCCAGTGCCAATTCTAAAAAGCAAGAGTGCCTAGGAAAAAAATAGACACTGAAATAATTGAACTCAAGTTGATGTGTTACCATCTCCAACAACTGACATGTGGTTGCAGTTCAGAACTCAAGAAGCAAAAATTAATAATATGAATGTGAGGCTTTCCAGTGAACATGCATATGTATGACAGGGATTAGGCTATAGGAAAAAACATTTTCAGATATGGGTGTTTGGCAAATTATCAGCAAACTACACAGGTGCCTGTAAGACAAAACTCAGCTTATTCAGACCAAAGAGAATATTTTTAATATATTAATGAGAGTGATATATTTTCCCACAAAATAATTTTGTTTCAGAGATCTATGCCTGCTTTTTGCATAGCTAAGGCAATCCTTTGATTTCCTGAGAACAGTAAAAGAGTTCAAATTTGATTTTATTTTTTATGGAGGTTTTTTCAACTAAACTTAAACAGTAAGTAATAATCACAATTATTTATTAATGTTATATATGACAAGTAGATATTAAAGTAGATTGTTTTTTATTATATTCACTATTTTTTTAATAAAAATCAACAAAGGATAAGACAGGATGTGATCATTTTTAGAAAGTTGTTTTCTCCTTTTTGGCATGGTGATACACAATGAAATACAAATAGCATGATACTGTTTTTATATGTTACTCAATACACAGAAGCACTTCCATATCTTTTAGTAGATTATTTTTTTTTTAATTATGTTTCTATGATGTTAAAATCTCAGTCCGTGTATTCCACATACAGTAATTAATAGAGTAAGAACTCATTGTGTACAATATCAGAGAAATATACTTCTGCTTCTATAAGAGTTGCATTTTAGTATTGATTTCTTCCGCCAAAGTTACTGATATTTATTCACCTGCTATCCAGTTTCCATCAGGCTTGCAACACGCATGGCTAGTTTATAACATAATCTGAGATAAAGATACCATTCCTGCAACTCTAAATTTTCTCTGGAGTGTGGATCTCAGAGAAATCTTAAACATGTGGGTTAAATAAATGTCTACTGAATCACACAGACAATATTTCCTAATTTTAGTGGCACTTTAAAGAATCACAAGAGAAAGGTACAATGTTCTTTCATAAGATATTGGATGGATCTTATGTAGTCCCAGAAATAGCTGAGGCCCTCAATAAAATTGTTTTCATTTAATAAAAGTGACTAGTCAGACTACTTTCCTCTTCCAAACCTTTCTATAAAAATTGCATTCAGTTCAGATTTGCTGGTTAAATATGCACACTGCTACAGACACCTGTAATTCATAAGAGAAATGAAGCAGTGCAATCAGATGTGGAGTGGTACAGGTAACAGCCAAAATTTTTCTTGATGGCATGATGTTAGGTTGGTTGCATCTGCCACTTTTTCTATTTCACTGAAACTTCTTTTTAGTCCTATGAAGGAAAGAAAAGCAAAGAATCATTTTCGGTAAATTTATTTATGGCTATGATCCCTTTCTGAATAAAAGCTGGCCAAATCATAGGAGTTTGGTGTTTAATCAGATAGAAAACTTAGTATATAGAGGCAGGAGGAATTTAAATTTAGCAGCTGCTCTGTGCCAAGTATATAGTCATTTTTCTTCAGGGAATTGGTTGAGTCCAGAAGCATTGGCAATGGGTAAGGGGAAACCTATTTTGCTTCCAGCTGGCTAGTTTATGACTTTATAGCTCAGAGGTTTAAAATATTATGCTGCTTGATGTGGGATGATTGCCTGATGACCAAGTGTGAAGTTGGGAAATAAAAATTACCTATTCTGACTAAGTAGTAATATTTGTACAGAGATTCTGATCTTGTTACCAGTATTATGAAAAAGACAGTCAGGTATGTCTAATTTAGTAAAATAACAGGAATAAAGATGGATAAGAAGTACATCACACACCCTTCCTGTATTTTAAAAGGTAATTGCTTTTAATTACTGTTATATTTTCCAAAATGGGTAAAAAGCAGTATCCAACCACACAGTTAATTAGTTCAAGTTAAATTTGACTGTGTTAAAAAAAAATAATTTGGGTTAAAAAAATAATTTGGGTAATCTAGATCTCAAAGTCCTGTGTACCTGTCAAAAAAGCTGAATCTTAATGCATAAGCAGCAAGAGGAGAGCCCTTTCCCCATTCTCAGCTCTAATTTAAGAACTTCTCAATTGCAAATACATACTGCTTAGAAATTCACTACTATCAAACCATCTGAATGTTTTGGAAAAAGCCTGTCCAAAAACAAAGATGAGAAAGGCTAGGAATCTGAATTTTAAGACAGTGCTTTAGCCATAAAATAGGATCAGGTTTAGTGGGTTTTTTAATATAGCAAAGCACTATTTTATAGAAAATAAAATAATTAAACAGTAGCCTTGCTTACCTTTCCAATACCAGCATCAGTACAGATTACATTTTTACCTATATATCATTTCACTAAAAAAATCTATATTTAAATCTGTGTAAGTAGACCTGATTAAAATAGTATAATTCTTTTAATATATGAGTTTATTATATTGAAGTCATTAAGCCCACAAGATCTTGCCAGCTCATCTACAGCAAAGTGATTTTTTGTGTGTGCAAAGTTTTTTAACAAGTTGAGAGCGGGATTAGATACACGTACCACTAGTAATGCACGTATTTACCATTCATATTCTTAATATGTCTCAGAGGTCTGGGGAAGAATTCACCTTCTCCTCAACCAGGATCAGAGAGAGAGCCAGAATGAGAATAGCCATGATATATTGCTGATCCCACAGCTGATGGCTGTTTATTGTTGGTATTGCTGAACAGTGTCACTGGCTCACCTGAGAATACTGTAAGATTTCATAAGTATAGTATTAAATACTTTATAGCCAAGAAAATACAAACAAAATGGTATCCCTTTTCTACAGCTTCTCCATATTGAGTCATACAAGATTAATTCCTGTCTTTCACGTAAAATATGTAATGAAAAAATTGGAGGAGCTTCTGAGGCTTAGAGGCCTAAATGTTAGCAGGGGGCAGAAGACACTTCAGTAGCAATGCATGCATCCAGGCACATTTACTAGGGCATATGTCATGTTTATAGCACAAGCACAAGGAGGATTTTTTTGATTAAAACAATCATAGTATCTAATTATACTTAACACAATGTTCATTTAGTCATCCAGAGTCCTGTTCTCAAGACAAAAGTATTCTTTTCTGCACATCATAGTTCAGTCAATTCCCCAAATTCTTGATTTGAAAAAAAAAACCCAAAACCAACCAACCAAACAAACAAGACTACAACAAAAACAAACCCAAAACAACAAAAAACCCCACCCCCCACCTGGTTCCATCCTTCTTAGAGAGCAGCAACCAACAGATAACTTTTAATATTCAAAACTATGGTTGTACTTCAAAAGAATTACACTAACGCACATTACATCCATCTTTGGTAAGAAACCATGTAGCTAGTAAGTAATTTTCGTTTGGAAATTATTTTTTGATTTAATGTAGAGCACAGTATGATGAATGTTGGGCTGAAAACCTGTTTGTTCAAAATTTTTACATGGGCATTTCAAGCTTCTGAATTTCTTTTTTTCATGAAGTCTCAGAGAAAACCTTTGCAGAGACAGTGCACAAAGTGAAATCCCTGGTATTCTTTCTTTTGTTTCATCCCCCAAAAGAAAGATCCCAATAGAAAAGTATTCATTCATGTGCAAAGCCGAGATTCTGGGGCAAAGCAAGAGCAAAGGTTACCCCTTTACCCTCCCCCAAGCCTATTCAGAGAGAATCCCAATTCTCACCTCTGAAAGTCAGATATACTATCTGGGGACAGAGAAAGAGAATGGCCCAGGGACAGCTTTGGTGGATAAGAAATAGAAACATCCTGTGTCTAGACTTTATATAGAAAGGACAGGCTATACCCACAGGTGATGCTTAAAAATAATACTTCAGAAGAAGTATGAGCCATTGTTAAGGGAATAAGCAGCCCTGCACTGGAGAAAATAGCTGTAAAATATATTTTTACAAATTATACAACATTTTTGTAAATTTATCAAAAGATACTTTGGCCTTAAAATTTGTACCACCTGTAGTGAAGATGGGTTCTTGCATGAATTTAAACTGAGTTATGCAGATCCTTGAATTATGAAAAAAAAAGCTTAATTACACCTCCCTTGATCTGCTACGAAACACCAATGATATCTGGTAAAGCACAAACTAAACTTTCATTTCTGCACTACTCAAACACTAGTTGGCATGGGAAATAGGCAAACTTTAAGATCTGCTTTTAAAGACAGCAGGAAAAAATTCATCATAGATACACAGCTGCAGGTGGGATATCTCTGTATTTGTGCTCTTTATGTGTTTACCTGAATTTTTTTGTAAATACAATGTTAAGTTGGCGAAATAGCCAAACTTTATACAGAAGATCAGTCTGGGAAGAGTTGTGTAAAGTGTATAATTAAATCTATGCAGAAAACTGTTCTTGCAATAATTAACACAGAAGTTTATTCTATTTATTGTCAGATAACATAATCTGTGAGTGAAATTGTGGAGATGCAACTGTGGATGCAATGAGCTAAAAATAAACGTGCAGAATTTTCTCCACACTCGTAGATTTCTTTAGCTGTTACTCCATTTTATTTGAGTACTTTTATGGCTGAGATATCTCCTGATATAATATAAATTTGAAAGTTTACAAAAATAATACAGAGAAGTTATTACCATTGATTGAGTTTCAGGCATGGTGGAAATACAGAGAGGGGGTGTTGGTAGATTTTTTGTTTGTTTGTTTGTTTTGTTTTGAATAAAAGAAAAACTGAAGTTAGAAGAAGCTAATCTTCCAAGAACTCAGAAGGTTGATGCAAGAACCATGTGAATCCATTCCAGAGTTTGCAGTGATGACCACATAGAGGATGAGGCCTCTTTTAATTTGGATTAATCATGTAAGTATGTGTATGTACAAACACAGGATCAAGTTGCTCTTCCTTTGCCCCCAAGCATCTTTGAACAGTCCCACACCATCATTTTCATATCTCTGAATGGTTTTATGGTTATTTCATGTTAAAATACCAAACTGATAGCATAGACTCTACAAATCACTTTAATCACAATATTAGGCATCTTGAAAACTTTTGAGAAAAATTAAATATTATCCTTTTGCAGTATAATTTGCATATTGATGTTAATAATCCCCCGATGGCTCTAGCAGGAAAAGAAGTATGCCAAACCCAGTTCATATTTCACTTCACAGATTGTGCCCAGAATATAAACCCATAGCTAAGAAAGATAATCTTTTGACTCCTTAGAAATAAAATTTTATTTGTGATTTTAATGTACAGCTGAGTTTTCAGTAAATGTGAAAGAGATACTTTTGATGCTGAAAAACTTACATTGTGACCTTGGATCTTTTATTTCAAGTCTTTTAGTTTTATATTTAGACTGTAGCTGTATCCTTTTACCAAATAGCAAAGAGAAATTATGCAACACTGAGTGTACTTCAAGAATACTTAGAGGAATAACAAAATTATAGCACTAATTACTATGAAGGTGTTAAATAAATCTCAAGCATCGTGGTATTTGCTCTTTCTCTCAAGCTTCATATAAATGTCAGAGGTCTTTGAGAGGTTCATTTGACAAATAGCTGTGGTCATTACTGGAGGACCAGTAACTGTCCTTTTCTACAACTACTTTTTATAGCTGTTCTCTCATGGGAGATCACTGGTGTCACAGCAGAGCAGCTAAATACAATATATGCACACTCCTGAGCTGCTCCAGTATGAAAGTCAACAGCACAGTGGATTCTTTTCTCTGTGTGTGAATGCCAGTGGATTGCAGCGGGAACTAGTGGGAAGTGCTAGGTGGTTTTACGCTATTGCTCTTACACCCGTACTGAAGGAGTTGAGGATTGCTTTGAAAGTAAGACCAACTGCTGGGTCCTACCAAAAGATTCATCTGGCCCTGGATTTTGAGTCCAAGAACACCTACAAGGAGATAACTTGAGTTATCTAGACAAAAAATGGGACAAGCATATATGGCAGTTCTCCTTTCTACTCACCAATCTCCAGTGTCTAATCACTTCCAGGTTAGACACATAGATGAGGGTCAGAGCACTTACTACTGCACAGACCAGCTTATGCAAAACCAGCCAATCCTAAATAAGTCACAAAAGGGAAATGCCAGACTTTTTGAAGAGGCTTTAATAAACTCCTTCAAAGCAGAACACTATTTTCCATAAACACGAGATGTTGGTGCTGTAATAATCCTGTAAAAATGAAAAATGAAATTACTTGTGAGGTAAGAGGAAAGAAACACATTTACTAACCACATTAACATAATACCTTACAGTATTCAAAATAAGTTTTTGCATTTTGGAGTGACACAGAAAAGTTTCAAGGGAAGAAGTGAGTACTGGGATTTTTTTCAATTTTTTTCTCAAGCCATTGTCTTAACAGAATGTATGAAAGATATTTCCATTTATAAACTATTGCAAGACAGTATGATAGAAAGAATGCCAGAAAACCACCTAAATTAGACAAAGTTGTAAGCTGTGTCCAAACCAGTATGCACAGTATGCTCCAGAATCTTTAATAAATCTTTTCCACCTATACAGTCCAGGAATATGGAAAGTCCAAAATTTTTCCATTCAAAATAAATCTGTGCTCATTTCATGATCCAGTTTTACCATCTCTGACATTGGTGTATGTGTCCACATTTTTATATGAAGCATATCAAGAAAAGGGGAATCACCACATGGTTCAGCAGATACTAAATGAGCAGTTTGTGATGCTCATCAGCGCTCTCCTTCAATTCAGAAACTAAACAAGTCACTCAGGCACCAGAGACCAAGATGTCTAATTCTGCACTAGGAGTGTCATTCCTGGAGCTGAGTGCCAGACTGCAAAATGTTGCACGTTAATAGCCAGGTTTTCCTGTGAGTTAATTCCAGATTTTTCATTCTAAAACCAAAATAACTGAATTCTTATGTATTTCCTAAGATTTTCTGCACAGCTTTTATATGTTTCTGTGTACACTAATCTTTGAGGAATACCATTTGCCAATTTTTTTCATAGAGATTTTCCACATACACATTTTCCACATATTGTATAATTTGTCTCAGCTTTGCTCTCTCTAAGTCTCACAGATTGTTCAGATCTTAAGAACAACTTTCTCTGGAAATAGAAAAATAGCAAAATGAGAATACACAGAAAAACTATAATACATATAGCTGGGAAATGCTCCCTTTAAACATGCCTACTGACCTAATCTTTCTGGTATCTCTCTCTTGACTTGGAAAGTTGGAAATAGACAAAGCAGGAAAAACTCAGAAAAAACCCCAACTCCCTCATCTGCTTTATCTATTTTTTTCTGTTTACTATTGTTCCTGTTCTTGTGTGGAACTTTATTGGATTCGCATTCTTTATCTTCTATGTTAATTTTAATGAGGATAGCATCTGTTTCATCTTATTTGCCTGCAAAATTTGAGGTCATCCATTCTGCTATAGCATTTCCCCAATCAATTTGATGAGTCTAAGATTCCTTATCTCAGGTTTAATAGATATACCCTTCTCACTGTCCATCCCTCCCAAGTTTTGAGCAAGTTTGGGGTGTTACTCTCACTGCCTTCATATTCTCTGATCTCTCTCTCTCTGCCTCATCTGCGTTTACCAGGGACGAAACTGGCCTGGACATTATGGAGGATGTCAAGCTCACCATTAAGTTTTCTAGTTTTATTTCTAAATCTAAAACTAAAATAATTGGGTAGTCAGTTTCACAGGGTCTTGGAGACATAAAGGGGCTTGTGTGAGTATATAAGCCCCACATCAGTACAACACACAGAGCTGCTTGTGGGGGTGCTGTGTTTGGCAAGGCTCTTCTTATTTAAATGAAGACATTCCTGGCAATATTGCTTTGCTGGGCAGAAGTAGCCTCAAAGCCCTACTTGAAGCCAAATGCATCACTGTGAATTTTGTTTTAGAGGGTCATCAAGAAGAGCTCAACTCAAAAGGGATGCATTTTCCAACTGAAAGTACACTTTGATATGCATTCTCCCTCTGAAATGCAATGTACCAGGCACAATTGAACATACATAGCCTGGGGTCGTTTCTAGAGATGCTGTTAGATCTCCTGCAGGGGAAGGTGAGATTTGTAAGCAGTCTGAATTCGGACTATTTACAAGGAAAAGTCAGTGAAAGACACTGGATCCCAATAGCACCATTACCTTTAAGTACCCCTAGAATCTTTTATTTCAGGGGACTAAAAATGAAGAAGCCCTTATGCACTTTTCTCTGTACAAGCACAGAAAGTATAGCACATACAAATGTTCAATTTGTATATTGCTATTGCTATTAGTATAGCAATACAACAGTTCATCATTACTGTTTTTTCAACTCTATGGTCAATTGAAGTATTTTAAATTTAAATTTTACAGTATTTATGTGATTTATAACATGATTATATATAATTCTTAAACAGGTTTATTCTCTCCACAAACCCTGCTTGGATATTTCTAAGTAAGATAGGTTACAGTCTTCAGGTCTTCACTGATCAGGTAAAACTATTTGGAAAAAACCCACCAAACCAAAACAAACACACTTTCAAGCATATACATCCAAATGTTTAGGTAATAAAAAGCTCATATTACAGAAAAACTAGTAACTTCTTGCTTTGTCTTCTATATGTATTTCAGTAAAAAGCAAGATTTCTGGAATTAACCCCAAATACCTCCAAATACATCTCACAATTCTAAATTCAAGTTCAATATGAATATTTCTTTAAACAAAAGAGAGTGCTTCCCAATCTTAAAAGTTATTGGCTAACATCTTAAAGGATTCAAAGGCCTGAAGCCAAGACTGCTTTAGCTACTTACGTCCATGGTCCGCAAACACTAAGAAACTGGTTAAGACATAGAGTAATATGCTTTGTGCTCAGTAAGTTTCTAATCCTGCCAGAGCTCCTGAGAGTTGCCAGTTGCCCAAATGGTTTATACATAGTACTAGAATTCAGAGTAAAATTACTATTGCTCATAGAAGCACTTCTAATTGCAGCAAAGAAAAATTTATACTAAGAATCTGTGTAAGACTTCCTGTGTAAGTTTCTTTTCTAAAAAGTTGCAGTTCATAAAAATGTATATATATGGATAATATTTGGGGCGAGGACACTAAAAAAAGTCACCAAATGGGCTCACTATTTTTATCTGAATGAGGTTCACTCTGAAATATTGTTTTATACAATAAAGCAAAGCAGTTAAGTCAAACTACAATGGTAGTTCTGTCAGAAATTCTAATCACAGACAGGAATTTTTAAAGATGAGCCAAAGCTTTTCCTGGTAATAGACCAGTTTTGACTGGTATATATACACCAGTGGGCTTAGGCAAGAAAATGTAGTTGTCTGGAACGGGGAATAAATAACTTGTTGGTCTGAGCAAGCAGCTGGGTTTTGTGAAGTCCATATATCTCTTCCTTGCTTTGCTGGATTTAGAGCAGGGAGCTGAATCCATGTGAGGACCCTAACCAGACAGTGATAAGCTGTCTTTCTTTTTAGCTTGATGAGTATTTATTCAGCTATACACAATGGAGCAGATCCAACCACGAAGAGGCCAGTCTTTAACACCAGAATAGTCCCCAGCTCAGCCGTCAGACAGCAACGTGAACATTCCTGAGTCTGATTCAGGCAGGGTCTGATTTGAAGGCAGGTCTCCCAAATCCCCCGAGGATACCATAGCCATGAGGCAATTGGCTGTGATGCGTGTCTGTCTGTTCAAAAGGTTATTTGGTTCTGATGAAGAATGTGTAAAAAAAAGTTTCTTCACGGTCTGTCCTTTCAATGGGATAGACTGTCCCAGTTCTCTGTACGAACCACTGAGTTTGCAGAAAAGGTTGAGCAGAACCTGTTACAATGCCTGCCCATGGACAGGTGATGTGACTCAGGTACACCTGGCTACATCTGAGCAGGTCGTGCCCTGCGGCTTTTCCATGCGGACATCGCATACAATGATTTGCTGCAGGAGAAGGAACTGTGGAATGCTAACAAAAAATACTCTTCTCAACGTTGGAAATAGCTGTTTTAATGAAGTGGATGTACCCAGATGCACCCATCAAAGGGCAGCTGCTCCCGCACGTACAGGATGAGGAGGAAGAAGGGCGGAACTGCCTCCCCGGGCGCAGCCAGCATCCCTGCACGCCCCGGGCGCTCCCCCCGCTCGCCGACGCAGGATGGCGCTCTCCGTATGAGCAATTAACCCGGGGGGAGCAGGTTGGAGATGCATTTCCAGAATAAAGCGTTTCTTTCCGAATGCCCCTATTTCCAAAGAGCATTGATTTCATAGCTCCGGTTTTCAATGCAGGGATACATTCTACTACTCCCCTCCCCTAACCACTGTTACATTAATTTGCCCGGCGACGGTAAAAGGATCTCTCAAGTAAGTGTTCACTGTGCTGTTTCAGAATGAATAGTGACAAAGATGACTAACTATTTAGGACGTTGTGCTTATTTTGTTAGAGCTGCAGTTAAAAGAATTTTCACATACTTGTATACAAAATGTAATTTACCTATAGTATTGCTTCATGTTCAAATGTAATTGTGTAGAGTTTATTTGAAACGATGAATGCCAGCCACGGCTCTGATTTCACCATCTCTCAGGGCACAAAGCCAGCCCCTGCTGACCATCAGACTCCTGCTGACTGCTTGACTTTGCAGGCCGATCCTGCTGTTTCGATGCTCGGAGGAGTCCCGGAGTAGCTGTGCTCTTGGACTTTTCTCTGCAATCATTTCACAGTCCAGCCAGTTATTAGAGATTCACCAGAAGTTGCAATTACACCTACTACCTCCGGCTGGGGAGGAAAACCCGCACTCGCACCGTTTGGGAAATACAGTTAGCAGAAGCTTGAAACCTTAGAACCTAGGTTTAGGAAGGATGTATTTTTTCTCCCCCTTTTTCTCTTTTTTCAGCAATCGGAAATTAACTTAGAGGGCGAGTGGGAGTTGCAGCCCACTCTCTCCGTGTGACCCTCTCTCCGGCAGCGCTGGCTTCCCGGAGCAAGGGCGGTTCGCAGGCCGTCAGCTGCCCGCTCCATGCGCACCCTCCTGCCCTGCCGGGCGGGGAGGCGACACCGACCCCCGCCGCAAATGAAACTGAAAGCCCTGTGCGAGCAGGCCCGGGACCCCCGGCCTCGGCGCGACGCTGGCCCGGCTGCCGCTGGCCGCGCGGGCTTCAGACACCGCCTCCGCTCCGCTGGGGATGGCGTTTAAGAGCTTTCCTTTTATTAACGCCTCTAACGGGGCGCGGGACGAGCAGCGGGACGAGCAGCGCGACGGTAGCAGGGCCATGGCAGCAGGGGGTCGCCCCAGCTCGCCGCCCACCGGCAGCGCCCGTGCCCGGCGCCTGCCGCAGGCACCCCGAGGCTGCGGGGGCGCTCCCCCGGGCGGGCCGGGCCGGGCCGGGCTCCCCTCAGGCGGCTCCGCGCGAGGGTCCCGCCGCCCCGCCCGCGCCCCCGGCTGCGCCCCTGCCCCCCCGCCGCCACGTGACGGGCGCGCATGCGCGGCGGTGCGGGGCACATCTGCAGGCTGACGTCAGCGGGCCCCGCGCCGTCCCCCGGGCGAGGCTGCCAAGGCTCCCCCGCTGCCGCCGCGCTCGGCTTGGCCCGGCGCCGGCAGCCAGAGGAGGTCTGGGGCTACTTCAACCAAACTTTCCTGAGTCCTTCCTGCTCTGCCTGCCTCCCCTCTGCTCCCCCTCTCTTTCCCCCCTTTCTGTCTCCCGGTCCCCCCTCCCCCCCCAACTCAGATGATATTCACATGGTATTTTGCACAGAGGAGGCTGCTCAAGAGGAGGGCACCCACCCCCACCCCAATATAAGCCTGTTTTTCCCTCCTTCCTCCTCTCCCCCCCTTTTTTGTTGGAAAGACAAAATGTGCAGGGTGATAGCTTCGGTGAATTGATGGCATCCTTCCTCCTGCCAAGCCAACCCGTTTTCTAAAAACCCCTTTAGGAAGGCTAGAGAATTCTATTCTGTTGGAGAATAGAACCCTGATGGTTGCTTGCACAGAGGGGAAAAGCAGAGAGGAATACGGGAATCGTCCTGTGCAATCTCTATTGTTTGAAACTTACTTTATATCAGAAATTGAAGATGAAAACGGTAAGGAAGATTTCACGCTATTCAATGAAACTTTTTGCTTTTCTCGTGTCCCGAATAATGGTGCGTGCAGGGCTTTGGGGAGCGGGGGGAGATTTATATTGCATTAGGCGAGGTGCATTTGGAGTAATTTCAGAGAGAAACCTTGAGATGGGGGAAGGGGGTGCGAGGATTTTTCAACCGATAAGAGAGATGATTGATGAAGTACCATCTCGAATAGTGCACTTTTAAAAAAATTTCTTATACTTTGAATACTCAGTCGTTGGTAGAAGCAGAAAAAGAAAAACAAAACCAAACCAAAACCAAACAACAGATGAAAACCAAAGCAGCCCCCATACCCCAGCGACAACCCAGGGCTATTCTGGATTGCTGCTGAGTCGAGGACGCCCCGCTCTCGGCCGTGCCGTGTCCGCTGCCGCGGTCAGACAAGTGCACACTTTGTACCGGGGCTTGGAGGGTCGGAGCGGCCGCCGTCCCGCAGCGATGCTGGCGGGGATGTCGGGCTCTCGCTGGGCTCATCAGGAAGATGGAAGCGTGTGGTTTTGATTTACTTCGAGCCGCTTGGGATTTGCCAGACTCTTAACCCCGCGGACTCGTGTTTGTCGGTGTATGTCTGTCTCCGCAGTCGCCCAGGGTTCAAAGGGACTTTGTTTGGTGGGAGGAGGTAAGTGGGCTCTCGCTCCCCGGCGATGTGTGTGCGTATTTTGTCTTCGCTACTTTCTTTCATTGTTGTACAAGAGAGAAGGGAGAGAGAGGGAGAGAGTCAAGACTCTTGTTTTTATTTGGGCTGCCGGTGCAACGCGTTTGGGCCAAACGCCAAGTGTCTGGGTCACACGCGTTTTATCCAAATAGATTCAGCGCTGCTGTCTGGAAATGGGCTGCTGAAAGTTAACTTTAGGATCAACTCCACCACAGCAACCAGACTCTCCCCTTCAGCCTCTCTAGGGAGGACGATTTTTTTTGTTTTTTCCTTCTGAATTTTTTTTTGAGGGATGTGTGTCTGGTGACTTCCAATTTTCTTCAGTACCAGTGTTTTTAACTCTCTGTGTGTGCAGACGTGTACAGATAATGTGCATGTGTGTACGTGTTTAACTGTGTGTGTAGCCATGTATTTTCCTAGCCTGTTGACTTTTCGTTTTGGGGGGCTGGGTGTTGCTTTTTCGGTAGATGCAGTGACAGCTGCCCCCTCGGCACGGCCGGCGGGGAGCCTGGGGGCTGGCGGGGGGGGTCATACGGTGGCGGCCCCGTAGTACCGGAGGCCCGCACAGCAGTAATTTTACTCCTCACGCCTCGGCTTCTGGTTAATTCCCGGGGTGGAGGGTTCGATCTTTTCCCTTTGTACGTGTCCCTCTCCCCGCCACTCCCGGCCCCCCCCTTCTTTTTCACCGAGCTCTTCCCGGCGCGGTCTGCGCGTCGCAGTTCTCGCCCGGGGAAGCTCCCGGGGGCACGGCTAATCCCCGGCTTTTGAAGCCCTGCGAAGTTTTTCACGGCCAGCCGCGATACCTGTAATTGAATTTGTGTGATTGATGCCCGTCCCCTCCCGCCGCCCTCCCCATTTCCTTAGCAACCACTCGTAGTGCCGGGCGGGCGCACGGCCGCCCCTGCCCGCGCCTCACCGCGGGCTCCCGCCGCCCGCTCGGCCCGGCCACTGAGGGCGGGAAGGCGGCGGGGGCAGAGCCGCCGGGGCGGGGGCCTGGAGGACAGCCCCCTGTCCCGCCCGCCGCGCCGGCGGGTCCCTTTCCCAGTCGTCGCTCTCTTCGACCCCGCCCCGAAGCGTAGCTGCGGTGCGGGAGCTGCGGTGCGGTGCGGTCCGGCGGTGCGGTGCGGTGCCGTGGGTTTTCTGGCACCGCGGCCGCTAACGGGAAAGCTTGGCGCTGCTGCCGCCGAGCGCGCCGGAACCCCTCGGTTCTGCGGTGGACGCCCCTGGTGTGCCGGTTGTCCTGGGACATCGGTCTCACATGCTGCCCTGTCGTAAATCTTGAGCTACCTTCAGGTTAAGTGATGCCTTAGTTGCCCAAGGCATTTGTTTAGATGGAGGCTCCCATAGTGGCTGCTCTGAGCAGTTTGGCTAGTCGCCTCTTCACAGTCCACTTTATCATGGAATCATATAGGTTGAAGAGGACTTCTAAGGTCATTGAGTCCAACCTATGACCGAACACTACCCTGTCAACTAGACCATGGCACTAAACCAGTGCCATCCAGGCTTTCCGTAAACACCTCCAGGGACTGTGACCACCACCTTTCTGAGCACCCTGTTCCAGTGTCTAATCACCCTTTCCGTGAAGATACTATTCCTTATGTCCAACCTAAACTAACCCTGCTACAGCTTGAGGCTGTGTTTTCTCCTGTCACTTGTTGCTTGGGAGAAGAGACTGACCCCCACCTGGCTATGCTTTCAGTTGTAAAGAATTATAAGGTCATCCCTGAGCCACCTTTTCTCCAGGTTAAACACCCCCAGCTCCCTCAGACACCTCACATAGGACTTCCACCTCACAATAACTGTGACCTTTTTTTTCCTCACTGAGTGTCACTGGGTGGGAACCTCATGACACCACTGACAGGACTTCCATGGTTACCTGTGCCTTCACAGAAATGCTAGTGCCATGCAGCTGTTTCATCATTGTCATCAGAAAACATCTTGTACTATTCCTTTCCTGTTTGGCAGAGCTCTTATAGTTAGATGGGATCTGTGGTTTTAGGTGGTGCTTGAGGGCACGGAGCCACACCTATGTTAACCAGTGGGTGAATGTGTAGTTCACCACATGATACACTAGAAGTTTCTTGTTGTAAGCTTAGTATTGACCAAATCTTGCATGTTAACAATCTACAGGCTGCCATGAAAATAGGCTGCCAAAGAAGGTGCAAATAAAACAAAAAGGGCATAGAGTCCAGACTTTGATGTTCCTACCAAACGTCATACTTAGAGTATTTTATCTTGAAGTTACCTGAGTGCTTTATCATTCACATCCATTACCACTCTTTAATTGGAAACATTAATATAGCTTTATATGGTCAGCCTGTATCCGTGGTCAAGCTGGCAATAAATATTTATGAAGAAGAGGTAAAAAATTCTGCTGAAACTTTCAGAATGCTTGATATGAAAGGAGATTGGTCTTGTGTGAAGCTTGAAATGAGGGAGACCACTTCAGAGACCTCTGCAAGAACACTAGACATGAGTGACTGTTTGATACTGTTGGCTAACATATGGTTATGATCCATCATGTGGGCCATTGGTGGGTAAATAATAAATAATGATACTAAATAATGGGTACTGTTAATTTATGTCCAGTATTCTGAGCTATCTAGCTCCTTAGGTACTGCAGTTTCAGGAGATCCTAATTTTAGGATAAATTTTTTATCAGCCTAACAGTCTGAACATGAGCTCCCTGTTAGGATATTTTGGCTAAGTAGAAGCTGTAAGACAATATTACCTCTATATATGGTGGTAACAAGCCATTACTGGACTACAGTTCCCAGTTCCAGTGCCTGCAGATAAAAAGGGATGCTGGCAAATTGGAAGCGATTCAGAGAAAAACTGCAGAAGTATTCAGTCATCTGGAAACTGGATTATACAGAATGAGATAAACCAAATAGGTTGAGCTGCTTATCAGGAAGTGTCCAGAGATGCTTGTATCAGATTATAACTGTGCACACAAGGAAAAGAAACCAGCTCATTGGCAAACGGGGATAAAGCAAGATTCAGCGACAAGAATTTGAAACTGTACATTCTCAGATTAGAAATAAGGCACATTATTTATTGTACTAATGTAGTTGAAAGAGTATTAATTATGGGTTAATTACGTATCTTCAAAACTTGCAAAATTCTAAGAATTCTAAAATTCTAAGAAATGTAACTAAATATTAGCTCGGAAATAAAGGTTTTACATAGCAATGCAAGCAGAGAACTTTTTTATTAATGTGCTTTGAGGCCTTGCCACATGTAAATGGCATCACAAAGTGTTTATGCTTCCCAAGGAAAAAAATACTACTAAGCACAAAACATGTTTGCAAAGTATCTTTTAGTCTCTTTACAAACCTGAATAAACCCTGTGTGCTGCCTTCAAATATTTTTAAAAGGTCAGATTAACCTCATTTGCCCATCAGCAATTAGATGGGTTTGAAACTGGCTAAGATGTTATCTAAATATTCATTGCAATGTTGGTAAATAGGATTTGGGTGATGATTTTTCTTAATTTTTTATGTTACAGCTCTTTATAAAGCCTTCATAAATAATCCATTAGCTCCAGCTCTATTACATGTCTGAATGAATGTTGTAAATCATTCCCAGAATTTTAGAAAGGCAGATTTATCTGGTGGATGTATAAGTGACTCTGTATGCTTGTGGAAATTGGTTTTTAAACAAGCTCCCCTTCTTAGGTGTTCTGTTTCTCCATTGTCTGCTTCAGCAGAGTTTGTGCACAGGTGTGCTGAGAGTGTTTAAGTGGACTGATGAGTATCAGCTGATACAACACATAGTTTGGTATCCCATGGTACTGGATTGTTAGTTGACTGCACGGATCTTCCATTTAATCTCTGGCTGCACCTAGAGCTGTAGCTCTAGTAAAATAAAGACTAAATTGCAATAGTGTTGTAAATGAAAAAAAAAAAAACAAACCTGACAACAAATATTTGATATATTAGAATGTGTATGATGAATAGCTTTAGATACTGAAATTTGTTCTTTAGTATTCTAACACGCAGCATTCCTATCTAAGTGAATGTGAATTCTGCCTGCATAAGCAGAACCCTGGCCCTAGTAGTAACAAAATACATGCTTCAGAAAGATCAGATAACTACTCTGGATTCCTTTCCAGGTTCTTCCTTTATCTACTAGTATATTGGGATGTGTTATTAACAGTTGAAATAAATGAGTGTGTAGCAGTGGTTATAGATGGAACAAGTCTGAACACAATATTTGAGCTATGAGAAACACTAAATAGGTGTAAGAATTCATAAAAATAACATGAAGTTAATAAGTGCATCATAGGCTGTATGAATCTGCTTTTCAAGGTTAATGGTAACTCTTTTTTTCTTTTTTCTTTCTGTAAGATTGTGACCTTGGATGCGACCATAAAACTACTACTGAATATTATTTCAAAATATTGCCCTGTATAATTCACTGTCATGGCCTAATATTTTGCAGCATAGATCTATTTTAATAGAAAGAATTTGCCTTGACTCATATTCTTCTGTTTTTCAGGAAAAGAAATGGAACAATTTCAGTAACTGTCCAATCTAACATCTGTCTCATATCTTAAGGAATCTTACAAATACTTGCTTTGAATTGAGAAAATGACTGCAGCTATAGAAGAAAGTACCTGTCCAGAAAGTGGAACATCCTATAGTTAATTTGAAAGTAGCATAAAATAAATATACCTGTTATGGTGCGATTCTGGAGTGAAGTTAACTCTATAGCACACAGGTAGCTCTCCAAGGAGAAAGAAAAAAGAACTTTCTGTTTTTTCTAAATTATGGAAATTTTTTGGAAGACGTGGACATGGATTTTGAGCCTAGTCATGGTTTCATCGGAATTTCTCAGTAACAGCAGGCTTTCATACAGTTCTCAAGGTAGGGGTCTGATCTCTGTAGTTGGCAAGAAGCGTGTATTTTTGCATTGTATTTGTGTAATATTTTCTAAACTGTGTTTATGTAATTCATGAGCTCATCTGGGCTCTGCTCTTAGTTTTATCATGATTAATTGTCATACAGATAAAATTTCCTTGTTCTAATTTCTCTCTGTCTACTTTTAACTGTAGGGAAGCCTTGCAAATTAAATCTTGTAAAATGTACTTGATAATATTTGAGAGACTTGCCATGATAAAATTAACATGCTTTTAGACTAGGAAGTAAGAATCTAATCTTGTTTTTACAATATAATCCTTTTCATTACTACTGTTTGTATTCTTACAAGTGGATTTTATAGCTTTTGTCTTTGAATGGTAGTACTGGGAAAAATATGCCCTTCTTGCATTAGCCCCAATTATTTACATATTTTTGGTCAATGGGAAAATATAGGTATTAAACAGCTTTTCTATTTCCAAAGTGATAAGCAAATTAATAGGAAATCAAACACATTTTCTTGACTTACAAAGAAAGAAAATAATGTTTTATTTTATTTTGTAAAATGCTGCATTGTGCACTTACCTGAAGGTGACTTTTACTCATGAGAGTGATGAAATTTACCCAAAAATGGTCTATGTTTACGCTACTTTTTGTTTCCTGTTATATTTTCTTCTCTTCTATGCCCACTCCCTGGACTGTCTTACCTTGTGATTGATTACAAAGAGGAATTCCTGTCTTACCTTGAACACTACCAACTAACAATCCCAATAAGGGTTGACCAAAATGGAGCCTTCCTCAGCTTTACTGTGAAAAATCCTAAACCCTCAAGAAGGAGGAGGAGCACAGACCCTTATGACCAAGAACTGGCAGCATCTAAATTATTTTTTAAACTTTCTGCCTATGGCAAGCACTTTCATTTAAACCTGACTCTCAACACAGATTTGGTGTCCAGACATTTTACAGTAGAGTACTGGGGGAAAGATGGACCGCAATGGAAGCATGATTTCTTAGACCACTGTCATTACACAGGATATTTGCAAGACCAACACACTACAACTAAAGTGGCCTTAAGCAACTGCAATGGTCTGGTAAGTCATTATTACATGCTATAGTATAATAGTGTGCTTGTCCCTTTTCAATTACAGAAGAAGAGTTAAATTGGCGTATCTTGCAGTTTTTTGAGTCCCTGTGGGAAGCAAGTAGACAGGAAGGTGTAGAAACCCCCTAAAACCTGACCTAGGTCCTGGGGAAAAGTAGGTGTCAGTTTCTCAAGCTTAATATAAGTACTGAGACTCAATTCTGCAGTCTTCTAGCAGGCAACCTCTGTAGTGTTCATAGTGTCCATGCTAGGGTTGCAGGATTATGTCTATGCTGAGATCTTTACAGTCATAGGAGCCTTCCAAGCTCAAGGGACAGGAAGGAGGAAACACTGGATCTTCCAGGGTACTGAATTTCTGCAGAGAGATGTTGATTGGACTCAACACCCACTTTGAGTATTTGGGTTTAAAAACTAAGTAAGTAAAAGAAGAGGAATTGCTTGGTGTAGACATCATCATTGCTGTGAATTCAAAATGTGAAAAGTCTTTAGCAAGTAACAGCATTAGAAAATAATTATATAATTATTTTACCAGAAAGATTTTGTTTACAAATTGTAAACTTTTGCATTTAGAAATAGAATTAGAAGTTCTTACCTAATTTATTCTCATCTCTTCTCTTACTGGTGATCTTGTGATCACATGACAATAGTACATGCGTGGAAAAAGAAATTAGAAAATGAACACAAAAAAGTAAAAAAGCAGGCTATTGAGTAACAAAATACTAAAATAGAAAGGCATGACTATGAAACATTAAATCAAGAACCAGTGTTTTCTGTAGTAAAAATACACATACATATTACGGTTTCTCATTCTGGTTTTTATTATAGTAGAATGCTGGTCGGCCTTGTTAGGGGTAGGTGATCTAGCTAATTGCTGTTTAAAAAAAAAAATTACACAGACTTGCTAAACTAATTCCCATTTGTCCATTGTCAATTTGACACTATTGAACAATGCCTCTTGAGATGTTACTTTCAAAAAAGCCAGCTGTTCCAGACCCAAATAGGTTGCATTACACCCAACTACTTGTGATATGCCTGATAAAGGCTAGTTTAACATTTCAGAGTGTTCCTGAAGAAAAATATTTAATGGGGATTTCCAGCGCTAAGTGAACACTTTCAAAGAAATGGAGTTAAAATGATGTTCCATTGAGTGTGGTAATACAGTTTGGTTCATGTAGACTTAGAGCAGATAGGTCTGAATTTAGTACAATTTTCTCTTTGATTGCAGTTTCCATCTAATAGCATTTTTTTTTCTGGTCACAGTTCTGGTCACATTCAGGCTTCAAAGCTAAGTATACTCCGTCTTTGCTTGAGTTCTTTTCAGCTCAAAATATGATGGAGACAAAGTCCCTTCTTTCAGGACTCCTTTCTTTAAAAGAGGCTGCAAGCCTCTTTATGCTAATTGCTGCATGCTAATTGATGCACAGACTAGTTGGTCCCCGTGGAGACTGCAATAAGTGCCATGGTGATCCCATTTCAGTTTCTCTTTTACCTTGGCTTAGGGAGTGAGCCAAGAACTCCTGCCCTTGCCATAGCTGACTCTTGTTTTCCTTTCATGTTAGGAAAATAAAGGTGGGATGAAGCACAAAAAAGCCTGTATTTTCCCATCGTCTTTTCCTATCTGTTGCTCCTTATGGCACTTCTTTTCTTCTAAAAAGCATGGAAGATGTCATGAGGAAGCAGAATCTTTGTTTTTTTTTTCTTCTGTGCCCAACACCCTGAGGTGACATTTCCCATGTTTTCCCTTTGCCCTTAGGCTGTCCATTTTGCTGGAGTGAGGCTGCCTGTGGTTCTAGGTGTCAGTATGTTTTAGCTTTGTGTTTGCAAGTTAACTTCTGTGTAGAGTGTTTCCCACTTAAATCATCATCATCATCGTTGTTGTTGTTGTTGTTGTCAGTCCTTATGTGTGTCTTTCAGGTGTTAAGGCAGCCTTAATCTAGTCCTTGGGCTCACAAATTCTTCATGGTCATGCGTCTTTACTCGAGACTTCACATATCAGGTGTGCACTGCATCTCTTAGGAAGATTCGGTCACAAGCATGTGAGGCTCCTGTGTTGCTCCAGAAACATCAGCAGGGTGACACATGGCTCTATCTCAGAGGCATAAATCCTGCAGAGGGTGCAGCAGTAGTCTTGACTTGGTACCATCCTCTACTGTATGGAAACTCTTCAGTGTTGGCAGTGCCTTCCAGAGCACAGTGTATGGGAGTTACCACTCCATTCAGATAAATGCATCACAAAGTTATTTTTAAATGATGATTCCTACTAATGGATGTTTTGTTATACAGCTGCTGGTTAGAACATGTTTAATAAGGCAATTGGCAGTGAATATTGAAGACAATATTACTTGTTTTAGAGTTAGCAATAGCTCAGAATGCATTGTACTTAAGGTATTTGTTGTATTTTCCAGTTTGATTGCTGGTCTGTTAATGACTGCCAATCATAGTCTAATAGTCCTTGATTAACATCTCTATTAAAGCCAGTCATTGTAAGTTTAACTCTTTACCTCTTCTGCAGGTAGTAAGTAATATTTAATAGTGAATGTTGCTCACAAACAAAATGTATGCAATATATTTACTCCAGTTGTCCTGTTAGGTTTCACTGTTGACAAATACGTTAAATTTCTTCCCCTTATTGAATGTCTTGAATTATTTTTATTAATTATTCAGAGTGGTTATGTGAGAACATGATTTAAATAACATATGTTGTATGTCTTTGAAGAACACTTACATTTGAGATAAATGTGAGGAGGGCTTTCTCTCAGTTTCATTATAATAAAAGCGACAAGCAGTCAGTTGATTTTTCTATCACTGTTTCTTGTTTCAGCCTCTCCCTCTATATTTCTCATTACCAAGTGCCCTAGAATTACAGGCTGCTACTTACTGAAGTTTCAGTCCAGCAGCTTCCACCTGCTGGGTCCTGGATGTGCTATAAATTGTCTGAAGTTGTGAGTAAAGCTCTATAATCCAGGGAGCATTCATGTGAGGAAATTGAAGGTCTTGTCCACAAGCTTGCTGGCTTCCAAACTCATGTTTACTGTAGTGAATGCTACACTTGTGAGTGGATTGTAGGTTGGGTGTATCATGAAAGAGCCTACAAAGGAACAGCATTTTAGAGACTGGGTGTTGGGTATAAGGCAGCAGACTGAGGCATTTTCTAAGCTGACTATTTCATACTGAAGGAAAGAGGAAAAGAAGTGGTGGTAGAATAGCTGAAGAGAGAGGAACTTCAGCTTGGGGGAATGGAGTTTGGGAGGACTCCATGGACTCACTTTGGGAGGAGCAAATCTCAGAGAAATTCTGGGGCCTTCACTAATGGAATCAAGCAAAACCCAAACTTTGTATTTTGACTCATCTTTGTCCTCTGCCATGTGTCAAAGCTCTTAACTGAGTGCTCAAACAAGTTTTGCATGGTAGAAAATTTTGTAATTTTGGGCTGAAAAGGTCTGTAGTAGGAACTGTTTTGAGGCTGTTGTGGTCCCAGGTAAATGGCTAATGTAAAACATGCATTATTTCCATATATGTGAAGTTCATGCATTGCATGATGTTTGTGCTGGACAGCACAGTTATCTCCATCCAAACAGAAATGATAAAGAAGAAACAGGTAGGTGACTGTTAAGAGCATGAGCTTACTTTTTCAGTGGGGAATTATTTTGCTGGAAGACTTAATGTTTGCTTCGTTTATTCCTAAATACATATATTTATAAATGACTAATATTTTTCTTAAGAGTTAGTTCATTTGAAAGCCATTTTTACTCTAAAGAATGCATCTACTTTTGTAGATCATAGTTTACATATACTGTGATATTTTTGACTGTATGACCCTGAAATAATTCTGTATCAGGGTCTTTAAGGCTATCTTTGATACTCATATGTTTTTGCAGTACATCAGTATTTAGAAAATTATATACAAACTGTCCCTATCCTAGTTTTAAGGTTTTAAGTTTTTGTTAGATTCCATGATGTGCTGTCTCAGGCCAGGTCACTATTTTTTTCATCTTTGAGAGCACAGTAAGTTAATGCAATCTTCTTCCTTGGTAGTATAGCCAGCTGTTGACATACTGAACACCACTGACTCGTTTTCAGAAGTTTCCATTACTAGTACTTTATATTAAAGATGGATAAACATAAAGCCTAAAGAGATTCAAGGTATGGAAAAACTGTGAAACTATAGTGCTGTGTGGAAAAGGCATGTGCTTACTTGTCCCCCATAATTCAGTTGGTGTTTGCAACTGATGGATGTCCCCCATCTGAAGGAGGTTAAGGCCCTGGCTGGACAGCCTGACAGAAAAAGATTCTTTTTCACAAATTCAGGGGAACTCCATGTGGATTCACAGATTTGTCTGAGCATGTCAAACTGCTGGAACCAGACCTTGTATATGTTAGCATGAGTTGGCAGTCTGTAGTGAGATTGGATAACACAGGACCTCAAACAATCTGTTTTAGATAATAATCTTGGGAATGTTCCTTGTAGTAACATACTTGGTGCATTCAGCTTGTTTCTTATATCCATGGTATTATGTCAAAACCTTTTCTGGTCATTCTTATGTCTTAATGATATTTCTGATGCTTTGGGGCAGAAGTTTAATTTATGAACTCTTAAAATACAATAGCAACACTTAAAAAGAAAATGAAAATTAATTCATTTTATTAATTCATATTATTTAATGCTTTAAATGGGCATTATTTCAAACTCCTTTTTCAAATGAAGTTCTGTTTTCCTCAGATAGTGGATTATAAATCAAAACTGATATTTAGAATGTTGGTTTGGATATAATAGTACACTTCCCACTATGTATTAATCAGGCTTGGCTGAATACATAAACAATGCCACTATCTCTAGCCAAATGAATTTTTGAAACTTAGAAAATATGCTGGCCATCACCAAGGTACTTTTTAGTTGCAGTATTTAGAGTGCTTCTTAAAAATCAGTCATTTCACTGTTGAATCATGGTGATTCATCAAGACTGGTTGCATTAATTTAACACGGGAAGAACAGTTTTGTTTGCAAGCAAAAATACTGTTAGGCTTAAAATGGTCTACCTAAGCCAGGCTTATGGGAAGGGCATATGCAGGGTCGTTGTGTTTCCAGTGCTAAATTGAATCACTTGTCTGACTGCAGCAAATGTTTTCACTTCCTCCTTGTAGTTCTATGTTAAAATTTATTTGTAGTTCCTTAACTAAGTGTTATTGAAATGTCTTTTCTTAAGCATTTGCCCTAGCATTTGGGCAAATGACATCAGATATCAGCTAGGCATTGGAAAAAGTGGTGATGCTGTCCTTACCATTGTCACTGCTGGTACCTGAAGGAACTGTGACCGTTGTTTGCAGATATTCTTTAGTTATTTGCAGGAGCAAATATGCAATTTGTGTAGAGAATTAGTGCTGCAATTAAGAGTTTATGCTTTTTGAATGAACTTAGTTCTGTTGAGGTAGTCTTGCCACTTATAATTATCATTTTCAGTATCTGATATAATAATCTCATTTATGCTTAGACTTGCAAACATGGTTGGACTTGAGTACAGACAGGAAGGATGTATGCTCTGGAGGAATTTAAGTTAGGACCCACTCTGTCTCAGAGACAGTGCCACTGATTGGATGGAATCTCTGTCTTCTCAGGCTTGGCATGAGGCAGACAGCCTGATGGTGTTGGCCAGAACCACTCCACAGGACTCTCTTCCTGTGGGAACATAATACCAGAGCTTACAATGGCTCAGGATTCACTTGAACCCAGATGTCTGACATGCAGACTGGATGCAGTCCAAACTGTCAAGGTTCTTTCTGCATATCTGGCAAGCCCAGTTACAATTTGTTTTATATTTTCAATACTGTTTAAGCAGCAGTATACCAGTAAATTATTTATTTTCTAGTAAAATCTTAGACTTCAAGTTACAAGAAGGCATTGTAAGAGGAATTTGATACTGGCATCTTCCAGGTGAATTTAGACCCTGATGTTGCCTTCTGAGTTAATAATTGAGTTCATAATGAAAAATACCACCGAAGAGAAACACTTATTTTTGCATTCACAATGTAAGGAAGGAGTAATTGAAAGCTGCAGTCTGTTCATACATATATTTTCACCATTTATAATAGAGTTTTATTTGGAAAATCCTTGTTTCTGATGTATTGCATAGGATTTTTTATTTTGTAAGTTTTATATGTTGTTTCAGAAGTAAAGAACTGTGCGCATTTTATGTACAAAACAGTAGCAGGACAAGAGCTTTGACCAAGAGTAAAAAGACAAACTCTGATATTTGAAAACAGCTTTAGGATTTTTAGAGGAGATACGGAGTAAGTGGTCTTAAGACTGATCATAGAGGTCTTAAAAAAAGATTCATGTGTAGTATTTGTTTCACAGATACAAGGTGTGGTAGAAATTTGTGATTCATCAAGTCAGGATATGAATGTAGGAGTTCCTGCTTCCAGGCTTCTGTCTGATGGGTTGCTCTTCCCTGTATAGAAAGTTTGTAGATTCAGAATTTTCTACATATGGGTATCAGAATTTTTTATTTAGTGAACATTGGGGTAGAGTCTGTCAGGGCTTATTCCCCAGTATTTCTATATCTGAAAGGATCCAAAACCTGGCTTTTCTGCTAAAGTTCAGTTTTAATTGCTGAAGGTTCAGGAAATTGCATAGTTGGCCTGAAGTCTCCCCTTTCTTCCATAAACCACTTCCTGTTTGGAAGAAGCTGAGTTCACAAATGTGAAAGTTATGAGAATAGAATATCTACTATTCTGTACTGCAGTATGAGGAAAAAAAATATTCATTTGTTATGGAGAATGAGGTCTAGTACAGTCTGCCATAACTCTTGTTTGCTAGATTTATGGCAACAGTTTTTATGGAATAAATGCTTTGTAGACAGTATAACTTAAGTTAATATAAATAATTTGATTTCTGTTAACTAGCTCAGTTTTGGGATTGTGTCTGGATGTAAAATAAAAATGGTTTCTTTGAATATGTGTTCTAAAATTAATCCTTCCTTGTGTTTGTCTTTGATGAAGTATTTGGCTTTAAGCATCTAGCAGTGTGGCATCACAGAGGGATATTGGACTTGCCATTTATACCATTTTGGCTTGGTGTAATTTTTAATGGATATCAATCGTGTCATTTCAGAACATCTCGGTGAAGAGATTATTTGTAATATTCTGAAACTATCTCTTGTTTTTTTAACTGCATCTACCAAAAAAAGGTGAAAGTTTTCCACAAATAGGACAATGATAGTTTTATTTTTTCTCACTGTATTGTTTATAGGCACCTACTCTGCTCATACTAAATCAGCAGCCGAGAGCTGGCTCATGCACTGTTTTATGTGTTAGCTTCTAGCTGTGGATTTCTCCACAGAGAATGTTTTTTAAAGCTAAGTTTTGTGATAGTAGTTCCATATTGTCTATTGTAAGCTTTTGTTTTCTTATTTGCTTCTTTAAGCATGGAGTCATTGCTACAGAAGATGATGAATATTTTATTGAGCCTTTAAGAAATATAACAGAAGATTCTAGTAACTATAATTATGGGAATGGTCATCCTCATGTTATATACAAAAAATCTACCATGCACCAGCAGCACCTCTATGATCACAGTCACTGTGGAGTCTCAGGTAAACAAGAATGAGTGTCATTCCTTTTAAAAAATGGTAATTCGAGATGTATTTTAAGATCTTGCTTGTTTCACATTTAAGACATAGTGAAGAATGTAGCTATGAGAATCTTCATTCTGGGTGATGTAATGTCTTGTTGAAAAGTAGTTTTGATTTTTTTCTTATTTTTTTTCAGATTCAGATTGAGAATATAGTGTATTTCAAAAACTAAGACAGCAGGAATGAGTCTTGTTTAATGCCTATATTGTGTACAGTGGTAGAAATGAGCACAGGCTTACGCAAAATATGAATAAATGTACTTCATTTCCCAACAGGAAAGCATGCTTGAATGACTACATGTTACAGCTCAGTGCTTAGTATGTGTTCAATCTCATTTGAAGAAACTTGATATGCAATAAATATGTCAGCATTATGATTATCAATACATTTGGAACTGAGTCCATATCTTTCTTGTTTACAGAGGTTTATAGTGTTTTGGTACTTGTTTTTGGTCCAGTTGTTTGACATTATTCCATTATAGTCAAGTATGTGATTTATCTGTGCCTTATAGGCAGGATTATATAATTTTGATGGAGAGATATTTTCTTTGTAAAGTAGTTTTAACTCTACAGATACAGGTTTTGAGTACTCTGACATAACCCTTGATTAAACTGAAAACTAACTTCTTGAAGACGGCATGGAGTAAATCTGACAAGTTCTTTTAGAACACAAAAGTAATTTTTTAACGTGCTAGAAAAATGTTTTAACCTTGTCAATTGTTTATATTTCAGTAATAGCTTATAGTATTTCTATAATTTTAAGAATAGTAATTCTTAAAAGTTCATTCATAAGCAGTTGTATTCCATGAAATTCAGTGCATGGGACAGACTGACAATAACTAATCTTAAAATAAAATAATAGTTCATTGATGTAATTTATTTTAGCTTCTTTTGGAGTTTATAATGTTTAGTGGCACCAGCTGTCTAAGCTTACAGTACAGATTGTCTGCAAGATCCATTCTTGGGAGATAGCTTTTTCTTGAGTGTTTCAGTTAATTGTGTTTATGGAATGTCAGACTTCATGTGTGTAACTTCTGTTTTAGTTTGAGAGCATTATTCAATATACATGCTTAGAGTATTGCAAAACAAATCTCTTAAATGTTACTGCCTGCTAACTGATTGTGAAATAAGGGTACTAGTATATGTTCATTTTCCTGGGAGAGCTCTCACTTAAGCTGCTTGAAATAAGTGGAAGGTTTTGAAATGTAGGTACATGTAATTTTTACCATTATTATATCCCTACAAAAAGAAAGGATCTTGGCCTCTGTTGGATCTTATCTTCTAGAGTAATGCTTCAAAGTCATTCTCCTCCAAGCCATGAAGCAGAGGCAGCTGCTTTTGTCAGGTTGTGTTCAGTTATTCTGGTGGTATCTGTTACATGGATCACAGGTTGATCAGCGCTATACATATTGCATGCATTTTTTGTAAAACATGGTATAATATTTAGCATTTATTACTTAGTATAACTGATGGTACCTTTTTTCTTGGAAGCTCCTGTGCATTCCCTCAGCTTTCATAGCCTGAAGTCCTTAATTATTGAAGTACTAAAGTATTGCTTTTTACAAGCCTGAGAATATTATGATACTCATTCATCTCAGTTTCTCCTTTTCCTGTTGTTCTGTATACTATTTCCACTCCATTAAAATGTCCAAAAAATTCACTCTCTGCCAAGACTGCAAGGTCTTGCTTTTCCAGATGACATTCTGTTTTACCCTCATGGGTAACAAAGCCTTTTAAACTCATTTTCTTACCACTGTTGCAGCTTTATCTTAAAGGGAAATAGCATACAAAGCATCCTGAAATACCTAAAAAAAAAGGCTAAAAAATAAAGTCAAATATTAATTTTCAGTTTTGCAGCTTTCACACCGAAGGATTAAAGCCAGGTATTCAGTGATGTTTAGGGAATTTGACTGGTTTTGGAAGTTTTGAATAGTCCAATTTTGTCTTTTAAAATGCAAACATCACAAAGCTGTAAGTACCTTTTGGCAGTATATGATTTATTTTGTCTGGAGACTGATTTTAACTTTGCCTTCAGAACAGTTTTCCTAGCACTCTATGCAGGGAGGAGTCTGCTTGAGAAACTGTGCCACTATTCATTGTTTGTCAAGTTTCCCCTACTGTAACCTAGTTTATTTTGTACCTCTTCTCCATCAGGGAAATAGTCAGGGTTTTGAAGTGTTGATAGAGACAAGGGCAGTGTAGTTTCTGACCTTTCTGAGAAGAATGACAATAATAGAATAGAAAGTGGAGTACAGAATTTGGTGAAAGCATGATCAGAATTGATTTGGATCAGTAAATGATGGGCCACTTCATAATCAATGGTAGAAATATGGTAGGTAATGCAAGAGGAGAATTGGAGAGGCATGAAGAATCAGATGAGAGCACAGGATACATTTTCATAATTTAAATTAGATTTTAAGCATTTAAACATAAAAATGTTCAAAATAAAATGTTGAATTTGTGTTTCATGCATGTATTGTCACCAGTTAATTTTGTAAATTTTATTAAATATAGCTGAAATCACTAAGGCCTTGGTAAGAAGTTTTCCACTGCCAAATTCCAATTGCTTCAATGGGGTTTGAGATCACTGGATTATCTTGCAAAATGCTGTATTTGTATAGGATTGAGAAACAACAAAAATTGACATATGAAAGCTGCAGAGTGGCAGATTATTTCTGGATAGTTGTCCTATTTTTTTGATTTATGTAGTGATTTCACTCATGTCAGACTTTACAGTTGGTATATTCTAAAATATGGAATAAAAGCTTGTTAAAAGCATGAAATAATGGTGCTAAAATATTTCAAAAAAACAGCATAATGTTTTGTTTTGAAATATTTTCATAGTTGCATTTAGCATAAGTTTGCTATTACATTTTAAGATATTTTTCCGTTTGTGCTTCTTTCTTTCTACCTTTACCACCACCCAATGTCTTAGATGACTGACTTAGGAATACTTGTGTACAGTAGTTGTGAACTCCATGTCTACATGGGTTTGGATTTCTTTTCAGTTGCAGTTTAAAACCTAATTTCACATTTTTGCAATAATTATTTTGGGATCAATTATAGTATTTTTCTGTGGTTTTTTTCTTTATTTTTCCATTTATTTTTACCTTTCTTTACTTCCTTATAATTATGTTCAATGTTAATGGAGCTTAATTTTTTTCTTTTTTAACTTATGAATGTGTTGAAAGAATGATGTTAAGTTGCCACATAACTATTTTCACTAAATAAATAATATATCTTTATTTATTGATATATTTTAGGAGTTATACAATTTTGAGATCAGCTGAAGCCTAAGCTTCTCATCTGATAAGAAAATGAGATATGGTTGTTCTTATGGAGCTCTCTGAGACCTTTGTTTGAAAGATAGTATGATGATCGTTCCAAAATAATATTTTTTTTTCCTCTGAAAGTTTTATGTTTGAAATCAGTAGGTTTTAAATCTTTAGAATAGTTTGCATGAATTTTGAGTGAAAATGTTGAATTAATGTGGAAGCAGTACTTTCTAAAATACTTCAAGCACTCCAAGAGCATCAGAAACTATCAGCATTTGTTATTTGAAAAAGAATGAATTTTAAAAAAATTTAGTAGAGTAGCTGTCAGAGAGAATGCCAGACATTTCTAAGACAAATAAGTATGATGAAAGTCTTTGAACAATTCAAGCAACTTTGAATTTTCTAGAATAGAGGTGAAAACCAGGAGAAAGCTTAGTAGTCATTAGAGAATCCAAACCAGGCTTTAATACTCTGTACAGGATTTTTTTAGAAAGAATTGTAACCATTGGAGAATGAGGACCATTTTGTTACTGGTGTTTTTATAACTAGCAGGTTTACTTAAATTTTTTGACTTTTCTAAAATATGCGCCTTTTAGAGCCAATACCATAGCCTCAAAAATCATGAAACAGTGCAACAGTAGGAATGCTGAAGGTTTGTATTCTTGGTTTTGACCTGAACATACATTCTTTGTGGTGTAGTTTTTCTCTTTGAAATCAGTGTGCTTAGCTGACTTGCATAAAGCATTGGTTTTTTATGGGAGGTTCTATCTCTATTCATCCTTAGCTGACCCTGTTTTAGTAGAAGTAATGATGCAAGAAAATTACTCATTTGAGCAGTCCCGTTCAGACAGCCAAAAATGCATCTATTAATGTTGTTGTGCTCATCTGTAAATACCAAGAATAACTTGGATATTTTGAAATCCTATTTGGATAAAACCAGACTAACAATATACTTTGCTAAATTTTAGCTTGAGATCTTTGCTGGCTCTTGTGGAAAAGGGATATATGATACACACTAAAAAAGCCAAAAAATTGAATCCATCCTTCCCTTCCTTTGTAGGGAAGGATGGATTCAATTTTTGTCTGAGGACAGGAATTAGAATTCAAAGTCATCTTGTAATGTTTGTTTTGCCAATAATTACAGCTCTTTGGATTTTTAATAATTTATCTCTTGCACAGAAGAAATATTTTTCTAAATATTTACCTGAAAAAAACTCCAAAAATCAACGTATTTAAACTGAAATTTTTGTTGAAATAACTATGGCAAGTATCCCATGTCAGGCCATTTAAAACTTTTATTACAGTTAATTCACAAGGTAGATAAAATATATTATGATAAGTTTCTGAAGTGAAAATTTATTCATTTTAGGCATGTAAGCCTAATTGCCTAAAAATTAGACTTTTGCAGGAGGGAAAAAGCTTTTTAGTGTGTTATGAGCATGTTTAATCCTTAGTAATCAGATAATTTTTACAATTATTTTGAATTTTTGGTTTCTAGTATTTTTTTCCAGAGGTTACAGCTGTTCTTGTTCTTATTCTTAAAATTCTGATGTGTTCTTGTGGTTAATTATAACTAATCTTTAATAGTAATATGAATGTGCAAAATCAGACATATTAAGAGAGGATTTTTGCTTTATCATGCTAATTCAAATTTAAAGGGAGTTGAGATTATTGGTGCTCAAATTTGCCTTTCCAATATATAAGTTAGTTAAAAATAATTTAGAAAAGAAAGAAATTTAATTTTTCTTTGCCTCAAGAAAGACTCATTTGCTAGAAACTTGGGAGATGGCAATCTCAACATAAACCATCTGCATTTGAATGAGTTTTACTAGTGACTCCCTCTCAAGTATTTTAATTGTTTTGGCTCCTAGAAGACCTCACAAGAAGCGGCAAACCTTGGTGGATGAATGATGCATCTGCTTTTCCAGCTTCACGTCCAGTCAATGGCACAGGAAGTAGTCATAGTCGACAGAAGAGATCTGTGAGCCTTGAACGGTTTGTGGAAACGCTGGTAGTAGCAGACAAAATGATGGTGGGATACCATGGACGCAAAGACATTGAACACTACATTTTGAGTGTAATGAATATTGTAAGTTTCATCCTTCTCCCTTGTTCTTATCAATGCCTATGTACTGAAATGATAATGGACCTATCAAGTGTTTATTTATTGCCATGAATGATGCTTAATATAAGTACTAGCTTGCAGAAATGAATAGTTTAAATACTGGGAATCTTGGCGTTTTGGGAAAATGTCAAGAAGTGTGTTGTGATCACTTTTAAATTGTTGTCTTTAATTTTGAATTCAAATAATTACATTCAGATTATACAGTTCTATTCTGCTTATATTGACTCTCTAGATGCTCATTGTGCTGGATGAATTATGAAACAAGGTATAAACAGTTTCAACTGAAAAGCGTGACTTAAAAAGGGTTTTTTTTAACAGAATGGTCATTTTTTTTGGTCAAAAAATAACTTATATTTAGGTGACGTACTTTACATTATGGAACTACATGAGGAAATTGGGCTAATTTTTAACTATTTAGGAAGCAAGTTGTGTTTCTTGTCTGACTTTGTGCCTTTTCTTATTTTCTGGAGGTCAGGTTGCCAAACTTTATCGTGATTCCAGTCTAGGAAACGTTGTGAATATTATAGTGACACGTTTGATTGTCCTCACTGAAGATCAGGTAAGAGCTGTTGTGCTAAGCTTTATACCTTGTGAAATACAAGTTATGTTATTATAGAATGTAGAGTTATTTAAATATAGATTGAAGTGGCTGCCTCAGAGTTCAAAACCTATCACATAATTTTTCACTGCTTTAATCAAGATGAAGCAGTTCAAAGGAATATTCCTTGCGTATCATCTCAAAGATATGTATTCTTACTTCAGGTGACTATTATTACACCTTCGGGGATGTCAGTTTTATTTTTAGATCTGTATTTTGATTTATTTTTTTTCTGTATTGACAAAATTATTATTAAAGTTGGAGCAGAAAGAATGATGGTTCAGTAATACGCAGCTGAACTTGGGGTCAGATTTTACAGAAATAAAATTTGGCAAGAAGATTTTATTCCTAGACACCACTGCTTCTAATTATAGTCCCATTTTAGTTTTCAAAAGGCTTAACAACTGACCTTAGTAATTTGTTTGGAACATTTCTGGTATGCATGTTGTATTGCAGCCAAACTTGGAGATAAACCACCATGCAGACAAGTCCCTCGATAGCTTCTGTAAGTGGCAGAAATCCATTCTCTCCCACCAAAGTGATGGAAACACCATTCCAGAAAATGGGATTGCCCACCATGATAATGCGGTTCTTATTACTAGGTATGGTCATCATAAGTATTGTGTTTATTTTATTTCTTGTAGCTTTCTTGTTCTTAGCATATATATGTCTAGAGGCTAGTTGCAAAATAATATATTTGGTAGGTAACCTTTAAAGGAGGAAAATGAATAGATGGGTTGTCTTAAATATATCAGATTATTAAAGTTTAGATTAAGAATTTGGAAAAGTAAGATCTGCAAATCACTTGCTTCTGCTGTTATTTTCACTTGACAATACAAAGTATTACAGTAGAAAAGATGAATCCTATTGAACATTTTATACTTTCATAATTGAAAAGAATTCATAAGATTGCAGAGAAAAAAAGAGAATGAAAAATGTATTGTTAACCATGTAAAGTGTTTTTGTAAGAATTTCAAGCCAGAACTTCAACTAGTGTAATAGTATTTCTCTGAAAACAGGTTCTTGCAGATTCCAGCAATATGAGACTCTGCTTTGTAGCTGGTTTGATTTATTATGCTTAATTAAGATGAGAACTGACAATTTTAATAGGTAGTTTCAAAGCCTGCATATGTGCCTATTTGTTTGCTTCTATTTCACTGTTACTCTGATAAATTCAACATAACCTGCACTGTAATCCTGTGATCCTGATAAAGGCATTTGTGTTTCTCCCTTTGCAGTTTGGTGTAGGCAACTGTACTTTACCAGAAGATAAGTCTCATTATTATTTAAGGATACTATTTATTCTTTTTTGTTTTGTTTAAGTAGCAGCAGGTTCATATGCTCTTTTTTTGATTAGGATCTTTTAATTGTGATTTCTGCTTTCCAGAACAAATTCTGTACTGCTTTGTATGTAACCTATTTTTTTTCTGCATTCACTGCAGAAAAATTGAAATAGTGGTTAAAATAATGTATCTTTTGTATAATTTTGCATAGCATTTGTGGAAGTTGTTTTTTTTTTTTTTTTTTTTTCCTGAGGGAGGTGGTGTTTTTTCTTGGTTTTGTTTTGCATAATGAACAAATATATTTGAGAGGAAATAGAACCTAGTGAATCACTTGTATGTATTTTGTATTAATATTTCAGATATAATTACGTATGATCCTAAATAGTACATAGTAAAAATCAGAGTGATTAAATGCTAGAGTAATTCAGAAAGCTTTTAGATTTCAAGAAGTGTAAAAAAAAGATTAAACTCTGATACAAATAAATCAAATGCAATGAAAAATAAAATAGTTGCATTCTAAGGTCTTAATTTTTCACAGAGGCTTTTGTTTATGATCAGTTTTGTGCCTATAAGTAATACCTTCACTAGGACTTTTGAAGCAGAATATGTGATCACAGCTTTGCTGCACATGAAACTTTCACTGGTATAATTTAGACAAGTGAAAAGGGGTAATCCTTGGGTGGTATCGTTGTGTCAGTTGAAGCTCTTTAATGTACCTATGCCTAAGTTGTATTGGCAACTCTGTATTTTTACTGCTACAGCTGACTAACCTGACACTTTGTTGGTGGTATTCGGCATTACAAATCACAGTTGTTGTCTTTTGCAGCTGTGCTTTAATGTATTTGATTACTGTATATTCTGTACTGGCTTCCCTGATGTGGTAGTGTGTTCCAGTGGGATGTTCCCAGTGTAGTTCCAAACAGATCTGTGTTTCCAGACAAAAGCTTAAGCCAGTGTTAACTTGCAAGCCTCCAAGTGTAAAAGGAGCAAGTTTTGAGAGAATGTGAGTAATAGCTATTCAAAATAACGTTTTTTCATCAAAAACCAATAAATATGGAGGACTTTTTATAGTTATTCATTATGGGGGCTATAATTATCTAAGTATGTAGCATGTGTATGCTGTCTTTTAAAAGGGATGTAAGAATTTTATAACTTCCTAGTTTTCTTCTAAGAAGTTTACACCTCCAAGAATATACCTATATTTTAAATCAGTGAAGTGCCTCAGTGTTGTGCCTGCAGGCTAGTAATACCTACCTTTATAAAGTTCAGTTATAAATGCTTTCACACCAAAATGCTTATAATAATTTATTTATATAATAATATAATAATTCTGATTCTTTAATATAATCACAAGGGCTGCACTAATCAATTTGAGTGGATAAATCCAGCTTTTACTGAAAAGTGCTTGCTATCCCAGCTGTTACTAATAAAATGAATCAGGTTATGTGAAGAATCACTAGTTCTTTTTGGGGTTGGAATGAATAAGGACAAATTTATATTCCTATTAATATGTAAATCCACTACTTTAATAATTCTAAATGAATTGCTGAAATGTTGATACACTTGTTTTCATTCTCTTGTGTATCTTTCACTTGAGAAACCAGATTTAAGGCATTATATGAGAAAGAAAAGGATATGGCTATGGTTCTTTAAAATCATAATGTACTGGAAAAGTCTTTAATGACCACGTCTATCCAAAGGAATTTGAGCCTATACTACCGAAAATTAGGATACTTTTTAGTCACTCCACTAGTATTTTGAAAGCAGTTTCCTGAGTCTATCCCACTGATGCTCCTCTACTTTGTACAGAGTAATTACATTTTTATTGACTTTGACACTGGAATCAATTTTTTGCTCATTGTGTGTACTTCTACTTTATGGAAAGTAGGAAAGTTTCAATTCAACATTATGAATAGTTTTGTGTTGATTAAAACCAGATTTTTTTAGTAAGTATTGATGCATTTGAAAATATTACTGAATCCTATCTAAGTATTTAAGTTTGCAACTACAACAGTCTTTATCTGAAATGTGGGGCAGAGGATTTAAGAAAATGAGTCATTCTTTTCAACCATGTAAATTAAGACAGCACTTCACCTTTTCTTTGCTATCCCTTCATGCTGCTTTTAAAGATGTCACGGTCTGAATTGGGAAAAACAGTATTAAGGCAGCACATTCTCTAGGAGCATTTGCTTGACCAATGCAGAAAGACTTTTGTATCCTGAATAAGCTGTATAAGACTTTTGTATCCTAAATAAAACCAGGTAGCCTCACTAGAGTGGAGGTATGTCAAACTGATCTCTTAAGTCCCGCAGAGGCGTTGCCATGCCTACTAAGCCACCAGTCTTTGGACAAGAGCCTGCCTGTGTTTGGTGTGCCTGGTCTATAGGCTGTGGTTCTGCAGCCACCCTGCAGTCTGCTAAGTGGGTAGGGAATTTGCAGAAAACTTCTTGTTTGCTAATTAAAAATACACAAGCCAGAGGCTGGTCTAAGTAAGACCTTATATTGTGGATCACCTACATTTTTCCTGTAAGAGAATATATTTAGGTGTCAGAATTCAGTGTTTTCTGCTGAAATTATCCAAGTTTGGTTCTTGGAGGCAGGTGGAAGTAAAATACTAGGCAGACAGACTTGAACTATGAGGTTGATTATTGGTGTAATGCTGTTAAGACAATGTCGCCTTTTTTTTAATGAAGATTTTAGATAAACCTAGTGAATCCTTAAAATTATTTTGTACTACAAAATAATAAAAATAGGAGAAAAACTTGAATGGATGTCTAATCTCAAGTCCTTTGATAAAGATAGAGCTCTTGCATTTGGTTTCTGTGTTCTTGCATCATTATGTGATAATCTTGCTTTTTAGCACAATGTCAGATTATTAAATTTAAAAGCCATAATTTTGAGGCTTGTGCATCCCACCCCATCTCTACCCCATTGTAGAGGTATCAATTTGCCTTTTTGAAGTTAGTTCTTATTTGGTGATTTGTTTTTTGAGCCTTCCTTGGTAAGCTGCTTCCTCTTTTTGTTTCTTCAGAAACTCTTTAAGAAATAGGGTCTCCATAGATTGCAAACCCACAAAACTTAAAAGCTATAGTGTACAGCTATTATTTTATTTTTATTTATGTTTTTGAACTAAGCTTCCTTCCATTTTGATTAGTTGCTTCTTTCTCTTGATCTTAAAGATCATGAAGTAGGAATTGTGGCATTCCTTAAGAATGCCTTCATTAACTATACATTATGAACAGAACCATTCCTTTTCCTGTGTACCTACATGGCCAGAAGGTTGGATTCTAGGTTACACTCTGCAACAGTATTGAGAAGGTGAAAAATTTTTTTAAATTTTTTTTTTCCTTTAGCCTGGAAGAGTTCTCCAGTGCTACATTTCTCTAAAGCTCAAGAGGGTTAGTTTGATTTGTCCAGGTACTAAATAGTTGTTTATCCAAATGATGTGTGGCTGACTCTCTAAACATTGCAGCAATGGAGTGTTTTGCTGCTGAGATGGAAGATTACTTTGCCTCCTGGTGTGCTAGTAGATCAAGTAAAAACCTGTACCGGATGGGCCATAGAAAGGAAGGTTTTGGGGGGAAGTTGAGGTGTGTGTCTCTAAAGGGACAGAATCTAATCTGTGAGATGCAATTGTTGTAAACAGAGAAACATTTGAAACCTCAGTCACTTAAGGAAACAGTACTTCTCAAAAACTGCTGAATGAAATGTCATCTACTGTTGGTAGTTCACACACCTTGACTTTGTTTTACGTTTTAAAAGGAAAACAAATTCACTATGCTTGACAAAATCATTAAGATCTCTTTGCAGCTAGGGTGCTTTTATGGAAACATTCTTGCAGAAAACTTACTAGACTTAATTTTAAGACTGTAAACCTGTGTGGTTTTATGTAGATACACCTTCTGAAATTCTTGACTTAAATACCTTGAAATACAAAAATCTTTTACTTGGATTGAAATCCACTTGAGCTAAGTTCTCAAGTGGTTTACTGCTTTAGCAACAATTACTTCCACAGCTCCACTAAACTGATATGCTCTGTTGGAAGGATCCTTATTTGATTGAATAAAGAATGAGAGCTGTAGATGTTTTTATTTTGATATAAGCTAATAATTGATATAATATCAACTTTGATAATTGATTAAGTCAAATACACCTCGATTTGCAGGTTGTACTGATGAGAGTAAAAATGCTCAGTATCCTAGATGGCACATTTTTTCTATTTGTCTGGGTCCTAAGTGGGTTTGTATGTTAATGTTGTGAGACAGTGAATGAGCTCTCTCTTAATAGACAGTTGTATTTTTGCTGGGTACTTGCAACTAGTTAAGTAGGTGTACTGCTAAGCCATGTGATATGGCTGCTATTGGCATTAACACCAGTATGAGCATGCAGCATTTCTCTAGCAACACTATTGAAGCCCATATGGGAGGCATTAGCATTATTACATGGTGGATTTTTTGAGTGTTTCAAGGAGAGAATTTTACAGAGCTGGGTTATGTTTATTGTATATGCATAAGATTAATTTCATGATGCTTCAATCAGTTGTTTGCTCATTCATGTGCCCTTATGGGTAAGGGGCACTTCCTTTTGTCTGTGAGATGCAAACAATGTGCAGGCCAGTGCTGCCAGTTTTTCTTAGGATACAGAAAGTATATTTAAATGGCAGCAATCCTAAACCCTTGTAATTCTTGTGGTTCATAATCTAAGAACAGAAATGTTTCTGACATTGCTGTAGATACTCAAGAGGAACAAAATGTTTCTTGTTTCGTTTTGCATACCTGTGTTGAGCTGACCACAATCATGCCTTTAATTTTTTTAATAACATTAGAGTTTTTAGGCAGCCAAGGATGGTTTTGTAGTTGCATTGGCCAGATAACAGTCCTAAAAGAAAATTTGTTTAATGGATACTCTTTTCCTTTTGCATGTCAGTTGCAAACCTATAGATTAGTAGTATATTTTTGTTCTGTAATAGTAAGTAGCATTGCCCCATCAGGTTCTGTACTAGTTAAGGCATTGGGTAGCGAGGTGAGGCCAACCAGCCGGGACTCTGCACATTCCTTTACTCCTGCAGGTCCGAGCTTATTATGCTTCTTTTCTGAGGCATTTTCCACTTTTCTTCTGGGCTTCTTAAGTTGTTGCAAGATTCCTGTTTTATACAAGGTACTCTTATCAAGCTCCATGAGCACAATTTCCTAGCTTTGTCTGATAAATCTGTAGATCCAAAGCATTTCTGTTCTCATGTAGCCTTGTCTTGGATCCTCATCCTGTGGCTAGTTCCTCAGTTTGTAAGAAGAGCTCCAATTTCAAGCAGTAATTCTGTGTCTTGTTTCTTACTTACTTGACTATGAAGTCCATTAAGCAGTTTTCACCCTTGCTTTTTGTGTAGCCTTTTAGCTTTTTCTACTGGAGTTCATTGAGATGAATTTAAGCCCCTGACAGGAGACTATGTTTCCTGATTTGATTTTTGCACAAAAATCATAAACGTGTCCATTGACTTGGTTTTCTTGTCACCACGTGTAAGATTGAGGGAGAGGTTTGAAAAGCAGAGAGGCATATATTGTCCCTAGTGTCTGTCTCTGTAGGTATATGAAAGGTATGGAGCCAGCTTCCAAATAGTAGCACTAAATTCCCATGTATCATTGTTTACAGGGAATTAAAGGGGTCCAAGAGGAAAAAATGTATCCGCATATTCAAAATGATGTATTTGGGGAAAAAACCCAAACAAAATTGAAGTCTTCTAGGGCTTTGCTCAGCAGACTGAGGAAAGTGAGGCATTTTATGTTGTGTACAGTGCTTCACATAGGAATGTTTATTCCAGGGTTTCTTTACAGGATGCATTCCTCACACTCCTTTTTAGAGACCCACTATTGACCACTTGAATCAGTCACGTTGCTAGATATGGCACCACTGTCATAGCTTTTATATTCTTACTTCCGTGTCAAAAACTTTTGGGGGTCTTTGCTATCTCTGCTAAGGCATATTCTTTGGAATGATGAGAGATTGATAAAAGAGAAATTGTGATTGAGATATGTGGCATAACAACTGTGATCTAGTGTGTAGATGATTCACTTTAGGTAAATCTGGGTCTAGAGCCATGCTCCACGATTGCAAGCACTGTGTATTCTGTGTGAGGGGGAAACCTACTCAAAGATCTCATGAAGAATTCTCTATTACCCATTTTCTGTCTTTTTGTGAGGTGAGAGTCTGTAGGCTGTGACATGACAGAAATCAGTAGATAAAACGGGCAATAGAAGAAAATAGGAAGTAGCTGGAAGTAAATGAAATCCCTTGGCATATTATGTAATTCCCCTTTCTGTGATAGTTATAAACATGTTGGGTGGGTTTTTTTATTCCCCCATCTCATGTTCGCAGGATAAGTTTTTAAATATTGTTCAGGTGTCCACTCATGGCTGAGAATTTTTTTATGAGTGCTTTTTTGTTTGGTTGGTTAATTGATTGGATTTTTTTGAGGGGTAGATGGGGGTAAATTTGTCTTTAAACTTTATTCCTAGATTTTGTAGCTGAAGGGAATCAAATAGGCTCTGTGGGATTTGAAGGAACTCATGTGGAACAATAAAGTAGCTAGAATGTGAATCTGAAAAACTGCTTATTGCATGGCAAATGTCAACCAGCAGGTTATTTGCAGCTAATTAACAAGCACAACGTGTGAGTGGAATGTTTTCTAATTAATAAAAAGGCTGTTGTTTTTAATTTCTGATGCCATTAGTTGACTCTTAGTGTACAGCTGGTTAGTTACAAGATGTGTATTCTGATTTAGTTCATAAAATTTTAGTCTGTGAGGGTGAAAGGATGGAAAAGGTATACCCAGAGTTTGCCTAATCCATTCCAGATGGACAAAATGTGTTCAAACTGTGCTTTATTTAATACCAAATCCAGAAAAGTGACCAATGTCATGGAGTTAAGCTCAGATTTTCATGCTCTGCCTTGAAGTCTGAAAGCTCTTTTCTCTCTCTTTTTTTTTTTTTTTGTTGTTGTTGTTGTTAAATTGGTTAAAATAAATGGTACCGAATAAAAAGACTCAATAAAAATAATGTTCTCCTATCTCAACTGAAATAGGCGAGACGGAAATTTTGGGTGTAATCCCACAAATTTATCTTAAGATGTCTCGCTGAGGGGAGCTGGTTAGACACCTGGTGATTTTCTGAATTGGAAGATTTGAGAATATCTACCAGCACACAGGATGAACAATGCAACTCATAACTGTCCCAGTTAAAGTCTTCCTCTAAATGTGGCAGTGAAACTTTTGGCAATTAATAATGCATCAGGATAAACTCATAAAATACCAAACTACATGTGCTGCTGATAGTAATGGTATGTTAATGCTTTCTGTAGTTTATAAATAATTTTTTCCATTTGTACACTAAACTTACCAGAGAAAGAAAAAAAAAAACCCAGTGAAAAATACCTTTTTATGTCCTATTCCCCCCCCTCCTTTTTTTTTTTTATCCAGGCATTCACCTTCTGAGTTGCACAAAGGGTCATAAAACTATTCAAATTATAGTTTTTCCAGGAAATGTTTGGTGGTAATAGTTTGGGATATCTGCTAGAACACTCAGTTACTGCTTGGCCAGATATCTGACAAAGGCCTTTCTAGCAGTTTCAAATGTTGTATTTTGCTTTTTTTTTAATAAAGTACATATACTTGTTTAAAAATATCTCATTTTTAAGTTTTCTTAGTAGTCCAAGTAGAATACTTACCTTCTTCTATGTTTTTCCCTTCTCTTGGGGATGTTATTATTTTCATAACCTACAATGACTGACAGAATAATACATTTGCCAGTATTTGAGTATTTTTTTTCTCATTCTTAACAATCCATAAAAACATATTAGGCTAGTTTATTCCCTGGATTTTGACCAGTTTTGGATTTTGATCTGTTGCATAAATTCTGTCTCTTGCCGCACATGAATATCTATGTACTACAATTTCATGTTTTCTTCACATTTTAAACATGAGTCTGGACTATTTAGCTCAACTTTACAGCTACCTTTTATTAGATTTGTTATGTATGAGTACATTAAAAACATGGTTTTAATTAGGACACTGGTTGTAAATTCATTCTTTTAGTGGCAACATCATATCTATTTAATTTTAGTATTCACTATTCTCTAGTTTCTGATAATTTACTCCAATCTTTCTAATGGAGGGCATGATTCTTTATGCTTTGAGATCACTTGCAGCATGACCATTATTTTAGTAGGATCTGGATAAGATTTCAATTTGAGTTTCTGGCTATTTGATTTTAATTATGCAAATAGTGAAGTAAAACCTAAACTGAGCACTGTCTGTTCCATGCTGCTTAAAACTTTCTGAAAAACATTGCAGTGGAATAATGAAGTAATGTGCATGAGTGTCTCAACCTTTTTTAAATTAGGTATGGTATTTTCTCTGAAGAGCTACCCATTTCTGTATTAAATTAATGGCTTTTATAAACTTTCCATCTAATTTTTAAGTATATTCAATGTGTTAAGTGTACTTTCCAAAGTGATTAGCACTACTTACAGTGGGTTTTTTGGTGATTTTTTTTCCCTTGTTTGCTTGCTCTCAGTGAATCTACAGCAAAGAAGTGACACTTCAAGGGAAGTGTCTGGAAATTTTCTAGTTATTTTCAAAGAACAGGTGTGAATAGGCAGGAGCAGGATATTACAGAGTCATCTCAAGTAAAGAAATAAATTGAATTTCATGTCTGCAATTGTAACTGTTCTGTTTCACTTTCGTAGTGTATAATGAAATGTAACTTTAATAGCTATTAAAATTCTGACAGACATGGATGGTGGAAGTAAAGAAAAAATCTGCAGTTAAAATTATATACTTGAATATTTTGTAATTGCCATGCTGGACTAACCACATGTGCAGGGGTAATTGGTACTGAAGTTGATTTTGAAATCAGATTTACTAAACAAGAGATAAATTTTTTCTATAAACTCATATAAAATCAAAGTCTTTTGTTTTCAGCTCAAATACAAATATTTTAATGAATGAGAAATTTGATATAGAAAATAAGAAACCACATTTGTTCACATATGATATATTCAGAATTCAATTACTGCCTATGTTGCATTCCCATTTATTTGTGAATATGCGTTCCCAGTTATTTCCTTGACTGGCATTTCTACTTTTCTAAAGATACATGTTTTACAGTCATTACTGTATGAACTAAGTGTAAGACACATGCTATACAGTCTTTGCTATATAAAGTTAACTCTGGAAAATATGGTTGCTGGAATATGAAGACTGAGATAACACTGAGAACTAACTGAAATTCTGGTCAAACCATTTATATTGTCAAAGCCTGTGAAAAAGCAGTGGTCTGGCAAACTGTAAAGAATTACATGTGCAATTGTAAACACATTCAATGACGAGGAAGTCTGGTGTAGATTTACTCTTTCATACACTATATTCTAGTTCCTCCTACCTTTATTTTTTTCAGTTCTCTTTTACTGCTGCCGCATTGACCTATTATCAGCAAGTGAAATTGTGGCAGTAGGAGTATTCTGAGTGGGAATATACTCCATAGTTGCAACAATTTTGGGGTTTTTTAATGCTATAATTCTTACTGATTTCTAGACTTGTAAATCTTTGAACTTCTGATTTGGCCTTTCCTTGCTGTATGTCTTCTCATCAATCTAATGGGGGCTTGCAATAACAATATTATCAACACTGTGAATAAAAAAATCTCTTCCAATACTGTATAATTGAGTGTCATTCTTAAATCACTAGTCATTCATTAAACACCCAAACATGCACTTATGCCAAATTCTAGATACTCCTAATTTAAACTACTAATATGCACTATATGTAGTATTTCAAGTCTGTATTGAAGCAGTCCATGACACCTGCTCTCCTGTGGGCTGATGGGGTCAATCTATCAGAGAGGGAGAAGAGCGTCTTCAGTTATAGGCTTGCCAGGCTGGTGAAGAGGGATTTAGGCAAAAGTTGCTGGAGGAAAGAAACCTCAATTCATTCCACTCCTACCAGTTTGATCCCAGGGCCAGCAAGACATGCCCTGAGTTTGGAGAGAGACCAGAGGTCAGGACAACATGTGAAGAGCAGCACAAAGGAATTCCAGCTGCTCAAGCCAGTAAATTGGCTTCATCCTTCACCAAGAACCTATTTTAAGTACCTCTGTGCTAACACAAGTAGCATGAAGAGTAAACAAAATCGAGTCCTGAGCATGCTTTCAGAGCTATGGTCTTACCAGTGTCGCAAAGATGTTGTGGGATGACTCCTATGACTGAATGCTGGAATGGAATGATGAGGCTGTTTCACAAAGACAGACAGTGGAGACAAGCAGAGGGTGTTGCCTTCTGTGTCAGTGACCAGTTGGAATGCACAGAGCTCTGCTTGATCATCTGTGGAGAGCTAACTGTGAGTTTACAGATTAGGATTTAAGGGAGGGCAGGTGACATTATGGTGGGGGTCTGAACAGGAAGACCAGGTGGGTGAGGCCCTCTATAGACAGATAGGAGCAGCCTTATGTTCCCAAGCACTGGTTGTTCTCACGGAGACTTCAGCCACTAAGAGAGCTGTTGAAGGGACAGCACAGCGGTAGAGTACTGTGGGATAAAGACTTGCACAGGGAAGAGCGGCCCAAGAAATCTGGTTAATATTCAGGTGTCATCTCCTCTAGGTCAGAAGCAATGCATCCTAACAAAGAAGAAGTCAGACAGAAATGCCAGGAGGCCTTCAAAGATGAACAAGGAGTTTCTGGACAAATGCAGACACAAAAATGTAAGAGGGTGGAAGCTTGCAGAGGGTGGAAGCAGGGAAAAGTAGGCTGGGAGGAATTCAGAGAGATTGTGTGAGCAGGCAGGGATCAGATTAGGAAAGCTAAAGCTCTGATAAAATTAAACTTGCTGAGAGCTGTCAAAGGCGACAAGGGAAACTTCTCTCAGTATGTCAAGGATAAAAGGAAAACTAGGGAAAATGTGGGTCCTCTCCAAAAGGAAGCAGGAGACTTGGTTACCTGGGATATGGAGAAGGCCAAAGTACTCAATTACTTTTTTTCTCAGTCTTCACTGTCAAGTCCTCCAGCCAACACTGCCTGAACTGCAGGAGGCAATACAGAATTGTATATTGCTGGCTATAAATATCAGTGGCTATCATTATAGAATGTAGAATCACTGGCTGTAGGAGAAGATCAGGTTTGTGACCATTTAAGGAACTTGAAGGTGCATGAGTCCATGGCATCTGCTGGGATGTATCCAGCTGTCCTGAGGGAACTGGTGAAGAAAAGGGTTAAGCCACTATTCATTGTATTTTTGAAACCATGATAGCTCAGTAAAGTTTCCTGTGACTAAAAAGGGGAAACATAACCCCCATTTTTAGAAAAGGAAAAAGAAAATATCTGGAGAAGTACAAGCTAGTCAGTCTCACCTCTGTGCTCAGCAAGATCATTGATTGAATGCTCCTGGAAACTATACTGGGACACAAGGAAAATAAAGAGGTCATTGTTGATAGCCAACATAACTTCACCAAGGGGAAATTATGCCAGACCAATTTGGTGGCCTTCTGTGACTGAGTTATGATTTTGATAAATAAGGGAAGAGTGAGTGATGTCATCTACCTGGACTTCTCCAAAGCATTTAGTACTGTCCCTCATGACATCCTCATCTCTAAACTGGGGACACATGGATCTGATGGATGGCCTACCCAATGGATAAGAAATTGTCTGGATGGCTTGCACTCAGAAAGATGACTGGTCAACTGCTTTGTGAACACTTGGAGATCAGTGACAAGTGGCATTCTTCAGGGGTCAATACTGGGACCAGAACGTTTTAACTTCTCTGTTGCCGGTGTGGGCAGTGGGTTTGAGCACACCTCAGTGAGGTCACTGACAGCACCAGCCTGTGTGGGGCAGTCGACACAGCTGGAGGAAGGGATGGCATCCAGAGGGACCTGGACAGGCTTGAGAGCTGGGCCAGTGCAAACCTCATGGGAGTCAACAAAGCAAAGTATAAGATCTTACACATGGCTTAGGGCTGTCCCAGACATGGACACAGGCTGAATGGAGAATGGATTGAGAGCAGCCCTGCAAAAGGGGTCTTGGGGGATCAGCAGATGAGAAGCTGGACATAACCTGTCAATGTGCATTGACAGCCCAGAAAGCCAATTTTTTCGTGGGCTGCATCCAAAGGAATGTGGCCAGTGGGGCAAGGAAGTACTTCTCCCCCTCTACTCTCATGAGACCCAACCTGCAGTCCTGCATCCAGCTCTGGGGCCCCTATCATATTTGAATTAGGTCCAGAGGAGGGCTACAAACTAAGTCAGAGGGCTGGAGCACATTAGGCTAAGGGATCTGGAGCTGTTTAGCTTGGAGAAGAGAGGCTCAGGTGAGACCTCATGGCTCTCTACAACTGCATGAAAGGAGATTGTATTGGGGTAGGGGCCAATCTCTTCTGCCAAGTGTCAAGTAAAAGGACAAGAGGAAATGGTCTCTAGTTGTGGCAAAGGAGGTTCAGATTAAATATTAGGCAATATTTTTTCACTGCAAGTGTGGATTAGAATAAGTGCTCAGGGAGGTAGTGCAGTCCTCATTTCTGGAAGTGTTCTCAATATGAACTTAGGGATATGGTTTAGAGGTGACAGTAGTTGTGCTGGGTTGGTGGTTGAACAGATGATCTTGAAGACCTCTTTCAGGCTTGATTATTCTGTGATTCTCTAAACTGAAAGAGGGTAGGTACAGGAATGAGCAGTGTGACCTGGCCTCCAGGAGGGCCAAGTGTGTCCTGGGGCCTTCAGGCACAGCATCACCAGCCAGGCAAGGGAGGGATTGTCCTGCTCTGCTCTGCACTGGGGTGGCATCACCCTGAGTGCTGGGGGCACTTCTGGGTGCTACAGTATAAGAGATATTAAACTATTAGAGAGAGTCTAAAGGAGTTCTACAAAGATGGTGAAGGATTTAGAGGAAAAGCCATATGAGGAGTGGCTGAGGTCAATTGGTCTGGAGGAGACTGAGGGACACTCATTGTGGTATACAGCTTCCTCCCAGGGGGAAACAGAAGGACTGGCACTGATTTCTTCTCTCTGATGACTAGTGGTAGGACCCAAGTGAAAAATGGCATTAAAGAGAAGGCTTAGATTGGGTATTAGAAAAAGTTTCCTCAACCAGAGGATGGTTGGACACTGGCACAGGATCTCCAGGGAAGTGATCACAGTACCAAGTCTGTCAGAGTTCAGGAAGTATTTGGACAATGCTCTTGGGCTCATGGTGTAATTATTGGGGAGTCCTGTGCAGAGCCTGGAGCTGGTCTCAATGATCCTTATAGATCCCATCCATTTTATGATTCTATTATTTAAATTAGTTATTAGAAAGGAATTCTTCACTGTGTGGGTGGTGAGGCACTGCTAGGTGTTCCTCAGCAAAGCTGTGAATGCCTCATACCTGAAAGTATTCAAGGCTAGGTTGGATGGAGCTTTGAGCATCTGGTCCAGTGGAAGATGTCCCTGGTGACAGCAGGGGTTTTTGAACTGCATGATCCATAGTGTCTGAGATTCTGTGAACACTGTGGAGACAGCCCAAAGTTGTTGTATGTGCATTGCCAAGGCTTACCACCATTGACACATGTGGTAGTGATACCTCAAGCTAATACATGTAATCAATAATTTGAATTCATTTTTAAAAAATTTATATGCATGTATATTCTTTTGAGTAATGACTGGTCACTTCATTAATAGGCAACAGTTATATTCAAGCAATTTAGAATGGTTTACTGAGTCAAAGTGTTAGTTTCTCAATAGTGATGGGTATTCTAATATTTGATAATATGGCACCACATTGTGCTTAGATCCTTTGTACTGAATGATTCATGTACTTTTGCTCTGTTGCATTTTGTGAATATTTTATATCCAGAGAGAATTTAAGTTATAAATGCTGTTGAACTAGACTTGGAACACTGGTCATGATCAGCACCAACTATCACAAATAGGAAAATGCTGCTTTGTATGAAAAGTGCTTTTATGCTCAAGGAGCTTTTTATATTTAGGGTTTGCATAGTACCTATAAACTTAAGGTCTTATATAAGTGGAACGAATACTAAAATAAGTAGAGGTGTACATGTTTTATTTTAACATTTATTTTCGTACACAGCTAGGATGGTAAATTTCAGCAATGTGGTAATAAACAATAGAAAATATTAGATCTAGGGCAGGGAACCCTTGGGTAAATAATAGAAAATCTTAGATCTAGTACAGGGAACCCTTGTCAACTCAAACTGCCATGAAGGTGTTTCTGATTATTTGACTTGCAAAATTGACCCAACAATCACTAATTTTTCACATATTGCAATAGTAATTTTCCCATTCTGGTTTTATGTAAGAATTGTTTCTCTTTCTCTCTGATTTGTGGACCCAAGCCTTAATCCATGATTAAAAATGATTTTAAATACCTGATTTGTATCTTCAGAGCAATTCCTGAAGTGTGTTGTTCTTACTTTTGTATACAAAATAAGTAATCTGCAAAGACTAGTCTTAACCAGCTAAAAACCAAAGAACTTTTGTGTCACCTTTGCCTCTCTCTCTTCTCATCTACTTTCATCATGCATGGTCATGAAAGTATTCTTTAATTCTGACTAGAATTCCTTCTGTACCTTATCTGTTTATTCTGTATTATTCTCTATTTTTTCTCTACTTTGAACTATTTTATCTCTGTACATCCCTTCAAACTGACATATGCTTTTCTTAATGGTTTATAGAAGCTTTTACTTGAAACTTATTCAGGCAAGCACTGAATATATAAAGTGTTTTAGTGTGGAAGGGTGTAGTGGTGAACTTGCATTCTTTCAGAGAGAGGAGAGGTATTTATTTTCAATATGTATTTTCCTGCCTGAAGATTAAAATTTCCTTTAATTTCCTTTATACCACAGTATGATTTTTTTGTGGTAGCACAGTGCAGTGAAATATATTGTGTTCTAGTTGGATAAAAATCATTATTTGTTACATGCAGCAGTTTTATTTCAATAAATTTGATATATCTATTTATGTGTAATGGATAAATTGAAGTTGTTTTGACCATTAAAAGAATCAAGAATATATTAAAACATTGAGCTGTTAGAGACACACAGAGGCAATGTGGCTGCTTTGGCTGTAAAAGAAGATTTTACTCTTTCTCAACCTCATCCAAAAGGCCTTTCTGCCATCAGAATAATATCTAATTATATAATTATAATACATAATTTTATCATCCTTTGTGACCTCTATACATGTAACTTCTCTTTAAGTGTTTCTGCTTAGTGAGTTGTCAGGAAGAGTATTTACTATGGCTGCAGTCCTATATTTTGATCTCTAAGTCAAACTCTAATACTTATGCCAAGTGCCTTAAATATTAACTTGGCTCTGCACAACTATATATATATCTAAAAACTAACTCTGCATGAGTATATCATATTGAAGGATTTAGGCCATTTAGAGGGCAGAGTACTTTCTTCTTGCTTATAGGGGATAACAACTAGATTTAGTGTATGGAAGGGAGGGGGAGGAACAAAAGAACATTTTGTGTGTTTGCATGTGTGGGGAATGACACCAAAACCACTTTTTCCTTCCACACTTTAAACCCAACAAAACCATGCAGATTCCTCAGCCTGAATCACCAAAGTGTCACTCTAAAAACAAAATGTAATACTTAGGACTTCTTTTACAATGTATAGTGTTATTTTTAAAAAGCATTTCTCCCAACTTGATGGGTTTTTTTCCCCTGCCATGCTTGAGTTCAAGTTATATGACTTCTGTAGAATGAGGAAAGGGAATAAAAATGTTAATGGTATTATGCCTGCAAAATTATATCTGCTATTTCAGTGATGCTATTTCTCTGTGCCTTCTTTTGTTAGAGCTCATTGTTACTGACCTTCTTGTATCTTGTAAATACTGTATGCCATAAGCTCTTCTGCCATCCTAGAGATTCAGATGTATCCTTTGCTCCCTCATTGTGTGTTGAAGAGAGTCTTCTCCCATACAAATCTTAAATCACTTGTGTCCCAAGTGTCTGGTGCAGCTGTATAAAAGTATTTTCTGTGAGGTAGTCTGGAGCAATGTTTTGTGGGACTGGTAATACAGATGTGTTTTAGTGTCCTGTTTCTAAAATCACCTCATCTGTAGAAATTGTTAAACAGTTATTTGGAGTCATACACCCATGGCAGTGTGAAATAAATGTGTACTTCGGAATTTTTTTTAAAGTCTAGAGACAATAGGTACATAATAAAAACTCACAAAACTGAAAGGTTCATCAAGGTCCTTTGGCTAAGGTTTTAGTTCCTGTGCTTCTCTGCAGTCTTGGGGAAGATTTGGCAGTGAGAAGTCATGTTCAACTGGGATAGATTTTTCTCATTTAAAATTCCTTCCATTCCCATAGGGTATTTCATTAAGGAATTTCAACCTTTCTGTTGTTACATCATTGTCTTCAACTTTGGAAATAGTGTTGTCCCTTGATTCTACATAGTTAGAAGTATGCAGTCTATAAAGTCTGTTCAGAGGCTCAGAGGAAAAATGTTTTTATACTAAGACAATGTACAGTCCTCAGTGTGTGAACCTCCTTCATATGAGTGCCTGAATTTTGGATTTCAGACACACTGGTAAATGTATTTGATTTTTGTAAACGACAGGCATATGATGGAATTTATCAGTGTGTGTTTTCAGAGACGACTTTTTCACTTGATCACTTGACACTTAATCAGTTAAGTTGTACGTGTTTTCCCAAGTTATCTTTTACCTTTACTGTTTTAGTGTGCGTGGTTTCTTCTAGCTCGCAGTAAAACACTTTGGTTCTGGAATTGCTGTTTCCATTGTGTAATATACTGTTAGGTAAACTACTGTGTAAGATGCTAGATTAAAAACTAGAAATAGATAGAAATTAAAGAAAAGAGTATAATAAAAACCCAAAGATTTTGTGTCTGGTAACACAATATCAAAGATACATATATATGTAAGTGGCAGTTTAGTGTAGTATTTTGAACCAAGGGGATTATAAAGACACAACAGAGAAAAGGTCATGACTATCTCATACATTTGAGGCGATTTCATACATTACCTCTTCTCCTGTCACAACAAGCTCTTGTAAAAAGTCTCTCTCCAGCTTTCTTTTTGGATACTGAAGGGCTGTAGTAAAGTGTTCACAAAGCCTTTTCTTCCCCAAGCTGAACAATCCCACTCTCTCAGCCTGTCCTCCAGGAGAGGTGCTCCATCCCTCTAATCGTGTTTGTGGCCTCTTCTGGACTTGCTCCAGCAGGTCCATATTCTTCCTGTGCTGATGCAGCCCTGCAGGTGGGGTCTCAGCAGGGCAGGGCAGAGGGGCAGAATCCCCTCCCTCCCCTGCTGCCCACACTGCTCTGGATGCAGCCCAGGACACGTGTGGCTCTCTAGGCTGGGAGTGCCCATGGCTGGGGCAGGTCCAGCCCCTCAGCCACCAGCACCCCCAAGTGCTTCTCAGGGCTTCTCAATTCATTCTTCACCCAGCCTATAGTTGTCCTTGGTATTGCCCTAACCCACATGTCTAAGACCTCCCCACTCATTAACAGCAGTCTGTCTCCTTTCCTTTTAATTACCCTAGGTTGAGACAGGCCATTTTCTTCTTCTAAAAGGGCAAGCCTCCCCTATCTGAGCCTGCTATGTATTTGTTGTAATATCTTTTATGTAATTGGTGTGAAGAGTTCTGCTTATCTATGACTAAACTTACTAAAACCAAATAAATTTCTTTACTGCTACTTGCCTTTATAACTGAAAGATCTGGAATAACAGTAATTTAGTTAAAATTACCAAATGGATAGTGGTCTTCTATGGAAGACCTTGCCTTCCATTTCAGAACTCATTCTATCATGCATGCATGCTATGGTAGCTCTGTTGAAAAATACTTTCATGTCTGTCATGGACCTCAAAGCAAGGACTGGGGCAGCAAAGTTCTACCCACTCTAAGTGAAATGCAAGTTTGTGACAAGCTGGAGAACTTGAACATACATAAATCTGTAGGATTTGATGAGATGCACCTCAGAGAATTCTAGTTTTTCAGTGCTATACACTCCCTGAACACTATATGAGACATAATTTTATAGTTGCTCTCAACCCAAAATCTTGATGATCTCCTACTCGATGTGTCTATTTTTTTCCAAGTAGTTACCAAGTAATTTCCTGTTACATTTAGTGAGGTTAAGTCCCAAGAATGCCAGCTCACGATTGCTTCATATTTCAAATGCAGCTTTTTTTAGGTAACTGTAGAAACATGGTCAGATTTCTGAAGTTTTGCTTTCCACAGATGAAATTTTTTGAATTTTTTCTTTTAAATAGCCATCATAAAGCTGTGGTTTATTATACTTGAGTAAACTACCATGTGTATGCATTTGAATGTGTTTTCCCATTTAGATAGTAAAACACAAGTGAGGCAAGCTATTTGAAAAATGAAACCAGGGAGGTGAAAAATAGAAATTGAACATTTGTAATGGTCTTCATGCAAATTTTAAGTTTGGCAAGGGCTCCAATAGGACAGTTTGCTATGCTGTAGTTTTATTATGTTGTATTGGAGAACAAAATTTAATATATACCTATGACCTTTAAAGAAACATTGACTGTACAATTTGTGATCCATTTCTAATACTTTTCACTGACCAGATTTCAGATTGTATTGTATACTTAGCAAATATATAAAACACAGGAGGAATTGGTTCACAACCATCCAGAACTAATCACTTGCTTTATACAATTTGAGTTAAAGAATTTGAAATCTGTACACAAATAATATTCTGCTATACTTGGCAAAGAGTGTCAAACAGAACACACTAAGAGGTTATGTACTTTTCTTTGACTACTGCATGTTTCTAGAAGTAGTTAATTTTGCTGAAAAGTATGCTTCAGGTTGATTATCAACAAGTTTATTAACCCAAAGGTCAAATAAATTCAGAATATCTTCTGTTACTGATTCTTTATGTTTTTTGGTTTTTTTTTTTTTTTTTTTGTCCTCCAACACAGTAATACTCAACACCAGACTCTTATATGAAGGAAAATAAAAAGGCATAAAGGCCTTTTTCAGTTGTCCCTTTGAGTATCTTCATGTTTCTTTGTCCAAATATGAGGCTTTTTTAAGAGGCAGAATATTCAGAAAGTGACATCTTTTACTTGGAAACTAAAGCTCCTAGGTTGTTTAGAAATAGAGCCCTTAGAAGTTATTCAGGCATATTTTAAGTATTAATTCAGCTAAAACACTAGCCTACTAAGAACACAGAACCACCATCTTATAAATGGTAGTAATATTTAAAAATAAAAAGCTTAGATTTTCAATAGGATATAGAAGGCACTTAAATATTGCCTTTGAAACTTCTGTTTCACAACAAAAATAGGATTTGCTGGTTGTATTATAATTAAGTTACTGCCTCAGTAGATGGCACTCTTCCCTCTGAGTCACCAAGGTGCTGGGTCATCTGTATGTAAAGGTTCCCTTTTTTTACAGTGTGGAATTGATGCTGACTCCCACTGCTCATTAGAACATGAGTATCAGTTGCCATATTCTGACAAAATTTCTGTTTGACTGTTACATTTTTGCTTGTCTCAGTCTTTGCTGTGGCTGCTTGATAACATTCTTTTTCTGTGAACTTTTGTGTGTGTTAGTATTAAAATACTTGTTAAGACCCCTCATACTCCTCCACCCTTCACCCCTCAGCTTGCACCTAACAGGGCCTGATTGCCAAATATTTAGTCACCTAAATCTTATGGTTTTGATAGAGTTGTGTTCATGCCAAGGTGAAAATTATCTGTGTGAAACTTACACGTTCAGTTGTGTTGATACTCTGCACTTGCTGTATCCAAACAGGATCTCCTACTATGGGTTCTTATCTGCTAAAAGGTCTGATTGTGGCACTACAGGCATAAATGCAAAAAACCTGTAAATCCTTTAAAATATGAAGTACAGTATTTAAATGCATGCTTTTTGCATGCATGTTATTGAAATTCACTTGGAAATTGAATTTTACGGTGAGTGTGCTTGGGTAATATAAAGTTACAATTCTTACAGTTTTGAATATTAGTACCTTTGTCCATGCCATGCTGCAGATGTCTGCATCCCCTGAACCATGGCAACAAGAAAAAAAGGGCTTACTATCTCTTCATTATTCTTAGTACTTATGCCAAAGATACTGTACTTTTATACCATCCACAGACTTCTACACCACGTGCTTTTTCTTTTAGCACTTTATATAGCAGATTAGGGTAGTCTGAATTCTTCTGCTTTTGTGCAACCTGGTCATTGAAAAACAGTATCCACACCTTCTTCATACTTTTTCTGTACTTTCCACAGTAAGACAATTTAGCAAGTTACAGGTGGAAATAAGAACCAGGTTTAGAAATATGCCCATATTGTAATGCTGCTCATTCTGTTTTATGATACAGATTTGAAGTAGCATTCTTGGACACGTCCAAAGATTTTTGGTTTGTGGTGGGTTTTTTTTTGCTTGCTCGTTTGGGTTTTTGTTTGTTTGGTTTGATTTTGTTTTGGCTGGTTTTTTGGGGGGTTTTTTTGGGTGGGTTTTGATTTTTTTTTTTTTTTTGAGAGGACAGTTAAATCAGGAAAGACAATCTTAAGCTTTTTAAAGTATTCAGTGAGAGCTTCCAGAAAACAGAAAAGAATGCTATATGCTTGTTGTTTATAATTGTGCTTTGATTTATCTTCTGCTGTTCCTCATGGAACATTTAGTTTTACTCTTCAATTGGAGTTTTTCTTTCTCTTTGTAATCTGGTAAAATGAAAAGATAAATGCTCTTCAGCCTCCCAAGCAGAAATTACAACTACAGTGTGCTCCTCTGATGTTTTGTGATGTTTTGTTCTTGACACCTGTGATATATTCTCAGCCAGCAATCTATGGTTGCTTTACTAAAAGCTATCAGCTATCTGCCTCTGGGACTAGTGATCAGTTAAGTGGTGACAAGCACTGAGGAGTAGATTCTCCCAGAATCAAATTTCTTTCTGTGGTGACTTTGAAAGCAGAATCATTATTTTGTGCCTTTTCCTGCTTTAATGCTCTTTTAATGCGCTACCAGTTACACCTTGCATTTTTCTCCAGTTTGGATGGTAGACCATCTTTCTTTCTATAGAATTTTAGATTAGATTTAGACTTTTAGATGTGATTTCTAGATTCCTGCCTGCCTGCCCCCAGCCAAAGAAATCTACACATGACTTGAAATAGTTAATTACTTGTTTTTTCTGCCAAGCCTTTCTTGGGCAAACAGACTATCCTGAATATGTCCCCACAGCTTAAGTCCACAATCATTTTGAATCAGTACCTTCATGAGTTTTCAGAGTTTGACAATTTACTATTAGTCTGCAGTCTGAGTTTTTGGGCATGTGGTATTGCAGTTTGCTGGCAAGGTACACTTGTGTCCTGGGTACTGCAGAAAAAGGATGTTTCGACACATATGCACTTAATATATATACATATATATACATACACATACATATATATATATATATTTATTTATTTATTTATTTATTTATTTATTTATTTAATGAGAAATCATTGTAACTTTTATAATTTGGAATTGAAAGCTTTTTATTATCTCTCAGAACATAGTAGTCATTTAGGACAATTCTCTGTTTAGGTAATTAATACAATTAATATTTCTCCAAGTAGAAGAAGATATGTGTCCATGTTACAGAAGTTGCTACAGGGACTGACATAATTTTTAGCAATTAAACTGCATTAATCTATTAATGATCTTTGTGTCTTGTATCAGTTTTGGAGGGATGCTGCAAAAACACCTCTTATTGTTCATACCAGGTACTAAAGCAAGTCTGTGAATACATGGAGAGATGTTTTTCCCTTGTAAAAGCAGGTCCTTAGGAATAAGAGATTTCATTAAAAATACTTATGTATCTAGAAACAAAAAACCATGAAATGTTAAATTGTTTCAAGTAAAAAACTTCTTTAATTTTTACCTGTTTTTTTTAATTCTGACCCCTGCTGCCTGCCCCCTCCCCCCCCCCACTTGACCCCCTCAAGTGTTTTTCAGAAGACCAACAAAATTTCTGATCTTTTGTTGTTTTAAAAAATTGAAAATGTTGTCAGTAGCATATCTTAGCAGTGAGATTTTATTTGGTAGTCTGGAATTTGTGTAACCAGACTTGTTACTCATTCACAAATGATGAAATTTTAGAACTCTTAGTAATGGCTTTAGATTTGGTACAAGACTAACTGGAGTGTCAAGTCCTGGTCAGTCTAATGGAGAAGGAAAAATATTCAGATCATTTAACAAAAATATTTTTTCATGTTTTTGGTTGGATTCTTTCTGAAGTTTAGACATAGTTCATAAATAACTTTCAGTTTTGCATGTTTTGGTGTTTTAAGTACATGTTGACCAACATGACTTTTCTGGGAAGGCTCCTAGATCTACCACAGAGTAAGGCTCATGCCAGGGAAACATAAGAGTCTGTGTAATAGTTAGACATATAAGCAACAAGATAATAGAAGTTAGCTTAGTCCATGAAGCTGATTGTTTCACTGTCAATAAGATGAGAGTTAATGCAGTTATGATCTTGGAGGACAAGATGCCTTAAGGTCAGGGCAGAAGGATAGAAACTGCCAAAATTCATTTTTTCTTCTCTGTATGGCAAATAACAAAACCTTGTTTTAAAATTAGCTTTGTAGTGAGTTACAGAATGAATGACTATCCAATACTGCTGTTTGAATCAAATTGCTGCTGTAGGTATTTGTAACATTATGTTAGGACATCAGGTATAAATTATTAAAGTTAATATTTTTGTTATTTCTGAACATTTTGTTCAGGTTGTGTTCTGAAAACTTAAGAACTTGTGTTTTTGGGAGCTGGTAACATTCAGCTTCCAAATGTATGTGATTCTTTTTCAGACCTTTTAAGATGGCTCTTTGGATAGCACTGAGGTTGCATTTGGATTGTCTTCTCACTACTTCAGCCAGACCCATGTAAATCTCTCGTTTATTACTCTCAGCAGCTTGAAAAAGGGAGTGCTAAGTTATTGGATAAATAGGCAGGAAGAGGTACAGGCAGTTCCTTAGCTTGCACATTAATTTAGCTGTAATGAAAGGTATTTGCTTATATTGTTATTTTAGGACAGTTAGTCCTGCTTAGAAATTGCAAGGTCATAAGTAATGCTGACAAATGTTCATTGTCCAGATTCTTTCAGAAGAAATTTCTACCCTATGAGCTCTTTCAACCATCGGCCAAAGCAGAGTGAAATATGTTACGCAATTGTGAACAGTGTGTTTGAAATCAGTTAAGAACAAGAAATTGTACTTCAAAAACCAAGGAATTTTTCAGATGTGTGAAATGCAGTATCTTAGGCCATGGAAGTGTTTATGGGTCTTTGACCAAGACTGGTTTTGAAGCTATTCCATTTTAATCACATTTTGGTTATGATTGTTGATTATTTGGTGGTTAAAAAAAACAAGCATAAAACAATAGCAATAGTGTGAGATGCACTTGGTCAGGAGAATTGTGATGTTTTGCAATTCTATTTTTGGTTATGTCTTAAGTCAATTAAGCAGATTGTTTGGCAGTCCAAAAACCTTTGTTCCTGTATGTGTCCCTTCCTAAAAATGGCATTCTAAGTAGTATGGTGCTGTGCTAGAGGTAGTAACTTCACTGAAACGTGTGGGTCTTCTTTATAGTCTGTGCACCGCTGAAATCACCATCTCTCCCCTCATTACTGGAAGGAAACTCTTTTCTTGCATATTCTCATAAGTAGCTCAAGAACTTAAACAGATTCATGACTCTTAATTATATAAAAATTTTAACTAATAAAAATAACATTTTAATTCAGATTTTTTTGCTTTAGGCTTTTACAAGTTAGAATCATAGAATAATAGAATCATTAAGGTTCAAAAAGACATTTAAGATTATCAAGTCAACTTGACAATTAACTGTCAACCCAGCATCACCACCAATAGACCATATCTTCAAGTGTCATATTCACATGTGTTTTGAACATTTCCAGAGATGGTGATTCCACCACTTCCCTGAGCAGCCTGTTCCAATGCTTTACAACCCTTTCTGTGAAAAAATGTTTCCTAATATGTAATCCAAACCTCCCCTGGCACAATTTAAGGCCATTTCCCTTCATTATGTCACTTGTTGCCTGGAAGAAGAGGCTGACCCTCACCTTTCTACAGCCTCCTTTCAGGCAGTTGTAGAGGGTGATACGGTCTCTCCTGAGCCTCCCTTTTTCCGGCTAAACACCCCCAGCTCCCTCAGCTGCTCCTCACAGCACTTGTGCTCCAGACCCTGCCCCAGCTCCATTGCCTTTCTCTATCCCCACTCCATCACCTCACTGATTAGTAGGGAGTGGCCAAAAGCTGAGCACAGCATTCAAGGTGTGGCCTCAGCAGTGCCCAGCACAGGGGGACAATCCCTGCCCTGGCCCTGCTAGCCACAGCATTGCTGATCCAGGCCAGGATGCCATTGGCCTTCTTGGCCACCTGGGCACAGCCTGGCTCATGTTCAGCTGCTCTCACCAGCACCCCCAGGTCCTTTCCAGCCACTCTGCCCCAGCCTGTGCAGCTGCCTGGGGTTGTTGTGACCCAAGAGTAAAACTTGGCATTTTGCCTTACTTGACCTGACACCATTGGCCTCAGCCATGATCCAGCCTGCCCAGATCCCTCTGCAGAGCCTCCCTGCCCTCCAGCAGATCAGCACGCCCACCCAGCTTGGTGTCACCTGTGAATTTGCAGAGGTTTATACACATAATTGATGAAGATGTTAAACAGGACTGGCCCCAACACAGTTCTGAGGAACAGCACATGTTTTTTTCCAGGTTCTTCCAAGCAAAAGTGGGAATTTGATTAAAGTATTTACATTTGTAAATGACTTGTATTTGTTGAATAAAGCTATGCCTGACAATAATAGAAACACTAAAATGACTTAAGCTGAACAAATGAGAACCAGACTACTTTATAAAGCAGAAATTACAGTTAATATATTAAAAAGAAAATCAGATTGTGGTAGTTCCTACATGCTATCCAACCGCTTTTAAATCATCCTTACTTTATTAAACTTCTAAATTGAGCCTTCCTTTTCTATAAATCTGGGAGAATTTAAATGTTTTAGTTCAATAACTTTACATAAATGAAACTAATAATTAAAAAGTAATAATTTTATTACCTTAATACAGTGAAATTCTCCCCATTTCTTCAGCCACAATTGAAAGAAATATTTTCTTGGATGTGATCTTGTTTGGAGATCTTACAGTATTTACCTGGCATTATTTATAATGGTTTAGCTACATTAATTTCTAAAATTTAATAAGGCAAAAAGAAATAAGGCATGCTTATTTTTCTTTCAGCTTCAACTTCCTGGATTTCTTACAGTTAGTGTTTTGGGTGATTGTGTTGGCATTGCAGAAGAGAATGTCCAGAACAATGCCAGGTGTCTCAAACTTTGCAGTCAACTAATTGGGGAATGAAGTTCAAAAGCTTTCATGTGTGGTTGTTAGGAAGATGTAGCATTATTCCAACTCAGAGTGGAAGGGAAAGGGAACATCTTCCCCCAGTTTTCTGTACTGCTGAAAAAATTATTTCTATATTTATTATTAATATATTAATACTATATTGTACTATACTATACTACAATAACTATGGTTCTAATGATGCTTCTATTTTGAGTAATGTAATTTACACGTAATTTACTTTCCAATGAATATTCTGAAGAGTTGTGTTAGAATGTAATATTTATTTTTTCATAATTATTAATTAAATGATGTGAAGATTTTTAGGTAACTCCTACTTAGAATCTATTGGATTCAGTTCGAAAGGAACCTCTGGAGGTCTTCAGTCCAATGTTATCCTCTAAGCAGAGTGGGCTATGAGATCAAACTAGGTTTCACAAGACTTTACCCAGTCAAATCTTGCAAAACCTTTTTGGGCAGACCACTTTACTGCTTGACTGCCCGCATGGGAATAAAGGTTCTCCTTGGAGCCAGCCAAAATTTCTGTTCAGCATTTAAAATTTTATAAAACTCATGGGAATAATTATTTTAATAGTCTCATGGTAATATGCAGTATGTGGTAAAAAATAAAACAGAAGTTCAGGTCAATTTTAATATGAAGGAGTAGATTGTCAATTAAAAAAAGTAATGGAACTTTTCTTTCATAACATCTGTAGGGGGAACCAAACTAATTTTGGAAATATAACTGTAAAAGTTTTCAGAAAAGACAAAAAGTGGCTAAATACTTGGTGGGCCTAATAAATGTAATAAAGAGGAATTTATTAATTTATTTTCCCACCTCAAGATAGGTTAGCTTTGAAAGACTAGTTTAGAAAGTGAAGTCTTGAATCATGTATGGAAGGTTTAAATCTAAGGAATCACTGATAAATTCCTTTTGACAATCATGTAGTTTTAATATGGATTTAATAGCTTAGGTTGAAGAATTCATATACAGAGCACCCTGACACGTGCATCCCTTTGCAGGATAGATCATGGTTTCTGAAGCTCATTTACTTTCCTATCTAGTTCTGTGATTCTTTTTCTTTTTGTCAGGAGTAATAAAATAAATTGCACCAGCTTAACTCTTACTTTCTTTAAGGTAAGAGGAAGCAAGGACAGATGCCTGCAGACAGCCTGGATAGATACAGTTGATTAATCCTAACCTGTATACAATAAGAGTGGTGTGGTTTATGGGCAGTGACTGCTGTAAAGTCAGTTAATGTTCTCATGGTATGCAGCCCTTTGTTCACAACAGTTAGTTGCTGTTGACATTAAAATTATTTGTAAAAAATAAGTTATTTTTCCTGAAATGAAAATGATAATGATAAATGATAATAGATGCTACACAAACTTTTTTTGTCTTCAATAGAGCTAATATTTCTTCCTGGCTTGTATTACATAGAAAAGAAGATGAAACAAAGATTTGCATGCAGTTCTGAATTGTATGGATTCTGCTTTTCATACAGACACACTTCAAAGATCCATGTGAAGTGCAAGTATTCCATTTGCCAGCTCCTTTTAAAAAAACCAGAAAATCAAATTAAGTTCCTTCTGGTCTCAACATGACAGGTTGATGAGCTCTAACCAACTCAGACAAGATCTCTGACATTTCTTTTCTTGTAAACTTGTGTATTTCTTTTAAACAGATCCTCTTTGTTAGAGCAGTCTTTGCCTCTGCTGCCATTTAATTCTATGTATTTCTTTTCTTTTCCATTCACAAGCAGACCACAGAATATGCTAGCTTCAGACTTTATTAGCTGTATTTTGCATGTCATCTGGAAAACTACCACGGATGTCCAGCACTCAATTGGCTTTGTATTGTTCTTTAAGCAATCAGATCAAATTGTTAGCTGACATTTTTCGAAGAGAAGAAATCCTTTATTGTAACTTATTGTAACACCACTTATAGAAAAAAGCACCAAACTTGTAAAATATATTGCTGTGAGTATGCTCTTAAGACAAAAAATTATTTTGATTCTAGTCCGTGTTAAAAATCATTTGGGTGGAATGACTGTCTTTGTTTTTGACCTTTAGAAGAAGTCAGCAAATAAACATTATTGCATTGACCGAAGAAGGTTTTAATTAATGCATTAAGGTACTGAAATTTAGCTCTTTGTGCCAATATAATTTGGTGATTCTTTAGCTGAGTCCAAGCACAGGGTTCTCATTATTTTCAGGAAAAATAAGTTGTGACAGTATATATGTAAGAGTTTCAATCGTTTTCTCAGAAATTTTGTACAAATATCAACCAGAAGTAGCAAAACACAACCACTGCTCCTGTTATTGGATAATATTATTATTTGCGTGAGAACATTTGGACTACTTGTCAAGTATACATTGTTAATCCAGCAAATTAAATGTATTAAAGATTATTGGGAAAAGAATAAAGAACCTTATAATGCAGTTGGTTAAACTGGGCATGGTATGCCTTGAATAGTTTGTATCACTCTGGCCTACTCATCTCAAGAGGTTTTCAGAGAATTGGAGAAGGGGAGCAAGGATGACTGCAAAATCTGTGACTTTCTTACAAGGAATGACTAAATTGAGGACTCTCTTACTTGAAGAAGTCAACTTTTGGGGAAGGCAAATCTGGGACAGCACTTCAGTGATCTAAACAGTTACATGATTGTATGGGGGGCATAAATGAGGAAAAAATCGTTCATAGCGTCTTTCACCACAGGAACTTGAGACTGTCCAGAAAATAGAGAAGAAGAAAGACTCAAAACCAGGAGAAGAGAGGCAGCCCTTCTTAATGCAAGGTTTAGCTAATGTTGAAACTTCTTGGCAAGTCACTTTATGGAACCTGGACATATGTATAGGTTGAAAGGTTGGCTAGGCATGTTCACAGAAGAAAAATCCATTGAAAGTACTAAATACACAGTAGCACATCTGTCTCAAAATGTCTGAGCCAAAAATAGTTGGGAGAGTACTGGTATAATTGACGTTTTATGCTTGCAGTGGTGTTATTCTTTCTTGGGCCTTCTCTTAGTTCGTTGTGAAGGCAAGGTATTGGGATAGTGGAATCTGTGGTCTGGCCCATGTTGCAATTCTTAGGTTCTTCTGTACCAGGTGTGGTCTGTCATCCTAATGAACTGATACTCTTTACAGCCAAGGCTTAGCCTTTCATGCATATGCAGTGTGAGTAAGGGTAAATAAAGTGGACATTTTGTGTGTAAAGATATGTGATCTTCTCAGAGATTGTAAACTAATTGTTTACAATATTCAGAAATTTAGGAAAAAGGCATACTCACAGTAAAATCACAGAAAGAAATAATAGAAGAACCCGGAAATATATGTGCAATATGTTATTGCTCTAACTTGTCTAATTTATTTCCATCCAACAGAGCTAAACTTGATTAGTAATCATAGCTGTTAGCTGTGTTTCCCTTCTGCCAGAGGTCCAGACTAGTTGCTTCCTATTTTCTGCTGTGTGGCAGGATGCCCCCAACCACACCTATGTAATTAGTTTTGCTAGCTTTCCTTTTCCCCAGACTTGGTTGCATTAGCACCCTCTAAAAAAACCATTGCCCTACAAGCTGCTTAAGCTGTCCAATATCAATGTCCTTTGAAAAAAAGTTTTATGTGTTAGTTGCTGGACATATCCTGAATGTACTGATGGAGAAATTACCAACAGTGTACTTAGAGCAGATATGTAGAAGTTTCTGGTTTATTCTCAAGCTCAGTTTGAGCTAGCTACGTCTGTATAACTCCATCTAAATTTTGGCTCAATACTGAGAATGCAATAAAAGTTTAAAATGCTTCTGAGGTTCAGAATGCAACAAATCATCAAGTATTTCCTACACTCTGGCGATAGTGCAAATGCCAATCTCTACGTTACCCCTGAATATTATTGAAATCACCATTGTCACGCGGGTAGGTGGCTCTATATTTCTGATGCACTTTCATAGTATTTTTTATAAGGATCAGGAGTTATTCTGAGTGTCCTAAGGGCACTAATAATAGTACTGATTGTGATAAACTTGCAATTGCTATTCTATTCTTACATTGCCAAAATTGATGAATACAAATGGCAGCTTAATTTTTTTTTTCAGAACTGTGTTTATTTTTACATTTTTGACTGCATTTGCAGTTTGCAGTTTAGAAAAAGTTGTATGGAAGTGTTTCATTTACAGTGCAGTTATTTAAAAGATTTATATAAATCAGGAGAACTAGAACTTATGGCAGCAATAGTTTTTCTGGCTGTAAATCAGAATTTATCCACCCAAGCTAAGTATCAGAATAAAGTCCAATAGAGACAGACTTTGGTTGTCTATGGCAGCATTAAAGACATGGAAAACTAATAATAGAAAAAGCTATTTCTGATGAGTGATGTGTAACATGTATGTTATTCTTTTCCTTCCTTGGTTTAAATAGCTCTTTTTGGTTTGAGGTTTTTGAGGAAGGAACCAAATAAGACATGTTCTTTATTTTAAGGCAGAATGCTGTTGTGGTGTACCACTTTCTGTAAGGCAAAGGATGTGCTGAAGTAAACCTTTAAAAAGACATAAAAAAAACTGTGTAGCAGAGAGTATTAATATTGGTAACCTGTGCAAATCTAATGAATGACCAAATTATCTTAGGAGTTATTAATTCCGTTGCAGTTCTCTAGTATTACTGACATTTTCTGCAGTTGCAAAATGACCACTTTTTTGATATAGCCATGCCAAAAAACCAAAAAGGGTGAAGGTACATGACAGTCACTGTTTTTTTTTTCTTTTTTTAGATCTTCCATACTTCAGAAACAGGAGTTGGAGTTGTCAGATAGCCTGAAGGTTTTGATCCATTCAAGAGAAATCTGAGATTCAGTCTGATCTGTTCAGTTTATAGTCATAGGTGTTGGAACTAGATTAATTTAATTTTTCGTAAGAGGTACCTTTTTGCCTGGTCTTTTACCTTTGTTCAAAAATGGGACAACTATGATTGGGTGCATAGATAAATCATGTTGCACAGCATGAAGATTAAAAAGTAAAAAATATGTAACCCTCATAAACTTGTTAGGTTTATTGTTGAGCAAGAGTGTGTGAGAAGGATAGTCCTTATTTAAAGAGCTTGTTCTTAAAACCTATAATAATTAAAAAGTGAGTGTCAAAAAGTATAATTTGGTTTAAAAGAAAAAATAGAACCTTGCTTTCAGAGATAACATGTTTGGAAATATTCCCTAAAAATGAAATATAATAACTGGTAGTATTTGGCTCTGTTTACTCTTAGCTGGGAGAGAATCAGTAATCTTTATTTTAGTTATTTTATTTTCTGACAACCCTTTCAAGCAGATTAACTGGCAAATTGTCTAGTATTATATATATATGAAGTATGTGTTCACCTATCTGAAACTTATAAAGAGCTTCATGTCCAATCATACATATTTGTTGGTTTTGCCTAACCTGAATTTTCTTACTTTTTTTTTTTTTACATTTGAATTCCATCCAACTTGGTAGGTTTTCTCTCATTCACTGTGACTGTATTTTGGTCTCGTAAAATATTTTCCATTAAGAAATATTCCTTCAAAAGACTTGGTTATTTATGTTACTATATATCTTAAATGTTACTCATGGTTATTGGTGGCTCTCAGAGTAGTTTTGGAGTAGTTTGATGTATGTATAAGTAAACAGCTGGTGTTTCATACTGATTTTGAACAGTTTGCTTTTCTAATAAGAATTTTCCTGTACTTAAAGCAAAGACATTCTGTGAGTTATTCTTGTTGATTAATGAAATTCTTAAAAGTGTATCTAATACTAGTATTCATGTATGTTTCCAATCCTGTAACAGGTATATTTCTGTCTCGGTGTTAATTTGATGCAAATAGTCCCTTCTGGCACACTGGACATTTCCAGTAACATACAGCTAGTAATAATAGTGTTTTATAGAGACTCTTTGCAGTTAATGGGCCAGTTTGGATAATGAGACTGGTAGAAAGGGCAATGTTATCCTCGAAATTATAAATACACATTAACATGTAAGGAGAAATAATTCATTTTGCCTTTGTATCTACTACTGTTTATGCCACTGTTATAATAACTTTTTGAACTGTAATACACACACTTCAGAAAGTTTGAAAATCCCATGAGTGCGCATGGTGGTGACAGAAGGGCCACAGTGTAATGGCACAATTCTGAAAAATCCCATATATTAATCTGATTTTAAAAAAAATTTAAATAGTGATTTCAAAGGGAAGAAGCTCTACTGAAACAGTGGGACTCAGCTTTGCTGATAAAGGCATGACCATATCCCCCAGACAGACACTGAAACAATTGTTTTTTTCAGAATAAAGAGGATTTCACAAAGGGCTGATGACAGTAAAAGAAAAATCAATTAAATGGTAAGATGCAGTCTCTGTTCGTGAAGTACCCTAAGCCACAGAGCTGGGGACTTCTGTCAGGGGAGGCATCAGTATGAGCGGTCCTGTTTCCTTTGCAAACACTCACAAATGACTGCTGTGGAGGGAAGGGCAGATAACTGGAAAAACCTCAGTTATCCAGTTGCTTTCAAATTATGCTCTAAATAATTCTTAGTGTGAGATTGAATAGCTTTTAAGGAGTATTTTTTAACTTCTCTAGCTTCTAGAACAGATTACTTACATTTTTATGCTAAGGGTGGGTGGAGGTACAATTGAATCATTGTGATGCTTTCATATAATCAAATCTGTGAATTAGTATGTCTCTTTTTTTGAAGTTTATTTTTATTTTTTAAAGTGAGAATACACTGGCAATCATGGAACTCTCTGTGAGGTACCTAGTTGCACAACTGCATGCATTAGGCCTGAAAATGGACACTTTGCAGGGATCAGGAAGAATCTTCTTTCTCTGCAGGAGACAAATGGCTGTATTCCGCTAAGGTGCCTGAGATTGGCTATAACTGCAGATAATTTACCTGACAAGTTTGAGCAGTGCTTACAATATTCAAGAGGACTTGTCTTTCTTATCTGTTTGACTTAAGTGTCCTGCTCAAATAATCAGTGTCATGCCAGTCATCAGATTTGCAAAGGAAATGGACTTTTTTTCAGGTTAGAGTTACAGATAAGAGAGTCTTCTTGAAGAGATAGTCTGTAGCTTACATCTACACTAATACATTAAATAAACACATCACTGCCTTTTTTATTGCACTGAGTACCACTGGCACAGATCTTGTGTACACACTACTAAGCTGGCATCTCCAAAACGGATTAGTTTTCTATGTTTTGCCTGTTAAGAATCATGACAATCTCCACAACTTTTCGTGGGAGTTCTTTGAGATCAGTTGTTCTCATGGGTCAAATCTGCACAAGGAGTTTCTTAAAAAAATGTGATAGAGTTTTAAAACAGCTTGATAATGCAAATAGTAGAATTTCAGTGTCCAGTGTGATCCCTTTCACTTTTTAATACAGTGTGCAAGTATATTTTAGCATGGTGCCTGTATATCCTGCCAAAAAAGGCCAGGATTTTTCCTTTTTAAGGTGTCCCTGTACGGTGCACTAACTCTTGCTGTTTGATCCATGGCATGACAGGAGTGTACTGCTGCTCCAGTCCTTGACCAGCCTGTTGAACAGATAAAGGTCTGTCTGTGCAGTTTCCTTCTGGCTGATGTGTCAGTCAGAGTTGTCAGTGACAGCTGTACATTCATCATGCTTTTCCTGTCTGTCTGTGCAGCTCTTCAGCAGCCCCACAGGAATGCCCAGCAGTCCCAGACCACTTCCCCATCTGCCTCATGAAACATCTTCTGATTTCTTCAGGGCAGGCATGGCCATGTAATCAACCATCTTCCCTCCTACCTCTTTTCCATTCCACTTCCCCAGTGTGGTCACATTTCAGGGGCACTGCACCCACTTTATTAGGAGTTATATGATCTTCTTTTTTGGCTTGGGCACAGATTTTTCTTGGCTGTCTCAAAATGGTCTGGCTGCCATCTTATCCCAAGTTATTTACCTATGTAACTGTGTTCTTTCATTCAACTTTTGCGTGGTGTCCCTTTTACACCATCTGTCAGTGAATTGAACCAACATTTTTGCAGTTGTCATAATTGTGACTGTTTTCATAATCTTTAATGGTTGGTTGAGATAATTGTTGGCTTGAGACTCTACCTTTTGGGTCTCTTTAGCTCCTTTAGTATTTACTAGGCTCCTGGTGATTAAGCTGCATCTTTGTGCTGCTTTTTTGGGTGTGGGCTTTTTGTTTCATTTTGTTTGTTTGTGGGTTGCCTTTTTATTTTTTTATTTCCCATAGCAACTAGACCTAGCTAATCTCATGGGCAATCTTGATTATTTGTATTTTTAGGGGTTTCTTATCTTAAAATTACTAGCTGTCAAGTATTACATCTGTCTTCTGCATTTGGAACCCAACATCTGAGAACTAAGTGGATTCCTTGAAGGTTCAAAATAAAGTTATAAGAAGTGGTGTCAAAACAAAAAAAAAAAAAACAAAAACAAGTTAGTCTGTTTTTAAATCATATAGAGAAGCAAATGAGGAAGCAAGCAATTTGGTTCATAAGAATGCTGTGAGCTTTCAGACAAATCACAAGGAGAAACCATTCATATGAAAGTAATATGATGAAGAAATGGAGCTGGAAGATGATGTAGATAAAGTAAGTCATTAGACTGAAATATTTTTCAAAAATTCAAAAAATTTGTTCTTGGGAAACTGGGGGCTAGGAGAGTGTATGAATATCCTTACAGGAAATTAATCATCGTCTATAAAATTTGAATATTTAGTGATGGCTTATTTAGAACATGTCACTACCCAGATATGTTCTTGAAGAAATAATTGGTGTATTGGAAAATAAAGTTATCTTTTCCATAGTTTTATTATCTAATTTAAGTTTCATTATCATCACATTTTCTTAAAAATGCTAGGTTATGCACAATGAAGAACACACAGTTCCCAGCAAAAACTGAAGAATGCCGTGGTCTTTGTTTTTCAAAAATATAACAGAAGCAAGGGACTTAATTTATATAATTCTCTCCTGTCACAGTTCTTTGTGAAACTCAGCCTAAGGTGAGGAGTAACTTCAGATTCATACCTGTAGGACAATATTTTGATTCAGACCATCAGGAAAGTTTTCAGCTCTGCTGAAGTCAATGACAACATTTTACTTGAGTTGAGTGGAATTGCCTTTGCTCTCAAGCATCCATTTTATCTAAGGATGTATGTCTTCAATTGTTTTTCCTTACTGCCATTGGATATTAAAAAGCAGAAAACCTGTGTATTTCAGAGACTTTTTTCCATTCAGTTCTCAACTATGTTCTAAAGAATTTAGTTAGGGTTTTTCTCACTAAACAAGACTGAGCCATCTGCTTTCTCTGAGGAACAGATTTTGCTTGAACTTCAATAGGATTAGGTTCAGACACTCTCGTGAGCACAGAAAGAAGAAGTTTGGTTCCTTAATTATGTAAAAGGCAGGAAAAGTTCAGTAAAAATCCTTCCTTTACTCGAATCCCTGTCATCTCGGAACTTAGGGACATTTCAAGAGACATAAGAATGATTTTTTATAAGAATGTTTTCTATAATAATGCTGATTTGGTTACCTTCTCCTCCTCCAGACAGCAAACAGGAAATCAGTGCACATTTGAACCACCTTGATGAAATTAATGCACATGAATATTTAAGTTCAAAATCATAGCTTAATCCCACAAACTGCTCCACACTCAGTACCCTTTAAAAATCAAAGGAATTCCATGTGGTCACAGCAGTCTGCATGCATAGAGAGTTTACTGGATTTGTTCCAAATTTTAAGCTTTGTTATTTTGTCCATGGATTTGGCTTGCAGACAGACCATAACTCTTTTAGCAGTGAAAGGTATATATCTTGTGATCAGACTCCTATGTGATAGCAGTCCTTACAGTATTTTTAACAGACAATGTCTGGTGGCCCAAAATTGGTAACTATTTGGGTTTAAAATTAAAGCATAAAGATGGTATCTTTTAATGTTTTTTTTCATTTGGCTTTCTAAAGAGTAGAAATTATTCTGAAGCATAGTATGCTTCAGAAATAAAGGAAGTCAATATAAATCCTTGAAAATAAATAGCATTGTGGGAGTGAACTTTTATCACTATCCATATTACAGGATTGCATATTCAAAACATGAAGGTGTGATTAATGAATTGACTGCTGCATGACCACTGCTATTTTAAAAGCTATGCCACAGAAAACATTTTAATTTCATGCTAGCTCCAGATATTTACATATTAACCACACTAAAACTCATTAGCTTCTGTGTTTCAAAGATTGTATCTACAATGACAAAAATTTTCCTTTAAGGAAATATTTCAGCTTTTTGCAGAATTGGTTTTCATTTTATGTTGTTAGCACATATTCTTAGGATACACTGTAATTATGGAAGTATAATGAGAACAGCACTATAATGACAGTTGATAAGATGTTTTTAAAAAATGGTATAATAATTAAGGGTTCAGTTTTTCAAATGAAACAAAAGACTAAGTAGTACAACTTACACTTAATATCGTTTAGTTGATAAGTGTGAGACCATAGGAGGCTTCCAATTATGCTGGATAAGTAAAACTTAGGGTTTAAGAATCAGTAGCAGTCTGTTGCCATGCTGCTGTAACTTCATAAGAGAGTGGTAGACTGCTTTATGGAGCTGGTGATTACAAAGATCCACTTTAACCATTTTTTTCTTGCTGGCAGGTGTCCCACTGGCCTGAGGCCAGCGGCTGTGAGTGTACTGCAGCTTGTGGTTTACACCAGAGTGTAGAAAAGGCCGACACCAGCTGGCTGCACATAATTAAACTGATTGCGGTCTGACAACTTGGACTATGATACAGATATGTGATAAATATACAAAGTATCTTACAAACCTGATTCACTGACATACTTTATCTACTTTTTTTTCTTAACAGATATGATATCTGCACTTATAAAAACAAGCCTTGTGGAACACTGGGTAAGATTATAAAGAGAAATTTCAGCTCATATTTGCTGTTTCCTGGCTTTATACTTAGCTATTGGTTTATTGACTGATTACATCTTTTTAGTTTGTACTTTCAAAGTTTTGCAGTTTTATAAACATGAAAAATAAAAATAATCTAGATGGATTTTGAATTTGATATATTGCTGGGAGTTTGAATTGTGTGAGCTGGTGCTGTGTATTTCATCACTGACAGCTGTAATACTGATAAAACCTATGACTCAATTTTACTTCTTACAGAAGAGAACTTGCTGTTTGTTTCCATTTACTGGTGTCCATAATCTAAAGAAAACAGAAGTAAAAGTCCTCAGGAAGGTTATAAAACTACCCCCATAAACCTTACAAAAGGAATGGACTCTGAGGTTTACACTATTGCTGTGCTGTACACAGCAAGTATAGCTTCATGTTTTTCCTTTCACAGACTTAGAAAAAAAAAAGTACATTGATAGAAAATACAATAACATTGAAACTACTTAAAACAGTACTTTGAGAATGGAGAAGTGCACACGTCAACCTTAGATTAAGGATGGAGAGCTATTGTTCTCTCCATTCCTAAATGTCACCAGTAGTTATTTACTACTATAAATAACTATAGATGACCTGTAAGTATAGGTTGTTGCCTCCAATGATGCTCTAACATATAAAGGGAATGTTCTTCAAAGATTAACATAATATTTGTTTAGATTTTGTTTTCAGTTTGCATCCTTTCATAAGCCTCTTTCTTGAAGGTGATTAAAGACAAAATTCTAATTCAGCTACTTCATATTATTAATACTTTTCTCATTCTGAATTCATGATGTATTTGCTTCGTCTTTCCCTATATTACTGTATATCACTATTACTGATAGCCTTAACCCATGTTAATTTTTTCTGTAAGTCTCTCACAAGTCAGTACAATGCTTCTGGCAAAGGGGTGTAGTTTACATGGGGAAAGGTACCAGAATTTTGCCTGCTATAAACATAACAAAACCCACAGCATGCTTTAGTAAAAGGCAAATCATTATGATGAATTTCCAAATGTAATTGATTTTATTTGACATTGGAGGTCATGAAACTGAAGAGATGATGTCTTAGAAGTGGCTTTGCAAGTGTTAAAAAAGAAAGGTTGAAAGAGAATACATTCATGCATGAACTATCTGATATTTTTACTTTTGACACAGATCATTAATGTACTAACTCTTACCCTATCAGATTTTGGCATAAAGGCAAATTTTGCTTCACTTGAATCCAGTGTAACAGAGGATAGATTTGGCAAATATTTTATAAAACAAAAAGTTTAATTAAAAACAAATTAAAAATAAGAGTCACATATGGTATCAGTTCCAACTTACTGTTATAGGGGTCTTGGCAACTAAACCATGACAATTTTTCTGCATTATAGGCATTGAATTGGAGAAAAGACTAGGCCCTGTAGTCCTCTTTTGCAAGGTATTTGATATGCTTAAGTTGTACTGACATCCAATAACTAAAGTTAATCATATATATAAAGGAGTCTGTGAAAAAAGCCACAGAGAGGTCTCAGAAGGTCAAAAGAAACCTGAATAATTGGTATTCTAGGAAGAGACAGAAGTAGAAGATTTCATGTGGCATAAAAATCTGTATCCTATTTCAGACACCTGAGGCAGGGAACCTTTCATGGAACCCCTTAGAAAAGATCTCAGACATCTGTGCAGTGTGTCTGTGGCTCCAGTGAAGGACAAGTCCTTTTAAAGTCTGAGTCACTGACTGAGTTCTTAGCCTGATCCCCGTCACCTACTGCAAGCATGGAGTTATTTTACTGTGATCTTCTCATTTGCTGAAGCAAGCCCTCAGTTATAAGACCTGAAGATGGAGATGACTTTATCATTCAAATACGGTGGACTTTGCAGGGGAGCATCATAGTTGTATATATATGTATTGCCATGTTGTCTTCAGAATTCTTCAATTTGAACACCATGGGTGAACTATAATTGCATTTTTTGCAGGTTCCACACTGCAAACTCTCCAGACACACATTGTCAGCTTTTGCCCACGTCAATTTGGATATCAGAGTGGTTTTGCTGTGTCCCAACTAGATTTGTTTGGGAGAAAACATAGAACAGATACCCCCCAAATGCTCTACGTGTGCCTACAGGAAACCTGAGATTGCCCATGGGGTGTGTTCTCATGATACCCCTGCAATATTTTTTCCCTTCAGGAAGCTTTGAGTCACGTGTGTAGTAATGTTCTGCCTACAGGATTCAACTAGTCCAGAATGGCCAAATCAGCATGCAAAGATATGTGAAGAGCCCCAACTTCTGTGCTTCACTGTGCTGATCCACTCCTATGTCTTCAAATTAATTGCTAATGTGGATACAACAGGAAGCACTTGTCATATTATGACTTCCTTACTGTTAGTCCAAATAGAATAATTTGAATCCCCTACTCATATAAATAGTTTGCTTTCTCTCTTCCCCACTGCCTGTTCCATTCCCCTCATCTCTTGACCAAAGTTAAGTTTTTTCAATTTTTTAGTTCTTATTTTTGGGGTTGTTTGGATGTTCTTTCTTTGTTTATTTATAAAGTATTATTTTTTCTGTTTTGTTTTTTTTTTTTTGTAATGTAGTTAACTCAGCAGGTAACTTCCTTAAAGAAACGTTTACTGCTTCTTTCAGATCAGAAATTCTAGGGGAGAAATATATTAAATAAACCTGATGTTTAAAGCTTTCTCTAATGGCACTAAATTATGACTGCACTATGTTCTGTAATAATCTATTGCTGCAAAATGTGTAAGATACAGAAGAGCCATAGTCAGTTAGTGCCAGTAGTGTCCTCTCTCTGAAGAAAGTTTTTAAAAGCCCTTGTAACACAATAAGGTTTTAATGCCAGAAGATAATGGGTGATAAATGGAAAAGACTTCCATGCTTAAATACTTGCTTGTTATTAACATGTCTCCTCTCTTTTCACTGATGCATTCAGTTTTGTTTTTTTAATTTTTTTAACGTACTATGTGAGGTTTTTCATAGCTAAAAAAGTTGCTTGTATGTTTTTATGAACCCACTAAACTTAAACAGATTTCTTTAGAAAAATAATGTGGATACATTTTGCTTTCTTCAGGCACAAGAATGTTAAAATAGAAATACTTTCTTGAATTCCCTCTCCTGGCTCAAGTTACTAGGTGGTCCCAAGTTACCAGAAGTAAAATTTATAAATCTAACCCCTAGTCTAGACATTTTCCAGCACTGACTGCAGTTCAAAAAATAATAATGTCTAGCCGGCAAAGTGAAATTCCCCCCAGTGATTTTGCAAATGACTAGAAAGTTAACCTTTTGCCAACTGCTCCTTCTGTGCATAGAAGTTATTAAAAAGAATCTAGGCATTTATAACTAGGGCTTTTAAGACTGAAACACCTTGGCATGACCCTTTGTGTCTCCTTCTGTTTATTCAGGCTTGGCCTCTGTGGCTGGAATGTGTGAGCCTGAAAGGAGCTGCAGCATTAATGAAGATATTGGCCTAGGTTCAGCTTTTACCATTGCACATGAGATTGGTCACAAGTGAGTGAGTTTAAAATAAGAATACATTTTAATTTACCACCTCTTTAATATTAGTTAATAATCAGTATAATTTTTTTTCCTACATCATTATCTATTCTGATGTTCCACGTTTCTGTATATGGTATTCATGAGTAGCGTTTCATTTTATTTAGTATGTATTACCAGGGGCTTTAAATTTAGAACTGAAGACTCATTGTATACCCTTTGATTTCAGATTCCAGTTAAATCTAACCTTCTGAGACTTGACTCACAACCTTCCTACTCTGTTTAATATTTTTAAGTATTTGGCTTTGAAAATATTTTCTCCCCCATTACTTATTTTTGCCTTTCTTTATGAAAGAGAAGTGGTTAAAAGGTAAAATTTTTTTTCTATTTTTATTTTGTCTTTAATATAAGTCAAACTACTATCATTGAAACATTGATTCTGTTGTCAATATTGATATGCTTTAAGTCCTCTTTCACTCGAGCATGATTTATATAAAACAGGCATAGAGAAGTCAGCATCACTTGTTACATTTGAAGTATTAGCATATAGTTTTAAAGAGTATGTTGTTATGACACTGATAAAATCTGAGTAGTGTTTGGAAATATTTCAGGCCTTCCATCAAAAGACAGCACTCTTAGTACCATATGATGATTCTAAAAGACTGGGCTCCTTCTTTTACCAAGAGGTTTTTTTTTTTATGTACATGGGTTGAACAATACAGAGTTATGGTTGACATGCTTTTCCACCCATTAGTGGATGGAACTGTTGAAAGTTCCTGTGTGGACTGAAATGAAAGCTAGCAATCTGCTGATCAAAAAAAGGAGTTGGAAGTAAACAGTTATTTTTAGCCCACCTATTATATTTGATAATGACCAGGCAACTATGCTCTCATCTATATTATGTATGAAAAAGCCCTTACACATGTAGTGTAGATGAGTTTTGGAATTCCAAAGCAATTGTATAAGAGCTGAACAATAATAATAATTTAAAAATACATGTAATAACTTCCCCTTCCTTCCTTCCTTCCTTCCTTCCTTCCTTCCTTCCTTCCTTCCTTCCTTCCTTCCTTCCTTCCTTCCTTCCTTCCTTCCTTCCTTCCTTCCTTCCTTCCTTCCTTCCTTCCTTCCTTCCTTCCTTCCTTCCTTCCTTCCTTCCTTCCTTCCTTCCTTCCTTCCTTCCTTCCTTCCTTCCTTCCTTCCTTCCTTCCTTCCTTCCTTCCTTCCTTCCTTCCTTCCTTCCTTCCTTCCTTCCTTCCTTCCTTCCTTCCTTCCTTCCTTCCTTCCTTCCTTCCTTCCTTCCTTCCTTCCTTCCTTCCTTCCTTCCTTCCTTCCTTCCTTCCTTCCTTCCTTCCTTCCTTCCTTCCTTCCTTCCTTCCTTCCTTCCTTCCTTCCTTCCTTCCTTCCTTCCTTCCTTCCTTCCTTCCTTCCTTCCTTCCTTCCTTCCTTCCTTCCTTCCTTCCTTCCTTCCTTCCTTCCTTCCTTCCTTCCTTCCTTCCTTCCTTCCTTCCTTCCTTCCTTCCTTCCTTCCTTCCTTCCTTCCTTCCTTCCTTCCTTCCTTCCTTCCTTCCTTCCTTCCTTCCTTCCTTCCTTCCTTCCTTCCTTCCTTCCTTCCTTCCTTCCTTCCTTCCTTCCTTCCTTCCTTCCTTCCTTCCTTCCTTCCTTCCTTCCTTCCTTCCTTCCTTCCTTCCTTCCTTCCTTCCTTCCTTCCTTCCTTCCTTCCTTCCTTCCTTCCTTCCTTCCTTCCTTCCTTCCTTCCTTCCTTCCTTCCTTCCTTCCTCTCCTCCCCACCTGCATTCCTTCTTGAAGAAAGAGCTCCTCCAATCACTAAATATTAATAGTTCTCAAATTCCTGTAAATAAAATTTTGTATTGTATAGGTGACCTTGCTGTGAATTTGTCACATATATAACAAAACCCCCAATCTTCCAATAAAGTATTTTCATTCTAATTCCTATGTCATACATCTGCATATTCATGGAATCACAGAATTACTAGGGTCGGAAGGGACCATCTTGAGTGAAACTTCTTGTGTTTTAGTTTTTGGCTCCTTGTCCTGTTCCTGGGCACCACTGGGAAAAGTCTGGCACCATCCACTTGGCATCTGCATTTGAGATATTTGTATATGTTTTGTACATAATATTCCCCCACAAAATTATTTAATATATGCAGCAATTTTATCATGCAAAGATGGCATGATGACCAAAATTTGCTTGAAGAGCTTGGACTGGTTAGAAACTGAAAAAAACCCCAACATATAATGATAGCATATATTCTGTGATCATAGGAAGTTTTTTATCATTGTTTTTTTCTGTGTTTCATATCTTTTGGCTTCTTGTATATAAGGTATTTTAAAATTCTGAAATCTCAGCTCTTTGAGGCTTCTAGCTAATTCTTGAGATGGCATGATATGTCAAATGCTAATTTGATAAGATGCAGAAATAACATTCCTTTAGCTTTTATACAAGTTTTTTTTTGTAAAAAATCTTCAGATTTATGATTTGTGGTAGCCACATCACCTGTCATTCTACCCATGCGGTGACAGAATGCCTCTACAAATGTCAAAGTTGTTGTTTCCTCTCAATCTCCTAGTTTCCAGTACCTACTAGACATTATTTGCATGTGTGAGTAAAAGAATTGTTTCTGAGAGCCTTATAAACATTTTTCTTTGGCTGTACCTCTTTTCAGACTTAAAATAGGAAATTGAGTTCATTGTTAAGTGAAAAATAGAAGCATTTTAAGGACATACCTACCTTGAATATGTAACATACAACAAAAGAGTGCTCAATTACACAGAATCACAGAATGGGTCAGGATGGAAGGGACAACAGTGTCATCTGGTCCAATCTCCCTGCTCAAGCAGGGTCATCCTAGAGCACATGGGACAGGTTGTACCCAAATTGTTCTTGAATATCTCCAATGAGGGAGACTTTACAACCTCTCTAGGTAATCTGTTCCAGTGCTCACTCACCTGCATGATAAAGAAGTTCTTTCTCATGTCCAAGTGAAACTTCCTGGGCATCAGTTTCTGTCCTATCATTCAGCATCTCTGAGAAGAGCCTGGCTTGGTACCTCCCATTCCTATACCTACAGGCACTGATGAGGTCCCCTCTCAATCATCTCTTCTCAAGGCTGAAGGGACCCAACTGCCTCTAAGCCTTTCTTCATAAGAGAGATGCTCCAGACCTGTAATTATCTTCACACCCCTCTGCTGGACCCACTCCAGCAGCTCCATGTCTCTGCTGTCCTGAGGAGCCCAGAACTGGACACAGCACTCAGGTGAGGCCTCACCAGGGCTGAGTACAGGGGCAGGATCACCTCCCTCCACCTGCTGGCAATGCTCTTCCCAATGCCCCCAGGATACCATTGGCCTTCTTGGCCACCAGGACACACTCTGGCTCATGGAAGCTTCTTGTCCACCGGGACCCCCAGGTCCTTCTCCACAGAGCTGCTCCCCAGCAGGGCAGCCCCAGCCTGTGCTGGTGCCTGGGGCTGTTCCTCCCCAGGTGCAGGACCCTGCACTTGCCCTTGCTGAATTTCAGATGTCCATCTCTCCATCTTCTTTGTCCATCTCTCCAATGTGCCGAGGTTCTTCTGAAGGGCTGCATGGCCCTCTGGGGTATCGCCCACTGCTTCCAGCTCTGTGTCCTCAGTGAATGTGCTGAGCAGGCATCTGCCCTTCATTCACCTCTTCATCCATATGATTGATGAATTGACACATAAAAATATGTACAAGTAGTGAGGAACAAAAAGTGAGCAAAAAGAAATAATGCCCCCCCCCCCAAATAAATATTTAATAGAAGGTATGACTGAACATTATAATCACAATCAGACTATCAGTCTTTTTAATTTTCAAGGAGAAATGCTTTTCTGGATAGCTTTCTAATTAGCTCAGAACGGGACAATTGCACTTTGAAAGATCATGTTTTTACTAATTGTATAGTTGCTATGGAATACCGAGTTTTTAAAAATACTTTTGAATTGAAGGTCAAAATTCTTTAGTGATTAAAAGAGAACAATTATGATAATACAATTTTTTGAATAGATTATCCACAGTTTCTCCAAAATTCAATTTATAAGCTTCCCTGAGGAAGCAGCTCAACTTGTTAGTACTTTATTGAATTATACAGTGATGAGAAGGCATTAGATCTTCAGTCTGAATTCCTGTATATCATAGTGTGTTAAATTTAACACTTTTAACCTTGTATTGATTCAAATTAGTTCAATTCGATTGAAGAATAATAGGGAAGTACTTCTTGAAACTTTAAAGGAACTGGTAGTCTGATTGTAATAGTCAGTCATACTTTCTGTTAAATAGTTACAGTTTTTTAAAAAAATTTTTTTTGGCTTCCATTCCTTACCACTTGTACTGTTCATATGTATATAACCCAGTTTTGGTACTGTTCAGCTGTGTGAGCAGTTCAGGCTCATTACCAGCTGTTTTTATTGAAGATGGTGGTACACAGTGATAGTTTCTTTCTTGAGGGCATAAACAATGGAGAAACTAACATTTTATGATTGTTTCTCCCTAGCCATGATTCAGAGAGCCTTGTATTACTCTTAGTACTTCTGTGAATTAGATAAAATTAAAAGTTGGCCCTTTAGACTTCAGAACAATTTCTCTAGAAAACTGAATTTTATGTTTGACATACAGAATGTCTGCTTTCCTACCATCATATATTTCACACCAAAAATGCTTAAGATGTCTAATAAGCAAAAATCACAAAAAGTAACTTCTTGTACCAGGAGTGAGATTTGAGTGTGTATCCCCTAAACTGTCAAAGTTTGACTTTTTCTCTTGGTGAAGAGAGGAACTCTTCAGAAGAGTTAGGTGGCTTTCTGCTCTATGCTTTTATATTTGGGTACATTCTAAAATGTCTAGCTTGTCCTATACATGCTGTAAAGCATACTTAGTTAAACTGGTAAGGAATTCCAGATTCCACTGGAAGAGGTGTATCAGGAAAAGAAAGGTATTTTACCATTCACTGTTGCAGTTTTGTGGAGGAATTGGCTGAGATTTTGAAAGTGAAAAACAGAGTGAGAAAGAATAAACAGAATAAAAATGGGTTAACAAAGGAAATGTCAAAATATGAGGATAGTGGACTAGGCTTACGACAGAAAGTTGCCCATAAAACTTGGAGTAAGAAAATAATTTACTAATGACAGACAACCATTGAGGGCTGTAGGAGTAGATAAGATTGGTAACTAAAATAGTTTCGGAAAAGTCAGAATTACCTTGACTTATAGATGATGTAATAAATCTAAATTTGATAATTTGACAAAAAAAAAAAAGTGAGAAATAAGAACATGCAGTCCAATTGACTAAGTTGTCTTCAAAATGAAGAGTAGCGATACTCACAAGCACACATTTAGTTCATGCAGCTAAAGTATGCCTGCAATTCTAGCACTTTTCAAAGTCTCTTTTCAGCCTGTATGCAAAATGAAAAATATTATGAATACCTCTCCTTCTATATGAGAAGGATGGTCTTCAGTGCTGGAGTAAATCTTGTAATCTGGTGGTACTTTCAGGAGGTGCTTCTCTGTACCTCATTCTTCAGTGACCAGTGAGCTTCCTGTCTGAGCAGTGCATTGGGTTTGCATGCCCAGGTTTTAGCAGCAGGCAGGCTACAAGCATGTCTTTTGTGAGAAGCTGCCAGAAGCTTCCTCCATGTCCCACAGAGACAATGCCAAGAGACTCCAGGATGGAGTGACAATGGTAGGACAGTGGGCCCATCAGTGACAGTGGTAGGGCTTCTGGGATAACACATTTTAGGAAAGGGATGGAAAAATTGCTATACAACAACAGCTAGAAAAGATGAGAGAGAATATGTGTCATAAACAACTCTGCAGACAGCAAGGTCACTGAGAAGGCAGCCGAGCTGAGGTTCCCCTGGTGCAGACCATGGTGAGCAGCTGTGCCCCTGCAGCCATGGAGGAGCACAGGGAAGCAGAGATCCACCTGCAGCCCATGGAGAGCACCCTGTTTGGGGCAGGTGGATGCCTGAAGGGAGGCTGTGACCCTGTGGGAGGCCTGTGCTGGAGCAGGGTCCTGGCAGGGCTTGTGACCCTGTGGAGAGAGGAGCCCATGCTGAGGAGGTTTGCTGGTAGGACCTGTGACACCATGGGGGACCCACACAGGAGCTGGCTGTGCCTGGAGGACAGGACCCACCCTGGAACAGTTCATGAGCGACTGCAGCCCATGGGAAGGCCTCATGTTGAAGAATTTAGTAGAGAACTGTCTGCAGTGGGTGGGTGGGACTCCATGCTGGAGAAGGGAACAGTGTGAAGCAAAAGGAGCAGCAGTGATGTGTAATGACTGTAACACCCACTCTCCATTCAGGAGTAAATTTGGGGCTGGGAAGAAGGGATGGATGGGTGAAAGTTGTTTTAAGATTTAATTTTTATTTTTCATACTCCTACTCTGATTTGATTGGTAATAAAATCAAGCTGAATTCATCAAGTTGAATCTATTTTGCCCATGATGGTAATTGATGAGCAGTCTCTTCCTGTCCCTATTTCAACCCACAAACCTTTCCTGATATTTTCTCTGTCCTGTCCAGTTGAGGAAGAGAGGAGCAGGCACCTGGCATTCAGCCAGGGTCAACTCACTACTATTAGTCAAACCTCAGCTGCATTACAAGACTTGCATTTTAGTGAAAGTAACCTTCACTAAGAGGTTTTCTAGAAGAAGTGCATGTCAAGGAATGTTTTAGACAACTAGAAAGAAAATACTCCAGTCAGAGGTACTAGAGACACATATACCAAACTTAATAATAGCTTTTTCAAAACTAGTTTGAAACACAGCTAGAATGAATTGTAAGAACGTCACCTCCTGTCACTTCTCTGGTTGATGCAGGTGTCATTGTTTTCTCTCAGATGATGATGTCTTCTGTCTTTAACTATGGCAGTCTCTCTCAAATCTACAGTGTATGAACACTTCAACAACAAAGAGAATGCATTAAGCTTATTCCTGCCAGAGGTCTAAGAGTGGTGGAGTTCAAATGGTGTGTATTTTTAGGGACAGTTTAACTATGTTTTTTAGTTTAAAAACCCCAAATCAAAACAAAATCCAACAAAATGAAATGAAACAAAATGAAACCAAACCAACCACAGAAACAAAAACTCCAATGAAACAAAACCAACAAAAACCATAACCAAAATGTGTCCACAAGCCACATAAGACCATGCATAACTATTTCTCTCTCTCACTCCCCACCCTCCATCTCCTGCCCTTTTCTTTGTTGCTAAAGGAACACTGTTTTATGTCTGCTTTTATAATGTTGCAGGTTTTAAAAAGTTTTCTTTGGGACTTCAGATTTAGTGACGTGCATATGAAATAAAATGTCATAAACAAATGGCAAAACCCCCCAATTCTGTGACATGTTTATATTTAAAATACCTTTCTATTTTAAAGTCTTTCTAAAAGACTTTAAAAATTCTTTAAAAGTCTTTCTCTACATATCTGAAATACTATTTGAAGTTCAGAATTTGCAATACTAAAATAATTTTTCTAACATCAAAGCATTTTTATCAAGGAAACTGAACATTATAGTACTTCACAGGTCTTAACAAAAGTACAAGAAGAATAAATGGGGATGAAGTGGAAGGTTATCATAACCTTCAGGGCATCTTGAATTTCCAAAGGACATCTGATCTCAGAAGTTTGCTTTCTGATTGGAGCCAATACTTTCCACTTTGACCTACAGCCTAAAGACCTGATGAATTTGCATTGTTGGCTTTGTGTAGCATACGAGCCTTACTTGATGTTACTGTTGTGCCATGAAGGCTATGAAGCTATGGCAGGGTAGTCCAGGAGAAGTTTGTGCTCTGCTTTTTTGTAACAGTCTCACAGAAGTCTGTCATTTCCCCATAAGAACGTTCAGGAATTCATTCAGAACATTCAGAAGAATTTCTGAATGAATTCCATTGTTTTTTAGTAATTTAGAAATTGCTGTGCTTTTAAGAGCCTCATATGTTATTTAATACTAAATGCTTTTAAGAGCCTCATATGTTATTTAATACTAAATAATACTAAATTTAATACTCATTTATAAAAATTGTTGGTGGGGTGTTTGGTCATCATCTATAACTGAGAGAACAACTATATTTAGGAAGTAAATAGGAAAAATTATGATAGAAGTGTGCTAAAATTATGTTGAATTTTATGGCAGCTATGCTTTTTATAAAGCTCCTATTATTGAATTAGTTTGCTTCCTAAGTTTTCAGGGCACTAATATATTAACCCAAGTTTAAAATTCTGCATTACTTCAAAATAAAGCATTAGGGATACTCCAAACCGCAGAATGATGTCCAAATGCAGGAAGTCAGTAGTTAATGTTAAAATCCATGTTAAGACATGGAAATAGATAGTGAAGTAACTAATTAACCCTTATTCCTCCCTTCAGGAATATGTAGTGTTAGGTAGTTTCAATACATGCTATCAATGTTTGGATCCTACAATTAAGAAAATTGATTGTTCGAGACAATACTTTTTGATTATTTTTCCCTTCATTTGTAATGTCATTTAACAGTAAATTTTAATTTTCATGCTGTTATGTAGATACAACCAATACTTTTATAACATTGGCTAAAATTATATGGAGGGCTACATGGGAAGAGGAAAATTCTCTTTTAAGAGACAGTATGGGGGAAATATTTACAAGAGTAAAGAAAAAATGCTTACTTTTGTTACTGAGAAAGCATAAAATCTGATGATTGTAATGTCTCCAACATTTACCATAACCTCCTAAAAATTGACAAATACTTCACTCCTAGTAGACACAAGAATAATTAATAAAATTACCATGTTCACATGGAAATTGTGCTTTGTTCCAAGTAGCTCATAGCTCTGATATTGTAGGGAAAAAAATTCTACTATTCTTTAATAGTAGTTTATGTTCAGATTCACCCACATTTTGCTGAACAAAATAATGTTAAAACATGGTAGTTTTCCCTTTCTTCCCTCGTGTATTTTCTACTGACACTAAGAAAAAGCCATGCCTATATTTACAGAAGTAGGGAAGCTAACAGTTCTAATTTTTCAATGTAGGCCCTAAATAGACATTCTAAGCTATATGAAATACATATATAGATTTAAATTACACTTTTTAAACCATTACGAGAATAAGTACAATACAGTGGAAAATTGCTTAATACAAATTTTCTGAAAATTTTGGTCTCTAATATAATAAACTCAGTTTCTCCAATCAAATTATGATTCACTAGGTCTTCTGTCAAATACAAGAATACTTGCACAAGCATGCCCACACTGTGGCAGAGCTTTACTTTAGAAACTTTTAAAGTATTTTTCACTGATACACTTTATGACTCCTCTCTATCCTTTACGTCAATCTCCATAAATGTTAGGTCAGTGTGAGACACCGGAGGAATTACTTGCAATGTACCTAGGGTCAAGATACTCACTTGAAAATAACCCATTTCACTCTTAGCATGTGTGTTCACCTCCTAGTACAGATGATTAGTATTATCAAACCTCTTTAGGTGTAAGTTGCTTTTCTTTCTCTTAGGAGAAGAATGTCAATTCTTTATTGTGAGGATATGTACTTTTTGTACATATCCTCACAGTAAAGATGCTTCAGATAATGGACAAGAAGATCCAGTACTTGACTTTACAGTATTTCTCTTGCTTGTGTTCCTGTAACTTTTTTTCCTCACCTGACTCACAATTCTCTCTGGCACTCATATTCCTAATGCTGTTAAGTGGCAGAGCAACATAAACTGCTTAAAAAAGAAGAGTCAAATTCATGTAACTCATCAATTGATAAGAAACAAAAAAGCCTAACATTCTCTATTGTATTTAAAGAAATGAAACAATCTGTGCTTTTCTGAATCCTCCAAGCCCTAAGAAAGCTAGGAAATTGTTTAATATGAAGATAATTAATACTTCAGCTGGATAGCAGAGATAATTGGTTGAGAAATAACATTTCACCTGAGTATCATTTTTAAGGTAACTTTGGGGCTAATAAAGTGCATGGAATACAAAATAGATCTCAGTGAAGAATACGGAGATGCATTCAGATTGGTGTGGATCTGTCTTTTCTGGATCTGAAGTGTCTAAGTAATACATAAGGACAGAAGCATTCTGGCTGTCTCACAAAAATGACTGCTGTAATTTCATATGTATCAGCAATAAGTGTTTTGGCAGCCATAACCATCATTGTTTAGAACTACCAAACATATCAGTAACCAAATGAAACTGTAGGGACCTACCTGCAGTGATGGTTTTCTTGCAAGATAAAGGAAGGGTAGACAAGAAGTTTATATTTACATCCTTCCCTCTGCTTATACTCCAGGGTCTCTGCTTATCTATTGCCCTTTTATTCAATGCAGCTGACACTAGTTATCTCCCCTGTGATTTTTGGGGTTGGATCGTAAGTTGGATGCGTATTACAAATAATTCCCTCAGATAATTTTTTCAGATATAATGAAAAACATATTGCCAAAGGAAAAAAAAATTATTCAGTTACAGATGTTAGTAAGTGAAACAAGGCAGTGAGCACTACTAGGATAGAATTTTTTAAGAAACATACAAACTAGAGATAACTTGCAGGAGAGTTTCAGTTATAATTTTAAAGTTCTTAAGTGTTCTTATTTTGCGCAATTCTTTAATGTAAAGTAAGTGCTCTCCTGGAAATGAGGAACATTAATGCATGAAAATGCAAGAGCTTCTGGGTTAAACATCCTACCTTGACATGGCAGGTGGAAAGATAACTTCATAGAATGACTTCTGTGTCAGCTGAGGAGATTTCAGTTTCTGCTCACCCGTCTGGCTGTTCTTGTAAAATTATACTGATAGTTTTAGACAGGCTTTTTAAGCCAATGAAAGGAAGAAGTCTGTGTATTTTTAGTGAGCTTGAAAAAGGTAGGCAAATTATAACAGTGGCTCCACAAAGAATATTTTATGTTCCTTACTTTCTTCTCTACCTTTCCATGACAATCCAATTGCAAGCATGCTTTTGTAAAGACATAGTTTTAGTGTAATGATGGCCAAATATGACCAGCTTGTTCTGATGGAAATAAAACTGGTAATTTGGTCAGAAATGTGTTTCCATCTGCAATCCTGCCCACAGGAGGGCAAGTTACTAGACTGTAATGGCATGCTGCCACTACCATCCTTGGAAATGATGACAGTAGTTGTAAAACGCTTCTGCAAACATCAGAAAAAGTTACCTGCACCTCATGATCACATTCCTCTTAAATTCAGAAGCAAGGACAAGTAGAAAAGCCTTCTTGGAAAGGGATGGATGATTTAAGAGAATGAATATTTATAAAGCATACTATTGGCTCATTGGAAAGACACTGATTGAGTTCCCATGTGCATCAGAAATTATGACTTCCATTCACAGACATGTTTTTTATCAGGCATATCACTGCCACTGTCACCAACATTATCTTTTTCACAAGGAGGGTTATTAAACTATGAAGTTTGTTCTTTTACTTATACAAAAAGTATAGTGCCAAAAGATAAAAATTTCATTTCCCAGAGAACTGAAGTCTGTAAGATTTTTAACAAATGGAATATGCTAACTAGAGATAAGCTGAATACAAGAATCATCCAAATAGTTTCTATAAAAGAGTAATTTATGGAGATTATTAAAAAATAAGGTTTTCTGTTTTCAGAAATGGTACAGAGACATTTGAAAAAGGAATGTTTCTGTTTGAAGTACCCTAAATTCTAGGAAATAATTGCCGCTGAGAACAGGTAAATAAAACATGTTTTTAATTGTAAAATTCTGGTTCACTTTGTTGCACAGGACATCTAAATTCTTTCCTCTCCTAATACAAATGGATTTTGATAAGATCATAAGAAATAACACTGGTCTGAAAGTTTCATTGCATTATGTACATTTCTCAGATGAGTTGATTAAAGCTATATTTTTTATAAGCAAGGGACATCCTTTATTTGATTATATAATAGTCTAAGGTGTCAGTTTGACTTTTGCAGTGTATAATACAGTATATGGCTTCTGCATTTGTGAGATACCACAAACTGAGCCAGACACATGCGGGCATTGCTGCAGAATACGCATTCCATAGGGACACATTCCATAGGTGAGGCAGCCATGCATTTTTGATGATGAAGTCCTTCCTGATCCTGTAGGAATCATCCATCCTTCACTGATGTTCTTTTTTTTTGGAAGGAATGGTTGCCAACGCCTTTCACTTGTAGGTTGTTATGATCATCTGAAGAGGTGAAATAGTACTCAGTATATTGAAATTCAGGGTAACATTAAACTCTTGGGGTATTATACCATATTCTGGAGCAATATGTTCAGATTAATACAACGCAACTGCACTGATTTCAGTGAATAAAGTGTCGTGAGCTGGTATGAAGTGGTATTTTCAGTTAAACAAAGGTCAGTTTCTTTTCTTCTACTTCTTGTGTGTTCTTGCATCAGCCCTAAATGTTAACAGAAAATCAAAACTGAGTGCCTCAATGCATTTGTTTTCCTGAATGATGAGTAAGAAATCAGAGAGTCAGTCCTTTTAGCATACAGAAGACTTCAAAGACAGACTTCTCTGTATGATTCTGGGAGTTCAGAATCTCAGTTTTGGCACTGTTTTCATCTGCCCCTCTGATTTTGTAAGCCTTTGGGAAGGAGTAAATTTGAATAAAGCTTAATATTTTAAAAAATAAGAAATGAGGGAACAAATTTTTCTCCCCAAGTGATTGAATGGAAATTGATCAAAGACTAAGAACGTGGAGTTTTATAATAATAAGAATAAGGATTATTTTATAATAAGAAGAATAAGGATTCTTTAGGATATTTTTTTACTAGGGTCATATAATTTTTCTTGAAAGTTAATTTCTTTCCTGAAAATCTCTTTTGGCCAAGTTCCATCCAGAGGTTTCTTATTTCATTTTCTGCTGATTTTTAATTGTCTTCATTTTGACATTCTTTGACAAAGCAAAGCTCTGACAGGAGGGATTCAAGTCCCTCTGTGAGTAGATACAGAGAGGGAGTGTCCATACGGGATGGTCCTAGGAACTGCAAAACCCACGTTCTACTTGAATTATCATTAGTTGCACTGTGCCTATACATAGTGTATTGTTACAGCAACAGTACCTATTCTTAGTCCTTTTTTACTAATCCAAGAGTCTGCACTATAATAAATATTCCATATCCAGATACCATAACAAATAAAGGCTCGAGTGCTCTGTATTTGTCTTGCAATAATACTGTTATGTTTTCTTTAAAAGCTTTAGTAAACAAATAAAATGCTTCCAAAAATCCATAAAAGGGAAGAGGGTTATGTCATTGTGCTGTATTATGAGACCTGAATAAATTAAACAGAACTTAACTGATTCTCTACTTTGGAGTTCTCCTGCACTGTGTTCTTTTAGGTCCAACGTGATTGCTGTAAAGGCGACATTATGTTTTACGCTATATATGATGCTGTAGAAAAGTAATGGGCTGTTTCTCTCCTATTCTTTTGGGCAGTTTTGGTATGAATCATGATGGAATTGGAAATTCCTGTGGGACCAAAGGTCATGAAGCAGCAAAGCTAATGGCAGCTCATATTACAGCAAACACCAATCCTTTCTCCTGGTCAGCTTGCAGTCGGGATTACATCACCAGCTTTTTAGAGTAAGTAATCTCTCAAGAAAAATGAGTTTTCAAAAAATTGACACCTTTTGGGATCAGTTGTAGCGATATACTGACCTGTTCTGATGGTTTACATTTTTATAATGAATAGACAGAAATACAGTGAGTCATTTAAAACTCTTTATTTCTGTAGAGCATTATTTCAATGTAATGGCAAAAGCTTCTTTTACTCCATTCACCACCTTAACAGTTCTCCACTGATTTTAATCTTCTCAAAAGATTCTAAAGTTCTGATCATACCTCATTACTTCATTAATCTGAGTGTGGGAAATAAAAGAGGGCAGGATTTATCTATGGATCATGTTTTGTTAGCATACATAATGTGAGGGAATCTAATGAAGGGAAGATGGTCATAGCCCTGTTTGTTTTGCATTTAATTCTTCAGATATTTTTCATGCAATCTTGTGGGTTTTTATCTATCAATGTTCTTTGGTACTACGGGTGAGAATATAAAGATTATAGAAGAGGATGGCATAGATCTTTATATTAGTACCTTAAAATTCTGATAACCTCTACTTCTGTGGTGATTTTATCCAGAAGTAGTTTGCTACCTGAAATTTCAGTATGAAAAAAACCAGACAGTCAAAATAGGTCATTCACAGAAATGTATCAATGTATACATTTATATATATTGATGATTCATAATGAAGCCTTGTATGTGTTTTAAATTTTGAAGACAAGTACATACAACCATGAGTTCACTGAGAACAGATTCTTAACAGATTTGTTTAGATGCTGAAAGATAGTCTTTATTGGAAGCAAATAACAGCTAGTTGGCAGCTTCAGTGTCATTAGTGCAATCATGCCCTTTAGAAATATAGGTTGTTCAGAAATTCGGACACTCTGCATTTTAAGAGAGGGACTTAAACCAGTCAATTGTCTAACCATGAGGCTACTAAGAAATTAGCATCTCCTTTTCTTTTAGGGATCTAAGTTCAGAATAGGATGCTGTCTTCTGTATCTTTTCTGAAGGGACTCATCTAGACCCAAACGGTTAGATTTGTTCAAATGTAGTTTCCCTCAGGATGCAGAGAATCACTGACTTGGGCTGTCAAGGTGCTTGAACTTCTGTAGAGTCAGTGGGTAGACACTAACATTTAAGTATTGGTGCTATTCAGAGGAAGAAAACTTCTCATCAGTTACTGTAATAGGTTTAAGGCATTTTGTATCACACCTCTGAACCTTGCATCCACACAGTTTCATATACTGGCTATTTAAGATGAATATTTTAGTCTAAACTAAAGCAGTAAATGAGTAAATCATCCTTACCATATATGTGTGGTACAGATTTCTCACAATCTAATTTCATTTGCTAAGGGGATATATATATGTATGTATTAATTTAACTCTAGGATTATTTTAAAAAAATATACTTAGATATTTTGTTTTATAATTACCAATTACTTATGTTAATTCAATGCTGTTCCTCTTAGTAGTCTCTCCTCTTTCTAGAATGTCATTGCAGTCTGGTTTTAACTGTGAAAAAGAATATGGTTTTCATATATCTTCTGAGATTATTTCACAGCTTTGTAGTTTTAACTGTAAGCTTACTGTTCAGGTATTACTTTGTAGTATTTGGGAGCTTGTTCTTGTTACACTTCTGCTGTTCTCTGTCTCATTTACTTCTATTTGTTGCTTTTCACCGAAAAACTAAATTTTGATCCCATAATTGTCCTGACAATAAGTTGTCTGTTAATGGGGACATAATTCAACATAAAGTGAAAACGTTATTTCTTATCTATGGATTTAAAGGAAAGGAACATGATAAAATTCTGTGGTATGTGTTATTCTGCAAATGTAATAGAGCTGAACATTTGTTCATATGCTCCTGCACAGTTTCAAATTTTAGCCTGATGCATGCAGTGGTCTTTTGAATTCTTACTGCCAGTTAAAACATTTTTATCTTGAGCGTTTATACCCTTTTTTAAATTGATTTAGTTTATTATTTACTGTTAGCACCTCTATTATTCTTTTCCATTCCATAGGTTTGATTTATGTTTAATTTTGAAATCTGTGGGATGGCAGTGAAATTGTAGTTATATTGATATAAAGCCAGAAGTACTCTGTTGATCTGGTTCCATAGTTCTAATCTCCTCAGGTTTTTTGAGATACTTCTCTATCATTGCCAGTGTTTGCAACTCTACTCAAATTACTACCAAAAATGAATTTCACAAAAATAATCATTACTGAAGATACTAAGTGATATTTGAACTAGAGAAAAACAACAACCTGTGCATTGGAGATTCAATGATAAATTATTTTTCATAATACTTCAGCTCTATTATTGTAACCTGGAATAAAGATGTTATTTTTTCTCAAAGCCATCTTGGACACATATTATGTTACACATTGCAATTTTTATAGATTTTTCTGTTGTATAGAATACAGTGTTAAATATAACTTTAATATAACTTTTCTTTCATCTACTAATCCTGGAATCTGTTTTCAAAAATATCAGATTTCTCAAACATGATCTATTCATTATAAATCTGTGCTTCTTCTTGTTTGTGGATCTAATATCTTATAAATGAATTGATAGTTTTTTCCTTAAAATATTTGATTTATTATTTCATAAGGTAGATAGTCTGTAAAACTGTACTTTGTTTCTCTAGTTTCTAGTTTACTCACCAGATTTTATACAATCTCAATGACAACAGGCAGCTGTTAGAGTAAAACATACCTTCAGGACAACTGCTAGAACCCAAAATCACTTTTTACCCATTCACACCTTTCCTTAAGACAGAGCAGCTCTGAGAGCAGCTATATTTCAGTTGCAGGTAGTAAACAGTTAGCAAGAATCAAAAAAATAATAGCAAGTTTCATGTGGCAACATATCTGTGATTGCTTTTAGAAGAGTCTGCATCCTCACAGGAAAAATGATTTTTTTTCCCCTAATATTTCTTGATGACTTAGCAACAGGTGAGAAAAATGCTGATTTAGAGCTTTAGAGGCCAAGCTGGTTTGGAATTCATTTAGTTGTGTGTAACAAGAAGGTAGGACTTGAGAGTATTAAATGCAGGTAACCAAGCAGAAACCAGGTCTCTGAGACCTTTTAAATGTATATCTTTGGACCTCTGCCCACGTTTGGGCCATGCTGTCATGGTACTATGTTAATGCAACTGGAATGAGTTTTGATAGAATTTCATTACACATTTACAGTATTTTATGGTAAGGAAGGCTAATGTGAATTTACTAGTTACCAGCTCAGGTTACCACTTGCTACAGCAGTTTTGCACTGAGGAGTAACCATGAAGTATCACCCGGAGGGTTCAGTCAGATAGTAGTTGGGAAAGCAAATTATTTTTCAGGCGTGCTGGAAAAAGGACGAATATGGCTCAAAGGCTGACATAAGACAAAACAAATTGTAATGCTAATAGGTCTACCAAAACTCTCAGCAAGGGTGATCAACCAGCACAGATAGTGAAATGGCCAAAGGAAATACTTTTTTTCTGGATAAAACATTCCTTGAAGCACATAAAAGCTGTTGTCTGCCAAGCTTAAAATAGCTGTTGTCTATCAAGCTTTTAGGTAGAGTGAAAGATTGACATAATTCAGTTTATCAACTGAATTGTTCATAAGTGCTTTGCAATGGCTTTAATTTCACTAACATTATATGGAACTGATTACTGTAGTACTGACTGAGAATTGGAGGCTGGGAGGGCAGTCTCAGGGGACAGAGACTTCTGTGAGATGAGTAGAAACCTGTAATATCTATTCATAGGAGAAAAGAACCAAGCCTAAAATTTTAGTGGCTGAAAAACAATTAGTATGAATTTAATTCTGTTCAATACGTGTGTGTGTGTATATAACTTCTACATTTTGGTATTAAAAAACTGTGTGATTTCTGAAATCATAGTTTGTTTTTCTTGTCCAGTAATAGGAGAGGAGTTAAGAGAAGCAAGATAGCCAGCTCTGTCTTTCAAAGGCAGGATTGTCTTTTGAAGATGGAGGAGAACCAAGAATCATAAATTATTTCATTAAGATCTATCACAGGAAATTCTTGGAGACACTCTGTGATTGCCATACAGCAGGATTTAGATCTTAGACTACAACTTTCTAACTCTGGAAGGGAGCCAAAACTATCTTGGTCCAAGCAAGCCCATGCAGACAATACAGGGAAAAAAAAAAAAGCCATCATTCAGTGTTCTGGTCCAGATATCATCTGCCCAAGAATCTTAAACGTACAAGTGGATATGCAAGGTAAATATAGAATATGTCTCATATATTATCTATGGCACACTGGCCAGTTCCCTCATACTCCAGAAATGTAAAGTAACTTTTGAAAAAAGTATAAACCAAGACTAGCTTTGAAAGATAAGATCAGATCAATCTTATAAAAATTTAATATCTCTTTCTTCAAATCAGTGGAGAAAATTTGCATGTGTTGACCTATATTTTGGATTATAATTTACTTATTTTCTTTAAATTATACTAAGATTTAAATTATTTTTTACTAACAGGCAATGAAATTAAAAAAATGTGCCCTCTTTTGATATAGATTTCTGAAACTTTGAAAGTCTTATGTTTTACTTAAAAGGCTCTTTAGTTGAAAAAAAGATCTAAGAGTTTCTGTAATTATGGGATGGCAGTATGGCTTTGAATGTTGACTTTGCAAGAATTACTCTTTGTCTACCTTTTGATTTATTTAAATATAAAGAAATTGTAAAGGGCAGAATCAACCTCAGATTTCCATTAACTTATTTGTAGAATATCTGATGAAATAAATGATTGGTCCAGTATTTTATATATTAGTATCTCCTGAACTGTTAAAATTGGATTTTGGAGGGAGGATGATTATGATAGATCCAATAGATTTTTCCTTGTACAGCTGCTGGCTATTCCAATGAATAAAATTAAGCTTTGGAACACAGGAAAGCATGAGGGTGCATTAAAGAAACAGCAAATTACTACCTCCAAGCAAAGGAGCTCCAAGGAACATTGAGTGTGATGAAAAGATTGTGCAAAATTTCAGAGTCTTTTGTATGAAATAGATACTAAGACAGAGCCAACCTTGGCATAAAAGAATGGAAAGAAGTAGATTTTATCAGAAGAGTGAGAGGTAAATCTGAATTTCCCTAACATTCAAGAAAGTTTTTATTTAGTGATTGCATTTGGCTTCATTTAATTGAAAGTACACCAAATCCAAATCTCAGTCTGTTACTTATGTCCAGATTCTACAAATATTTATGCCTAGATCTGTAGACTACTGAGCAATGTGCAGAATTTACCCATTAATGTCAAGTAAAGCAGCTTTTGTAACGTGTACAGAACTGTAACCTAGTGCTTCTAAGAAATCAATTTATACTTATAAATATGAAGTAAGGATTCTGTTATGAGTCAGATATATTGGCATGTAAATAATTAATGGTATGTATATGTAAAAATGCTCTCTGTTTTTGTTAATAATTTTTACTATTGCTTTTTTCATATTTTATGACTAATTTGGGATCAGAATTAAATAAAACATTATGTATGGTAGCAGTTTATGTATTTATGTATATGATTGTTTAGCTATAACAGGTATTCACAAATATTTATATTACATTTAATTTGTGATCATTAAGTGTAGCTTGCATTCTAATCCACATAATTATTATGAATTAAGCCATTGTGTGACATTCAAAACCAATTTTCAGAGCCAGTGTTCTGGGATATTTTCTTCAGCCATTGAAGGAGTTGAGTTATACTATGTAAGTAGGGATATTTGGGAATAGATACTGTAATAGGAACATAAACCCTGAGAGATCTACATCCATGGTTTTTGCTTTTTCTCTTTATTGATCTTGAGTACAACTGTGATATCTGTGCTGAGGTGGTGATCCTGAGTTTTGTGTTCAGTCTGTAAAGATTTAATCCCTGGTTGATATTAATTTGGTTGAGCAGTTAGTAGTGATCACAGCCTGAAATCTTAAACTTTCCTAGAATGTTCTAGTATTCTTGTTATCCTTTCAAACAGAAGAGTAATTTGCTGTCATGTGATATTAAAATACAAAAAAAAAAAGTTTAAATTATATTGTAGAGTGTTTTAAAATGGTCTCTGGAGACACTACACTGGAATACTGGGCTGAAATGACATCAAGCTTAGCTATTTCATAATTGAAACAAGTCCCAGTATGTCCCATAAAACTTCACAAAATTAACCTAAAGTTAGGAAAATGAGAAAAACTGTGAGTACTATTAGTACCTTGTAGAGTAATAGAATGTAATGGTCAGTTCGAGATCATCTTATTTCTGTTGTAGGCATTAAAGATTTATCCACGCCATGTTAAAAAATGCAAATGCTCTGCAGGGATATCCTGTAGATTTTTTGACTTGGTGTATATACTACCTGTAGAAGATAAAATCACAAAGCACAAAAGCAATTATGAGTAGAAATTTTCTAAAAATTGGGGCATTCTTTCCAATCCTTTTTTACATCTACACTTTTATATGCCTGACTGATAATAACTATGAGATCTCTGTTTATAAAGTTCTCCAAAACCATGAATCTTCTTGGACCCTTTTGGTTCATTCCCCTAGATTTAACATAATTTTTTTTCTCAAGGATCTGGGCTTTGCTTTGATGGAACAAAGAAAGAGAGAACAGGGACATACACACAAGAGTATTGGACCATTCCCAAGTCCTGTAAAAGTTTTCTGGAAAGGTTAAATGGTCCTCAGCCTGTATTCATCCTTTGTACAGCTTTGGTCAGACCTTTCATTACCAATGGAAAGTCTCTGGTTTTATTAATGTGTTTATAAAGATCATGCCATTTCTTTTCCAGGATACTTCAGTTCCTGCAATGCAGTATCAAGGGTCAGTTTTGCTCGACTGCTTGAGATAAATAATAGAACTGAAGCAGAAGGAAAGTCAGAAATAAATTTTCAGTCTAGAGGTTGTGATATAATGTAGCTAGTAAGAGAACAACTTTTCAGTAATACTTTTCTTAATTACTACAACAATTTTTCATTATGCTGCAAATCTGGTAATTAGAGCAGAAGAGTCATATTTTTGTATTCAATGTAAGGATTTATGACTTGCTTTTCTGCCATTGTGTATTTCGTAGAGTAGGTATAGATTTACATTTACAAATTTAGAGATTTAGAATGGGTTCTGTAATCTAATTTGGGCAGGGGTCCATATGCCTGTGGAGGGAAGTCACCGAAGGTAATGAGGTTTCTTCAAATGCTGTGCCCTCAGCCGTCTGTTTACAAGATAGCAGTTTACAGTCATCTTGTCAACTACAATCTTGGAATCTATGGAAATGTTCCCCTCATATGGCAATACTAGCTCAAGCTGTGCCAAATGCTAAACTTCTCACTGCTTGTTTAAGGAAAGATGCTATCTGTAGTTTAGTCCAGACGTTGCAGAAAAATCAGCTGTACATCAGTTTTTTAATACTGGAATTATTAACATGCATTTCTCATATATGCAAAATACAACACTGACATATTTTAAAAGATTGAAGGATATTTTCCCAACTTCTGCTACTAGAAAATATATATACTTGCAGCAATTACCTGAGGTAAAGGGGAAAGTACACCATTTTTTTTATGTCAGAACCACACAGTTGATATTTTAAAAGTAGATTTCAACTGAGGGGATGCATTGGTGTGGTGTGTGTGCATGCATGCAGGTGAATCACACCGAAATCCTTGGAATTTGTCATCAAATACTGTATTTTTTCCAGTATTTACCTGGTTCTTGCATTACTTGCTATTTGCCACCTTCTGAAGGTTGGCAAAGGTTGTTTCTTCATTTCTCCAAAGGATCTTTTCTAATATTTCAAAGACTTGATCAAAATAGATTTAAAATAAGAACATAAAATGTGTAGTTAAAGGACGCTTTTTGCTCTTTTTTTATCTGCAGATGAAAAGTATAGAAAATTGGAGATCTCCAAAAAACAGTGTAGAACATTCACTTCTGAAATTACGTTCCTTTGGCAAGGTGCATGGAAAAGATTTGGAAAAAAACAGAACATAAGTGCTGGCAAAATTGGTAGGAATGTCGGAAAAAAATTTTAAGTGTTGCCATAAGAATTCTTTGAAAATCCTCACTTATTCACATGTGAAATGAAAGTAAAAAAGCATCTGTCCTCTTTTATGCACACTGACCCAATAAAACTGAATAATTGTATTTAGCAAAGTACAAAGTTTTCTAAACAGAGCTCAGTCTGGTTTTGGCTTTCTTTGTCATTTATTCCACTACACTAAAATATTGTGGTTGAATATGGGCATATTTTGGAAAAAAATCATCAACCACTGAACAAAACAGTGAATATAAAAAGAAGAAAATATTGAAGTTTGCAAAGACGATTCTTTTGGTTCCAACATGAATTTTTTAGGACTAACTATTAGTACAGTAAAAAAAGAGCTTGGATACAAATACAAATTTTTTCACTCATCATAGTATAGGTAAACTTGAAGTTCCTGCAGAATTTTTACCTCTGTAACCATTTTCTTCCCTCGAATGGAAGAAAAACTTGGATGTTAAGGTCCTGATCCTATAAACATTTTGTCATGTTGAAACTTGAACGTGTTTTAGTTTTATATAAACCAGTTGAGTTGCTTCTATCTATAAGATTATATTTTGCTGTTTGAAGGATCAGAAGGGTAATTTCAAATTGTAAACTGAATTTCTTGCATTTGCTTGATTTGGTTTTTTTTCATTCTATGACTAAATGTAGCTGTTCTTCAGTGAAAACAAATAGGAATCCTAAACAAAAAATGAAAATCAGTCTTGTGTGGCTCAGAAATTATCACACTTTTAAAAAGGATAATATATAAAATTATTTCACAATCTAAAATAAGCATTTTTAAAAATAATAATGATGAAAAATTATTTTAACTTTCTAATTCCCTCTAAATATTTTCTCTTGTTTATATGGGTGTACCTTCTTAGTGTCTGTTTATTGCAATCATATTTGTTTCACACCCAGCACTGTTAAAAGTAATAACTAGATACATAATATCATTACTGTGATTTACAGTCAGTAGAATTCCTAATTGATTTGGTCCTTTATGTTGAACAGTTCGGGCCGTGGTACTTGCCTTGATAATGAGCCTCCCAAGCGTGACTTTCTTTATCCAGCTGTGGCCCCAGGTCAGGTGTATGATGCTGATGAACAGTGTCGCTTCCAGTATGGAGCAACATCCCGCCAATGTAAATATGGGGTAAGAAGTCTTAATCCTTATGCTGAGTGTTCTGCTTAGTTATTTGTATATATTCCTTTATAGCATAAATCTGTAGTTAGCTGTAGTAGTGGGTTGCAGATTTCCGGTAGCATGTCCGATGCCATAATTTGTAAGCAAAGGGTTAATTTTAATCCTTATGCTGCATCTTTTGCTTGAGCCCTTTGTATGTGCTGTACACTAAATGTGGGTAAGGATGAGCTGGGTAAGCCGTTCTTTAATTGTAGGGAGAAAAAGAGCCAAGAACACTTGAGCCCAATCCTTGTAAAGTGTAATTGAGAATTTTCACTGACTTCGCTTGATTGAGATCAGGTTTATATTGTATTAATCTTGAAACGTGAAGTCTGTGGTTTTGGCTTTAATCTCTCCATATAAAGCTACATTTTGGAGCCCCTTTTGTACTTGTATTAATTTATCAAATATGATTTTATTTTCTTGTTTGTTTGTTTGCTTGTTTGTTTGTTTTTCCCCTGACATTGAGTCTATTGCATCTCACGTTATTCAGATATCTATTTTGTAAGATGAACTATGGTTCTTGGAATAGATTAACATGAAGCTAGATAGCTGGATAAAATACTGAGTAGCAAAGTACTAGCAAAGATTTGGCTGCAAGTACCAGTCTGCAATAATTAAAGTAAATAAATTTACAGTAGAAATAAAAACTTTCACATGTAGGTCATTGTGTTACAAATATTTACTTAAAATCTTCCAGCCAAAAGTATGCAGTTAAGGGCAAAAAAGCATTCTGCTATGCTTGTTATGAAATAATCAGCTGAGACCACACTAAGTAAACATTGAGAATGTATCTTATGGCTTAAAAGTAAATAGTTTTAATAATTTTAAATTTTTAGATTATTCAGATAAAATAATGAAATAAAACAAGAAATTCTATTTTTAATATTTCTGGGGTGATAAATGCAATATTATTTGGGATGCCTCTTTGGCAGTTTGCATTTTAGAAATGATCTAAGAACTATGCAGCTGGCTAACTAGTTCTGAGCCTTCTGATTCCTCATCAAGCCTCTTTTGGCCTTTATTGTTCCTCTTTAGGTTCTCACTTCCCATCACTATTCTTAATGGCCCTATTTCCTGTCTCTTCATCTAAATCATACCATTTTCGTTTTCTTTTTTCCTTACAAACTTTCACCACAATCTTTTATTTGCAGACTAGGGAAATCTGCAGCTATTTAATCTATGATTTATAGCAGTTTTGGAGACATATTGCATTCTAAATTAAACTGGAAAGTTCATAATGTGCAAAACCTGGCTTTTCCATATATATGTAGGGTTTTTTAAACACTGTTAAACTGTGTAGCCATTGTTGTGATGATCATACTGTACAGTGCATTTTCTTTCTTAAGCCGGTTTCTAAACCAGAAATAACTGGAAGTAATGAAGACATATAGGTTATTTTTGCTTTTTGCCTTCTGATTTCTTTTTTTTTTAAGTTTTTTTTGGGATTCCCTAAGAGTTATGGAAAATATGTTGACACTTAATTGAGGCAATGTCTTCATGAAGCTATGTGTTCATTACCAGACATCTAAATTGATAGAGGGTGAGGTGTTCCATCACTGTGCCATCAATATGAACATAGTTTCCAAGTGTCTCAGAAAATAACCACACTATTTTGATCACAGGATTCAAACTGCATCTATTAATATATAAGTTATTGTAGAAGTCTTGTAGTATCCATTCTAAGAAATAATATGAATTTAAAATAGTATATACATTTAAAATATTATCTGCCACGGCCATAATGCTCTTTAAATGTGACCATGGTGATTATTGTCTTAGAGATTTGAAGTGATAATTTTGAAGCAGGGGGAAACAGTTTTTGGGAGATTGTAGTGCAAATAATAACCTAGTTAGTGCAGAAAATAACCTAGTTAGAAAAGATTTCTTTATGTATGAAAGGGTTTTGGGACTGAAGAGTGAAACTGGATCTAAATGCCAGGAGAAGCTAAATTGAATACTCTGCTCAACTCTCTTATTATCAAAAGTAAACAGTCAGTGCTTTGGATATTTCTTCTCAATGTACTATTCAATGAAGATGTCATAAATAGTTCATGGATCTTTTTCGAAAACACACATGCAATTATGATAGAAGAACACAGCAAAACCCACCTATTTACAGCTCATTTCAAGCATTTCTTTTAGCCCTTTTTATTTAAAGCATATAAAAAAAGGTAGCAGGTTTTCCAAGAGGGAATTTTGTGACCCAAAAGGAAATAAATTCCAAGTCTCAGAGAAAATTGCTTGCATTTTTCTCTTGCTCATGTTCTTTACTGGTTTTTAGTGGCAAGCCATGACAAGAGACACAATTGAACTCTCAAATCAAAATACATGCAGGCAGAAAATCTTCTGTGGCCTGTGATGAACCTGTTGATATAATTGGTGTTTTTAAAAAAACTTGGAAAATCTTCACATTCTTTCTGCGTAGGAATTCTGCCACAATCTTCTCACCTTTAGAAAAAGTACTTCTTTCAACCATGTAGCTTTAATGTTAATCTATGTTTCTTGCCTTTTCTCCCTTATTTCCTCATCTGCTTCCTCTGGGTGTTAAGTCAAACTGTTGCTTTAGATCATAGATCCTGTCCTCATTCTGCAATGAATTTTTCACTGTTAAAGTTGGAGCTGTTCTTACTTAGGATTGTGAAGTTAAATAGCATGAGAGGTGGTTGACCAATTAAAGCATCAGAACTCAATTACTAAAGGACTTCAAGTTTCTGCTTTTATGTGTGTTTGTTTACTGATGAAGGGACAATCTGGCATAAAAAGGAACTCTTCCGTTTTGGTACTGTTTTGAGGACTACTAATCAAACAGTTTAGTTACATTCAGACAGAACTCTTGTAGCAACAGCACTGCGGCTATTGGTCAGATTTCTCTGTGTTGTTTAGCATATTAAGTGAGACAAGAAGTCAAGGTGATGTCTTAGCTGTTTGAGCTGAAAAAATAAAGCTGTGTTTTAGCAAGTAGACACTGATCTTTCTAGTGTTACATGTGCGTTGTTCTTTATACTATACTATATTATACTGATCAATATACTGTATTGTGTCCCTTTTGATACAGGGAAAATGTTTCAGAATTTAGGTGAAGAAATGGGTATTTTGAATATAAAAGTGAAAGGCAATGGCTCAACCTATTTAAAATATTTCATGTTTAGGGCATATTTTCACACTCAGGAGAATGTTAAATTTATGGCTTACAGTGATCCAAATTCTAATGGTGGAAATTGCACCATTCAATACTGATGCATAGCTTTTTCCTAAGGACAATACATGCTTTCAGGTATCTTACTGAATTCACTGCAGTGGAATGTTTTGAGGTTGTTAGAAACGGTGCTAGTTCCTCTTCAGTTATGTAACTGCTGGATAACTTACATCTACTAGGATGATGCAGTGTGGATTTTCTTCTGCTGATTGTGCGTCAGATGTGTGTCAATTCTCTGCCCTGTTTGTGTTTTAGTTCCAATAATAGTTCAGAACCTCCTTTTTAGTCATTTGGTTTAGGTGATTGTAAGAGAAACTTTTTCATTGACTTCTGATCTTAACTTCTGAGCATCTGCTGAGTAACAGTTGGCTGTTGGCTAGCTCTGGGTTAACTCAGGAAAGAATTCCAGTCTTGACTTTTGATTTCTCTGCTCTATGAATTTAAATAATACCTGAAAAATGCCTAACTTACTGATTTTGTGGTTCAAAATAATGCTCTGCTTTAGAGCTGGTCCCTACATTTTTAGGAGAGAGGCTAAAACCTCAGATATTTTAAAAGCAGTTAATACTTTATGCATATGGTTGGTATTGCTGTGTTGCATTTTACGATCTGTGGAGCTGCTGGCTGCTAGCAGCAGTGTTTCAGAGATAGTAGCTTACAATTATTTGGTATATTTTTCTTGCATTTTATGCCTTTCTACTGGCATTGATCAGCTGACTTTAAAATCCAGGAGACTAAATATGATACTATATATCTATAGTTCTAAAATATTTCCACTAGGCCAAGAAACCTGAATTGCAATTGACCCTAGTGATTGGGTGATACAAATTTTAATGTTCATTAATTAAACTGTCACTTTTCTCTTGAAATATGGATGTGGTTTACTCCAGTTAAATAAAGAGCAGTAGCATTGAGCTTGAGGTAGGGGTTTTACAGGAAGATAGAAGCAGAAGCAGATTCTGGAAGCTGGTGATCTTTCACAAGGAAAGGCAGAGAAGCCACTGTTGTATCTTTTCACCAAAGCTACTCTTTTCCTTTTGTTTCCTCACTGTTGATACTATGCCTAGGATCATGAATTCCGTTGAATTTGGGCATAATAATAACTTACTGTAAAGTGCCTTTTTTGATCCTAGTTTCATATATCATACCATAACTAAGTTGCCCTTATGCTTGTTAGCTGAACGTATGTAGTTTCATCAGATGGATTTATTTTGCATTGCTCACAAAGTGATGTTAAAAGTATGTGTAAGCAAAGAGAGGAATTGAAGATACTGGTATCATACTCTGTCATTTTTGTCAACCTTTTTTTTTTTTTTTTGCCCTAGTCAGTTGAAAGAACTCTTGCCACTGTCGTGCAGGCCTTCAGCATTGCAAATTATTAAAGTTTCAAGCTTTTCTTGTGTAAGGACTTACAGGATTGTGTTGTAATTAAATGAATTTTGTTCCCTCTTTTTTCTAAGTTTATGGTGTGTATAGCTGAGGGAAGTCCCAGAAGTTTTCCTCTTTCAGGAACCTAAAGCAGTTCTGCATCCATTTTCAAACGAGTTCCTGCAGTCCCCTTTTTTTCTTCATTATGACTATCTTGTCTTCAAACACCCCTCTTTTTCCTTCCTTTCTGTCTTTGTTTTTCTCTCTCTTAGAGACATAGATATCAACACCAATGTGCCTGCCTCTTATGAATGCTGTTAAGAAAGTACAAAGAGAAGCTGATGATGAGAACAGGAGAAATACATTAGATGATCGTAGAAGCAATAATGGTTGAGATTCCAGATACCAGAATATAGTTTGAATAAAGATGGACAGGTTGCATGGGTTTGAAAGGGAAGATGGTACTTGGAGGTGATTGACCTTGTAGGGTTCCTTTAGTTTCCTTAAAGTTCACATAGGCACCCAATGTTTCTTAAAGCATGTTGGAAACATAATACAAAGGTAGGACTTAAGTTTTGTATTCTATTTCACATTCTTTGGTGTGATTCACCACTTAATGAGCTTTTGGTAGTGAAGCACTAAAATGGTAACTTTTGGGTTCTTATCTGGATAAAACTTTGAACCTTCTAAAGTTCACTTATTAATTAGGGTCTTCTAGTTTTAGTCAAGTTGTCATCTTCATTTCAGCAGTGAGCCTGAAAATACTCTGTTGATGATTTTCAGGTCTGAATTGCAATTCAAGCTAATTGTTTTTATGCTTTCTTTTAGCAAATGCTCATCAAGAGGTGCAGCATATTATAAATTCAACATGCTGAAGTAACAGGCAAACCTATTTAGGATTTTTAAAATTTTATGAACCAAAGGTGAACCTCCCAAATTATCATAATTTAATTTGCCTTGTGAATGTATTTCCCATCATTTTTTTAAATTTTAATTTTGTAGGTTGAACTACTAACTTTTGTCAGAAGTTTTCATTAGTTTTGAAAACAAGAACAGCACAGCAATTTGATCTTTGCTCATATTACTGAGTTTTCATCGTGCTGTATTATAACAATTTATGATGATTATGATATAGGATGCTTAGATGTTGCATAATTTGAAATGCCTATATGTAACTCTGCATGATGCAACAGAAAGAGGCTCCATCATTTATAATACTTAGGCAAAATGAAGGTAATTTGATTTGCTGTGTTTTTTTCTCTAGATGAGTTCAGCTTTGTTTAATTTACTGCAAATACAAGCATCCGAATTCCAAACTGAAGTCATGGAACCCTAAGATACACCGTTACAGGTTGTCATCTATCTTGTCTTGATCTTGTGAAAGGCCTCAGCTTCAGTTTATGTTTCCTGGATTTTTAAAACTTTTCCCTTGTTTACTTTACAAATTAGTAGTTACTAAATCCAGACAGTTGGAGACTGACTTTCAAATAATTTTTTAATTTTCAGATTATGCTCCTTTCTCTTAGTTTCATTCAATTATTCAAACAAATAAAATGTTGGCCAAATATACATGAGCTTCATCCTTTTCTGAGGAAGAAAAGACTACCCTAGAAGGGTCACCTGTTGGTGGGTGGGTGTAGGTGTGTGTGTGTTTGTGTGCTTGTGTGCATGTGTGTGTGTGAAAAAAAAGCACGATACTTTCTATTAGTTATTTTGGGCTTGACTTTTTCAGGGCAGTTTCTTGTATGTTTTTAAGGCTGGCTTATTAAAAACCATTGGTTAGAGGTGTTACAGATAATGGTGGTAGTAAGGAAATAGCTCTTGGCAGTAACTAAAGTAGGAGCAGGTATAGGGTTCATGGGGTTGAGCTGGAGAAGCGAAAGCTTTATGAACCGTAGTCAGAACCGCTTTGTTTAACTTTCCAAAGTCAGTTGAAAATAAGGAAGACTTAGCCATAGGAACACCTTGTCTAATTCCATCTTCATTTAATCAAATAACAACACAGATGGATTTTTTACTTCTTGTTAGGTATCTCATTTGTTTTCAAATGGCTATTAATGTTATTTTTCATTTCATGTACAGGGTGATGGAGAGTATACTTCAGAGTCTATGTTTTCTTTTAAATGCAGTACAGTGGGGAAAAATAAACAGTATCTTAAATTTGGCTATATTTAAAAGATATTACCAAAATACTTTCATTTCTTGGGTTTAATATAAATTACATCTACAAATTGATACATTGTTATTTTTGTGGATCTTTGGTGCTTTGAATAGCTTCTCTTTGAGGAAATATTCTGGTGATTTTAGGATATTGTATATCTGTGTCAAACAGAACTCCTTTCTGATTTAAGGAGAGGTTTCTGCTCACACATTAATAGTATGATAAAGCCCATAGTAATTTTTCAACACTATCATTTTGTCTTTAGGGATTTACTGAGGTAAATTCCTGTTGAAATTACCATCTGAAAAAGGATTATCAGAATATGTCAATAATAATATCTAGTTTTGATGTACTGCTTCTCAAAACAATTTAGGAATAAATATTTTTTTCATTTTGTGAAGTAGAGAGGTGAGTTGACCTGCTTGTTATCTTCTGGCAAACAGATGAATGACTAAAATAGTTCTGGAGTGCTGTATTCATTAATTCACACTGTTGAATTAAAATGTCAGGCTGGTATTAGATCAGTGAATTAGAAGAGTCTAATGCACCAGAGGAGTCTAAATATACAGAAAGAATCCTATTGAAAGGAAGTTGTCAAATGCTTCATTTGTAGAGACAAATGGTAAAGACATTAATTATTACTTCCACTTACGTGATGTATAGAAGGTATACTTGTGTAGGTATGTCAGAAGTGGGATTCTGCATATAAACTCTGGAGCAAAAACCAGAATTCTAGATTCAAATAATCCTGGAACATAGATGTTTTGAAACTCCAGACTGCTATCCAGACCTGATTTTTTGCTTTTGTCCATATCAGAATGTTCGAAATCTTTGTTTCTTAATGCGGTTGAATGTTTTGCTTTTCAGAACATTGGAGCAAACTCCATGAGTAAGAACAGCTATTAACTTAGACATTTGAACTTGGTCAGATCTAAAAAAATTGAAGGTCAAAAGTAGAATTGTCACAGTCTGACTCTTTTTTATTTAACAATATAAACCATGTGTGAAGAATGAGTGAGTAAATTACACCCATTTTGTTAATCAAAATGAGGAAGTAAATTAAAGGTTAAAGTAAATAAGGCAGGATTATTACAGGAGGACCTCATACTGTGTCTGAAAATAAGTCATTTTACATTTTAATTTTGTAATCTGTACTGTACTGAAGTTTGGATTCATGGTTGATTTAGATGTGAAATTGTTTTAGTGTTGAATTTTAGCACCTTAGTTGGTTGCTGTTAAATTTGTAATTGAGCTAAATTTTTCAAGAAGTTTTGTGATGTATCTTCTGTTACTTCTCTGTTTTATTTTAATTAGTATATTTATTTATATATGTATCTTAATTTGATATATATGTATCTTAATTTAATATATATATGTATCTTAATTTGAAGATTTTTCAGCTGAGTGAGAAAAATCAAATTTGCTCAGAGTTTTACGTAAATATTTATACTGCTTGCATTTCTTTATTGAAAGAAAACTAATTTGAAGAGTTCTGCATTGCCTACAGGTAGACTTTTACAAGGGGCAGTTAATCTCCCAAAACAGGCTTAATAATTTTAAGTTTTCATAGAGTCAGACACTAAATAGGATTAATTAAGTTAGGCCTAATTGTCAAAAATTAGATGGAAAGTCCAGGAATCACCAGTTTTCATTCAGTTTAATTTCAAACCGTTCCTATAGTCTATTTTTTTAATGGACTGTAGAGAAGATACCTTGCTTCTGCCAATCATGAAACTAAATACACTGTACTAACATCCCTGCAAGAATGGCACCAGCTGTTTTTAAACTTTGTAAATAATTTTGCATTCTTCAAGAAAAGATTCTACTGTTGAATTGTTGCTGCAGCCACTAGAGAGTAATGTATAAATATATCAATTTTTATATGCAGTACAATGCAAGAAATATGAATCTTGGGGTAAAACTTAGCAGTTGTTCCTGATGATGTGTAAAGAACACATCATATAGGGTGTATAAGTGCCAGATAACTTATTCATTACCTCAGAGAAACAATGAACCTGGAGGGGAGTGGACAATAACTTTAATTCATTCACACTGTCTTTTCCTCTTTCTTTTTCTTTCAAGTTTCACTATAGAACCTATACAAGGATTTTTTGTAGAATATTACTTCAAGCAGCAGTTAAATAAAATGAAACAGTAAGGATTATCATAAGATCGTTTTAAAGATCTTGTTATATTCCAAAATTTAAAAAAATATTTTAAAATATAGAATATGTAAAAGGAAGTTGTGAACTTTTGCACAGATCCCAAAGTAATACAGTAAATATTATTATGTAAGTAATTTACTGTAAAAGCAAACATTCTTCATTCTTTTGTGTGTACACAGCTGAATCCAGGGGCAACTGAAGCAACTGTGAAGATTTCCGGTGTTCACCCAATTTTGGATCATGCCCACACTATGAATTTCAACCCTTTGCTAGTTTTAACAATTTATCTCCAATATCAGCAGATCTGGCTTAATTTAAATTAATAAATGGACAAAACCAAATAAGAAAATATGGTAGGAACAAAACGATTATTTGAAGATCTCAGTTAGTTTAACACTGACAACATAGGGAAATAGGATAGGATAAATAATTTATGGAAGAGCAGCTGCAAATCTGAAAAGCCTAAAGGAAATATTTTAGTATGTAGGTTAGTTAGTTCTAACTAAACATGCACTGCTTTAACAAGTGTTGCAGAAGAGGAATGTGGCTAGTCTGAGCTCAAAAACTTTCTTTTTACATAAAGGAAAGAAAAATAATTGTTGCTGTTTCAAATCTCAAGATTATTGGTATCCTTTTTGGCAGGTAATTTTGAGGCAGATAGCAGCCTTAATGGAGACACTACAGCTCATCTGAAGACTACTTCTGTAACACTAAAATATACTAAGCCCAGTCTTAGCAAAAGTCAAGAAAAAAAGCAATTATAGAACATTACTTACATTGCAGGTGTGAAAAAAATATTATTGTCTAGTTTTGATGCTTCCAGAATGGTTTTTTTTGGGCAGAGTATTCTTAGGCAAAATATAGTGGCTTCAAAATTGCTGCTGTGACAGCTGTCTTTAGATGTTTCTCTGCAGACGATGTCTTAATTGTCTCTGTTCAAAACAAATTTTTGCATACTTGTTTGTATGAGGACTGGAAGAAATTTTAGGCTTTTATTCTGATCAACTTGCTTCTCCCTTCTTTCCTAGGAAGTGTGTAGAGAGCTCTGGTGCCTCAGCAAAAGTAACCGCTGTGTTACCAACAGCATTCCAGCAGCAGAAGGTACTCTTTGCCAAACAGGGAGCATTGAAAAGGGGGTGAGTACAAAAAGTTTTATTGTTTTAAGAAGCAATTTATTGTTCAAAGACTACAAGAAGAAAGAACTAGAAAGTCAAAGTATTTCACAGAAATTACAACAGTTCAAACAAAAATTTTTCCATTACAATGTACACATAATATGTGTACATTGTAATGGAAAGTGTTCTACAGAATTTTTTCACCATTATTTTAAATGTGTAATTTATAAAATATTTATCCTTTCTGTAAAACTCTAGAGCCTGGATCAAAAAACAACCCCCAAACTTGTTCTATTTCTTATGTCTATTTTTTGAGTAATTTTTGTAATTTTTTTAAAAAAACTCTTCAGCTCTAATCTTTATTTGATTTTATACCACTCCTTGATTAAGAATTGTTACAGCTTTAGGCCTGCCATGGACTTTGAAAATGTGCAACATAATCTAGAGTCTGAACTATGTAATTCTGTTAGAAGGGAACAGAATTTTATTTTTTCAGATATATGCCAAATCATACAAGCATATAGAAAAAAGGATGACTCCATAAAAGGATTTTATAAAAGCCTGTATTTCCCAGTGACCTTTCTATTTTGACTTTGAATTATTTTTTCATTATTCCGTTATGCTTGCATAACTGTTTGGCTTTACAGACTTTGATAGAGAGTCAGATAAACTCTTCTACCTAACAGAAAAGTACAGAAAGATAGTGTTGCAATAGATACATTTAGCACTTCAATATCTGTCTGAATATGAGAATTTTGATTTTGAAACAATCTCTGTATATCAGTAGTTTCAGACAAGAATATTAGAAGACTGTTTCTCAGTTACAAGGCAAAATCTATACAGATCTTGAAAAGGAGAGAAAAATATTTGAATTGATTTTAAAGATATGTACTGGGGAGGAAAAAATACATTCTACATACCTTTTTTCAAGATAATCTATTTTATGCAGGTTTGTACAAAGTGAAGAGAGTTTGTTACATTAAACCATTTTGAGTCTCTGTCTGAGAGTGGTTGCATCTGTTCATGAGATTCAGTGATCCAGATTGGATTTTTTTCTGAACATCTATTTTCACTCTGACTTTTGTCATACTAGCTGAGCTGGTTTCAACAAAGATAACAGTGCATTTTGACTTGCAATCTGATGTTTAAACAACAAGAATGAAGGCTTTTGGGCGCTGTCACAGTTTATTAATGTGTGTTGACAGCTTCATTCAGGGCCCATGACCTGGTATAGTTCTGATGGCTTTTCCATGCTGGGTTTGGAAATATTGGTAAACCATGTTAAATAAATTTGTTGAACTGGTCATTTTAAAAAATAGAGTGAATAGAGCTAGGCAATAAAAATAGAGGGACGTTCACAGTTTTACCAAAAATGTTGCCCTATATTAGAGTAATAGAAAATGTTAGAAGCCCTGCTCTTAAATCAGCAGTCTAGGTTTATTTTGGAACCATCCTCCTTTTTGATGACAAAGAGTAATTTACCTCAATTTATGTTTTTTGAACCATGAGACTACAAGTTGAGATTCTTTTAGACACTGTTGATCTATTCCCTTGTCAAGAAGTTTTAATCAGTTTGCTCTCTGCCAAACATCTTTTTCCAGCCACCAGTCACCAGCATTTTTTTCCATTGTGAGATTTTAGAGGGAAGTGAGAGAATCCATACCATTTTACAAAGATAAACCTGTTAACCTAATATGCCTGTTAACAGCAGAAAATTCTGTCTATAAACTCTATCCACAAAGCTTCCTGTAAATTAATAGTTCCTGGCAGCAATAAACCAGAAATCATGAGCTTTTTCCAAATATGTAATTTCCTTTCCCAAAGAGTAATGTGAAATAAATAGGTTACTGTGCTGTAACACGTTCTTAGTGTTGTAATAATATTGTTATTATTGTTAATATTGTTATTATTATTATTATTATTTTGCAGTCATTCTGTGCAAATATATAATAAATTAAATTTCCAGCTCTAAATACCTGACAAGATTTCAGAGTATTTAATTGTATTTGTATATTTACTTATGTATTATGTGTACCAAAAAGTCCAAACCATAATTTGATGCAATATATATTAATATCTTATTGGCAGAATGTGTAGGGATTTCTACAATTAAAACAGCCTAACCTTCTATAGTAAAACCTTCTTTCAGTTGTTTTTATAGACTTGCCAAGCTTTTAACCCTTTGGGCTGAAATTTTCCGTGGTAGATGTCTGCTTACCCAGGAAGGTTTTTACAATGTTTTCCATAAGAGTTATTCAGCTGTTGTCTGCATACAGGGAAAAAGAATAGAACTGTTTCTTGCTGTTGATGGAACTGGTACATCTGTTCTCTTCTGAAGCTTTAATATATTCATGGTTTGGTGAAGGGTTTTGCATATCAGCTGGGTTCAAAAAGGTACACTTTTCCTAATTTGTAATAAGAATTTTAAATATGCATGAAGCTTCTCTGTGGTATTCCTAGAGATGTGCCTGTGAAGGTAAATTAACTGATAGATTTTTTTAAAAATACTGTCATTAAGAAATTGTGTGTATAAAACAATAAGACAAAACTGATAGGAACACTTATGCTGTGTTTTAATTTACAGTAATAAAAAAGGTGACCCTTTCTATTGATCACAGATTACATCCATGCTGGGGATAGAAAAGACGGGCACACCATGCAAAAAATGCAAACACAGTGCAGAAAGGATAATTTATCTAGCTACATTGTGGGATGATTTAACTTGTCTTTGGACATTAACATAAAATAAATGTACGTTATTATTGAATATGACACTTCTTTGCAAAATAATTGTTGAATCAATGATTGAAAATTAGTAGTTAAAACTTACACTAATATTTTTCTTCCTCATACAAAATAGGAAATAAATTTTTCTCTATATTAGAGTACTTGCTGTGTGGTTTTGCTGAAATCATAGTGTTATAAATGTTAATTCTGTAAAGCAGCTAATACTCGTAAAAGTATCTCAAATGTGCTACGTATCATATTTTATTTTCATTAGTTATTTCTTCAGAAAAAATTTCAGAGTGCTTTTATTCACAGAGGATTTGCATATTTTATGTGTATTTGAATGCATCACTGTCATCTTTCTGCTGAAATAATGGAAAATTATTCTTTCAATATTAGAGAAGAATTAATATTTCAGATCTAAACCTTCTGTGTAGAACAGTTCTTTTAAAATATGTCCTCTTCTTTCTTCATATGGTGACTACTCAATAGTTCTAACCTCATTATAGCAGATGAAGTTGCTGTCATTCTTGGAGGAAACACATTTCTGCAGTCCCATTAGAAGTAATGAAGACTTTTGTAATTTTAAATTATTATGACAGAGATTGTATGCATCACTGGCTTCTAGTGAAAGATAAATTTTTACTAGAAAATTAAGAGACAGAGAGGTGAGGATTAAATCCTCAGATTTAAGTTCAGTAGATGAGAAAACCCAGCATTTATAGAGGTTTTACAGGGGAGCATGGGAATACGGAATACAACATTTGCATGACAGTGGAAATTATACACTATAGGGATTTTATACCGCTTTGGAAAAATAATGCACTATTGTCTCTATAGTCTCTATTGTCTCTATTGTCTCTATAGTTCTAATAGTATGGAATATGATGGTTTACCTCTTCAGTTCTATATCTGTGATATTGTTATGAGTTTAAATCTGAGTAGCTTGCATTTTTTAGCTTGGATCTTGATATGTTTGTAATGCATGTAGTGTAATTTAAATTAAATTAGTTGATTACAGTTTTACTCTTAGAAGCATTTTCATTTTTAGCTTTTGACTTTAGCATATCTGTTCATGTACTTTTGTGGCATCTCTAATAGATTTTAACAAGGAGATTCTTACATTTATTAATAAAATTTCTATCAATTTATCACTGTAAAGCGAAGAAAACCATATGATTTTAGGACTCTTCTAGCTCCCTTTATACTCCATCCTTATTGTGTCGTGAGAGGCATTGCAAAACATTGTGGTGATGAGGGGTGGACACTGAAGTTGTCTTTTTTTTGGAAATGATCAATACTACAGAAATTTGAGAGAGTTTAAAAACAGCACTTGCTCAGCTTTTGGAAGGGAAATGTGCAGATTCAGGTCGTGGTGGACCTGAGTCCATGCTCTGCTCTGTCACCTAAGCCTGCAGTAGTAGGAAAGGGTATCTAACTGAGCTGCTTCAAATTCTCAGTGATATGGTAGACACCAGAATGTGATCAAAATACAGGTTCCAGGATTATTTCTGAATGGTTTAGAAAAGGTCTCTGATGAACTAAATTATAAACTTGTTTTAATAGTTAATAATTTGGGTGAATTTTGTCCGTCATTTTGTATTTCTGATTTAAGTAAATAATATTGCAAAGTTTAAATGTTTGCTTGAATGAAGTACGTGTCCATTCTGCCCCAAACAAGTGGTCAGTCACTATTATAAAATGATTTTCTGTACCATGTCTAATGCTTCAGGACTACTTTTATTATGTCTATAGTGTTAGTGAATGAAATACTGAGAAAAATTCTTCCTTCATTGTAATACCCTCCAGATTTTCTTTTATAAAAATAAATGCTTTCTTAAAAATGTTATCAGGGGAATTTTTTATTTTCTGTAATGAAGCCTCTACATAAATCTTCAGTAGACGGTCTTTTACCAAACCAGGCTTGGAAATGAATCTTAGTGTTTAAAAGAATGTAAGCAACTTGTAGTTCCTTAATTGTGAAACATTAAGGAGGCTGATGAAATAAAAAATACTTCTGGTGTGTGTTAGGGACCTATAATTCAGGACTGAGTGGAGACATTTAACAAATCACACTCACCCTCACCAATGTCTAAACATGGCTAGAAAAAGTAAAATACTAGTCTTGTTATCTATACACAGAATGCTAATGCCTATAATTGGTCATTGTCTGACCCTTATATTTTTCTGTCCTGATAACTCTGTCAGCCTCCAAGCTAATTTTGTGTTTCTTTTGTGAAATCTTTCAGTGGTGTTATCAGGGAGAGTGCGTACCTTTTGGCACTTGGCCCCAGAGCATAGATGGGGGTTGGGGTCCATGGTCAATATGGGGAGAGTGCAGCAGGACCTGCGGGGGAGGAGTCTCCTCATCTATAAGACACTGTGACAGTCCAGCGTAAGTAGCTAAAGTAAGCCGGAGCCAACAAAAAGACACATTTGGAAATTATTCAAAACTGTGGTTTCACTTGTTATCTGTAAAAATGTTTTGCTAGTTTGCCAACATTTGTCTTCAAAATAGCAGACAGAACTGCTTAAACAGGAGTTCACTAGACATGCTTCTAACATTTTTAATGTATCTTATGTACTGTAAAGATAGCTGGATTTATATTTAGCAGTAACCAGAATGGTTTTCTTTATGCGACGTGTTGTTCATCAAAATATATTTAAATCATGCCATAGAGAGGTTACTTTCTTAGGGCATATTTCCTTTAATGCTTGTCTCAGATATAAAATAACAATTTCCAGTTACTTATTAAAAAAATAAACCCCAAACCCAACACAGTATTTCCAAGGTTTTCAATATAACTGTTTACATACAAGCCACAGGTAGTAATATTATATTACATACAATGTATTTGTGTGCTGCCTTGTCCCACATTTCACATGTGACTTCCTACTGACTGTTTAAACAATTCAACATCTTTTTTCCCTGCCACTACTCTCTACTGGTGTATTTGCCCTCTTTGAGGAGGGGCCAGCTTCTCCACTACAGCTTGATCTGTTGTATATATCTGTACTTGTCTTACAATCTGTCTGTTTTCCAATGTCCTGAGCACTGTTCCAGAGAAGTTCTGTCAGGTCAGAGCTCCTCTCTCTGTTGTTATCTCTTCTCAAATGAGGAATGCTTATTTCTATTGCTGTTGCTTGCTGAATGAATTGCTGCTCTTTTTTGTTTTGGCTTTTACCTGTTCTGATTACCTCACCACAGCTATAGGCTTTCACAGGATAGTTCTATTACTCCATGTTCTCTTCTTGTCATTTCTCATAATCACTATCTCCTTTGCCACTACTGGTTTTTAAGGCCATTTCTTCTAAAAGTCATTTGTGTTTCTTTCATGAAAATTCATTCTCTGTCTTTTCACTACTTTTCTTGTCTTCTGCTCTCTGTTCACTTGGGTTATTTGTTTCTTGTGTCTGTGTTTTCCAAGCCACACCATCCATCAGCTTTCCACTGCACTCTGCAAGACAGTTACCATAATGTCATATGACTTTTACTTAAGGTGGTCTGTTTGTCCCCTATTTTAGCAATAACTACCTAATCTGGCCGTTATCACTACTTACTCAATAGATACAAAAGCAGAAATTACCTGTATGCATCAATAACACAGTCAGACTGTGTTAGTGAGATAATAAGATTTTTTTTCCAAAGCAGTGTTTAAAAAGCCTAGGGAAATGTTTGCTAGGAGCATGAATAATATCCTAAGTTTTTTTTCAACTTCTATCACCATATATTTGGGTTGGTATGATGAAAATTATTACATTTTCAGTGTTTAACAGGCAAATGCATTTGGGAGAGGGTATGTCTACAATAGGAAAAAAAAACCAACCCTGTTGATTAAGGATAACATTTCCTGGTTAAATACTGTAATATGAAAAATAGTATTGATTTGATTTTATAGTTAATTTTAAATTGTAAATATTTAAATTTTTTATTATTAAACCCTCACAAAGTATTTTTTCTCTTTTTGCTATTAAATTGCAAGCCAAAGAGCTGATGTCTGATTAATCTTCCATATAAGTCTAAGTTAGTTCAATATTTGACCTGTATGGAAGATAGATAATGTTCTTGAGCAGTTTGGGAATTTAACAGTCAATTACCTTAACTAATACAAATCTGCTTACTCTGGAGTTTCCTCAGATTTAATACTGATTAACTCAAATCAGATTCAAATTTCTGAACTAGAATATACAGTGTTTGCTGGTTCTGAGTTTAAAACTGGTCTTTGTTGGTTTTCGAGTAAGATGAGATGATTGAAAAAAGAAGTATCATATAGGTTGTTTACACATTTCTCATTTTAATTTTATAAACAAAGTCAATTATTAAAAACAACAGGGATTTTTTTTTATTATGTTCAAAATGCAATTAAACTTTACTGTTTGGAACTTATGCAAACTACATTAATATTATGAGTAATGATTTTTCAAATACCAAGTAATATTTTGTGTCTGCTGCAATGCATGTCAAAGATGTAATTCTTAACAAAATCTCATTTTAAAACTTGAATTTATTTTTTTTTTAAATGTAATGGATATCTCTTGGACTTGGATTAATTATACCTGCATTAGTATATCTCATGCGGTTGTATTTGTTCTAGGGCATACCCTAATGTATAAACATGTTTTTCCAGGCCTTCAGGTGGAGGCAAATATTGTCTTGGAGAAAGGAAGCGTTATCGCTCCTGTAATACTGATGTAAGTAATTTTTATTCTACTGTGATCAACTTTACTGGTTTATGATTTTTTCTCCATTTCACAAAGTGTATGGATTTTGTGTTTAATTAGCAAATAGTCTTGTAAGGCACATTTTTTTGCAGGCACCCTGTGTGTTCTGGTAAATGTTAGGATCCTGTCTTGATGTGGTGTCTAGCTACTGCCTTTGCATTAAGGCCTGGAGTGAGCTCCACTTGAGTTTCCCTGGAAAATGTGAACAAGGGTAATTCAATAAAGCATATGTGAAATTTTCTAAATTTTGACTGACAGATTTCAGTAAGCAGTCATCATGTGGTTGCCAAATTTGAAAGCAAATTCAAATTTGTGTTTTCCTATCAGCCATAAGAATTAGAAAGACACCTGATAAAACTTAATATTTTCATATGTGAACTACAATTACAAAAATATTTATTGTTTATTAAATATTCCAATTACAAAAAACTACCTGAGTGAAAGTAAAGAGAAAGGTAAATTAATTACTGTGTATCATCTGATAAACCAGATCCATTCAAATTGAGATTGTAGCAAGACATACAAATGTAAAGATACACATCTACAGAAAAAAAATAACACAGTCAAGGTTCCAGAATGGTGCACTGGATTTTGGAGGCTGGATAACTGGAAAAGTTTTACAGCTCCTACTGGACAGCATCAAACTTGAGTTTTTCTGGCTATACCGTGGCCACTTCTTGGCTGTGTGAACAGGGCAGCTGTGATCAAAAGTAAGAAAATAATTTTTAATTAGGAAATTTTTAATACTGCCTAATAATGAGAATTACCTCCATGGAGAAATTTGCAGAAAAAAAAATAATTAATAATGATCATAAATGTATTTTTTCCAAAGAATTATTATATAAACTATTATTTTTTCCTGAATATATTGAAAGATAAATAGGTGAAATAATGTCTCTAGGTTTAGATTATTTCAGTGGCACAAACTTCCTTGGTTTAAGATGAAAATTAACATGAATTTAAAGCTAAAATAGTAGGAGAGGTTTTTTTATATTTGCAGTGCTACTGACCTGTAATTTGACTTGGAAACTTATTAGTGAAATTCTTTATAATGTGTATTTTTTTCTGGTTTGAATTTTAAGTTACTTGAATTTATAATTTAGGTTCATAATTTGACCTTACACATTTATACTGTGTCCAGCCCCTTCAGGGTCCCTGTCCAATGAGTTCAGCTCTAAAGTGGAACTGCAGGATCATTCTGGTAATAGAGTAATTAGCAAATACCTGGTGGCAAAACAGCAGGTTTTGAATACATTTGCACAGAGTGTGTAAGAGGACTGTGTAACACACTAGCACTGAATTTTATAAAGGTATAAAAAGTGTAAGAGGGCTTAAAAGTGGGTTCATGGAGGATACTTTAACTTGTGGCAGTTGATCTGCTACAAATGGAACATGAGTTCCAGCAATCTTTAGAAACAAAGCTTTTAGAAACTCAGAAGGTAAACCAATAGAAAAGTTATCCCTTGCCTGTCAAAAGTGTATAATTTATTTCCTTAAAACCTGTTATAAGCCAAAATAATTCTCAATAAACCATTTTTAACTGATGGTTAGGCACCTGGCCTGTTTTGAAATACCTCCAGTCCAGGAAATAACATTAAGAATTTTTAATATCCTTATAGTCAGTACAATTTTCATAAGATATTATGTATGTTTTTCAATCCTTTAAGATCCCTACTTACCCCCTAACCCAAATAAGAAGATAACTGGTATTATTCCCTAGATTGGAACCTTTCCTTTGTTTGCAGATTACTATCATGTCTGTTCTTAGTTTTCTTTACACCAGACCATCTCTGTGTCGGTAACCACTGAGATCCCAATAGCACACACCTTGGATCATAGTGCACAAACCACTGCACTAGCTGAGGCCTGTCAGAGAGAACTCCAATTTCAAACTTAGTTTGTCACCTTAGTGATGGAATTCTGTTCATTCATTTTAGTATTTTGTTAATTTTTCTTATGGCAGTGACAATGTTCATTTAGTCCAAGTGGATTCCAAGTGCCCAAAACTCTTTCTTAAAAGTGCTGTTTAGGAGGTCACTCTTCAGCTGTGCCTTCACAGCCAATTGTTCATACCTGAGTGTAGCAATTTGCATCCATTCAAACCACTGCAACAATCTATTGAAATATTTTAAAATTACAGCACTCTCTTCTGAGGTACTGGTTTCCTACCTATTCTTATATTTCAATCAGTAATTTCAACAAGGTATTGGAAAGGGAACTTTTAATTTCATTGCCTAGGTCTGATAAACAACTGATTGCAAACTCAAGCCAGGCAGTTTGAAAATGCCATTATTACAGTTTGTGATCCAATTTTTAACATGTTTTTTGGTATGGTTTTCATGTGTGTGAATGTCTTGGTACTTTCAGAAGTCTAAATTTACATTCTTAATGCTTTTGACAATTCTAGTCCATTTCTGTCATATCAATATTTAGGATTCTACATCACTAAGAATTAGAGACACTAGTAGACACTAGTGAGACGCTTGTTTCAAGATTTATGTTAGTCCTTAGCGCTTGATAGTTAGTCCTTGATAGTTTTAATGGAATAATATGTTGATTAATGTAAGTGAGCATGGAAGAGCATGGAAATCTGTTATTTAATCTGTTATTTTTTTAATGAGTAATGTGCTGTTTGTACATTTTTTCTATTGAAGTTTCTTTTACAGCATCAATATTTACTGCCCATGTGTAACTTTCAACATAGCCCTGCCTAAAGTGCCTACCATTCCTAACCCAAAAACCCTCTCATTTTGACTTCAGTGTTCTTGCAGACATAAGTTAGTTCTCTTGTCTTTGTTTTTTTTACCATTTTAATCCTTTGGAAGCAGTGCACACACTCCTACTAGACTTATTTCTCATCAAGCACTTCCAAAGCCATATATGACTTCTTAATTCAAAAGGCATCTGCTAATGGAAACATTGAGATCAGCAGAAAATAACATTAGGTAATAAGTTCTGGAAGCATAAGGGTGGTAGAAAGAACACACTAATCAGAAAATTGTTTTCTACCGTGAACCACATTATCTCTAAAAAAAATATGTATTTTTCCAACCAAAGTGTTTTTAATAAAAAAAATGTAGTAGTAAAAAATTCTAGTAGAATGGCAAGAAACATAATTTCTCAGTTATAGTAACTAATTGATTTAAAATATTTATAAGGATGCGAATCTTAATTTGACATACATCTAAAATTGTAAGTGTCCTTTTTAATATCTATTATGAGAAACATGGTTTGCTTACAAATTCTGGAAATGTTTCATGCATATACATGTGTAGACATACTTCTAAAAGTTTATTGTTTTTCAGGCCTTTCTCTTAGCAGAATGTTGTTTTCTTTTTTTTTTGGGGGGGGGGGGGTTGTTCCTTTCATTACGCATACATGCACAGATATTGTTTGCTGCTTTCATAATTTTAGTATTTTCAAGCACTTTTTTTCCTGAAATTAATTAATGTGAGAAGCCACGTAATGTAATTGTACCTGAGTTTGAACTGTTGCTCTTCTGGCTTGTTTCTCATCCTCTCTGAGGGATTGTATAGACCTTTGTTAATAGGAAACAACAAGTTCATTGCTGAAATCTGCCTGACCCCAAACTCCAAGATAAACAGGTGTTGTGTCAGTGTTGGTTTAGTAATTTGTTAACACTTCTTAAACTCAAAACATCTTCTTCTCAGGACTTTCTTCAGACATGATTTTAAGTTCTCATATTCTTGCTGGATTCCTACCTCACAATTTGCAGTCTCATAAAAGAGCATTTGGAGACACAAGCAGTCTTTAGCTTGAGAAGATTGTACTATAATTGGATGAAAAAAGTGAAATATCTTACCCAGTAAAGAAAAGCAGTTATTACATGTTTACTTTAGGAAAAGAACACATAAACAAAGAGATAGTGCCAAAGAATATGACATTTTGTAAATGCATTCTGTGGTTTACCTTGTGGTAATCTTTTTGCATTTCTATGCCTAGGATCTTCATAGTTTGGAAGGGACCTCAAGGACTATCTGGTCCAACATTTCTCTGCAGAAATATGGTCTGGACAAGATGGCCCAGCACCATATCCAGCCAAAACCTAAAAGTATCCACTGGTAGGGAAATTACCACGGTTTTGAGGAAATTATTCCAATGGCCAGTTGTTCTCATTGAGAAAAGTTTCTATTCTGTGTTCAATCGGAATCTGCCCAGGAATTACTTGTACACATTACATCTCCTCTATGCCATGACTCCTTGTAAAAGAGGGAATCTCCATCTTCTCTGTAGCCGCCCTACAAATACTGTAACATGGGGATAAGGCCTCCCTGAAGCCTTCCTTTCTCAGGGCTGAACAAACCCAGTTCCCTCAGCCATTCCTCACATGCCAGGCTTCCCAGCCCTGTGATTGCCTTCGTGGGGCCTCTCCAGCCTATCCACATCCATGTTGTGCACCAGGAGCCAAAACTGGACACAGAATTGCAGGTGTGGCCTGACAAGCACTGTGTGGGGTGGGATAAGGACTTCATCTCTGCTGGTGAGGCCCTTGTTGGAGCCACCCGGGATCTGCTCCCTTTCTGTGCTGCAGGAACACACTGGGCACTCAGATGGAGCTGAGTCCACCAGGAGCACCAGGCTCCTTCCCACAGAGCTGCTCCCAAGCTGGGTGGATCCCTGGCTGTGCTGCACTCCTGGACTAAGGTTTTGCTTTTCCAGGTGCAAAACTTGTCCTCACTGAACTTCACAATGTTCTCATCAGCCCACTGTTCCAACTTATCCAGGTCTTTCTGCAGGTGGCTCTCCCTTCACAAGCATCTGCTTCCTCAACCAGTATATTAGTATTGGAAAACTGCACCAGGATACACTTGATCCCATCTTCTAGATCACTCTGAAAAATAAACAGTGCTGGGCCCAGTATCAATCCCTAGGAACACCCCTTGTGCCAGGCTGTCAGTTTGGAGAGAAGTGATTGACCACTGCCCTGGGTCAGCCAGGTCCCCACCCACCCTAGGACCCCTTGTGTAGGCCATAACACAACAGCTGCAGAAGGAGGCTGTGGGAAGCACTACTGAGAGCCTTGGAGAAATCCAGGCAAACAGTGCCCAACACTCCCCCAACAGCAATTAAAGTTACTGTGTCATAGAAGGTAACCAGGATTGTCAAGCACAGTTTTGAATGCATTTCCTGAGATCATGGCCTTGAGTTTTACCTCCTGTCAGATATTGGTGAGATACTAAAAAAAGATAGGGAAATGAGGCAACAAGACTACATCTCAAAGACCAGGTAGCAAGAATATTTTTTAGAGTATAAAAAAGAAGATCTTGATCCTTCTTTACTCATCTTCATATTTTATTATTTTGTTGTAGTATAACTATTTAGATAAAGGGTTTCATTATTTACCTTGTAAGGAGAATTCAGTGCAATTAAAATACCAGTTGTGTAGATTAGGAGCTGAGCAAATGGGACTGAAGGATGTGAAGTGACCAGTACCCGAGAGATTCAGGCTCTACCTTTAAGGGATGTCAAGACTGATCTTTCCACTGCTTGGGGGATGTGATGCAAAGAGGCAAATTTAGTTTGGGTTACTATTAAAAGCACCCCAAAATTAATTTTTTAAAAATTTATGTGGTTATTTTGAATTCTTACTGTTATAATCCAAAGGATTCTTGAATAAAAGTATAATATAAAGCATAGTTTTAAATAAATAAATAATATAAACTTTTATATAGTATGAAAAGTAGTAAAAGTACTACTCTGTTCTTAAAAGCTAATGCATTGTATTTAAAATTGTATTTTTCATTAGAAGAGGTAATAGAGTAATATAGAAAATTAAAAATATAAATACTGTCTAATGTTCACTTTTAAAATTTATATTGCATCAGAATAGCAGAAAAAAAAATTAAAGCTCCTGAATCATATGGCAATGGGCTGGCTATTATGAGATCTTGATTAATGTAAAAAGAGAATCATAATTTTTATGTTTATATTTACATTGTGTGATAAATTTTTAGCATCCATGTTAATAGAGTCCCTTTCACTTGAATGCATTTCAGATTCCTGGGAAGTGCTAACTGGCTTAGGTATACGTGAAGACAATTAAAATGCCATAAAATGGATTCTTCTTTTGCTCATAAAGTAGTAATGTTTATTAACACCTCTGATGTCTGTCAAAAAAATCCTTTTGTCAGTCACTCTAAACAGGAATTTAATCTGTGTTTTAAATACTTTCTGATGAAGCTTTCAATTTCAGCAGGTACTTAAACATTGTTAACAATGTTTAATGAGATGAGGGTTTATTCAAGATAACTTTGAATCTGCTGATGAAAAATGTTATAAATAGAAAAGAATTCTATTTCTCCTGTAATTCTTTCCAAGATAAATTTTACTTAAATCTACCCTCATTCCAAGTAAAAAAGTTACTTCATGGTTTTGTAATTGCTAATGCAAAGCAATGAAATTTTAATGAAAATTTTTATTTCTTGACACACAGAGACTGGTAACCAGAGCCAGACATACCATCTATTCTCTTTCTCAGTCTTAAAAAAGTATTTTTGTCAAGGCTACAAGTAAGCAGGAGTGATATAGTTCTGTAGAAATTTTTTTTTCCTTGATGTCTTAATAATGTGTCTCAATACAGCTGCTTAGTACAGTATAATTGAACCTACAGCTCCAACCAAATATTTTTTCCAGCTGTTTTAAATGTGTTTATAAGAAGGTAGCTGATGGATTGATTATGACATGTAGTTTGACAGGATCCTGATTTTCCAGTTTTATGGAATCTGTTATGTAACGCTTACCTTTCTTTAAATTACTTCAGCTATTTCATGCCAGCCTAGGATTGCAAATGGACACTTCAACTGTAAAGTAATAAAGCAAATTTCAGAGTCAGAGCCACAAGACAAAACCTTCTAATCACTTGCATGATTGTGTTTGCAGTATAAGCTTCTAAGCATTTCCTTTCATGTTTATATTTGGAATAAATTAATTATTTTGTGTTACTTTTTTAGCCATGTCCTTCAGGGGCTCGTGATTTTAGAGAGAAGCAATGTGCGGATTTTGACAATATGCCTTTCCGGGGAAAGTATTATAACTGGAAACCCTACACTGGAGGTAATTGTTAGCATTGCAAAACCATTATCGTATGTGAAGATTTTGAAATTATATAAATATTTTATAGAGGGTAATGTTTGTAAATATTATGTTTTGACAAAAATAGCATGAGCTAAGATTTTTAAGCTTGTACTTTTGTCCAGTGCTGCAAGTGTTACTGAAGAGCAAAATTTCTTTATTCTAGTAAATTTTTGTTTTGGTCTGAAGGTGAGTCACCATCATTGTGGAGGCTCCACTTTAAAAATATGGAGACACCCACACCTGTACTAGAATTAGATATTCCATAGGTGATCTGCAAGTGCCTCTTATGCTACAGTGATGAATTTAGTATAAAGTAATCTCACAATAAGTTTGCCTTTACTAAAGTCAGGAACATTTTAGGAAAATGAGAAAGAAGTAAAAGCATTTGTAGGCGTCTCTAAAGCCTACTTCAATAATTGCATTATTTATAATATCATAATTTAATATATTTTTCCTATTCTAAAGCTGGAGGGTATAACTTGTGGTTTTTATACTTTATTGACTTGAATAAAATGATTTACCAGTGATTTTTAGCTTAACAGCCTGAATGGTTTTACAAACAGGTCTTTAGATTAAAAGCCTAAGAAAGGTTGTCATGATCATGTGGTGTGAGCTATAGTGTATTCTGTTTCTATTCTTCCTTTTGAAATAGTGAAGTGGTATCCTTGTTTTAAGTTGTTTAATAACCATTAGGATTGTACTAGCATAATGGCATCATTATGGTCCCAGCCAACCTTGTCATATCTTACTGTGTGAAATAACATACAACTCCTTTTTGCAAAAGAAAAGAGTCAAGTAGAGAAATCACTAAGGGGTAGTTAAATAAAGTGTATATCTTGTATGTGTCAGGTATGAGATAAGATTGTAAATTACAGATCTGTTTATGTATAATATTTTTACCTAAAGCTTAAATTCGTAAGGTTTCTGTTAATTTTTTTCCCCCTTTCATTTGATTTTGTTGTCCAGGTGGGGTTAAACCATGTGCATTAAACTGCTTGGCTGAAGGGTATAATTTTTACACTGAACGTGCTCCTGCAGTAATAGATGGGACTCAGTGCAATGCTGATTCACTGGATATCTGTATCAATGGAGAATGCAAGGTTACAAACGTTTTATAAAGTACTTATGGATTTCTTTGTTGTGTCTGCTGTTACCTATATTTAGTTAAGGTACTTGTATGTTACATGAAAGGGAGTGTTGACAGGTCAAGTTGTTAATAAAAATGTAAGATTGAGACAGAAAGTTTAAAAAGGTATTGCATATAATAGACAAATAATTTGAATTTCAGTAATTTCTCAGAGACATTAGTAGAATCTGCCATTTTATCTTTTTTCTTGCTATATGGTTTCTGTTGAAGAGTTGATGGAAATAGCAACAGGAGGTGAACAGGCTCCTTGCACTCTTCCAAGACCTGTTCCATCATTTCAGTTAGAATATTACTCTGGCTGAAAAACACTAAGTGTCAACATATTAATCTGTTTAACTAGTTCATCCTGTTGCAAAAATCATGCTGTTAATATAATTGGAACAGAAAGTCATCACTATTGTTCTGTGGTTCTAGGAAAAAATATATAATGATGTAAGTATTTGCCTTTTACTAAAAATCTGATTATCTTGTAAGATTCCTATAGAACTGCATTATAAGAATTTCAATAGGATTGGGGTTCTGTGCCATATTTTTTGGTTATTAACATTCCATTTCTTCCTCAGTTTAACGAAGCATTTACCTATGTACTTAGGTTTAGATATTTTAATAGTACTGTTGACTCTAAAAATTATTTGATTTCAACAAAACCACTGACATAACTAAAGCTTAATTTAATGCTGAAGTGCTTTGCCAAATGGAGGGCTGAACATGTATGTTTATTTATTATCTCACTAATGACATAGTGAGATCAAAAGTTTTGCCATGTTTTAGTAAACCAGTAAAAAGAATCTCAAGTTGAGATTGAACTGTGAAGAAAGTTTTGTTTCTGTCATCTTAGTGAATCAGTAAGTTGAAATGTAAAGAGTTAAAATAATAATATTTTGTCAGTTATTGAATGTATTTTAACTTTTCTTATAATTTGTGTATTAGCTGTTTACAAGATGACAAATAATAGTGCTAGACAGGAAACAAAGACAGCTGGACAGTTAAGTAGCTACCTTCTTCTTTGTATGAGTCCTAGAAAAATATTGGCAAGCTGCAGTCTTTATTCTGTTCACAACCTCCTTGTTTCATCCTATTTTTTTTTTTCTTTTCCCAAAGGTCCTGTCTTTATTTTCATTTCATTTTTTTCATCTAATACAGCATGCAATTCAGCTTTTCACTATGTTTCATTCTGCATCTATTCTTACTGTGAAGTCATTTACACTCTACATTCATACCTATACAAATTACAAGTTTCCCCTGCAGCATATGGAAATATGGTCTATGAAGCTGTAATGCCTTAGAATACTACTTATGCTGTCTAAATATTTAAGGATCACACAGCAAATTTTGACCTTAAAAAAGCAATAGAGATGGCATGAAGCTGTTGTAATATCAAGTAACAACATCAGGAATAATTTTTGATAAGTATAATTATTATATAATATGCAAAACACTGAAGTCCCTTCCTAGAAGTCACAGTAGAAATGCAAGGTTCTTATTAATCAAGATTTGATAACAACCCAAAATGCAAATTCTTCTCTTTTTTTATCTCCTTTCATTGTCAAGTGAAAACCCACTTAAAGTACTGGTTATCAACAACAGGGTAGATAAAAATAAGAACTGAGTATCTCAAACTTGAAAGAAACACTTTAAAGAAACTTGAGAAATAATGATGCACGACCATCATCCTGTAAAAATATTTCTTCTTATCTGTTCTCAGCATGTAGGTTGCGATAATATTTTGGGGTCTGATGCTAAGGAAGATAGATGCCGTGTTTGTGGAGGAGATGGGAGTACATGTGAAGCCATTGAAGGTTTCTTCAATGGTTCATTGCCCAGAGGAGGTATGTACATGTGTGTCCATTCTGTTGCACAATGCTTTTAGATCACTCTTTAGCAAATACCAAAGCTGCCTTCTTTCCCAGTGTGGCCTTGCTGCTGGTCATTCACTTTGACTCTGTTTTCCTATTGTTTCCTGGTTTTGTGTATTAGTTTGGATTTATCCTGAATACAACTATGTGTTTAGTTACTGAATGCTTAGGTCTGTTGGTGAAGGTTTTTGTCATTATTTAGTTATGGTGGTATATTAAGAGTAATGTTTTGTATTATTTTACTGTGTATGGTAGAATCTGATCATCATGCATGAAATTTTAGAATAGCAAAAATACAGAAAAATCTCAGAAGTCCATAATACTAAGAATTCAGGAAATATATATAGGCTATTATTTTAAAACTTAGCTCAAAAAATATTAATCCTATAGTCTTATAGCTACCAGATTTCAGACTCCATAATTCAGGAAAATGAATGAAGCACTGCAGTTAGTTCTGTCCAGTGGGGGATCAGCAAGATTTATGGTGGTCTGGAAGTCTTGACCCTCTGTGAGGAGAGGTTGAGAGATCTGGGCTTGCTCAGCCTGGAGAACCCCTGGTTTATAGGATCTGGTATGAACCCTCCAATACTGTGAGGAGGTCATGGAGAAAACGAAGCCAGGCTCTGCACTGGTGGGTACATGGTGGGAGCTATAAACTTGTAGAAGGAAGGTGACTAACCAAATAGAAGAAAAAAACTATTTCCTCAGGAGGACAGTCTAGCAGTGGATCAGATTTCCTAGAAAGGTTATACAGTTTCTATCTTTGGAGTTTTTCATGACCCAGCAGCAGGATAAAGCTCTGAGTAACTCAGTCTGATCTCTTAGCTGTTCCTGCTTGTAGCAGGAAGTTGGACTAAATGATTGTCTCCTCTAACACTTGAACTATCCTATGTTCCTAAGACATTTTCAAATGGCTTAATTACTTAAGATACACTGTTCAAAATGCTTTATTAGCACTTAAAAAAAGGAATTCCTGAATACTTCAGTTCTTGCTATCAGTTTAAATTTTTTGTACGAAGTTTAGAGAGTTTTCCTGCTTAATAAAATTTATCTTTGTCTTACAGGATATATGGAAGTGATTCAAATTCCAAGAGGTTCTGTGCACATTGAAATAAGAGAAGTGGCAATGTCAAAAAACTACATTGGTGAGGGCATTCTTTATATATGATTCTAACATACCAAAAAAGTAAACCCCTCTTCCTCTGTTGTTGTCACACTGGCTCCTTTACTCAAACTAAGACTTTCAAACTAACTCACAGCAAACATCCCATAGTTCCTTAAACTGGAATGGAGTTCCTTTGAAATCCATGACCTGAAGTTTGGAGCGCAGTTAGGCAATTAAATTAGCTCAGCTAGCTCCTGTCCTCTCTCACCTTGATCTGGCTGATCATTTTTTCACCAGTATCACTCCTAGTTATGTGACAAAATTGGTCAAAAGCCCACTTCTGCAGCTGCACAAATACTACAGTATTTTAACTGATTTCTCCAACAGATAATCCAGCAGCAACAAAACTGTCTGTGTTCAGAGCTGCAGAAAGAACTGCATATTTAGTAGTGCTGTTATCTTCACTTAAATGGCTTGATCCAGGGTGACAGCTGGCTTTATATTCCTCTTATGCTAATTTTCTGTGGGCTTCCTGCATTTCAGGTCCTCATAAATGATTTCATTAGGAACATGAACTTGTTCTTTCTGTCATATATGCTACTAGCATTATGCCACTGCATAATTATTGTCATGTAATAATTGGACTGCTGTTCACAACTGTGGCCTTCACCTGTGCATAACTGACATTAGGTACCTAAAGAATGAAAATGCATTTTTCTTTGGCAGGCAAGTAAAAAATTAACAGCTTTGCTTCTGATGTATATTAGTTTAAGCATATATAGCATATGTTAATTTTCAGACCTTGTGGTGATAATGGAAATGGTTACCAATTTCTGCTGAATGTCATTGTCACCAGTAGAACAGAACTGCCTCTCTCACTATCTCCTGCTCACATGAATGCTCTCTGATCTGTTTTAGACAACTTAAGCATCACTGAGGCATTTTCCCTAACTGTTTAAGGTAAACCAACTGTCCACACACATGTAGTTCAGAGTAAAATGACAGATAACTGAAGTTGTCTTACTCCTCAGCATTATGATGTGAAATTTTCCCCTATCCAGTAAAATCAGTTATTTGTCTCAATGAAAAATTACATGCTCTTTGACTATGGGGCTCCAACCATCATTTTTCCTTTAAAAACATGATCTATTTAAAACAAATAAAATATGTAAAACTTGGTAATCTTCACCTTAAATCAAGAAGCCAATATTTAATTAACTGAATATTCACTTTAAGATACAATGTCAGTTTCATATTTAGAAACATAATGTAATATTATTAATAAAATATCAAATTCAGATCCCTGAATAAGATGTGCTTGCCCATCCTAATGGTTGATTAGCTAAGAAGTTTCTATTTTGTCTACAGTACTTTCATGTTTCAAGGCTGTAAACTAAGAAGGGTAAAGTATCTTATCAGATTAAGTAACTAATATTTCAGTTGCTAGTAGAAATATCTTGTATTTGTGCTTTAATAAGGCAAACAAGAACTAGTGGACCTAGGCAACAAAACAACAGCTGACTGGTACCATATGTCAGACTCAACGTTCCTTCTTTTTTTTTTCCTCTGCAACATTGTCTGTGATACCTATTCCATGCCCCAGCCTCTTAATGTAAAGATGAGGTTGATAATAGATTATGCATTTCAGACGTGCATGTATCTCATGTCATAGTTCAAGTTGCATGAGGCATTCTGGTTTCATGCAGCATCTGCATATTGAAACCTGCAAAATAATCTGCACATTGAAGATTATTGCAGAGGCAAAATTGTTGAATTACATGACGGATATTTTCACCAGGGCTAAAGAAAAAGCTTTATATAGGTTGAAAAAACAGTGATATAGAACTGAAGCTCACATACTTCTAGCAGATTAGTAGATTAATTTACAATGGCTTCTCTATTATAAATGCTGCTTCCAATTTTTAGGTGGCTTGTATTTTTTTTTAAGCTTTAAAATCTGAAGAGGATGACTACTATATTAATGGTGCCTGGACTATTGACTGGCCAAGAAAGTTTGATGTTGCTGGAACCGCTTTCCATTACAAGAGGCCAACAGATGAACCAGAGTCTTTGGAAGCACTAGGCCCTACTTCAGAAAACCTCATAGTCATGGTAAAGTTACAATAAATATATTTCTGAAATTTGTAATATGTATTTGTGTCCTGAGAAAGGACAATGCCATGAATGAAATTAAATAGGTTAGGTTTACAAACAGTATACAATTTGTTTAGCTGGGACTTTTATGTGAGTGTTTTAATGCACGTTGCTTACATTTCAAAATTGACTGGCAAACATTGTGATGAAATGGGAATAAAGTCAGAAGAGCACCAGGAAAACTCACAAAAAATAAACCACATCTCTTTAAATGTGGTCCACAGTAATGGTAGTGAAAATTGTGAATGGGCAATGTATCGTATCTCTGCATACTGCTGACACTTCACAGTCCCTGACAGTTTCTGTGCATTTCCTTAGTTTTAAGCCTGGCCTGAGAGTGACATTTATATATAGCCTTACCAAAGAATGAGTGAAATGGTATGACCCATGTTAAAGTATGTCACTGTGACATACATTGCTCTCAAAAGATTTTATTGAGTATGAGAATGTAACAGAAGATATGACCAGGATCCTGATGCCATCTCTGACAACAGGCAGTGGTAAGCATGCTGTTTCACTACTATGTTGAGAAGGAGTAGGAGAACAAGTTGATATTTTCCCAGTGTATTCTGTCAGCTGCCAGATTTGCAGTTCAGTGATTGCTTGAGCCAGATAGGATGATTTTGTAGAGAATAATTGTTGCATGGATATGCACATTTGAGGCAGCATTTTCAAACACTTGAATAACCTTTTTTTCTTCTGTAGCTGTGCATAAGCTAGATAGTCCATATGGAATAAGTTTTATAATTATAGTGCCTTCTTTCATTCAGTCTGTGTCACTGACTTTCTTTCTGAAAGTTCTCTGCTCTTTTGCCATGTGGAGATAGGCAGATGTGCCTCTGTAAAATGTAAGAGAAAGTAGAAATGCATGAAGAGTAGCTCTAAGGTGGGTCAGATTGCTACGTCTAACTTGATTTTTTGCTATTAGAAATGAAAAAAAAAGTTTGGTTGAAAATCAAAGGCTAGTTTTGGACAGGTAATCTGTAGAAGTGCAGTTCAAGAGCGAAGCTAGGCAAAAACTCATGGTGATGCACTTTTGCCTGCAGTGATGTAGCTGCAGTGAGAGTTTTGTTATTCTTTTAAAGGAATCACTGGTGTGATTCCACCAATCACACCTTAAGATGCTGGCTTTTGCATAAGGGGATAACAATGGTCTCAGCAACAGTCTGTTGGTGTTACTATTATTACTAGAAATAATGTACTGTAGTCACTAGAAGTGCTAACAAGGGAAGAGATAGTTTCAAAACTATGTGGACTGTACTGCTCACAAGACTTCAGTTAGAACTGCTGCATGTTTCTACAGTAATTTGTTTTTCCAACTTTGACCTCCCATAAGTATTCAGGTCTCAAGGAAATTTCCATGAAGACATTAATTTTATGAAAACTAGAAAAATTTTAAAAATTATAAAATTTATGAAACTATCAGAATTATGAAATTTTGTCAGGAATAAGGAAGTGACAGAAATAATAAAGTTGTGTTATGGAAGAAAAAAAAGGATAAACCTCACCTTGGACAATAATATTTTTCTTTTGAATATGTTTTAAAAGCTGGTACAGATTCTTTTGGGGAATATCTAAAAAGAACTACTATGACTTCCTTTATTACTTTCTTCCTGTTCAGCAGAACATAACACATTCCTAGAATAAATGTCACTGTGTTTGCCCTCTGCTTGCCAGCTTTAATGGTATAACCAGTTGTTTTTAACTACAGATTCTGCTGCAGGAACAGAATTTGGGGATAAAATATAAATTCAATGTTCCGATCTCTCGCACTGGCAGTGGAGACAATGAGGTTGGCTTTGCATGGAATCATCTGCCTTGGTCAGAATGTTCTGCCACTTGTGCAGGAGGTAAGACACCAGACAGTCAAGCTACAGGGTAAACTGAATTGCAAGATACACTTCACTGTAAAATTATCTAGGTGACTAATTGAAAACATTTCTTTCAGGTATGCCTCAGATTTTAATGAACATTTATTTTAATCACAGTGGATTTTGTTGTTTTCAAGTACCTTTAATGTGTTCAGATCTTTTTCTTAAATACAGCATGTCTTGGCACAGTGTTTCTCTCTGCTGATTCTTCTGAGACTCTCTTGAAGTTGGTATGTTTGTTTTTCCCAGAAGCTTTGTTGATAAAGGACATCAGAAGTTTAAAGTAAGGAGATAAAAAGCGAGAAGGCAAAATAGGCATCTGTAAATAGAGATGTGTCTTTGTGTGTTTGTTGGTGTCCTTCACACAATCCTAGTCAGCCCTCCTATCCTCCAGCCACCAAAGTTTAGGATGCACACTGGCAGCTCCTCTGTAGAAGATGATAACAATTGGATTTTACTTGCCAGCCCGTAGCAATCTGAGAATTGCTGCCCTTGGGCAGCAGTGGGGGATTTGTAGGTTGTCCCATGTGGTTCATCATGGGTGGCTTTTGCCGACAACTTACAATATTCCTAATCCTCCCTCTAGTGGCCACCAATGCAATTCTTTACCTCTGGCTGGGAGAGCAGGACAGTTGGCTTCCTTCAAAGCCAACACCATTGCTGCTGCAAGAACTGGTGAGTAGAAGTGCTGTGTGAACAGTATCTTTCTTCTCTCTGGAGACTGAATGAATCATCTCCCCAACACATCTCTGTTCCAGAAGATATGGGAGACTGCTTTAAATGTATCCCAGAATTTCAGTTTCTACAGCATGGTGGACAGCCCTTATGAAGAAGAAGACACCATATTTTTGTAAAGACCCTTTGGACCAAATACTTGTTGCTTTCTTCTTTTTTCTCTCTGTGGGAGGTATTCATCATGCCTCACCTTTCTACTGGAAGCTGGCTGTTACAAGTTGTATGCAGTTTAAATACAGCCTAGCCATACATAGTACACAAAGAATAGCATGAATTATTTTCTGTGCCACTAGAGAAAGTCTTGAAACAAAATAAAGGATGCCAACTTTCTCTGATATTTTTATTATTTGTTTGTTGGATTCCTTTGTTGGATTCCCTTTGTTGGGTGACAGATTGATTTTAAAACACAATTTTAGTAATGGTAAGTGTGGCAGTGAAAAATCAATTTTGAAAGAGAAGTATAAAGAAGAGAAGTGCTTAGTTCATAGAGAAATTAAGTTCCAGTTATCAGAACCTTAAATGTATTGTCAGATCCTGTTTCTTGTGATGGTAATGTGCTAATGATCTTTCTGAAATCCTGGGAAAACAACCATTGATTTAGGTAGAGACCAGATTTTGGCCATGGATATTCTGTCATGAAGGTCATTGTCATTTCATGCATTTGACAAAATACAGTGGAAAAAATAATTGGCTCTGAAGGAGTAGGCACTTGTAGAGATTAAAAAATTTGCATGTAATTAATTAGATTTCAAGGGAAGATTTGTGAATCCCTAAAGTGGCATATATTTATTAATTTAAACTCAGAGGAAGTGGAGGAGAGATTTTCTTTGGTAGCTTATGGTGGCTGAACCAGGCATTTTCTCTCCTCTCTTTCAGTTTAATAAAAGGATATATTGTGGTCATTTATTTTCACTGAGCACTCTACTCATAAACATATATTTCATTGTAGCTATAATTCATGTTGAAACATGTATCTACTTTCTCCATGAGAGAACCTGCTCCTGCTATTTCTGTGAATTTATGAAATGCATTTCACTGTATGCCAAAACAAGACAAAATTCTAAAGAGGAGCTGAGTCAGGAAAAAGAAAAGGGAAACAAAGGTTGAAGAGACAAAGACTTTAACTGGAAAATTTAGCTAATGTAAATATTCTATTAAGCAGAGATTTGACCAGGGGCCGTATTAACAGGCTGCCTTACGTCCCTGTGCACTGCTTAAGTCTAGCTCTTTCTAAATCAGTTTGTCTATATCTTCATTGCTTAATGACTTAAGTATGTCTTAATTGCTTAGTGACTCCTAAAACATGGGTATTACTTGATGTAGTAACCAAAGTGAACTTGAGCATATGTGTTGAATGTCATGAAGCATGAAGAGCATTGTGACAGCGCAAAGTTTAAATAGTTTTGGAGTACTTTATATTGCAGAAGTGTCTGATTGCTCTTAAAACACTTCTTCATAGTGTTTTAAGAGCAATCCACTGCATTCAGCTCTTCTTAAACCTGCTAGTATGCCTTATCGTAGTGACTAGAGCAGTCAGGAGTTGAGGAACGAGCTGAAAGCAAGCTGGGAAAAACCTACAATCTTTGACTGAATGCTGTCTTTTCCACTGGACTTCTGTATTATGTTCATCTCTGCTGTGCTGAATATTCACATCAGAAGAATAAAAATGCTTTAACTTTTGAAACAGGACCTCTCTTCTAGGGCCTTTCTTGACTTTGAAAATAGGAAGAACATAGTAAGTGGAATCATAGGAAGTAGAAAAAAGGTTTCCTATTTATGACAGTTTAATACAATGCCAGAACTCTGGATTCTATTCCTGCCTCCTCTCTCATGGTATTGAACAGCTCAAAGCATATATTACACTCTTACTAGCTCATTATGAGTTCATTATTATATGTATAGCTCTCTGGAATTTCTGCCCTCTGAAGCATCCAAGGAATTTCATCATCTCATACGAAAACTCACCCAGACACCTGAAATCAATGGGCTCTTCACAGTAGACATTATACCTTCTATCCTCCTGTATTCTCAATACAATGATCTAGGAGGAAAGTTAGAGCTGAAAGAAACAGTTACATGTTTAGATTGCCTCTAAAAAGTGGAAGAAAATCTTTTATGAGAGGCAGCCTTGGCTGTAGCGGCCATGAGATTGTAGAATTCTGTATTGAAGTAAGAGGTAGTGGGACAGCAAGAACGATTATAACCATGGACTTCAATAACAAAAGAAAATAAAAAAGATAATGTGGGCTCATTATTAAATGGAGATGGGGCCCTGATAAGAGGGGGATGAGAACGCAGAGTTCCTGAGTGCCTTTGCATCAGTCTTCCCTGGCAAGACCAGGCCTCAGGGATCCCTGACTGATGAGACCAGGATGAGGGAGTGCTGGGAGGAAGACGCTTTCTTAGGGAAGGAGGATTTCATCTGAAACAACTATACAGACCTACTCAAGTCCATGGGCCCTGATGGAATGGATCCATGAGTGATGAGAGAGCTGGCGCACACTGTAACAAGGCTGCTCAGGATCACCTTTGAAATATCATGAATATCAGGAGAGGTGCTGAGGAATGGAAAAAAGGAAATCTCACCCCAGTTTTCAAAATGGGCAAGAAATAGGACCCAGGAAACAACAGGCCAGAATCCCTGGGAAGGTGATAGAGCACCTCATTCTGGAGGCCATCTCTGTCCATATGGAAGACAAGAAGGTGATCAGGAGTGGTCAGCATGAGTTCACTAAAGATGATCAGGTGTTTGATTGCCTTCTACAATGAAAGAACTACCTGGATGGATGAGGGGACAGCAGTGGGTATTGGCTGCCTCAACTTCAGCAAGGCTTTCAATACCCTTTCATAATGTTCTCATAGGCAAACTCAGGAGGTGTGAGCTTGATGAACAGCCTGTGAGGGTCATAATCGGTGGCAAAGGGTCTAGTTAGAGGCCTGGCACTGGTGGTGTCACCCAAGGATCAATACTGGGCCCAGTTTTATTTAGCTTATTCATCAATGGCTTGAAGGACAGATGCCTCCTCAGCAAGTTCATTGAGGGCACAGAGCTGGGAGCAGCAGCAAATACCCTGGAGTGCTGTGCAGCCCTTCAGAAGGACCTCAGCAGGTTGGAGAAATGGACAAAGAACCATCTGAAATTCAGCAAGGGCAAGTGCAGGGTCCTGCACCTGGGGAGGAACAGCCCCAGGCACCAGCACAGGCTGGGGCTGCCCTGCTGGGGAGCAGCTCTGTGGAGAAGGACCTGGGGGTCCTGGTGGACAAAAAGCTTCCATGAGCCAGAGTGTGTCCTGGTGGCCAAGAAGGCCAATGGTATCCTGGGGGCATTGGGAAGAGCATTGCCAGCAGGTGGAGGGAGGTGATCCTGCCCCTGTACTCAGCCCTGGTGAGGCCTCACCTGAGTGCTGTGTCCAGTTCTGGGCTCCTCAGGACAACAGAGACATGGAGCTCCTGGAGGATGCTGACAAAAGGATGGATCCAGGCTCTTCTCAGTGGTACCAATCAATGGAACAAGAGGCAATGGAACAAGAGGCATAAACTGATGCCCAGGAAATTCCAGCTGGACATGAGGAAGTTCTTTACTGTGCAGGTGACCATGCACTGGAACAGGTTGCCCAGAGAGGTTGTAGATTCTCCCTCATTGGAGATATTCAAGAAGTGTTTGGACACAGTCCTGTGCCATGTGCTCCAGGATGACTCTGCTTGAGCTAGATGACCCACTGTGGTCCCCCCCAAACCGACCCATTCTATGAGAGATTGTAAATTATGTATTTTGTAGTGTCACTTACGTTAAAGGAGAAAGGTACACATAGTTTTTCTGCCACTGCCACACCTTGATGTTCACTATACAGGGATCAAGAAGGAACCAAATCTCCAAAGTCTGAGATCTACTTTGATATTTTCTTTTTTTTCCCTTAAAAGAGGATCTTCAGATTTACAAGATAGTTAAAAAGGCATGTCTGATGACAGAGAAGTCTTATTTATGTAGGATTCCTATACTCATATATAGGACAAGGATATAATTTCCCTGATTTTTAATATCAGTACTTTTCTTAGGCTTGGGGATCCAGAATTGCAGCTCTTCTTTTTGTGCGCAAGAATCTCAAATTTCTTCTGAGAAAAAAATTTTTTATATATATAAAATAATAATGTACAGCTGATCTACATGTATTCTTCATATTATTCCCCCTTTTTCCTTAAAGTACAGTAAAAACTCTTCTATTCTGAGGTAAAGGTTTATCTCATATAAGTAGGTCTTCATAGCTAGTGTCAAACTTGGATAAGATGATATGAAAGCAATGCCAGAGAATACTGCTATGTACTAAGTGCTAAGTTATCTCTAGAGAGACAAGTGGGAAAGGAGACAACACAGGGAAATCAGAAAAAAATTAATGGCAACAACAGAAGATTTTCTTTAAAGACCTATATAGTATTTAATGAGAAACACAGAGAAAATCAAAAAGAAGATATGTAGAAGTAGGAACTGAAACAATACAATGAAAATTCTGGAAAGTGAAAGGAAAGGGCACTTATATCACTTGTAGATCACAGAATTATAGTTTATTAACTCTCAGACATGTCCTTCTTTATGTCTTGTAACTTCCCAAGAGAACGTGTATTACTCTGTTCAGATCCACAAGTGTTCTTAATAAGGCAGTGAACTTCTGGTGGTATTGTTTTAAAAAATCTAGCAAAGGAACTTAGTCTTTCTTTATATTTTTTATATTTTATGCATTTAAAAATAAATAACTGCCTACTCCCTTTTTAATTCCTTTCATGTTTAATTATGGCAACAAATGACAGCATTTATTATCTAGAATTTGCCAGTAGTCCTAAGAATTGGTTTGGATTTCATTCATTCTATTAGAGTTCATCTCCAGATGGATTAAATATCTCAGATATTCATAGGTTTTTTATAAAATAGCATACTATTACTATCATAAGTAAATTGATTGCTGCTCAGTTTTCTTTGCTGCTCATAACCCATCTTGAGTAATGCCTACTATATTTTTCTTTCATGCCCTCAGATGAATTATGAAACTATCTTTAGGCAAATAAAACATACTTTTCCTCATCAAAGAAAATATAAGTTTGGCTCTGAGACGAACATCTTGTGATCTGATGAGTGAGCTCAGAAAGTATGTCTGGGTTAACCAGCATGCACTAGTTTTAGAGATGCAAGTTTCACTATGTATTGGTACTGGCATCTTTATAATTAACTGTTGCAATCACAAGCCACAAATTTTGGGATTGATTTTAAAAATAGTTACAGCATTTACACGCCTGCAATTTTAATTCAAGAATAAAATGTGTTCCATGTAATTTAAAATTTGGCTGCTGAAAGTCATGCAGACTATTTGTGAATTGAAATCTACAGAGCATTTCAGTTCTCAGGAGATTATGGTCACTAAAGCACTGGAGTTTTGTTTTCTCTTAGGATTGCATTGACCAGTCATGAGGACATTTTATGTCTTTTATTATAAACTGAAAATCTGTAGATTTGAAAGCAGAATGTTTCTATCTAACTGCTTGTAATGATTCCCCCCAGTATTTAAATGAACATATTTATCTGTGCTATTCAGATTACTTTTAAAAGAGACTATATACTCAGGGAAGAGTTCATAATTTAAAAATAGTTTTTCAATATGTGGCATAACCAACTTGTATCTATTGTCTGGATAAAAACAGCACTTCTAGCTTTTCCATTTATTTTTCTTGTCTTAAAAGTTATTATCTGCGTTTATTTATCTGAGATTTTAATAAATAATATTTAAATTAGACAGCAATGATGTAAATTTTATATCCTGTATGACAAGATTCTGCAGAACTTTTAAAAATGGATTGATGTATCTCCTGGCATCAATTAAAGATTCTTCACTGTCAGTGAATAGTGAGTGTACTTTCTCACAGGTGATATGACCAACATTCAGTTAATAACACACTTGCAAATTTTTTAAAGCTGAGTGATAATTTGCAATCATAGAAGTTTAGAATATTTTCTTATTACAAAATTCCTCAAAAATGGATTTGTTATGAGTGCCAGTTTTTAGCCAAATTTGAGAAGGAAATTTGTCTGATACCAGTAGGAAATGCAGTAAAAATATGACATTAGTATCATTGCTATCCTGTAAGTACATTTGTGAGAATGGTCTGCATTATTACAATGCTTAATTCTAAAGTGTGTATAAATTATTTTGAACCAAATATATTTGAGGAAAATATCATTATGAAGTCCACATTCAGCCTATTCAACCAGGAGACTTAAGGCAGTTTGTGATAGAAAGGATAAATTATTGGTCAGAACTCAACATGAATTGTACGTCAGCTAGTTGTGCCACATTACTGGCATTGCTGTTTGGCTTGGCTTGCTAAATACTATTTCTTATTGTGGTGAAATGTGAGCAGAAAATTGCTAGAAATATTCCTGCTTAGGTTGTCAGGTCTGATTTGAATTTTTGTCTTCTGTTGGCAGCTTTTGCGTTGATTATAGTATTCAAGGTGAATCTTGTCACAGCTTCTCGTATATTTAGATCTTTCACTTATTTTTCAAGAGCCAGAGGAGGATATTATTTCCTCCTACAAGGGAAGGCTGAGAGAATAAGATTTGTTCAGCCTGAGAAAGAGACAGCTTAGGTGTGACCTAATTGCAGGCATCTGGGATCCAAAGGAAGCCGACAAAAAAGATGGAGAGGGACTTTTTTTGAGAGCATTTACTGACAGGACAAGTGGGAAGGGCTTCAAATGGAAAGAAAGCAGGTTTAGATTAGATATTAGGAAATAGTTCTTTACTGTGAGGCCGGTGAGGCACAGAACAAGTTGTCCAGTGAAGTGGATGCCCCAGTCCTGGTAGTGTTCAAGGCCAGGATGGATGGGTCTTTGGGCAACCTGGTCAAGTGGAAGGGTCCCTGCCCACAGCCTGGGTTTTGGAACTGTATGATCTTTAATGTCCCTTGCAACCAAGTCATTCTATGATTCAATGCATGTCTTAAAAACAAAGAGATGGCTGTGAGGTAAAGTTAGCAGATATTTGAAGCAGGAGGTTTTAATCCCCATTTAATTATATTAATTTCACATTTTGAAATAAGTTAAATAATTGCTTCTCTTTTGAAGAAAGGTACAGGACTTTTTGAAGATTTTAAGTACAGATAATGCCATTATTTCAGTTTTATTACAATGCATGTTCAATAAAAACTGCATGTGAATTTCAAATACACATTTTAAAAATTCTAATAACCATCTTACAGCATGTTTTTAAGAAGAGGAGGAAGGCAGTGTGTATTGCAACAATATACTGTCATCATATCAGTGGTTCTTTACTGATTAAAAAAAAAACCTCAGAAAATATGCTTAATAAACTACCTTATAATGTTGCCTTGGCAGTGATATACCATGTTTTGGCAATAATGATCAATTCCAGATTACCCTGTTGATGGTTAACAATGAAAGAGGAACTGGAAGTGCCAGGCAAAATGAGTATTCACAGAGACAAACTGCCTCTTTCAGAATGAAATATAGTTCTATTATTTTATTTAAAAATAATATAATAAAATATGATAAAAATGTAATAAAATAATAAAAATTGTAGGATAATATATGAAAGTGCAACACTGTTCCCCAGTATTGCTGTTTTATTTCAAACCAGAGCATATAAACAATAATTCTGCATTGAAGTGTGGTGACCACATTCTATTTGGTGGTGTTTTCTTTGGAAATTTAAGTGTCTTTACTAGGAGAGGATGGCAGACAGAGAATGGATTTTGTGCAATATACAAATAAAAACAAACTTCTAGTAAATCTGTAAATATATTCCTTTTTTTTAGAAAACAACAGAATCATAAATTCGTCTCTGAGTAGGATAGCCTGAAATTGAAGGAAAATGAAAAAATTATTGTGGCTAGGGGGCATTCAGTCAATTTAAATTCTCACTGCTGTAGACTTTGGCCAAATAAAGTGGTATGGTAGAATTAATAATCAATAGGTCAAATACAATTATACTCAAAAATTAGAAGAGCAAGAATGATTAATTAATGATCTTTCATTTCATCCCAAGGTGTCCAGAAACAAGAAGTGGTGTGTAAAAGGCTGGATGACAGCTCCATTGTACAAAACAATTACTGTGACCCTGACAGTAAGCCTCCAGAAAACCAAAGAGCCTGCAACACTGAGCCTTGCCCACCTGAGTAAGTCATTAATCACTTAAGATGGACTTTTTTTTGCATAGAAAGATAAGTCTTCATAATCTGTAATAAATCCTGTTAACCAAATAAGATTCTCATCTAGTATTCATGACCTGCCTTATCAGAAAAGGTATTTGGGTTTGGTTTTTAGTTTCTTGTTCCTCTAAAATCAGCTCTGAAAAATGCATTGAAGATCTCTGCTTGACCGTGGAACAATAGTGATGTTTGAACTACACCAAACACTCTAAGTAAATAGAATCTAGCAAAACAGTTTCTTAGGATATGAGTGTCATATGCAGTGAGTAGTTCACAGAGTAGAACTGGGGACCATTCTTAAGGCAGCAATGATAAAAAAATGTTGCGGTGAAACTTAACTTTACCCTAGTTATTAATATTGCATCTGAAATGTTTGCTATATTCTAAAGTATGTACAATGTTAACATTTGTGTCGAAGTGTTCACATGAGAAGTGGCAAATACAGAAACTTTCAAGAGGACCAAACTATTTCCTGGCAATAGTTTTGTCAAACTTTTTCTCCAGCATATTCAGTGTTGAAGAGTAATGCTGTGTGCCTTTAGGATTAGGTGCTTAGATTCCATTTAGATTTATTTTTAAAGATACCTGTATGCTATGTATTGATAATTAAAAACTCAGCAGCTCATTTGATCAAAAATGAAGTTTGGCAAGGACACAAAGCATAGCTTACCTGTTTAGAAACAGTTGTGATATTTTGTACTAGAAAATAGTATCAACATGTGACAACAGCTTTCCTTATGCTTTGGGACAAGTAAAACTTGTGGAAAAGGTGGAACCAATACAACAGTTAATTGATTCCCAAGCTCTGGTTAATTTGACTTTGGTGATAATCTGAAGCTGTATTCCAACTGGGTCTGAAAATCATTAATGCTAATTAAATGCAGATATGGCTCAATGATGCGCAATGATCCAATACTGTGGTCATCTGTAAATGTCTCTTAGAAACTGATAAATTGTAGCATGGAGGACACTGTGAAGAACTAGACAAGATTTTTGTGCATTAAATCACAGCAGGTCAATGAGCTTCCAACTGCTTCCCTGGCGCGGTGCCTGGTTGCAGGATGGCAGAACAGTGTCCCTTTCACGTCGTGCCCCTGTGTCACCTACCACACTCATTTGGCATAAAGCCAAGCGAAGCCATTGCACTGCTGTTACCTTTAAGTGTGAACGAGCTCTGTCAGACAGGTCTAAATTTGGTCAAAATCATTGTCCCCACAGTCTATGTGTAAAAATATGTTTATCCTGGATGGGTATTCATTTGTCCTCTGTTTAGATAACACTGTTTGACATGCCTCTAAATGCACCAACTATGTGCACCTGAGAGCAGGACTTAAAAAGCAGTCATGTTTGATCAGTTCCTTTTTACCAAAAACATTCCAATCCCTTCCTTTGTGTGGCTTAACTATTAGCAAATTAGCATTTTACAAAGTAATGTTAACAAAGTTATTCCAAACTAGTTTAATTTCGGGGGCTTTTTGTTGTTTTCCTTGGTTTAGTTTTTTGTTTTTGTTTTTGTTTTTTTTTTTTCACTGACACTACTTAAAAACCTCCACAAACTAACTAAACTGAGCCCACAAAGAGGGAAGTTTTTGGATTCCCCATCCAGTACAACAGGGACATTGATTAACATGGTGAAAGTGAAGACATCAATGTTCAGAAAATGGGTAGAGTGTATTAATTAGCATCTACTTCAACATATCAGAGCAATTCAACCGATGTCTGCCTCCATTCTGACATTCCCCCTAGAATCAATACGAAGTGCCAAACTAAGGAAAGGTTCTCAATTCCTGATTCTGTGAGTAATCTAGTAGGAGGCTGTTCAAATAACAGATAGTTATCCTAAGAAGTTTGGCTGTTTTGACAGAAAGTTTCATCATGCAGTAAGACTTTGTGTTTACATGGACCGGCCAAATATTTCCCTTTTTAATTAGCACAATTCTACTCTTTTCTTGGTGCATACCAAAAGCAATGAAAATTATATCCTTTCTAACTGAATACCAGTTACATTATACTTGATGTCTTTGAACAGCAGAAGGCTATGTTTATTTTCAATACTTTGTTATTACAATAAGTAACTCTTACATTTCAGATTTCAAGAAAATATAATTTCATATTTCTATGAATTATGAATAGTTCTGTCTTATCATACAGTATAAATATTAAAGGTACCTGAGAGCAAAGTCGCTTGAGCAAATTGTAATATCAATTAAAAATTAACTCCGCAGCCTCTTGAAAGCTCTGAATAGCTTCAGATTCTCCCTATTGTGGTAAACGCACAAGATTTTTTGATCTTATGCCTCTTAAGAATCACAAATTAACTTCCTTTTTCTGGGAAAGTAACAACAGAATGTGACATAATTTTTTCCATCTCTGCATTGATCTAGTTTCATGTTAGGATATATTACATATAATGAAACACAAAAGAGGATAGCAGAACTTTTTTTTTGACAGCAGTTTGAGAAAAGACATCTTATGAGGTAGCTCCAGGCATGCCTCAGGAACATCCACAATGACTGATATGCCTGGCATTTTTGGCATTTTGGCAACATTTGATAGCATACTAGACTTCAACTTCATCCTTTGCAAGGATGGCTCAGGCGAGTAACTAATCAACATATTAAATACTGAAGACCAAATGTGCTCGTCAATATGAAGAGATATTTCTATTTAATTGAGCGGCATTAGTCATTCATAAGTAGGAATATATAATATTACAGCCACATTAATAGCTGCTTTAATCTCTGCAGCAGCACAAATCAATCTAATTTTATTTACAGTTCTTGGTTTCTACTATGTATGCAGAAGCACTCAGAAGTTCCCTCTACAGCCTATAGTGCAATTCTTTAAATTTTAAAGGAGCTCGTTGAGATGATTGTTTTTATCAGACGAATTCATATCTTACTTGTGTTTGCTTCAGTTTAAAAGATGAGAATATTTTACATTTCAGTATAGCCTTTTATTAATAAGTTTACAAATGTCTCATTATCTGATGAGAATTAACTCTCAAAAAGTCCAATTTTGAGATCAAATTATTTTATTGTAATGATACCAAAGAGGCAAACATCTTGGCTTTTAACTTGTGATGTAACTTTCAGCAATGGTTCCCAAACATTTCCAGTTGCAAACCACTCTCACAGAAATTATTTCAGGCAAGTCCAATACAAATCTACATAAATAGCTTCAGTTTTGTCAGGCTCAAACACTCCTTTCTAACTACTGTAGGCTAGGATGGAAATTGCTGCTCTTGAAAAATACAAAGGAGTGTTATTATTGGAAGATATGATTGCAGTGAGGCATAAATTAAAATATTTAGTAAAAAGACCCATAAATTTCTACTTTATATCACCATGAATGTATGTATTGTTAAAAATTACTTCGGTTTAGTGATTTGAACTATTTGCATTCTTGGTTTGTGTAGTTATCAACTCTGTTTCTGAAATGTGTTTAACTGAGCCTCCTAACATTTTCTATCCAGATGGTTTATAGGAGATTGGTCCGAGTGCAGTAAGACCTGTGATGGAGGAATGCGTTCGCGGACAGTTCTCTGCATCAGAAAGATTGGCCCCTCTGAGGAGGAGACGCTGGACGCTGCCAACTGTTTAACACACCGGCCTGTTGAGAAAGAGCCCTGCAACAACCAGTCCTGCCCCCCACAGTGGGTTGCTCTGGACTGGTCAGAGGTAAGGAGATTTCACTGTATTAGCTCATTGGTGATAGCAGAGGCAGGACCTCTGACCACTGAATAGTAGTACATTTTCTGTCAGGGCTTGCTGAGTAAAGGGTTAGTAGGAAAATTTCCGAGAGGACGTTTCACCTGTGCCTCATTATTTTGTTTCCTGCCTCTTATGAAAATGCCCATGACCTACAGTGTCACTATAGCCCTAAATTAGCTCCTTCTCTCCCACAGGTATCACATACTGGTTACCTAAAGTGGTTTCTCACTCTGTTATCAAGTCTAGGCTTTTATGCAGCAAGATCATGTAATGATTTTGAACAAAATCATTCTGATTTAAAGACTCAAACTCCACTAAACTTCTGGTTGTGATAATTAATCAGGGTTGTGAAAAACTGCCAGGCTTCTTTCTGGTATGAATTTTCTTGTGTAGCTTGGCAGACTGTTTTGACTGATGATACCGTTTTAATAGAATGAGAAAAGTTTTTTGTTTTTTTTCCTGTTAATGTTTTCCAGAAATAGCATATAATATATTAAAATCTTTATAGTACTATAAATATAAACATTTTTGTATGTGTGTTCATATGAATTTCTGACAGAAACATGAAAAGAAAAACAAGAGTGAACTTAAAAAATCAGGAGTTGAATACTCCTCCCATTTAAACCAATGACAAACCTTGCTAATTTTCTCTGGAATGCAAGATATGAAGTTTTCTTTTCATACTCAAAACAAAGCATATTACAAATAAAACAATTAAAGAACTGTTTTATCTGCTTATACACTTGTTGACACTCAATATAATTACATGTTCTTAAAATTTTAAGTGATTATTTACAAGAAATTGTGTATCCTTTTGGTCATTTTGCAAACATACTGGTTAGATGAAGTCCTTAGGAAAATGTAAGCCTGGTTTTATCAAATTGAAATGAAAACTAAGGATGTCTTTCCCACTGGAATGTAGTAATTCTTATCTAGTGCCATAAGGTTTTTCACACATTGTGATAGTTGAGCTTTGACAGAATTAATCTACCCCCTCTAAACTACTCCTTTTATATTTTTTAGGATAATTATTGAAAAAACCCGAAAAACTATTCTAAGGATTTTTTGGGAAGAGCCTTATCAGACAAACACATATAACTTGTCTTAATGACTTCCACAAAGGCATGAAATTCTAGAAGCATTTAGTAATAGAAGATAATTTTTCCTTGTTTGGCTTATCTGGATATTTTCTTTTCCTTTTCTTTGGAAGCATACAGTCTTTTTGTTAAATTTTACTGGGGTTTATTATTTTTAGTCATTCAGTATTATTGAAGGCAACTTATTTCCTTCTTTCACTTGCATTTCTGGGATCCAGTGTAGTCCATCTTGGTGGAATTTTTGCTATAACTCCACGAAATGGAGTGTTGTTTTCTTCTTGTACCAATAGCTGGAGAAAGATCTTCTCAGATGGAATCCTACATTTAGATTCAAGATTGTGTCTTCAATTAGTACTAGAAGGAAGATGCTCCTAAACTCAAAGTTTAGTCCTTGTTGCTTGTTTGCTGACATCCTCTGTAGATTATGGAACCTCACAGGTCCATTGCGTTTTGACATTTTGACCCAGCCCTTTCAACATTGTCACTTTTCTGTTTGTTTTGACAGACTGATGTGATTTTTAAGCACTCAGCTGGGAAGGGGCACATACTTCTACATCCTACTTAAAAAGTCAAGTGTTTTGTACAAAATACATGTGGGAGAATGTACTGAAAACACTCCTTGGAATTTGAACCCCAACTGATCAGTCATGATCATGACTTTAAAGACCTCACATATTAACTGTCATTGGGTTTTGGTTTCTATCATTAGTATTATTTGTGTAGTTCTACCAGAGATCTTCTCTTACTTCCCTCCTTCATCTGGTTTTCTAGTAGGCAGTGTGCACAAGATTGAAGTATAAGGACCTTTGAAACTTTATATGTTTAGTCCTTATCAAAATTCTGAATACTGAATTACTGTATATAAAGAGATGTACCTCGGTAGAAAAAGATTGAATAGGGTAGAAAAGGTTACATTTTAAGGATAGTGATTATATATGCATTTTGCTTTCTGGATTATAAACTTCAAATGCAAGATTCATCTTTATGCAGCCCAGTTTAAGATCCTAAATCCAAGTAGAGATAACATTTGGAATAAACCTTTTCATTCTATATGGACTAGTTTAGGTGCCTCCCTCTGGAGATTTTCTTCTTGTTTTGAGGTATATGTAGATAGAGATGTAAAATTTTACATATTCATAGGGTATATCCTTACATAATACTGTGGAGCTGTTTGAAAATTTCTATAAATTACTCAAAGATACTTTAGGATTAGGCATAAAACTATTAAGTTTGCCTCACTCAAGTAATTTTTTTATATTAATCTTAGGGGTGTTTCTTTTTTCCCCAGTGATATAGTGAGTTGTTTTGGATGTGTGGAAAGTCTTTGGTATGTGATTTCTTGAATATTGCTCCAGTTCCACATAATGTTGTTTTCCAAATAATGTTTTGTGACTACGTATTAAAGGCATTTCCAGTCTTGAACAGGTTAGCATAATCTGCATGTAAAGTTTATGCTGTCGAAAACTGATTCTGATCCAAATACTGCAGATATGCTTATGGAATAAAGGTGAGCATGCCAATAGAGGGACTGATTTGGGAAAGTTCTTGAGTTTTAATTTTGCTAGTGCTCGTCTCCTCCTCATTATGCAGTTGAGCTATTGTGTACGACAGTTAATGGTCAGTAGCAAAAACAAAGGAGAATGGCAGTGGCACCATGGTGAAGGAAGATGGCGAAAAGCCAAAGTGATCATCAGCCCTTTTTCAAGTGGCTGTTTTATCGTCTGCTTGCTGTCAGAATAGCACAAAAGTGATAAAAGAAAACTGTGAAATAAGGGTTAAAATTTAAATAGGAAAGGAGAGGAAAGCATACACTGTAGGAGAGGGTATAATATTTTGATATATCTAAATGATGTGGTTTCTATGAAATCAAATCCAGCATTTCTCTTTCCTTTTGTGTATTGATAAAAAATGTATTCATTATCTGTGGATAAAGTGAAGTGGATGAAGACTGTACTAAGGTGATACTAAGAACAGACTGTCTTATTTTTAATTATTGAAATAGTCAAACTAGTTTAATAATAGTGTTAAATGTGGCAGGCCTTTCTACTTTACAGTGTTTTCTTAGGCCTGACATAAATAGTAACACTGTAGTCTAAATATAAACAGCAAAGGAAATTTAAAACTTAGAAAAACTTGTACATAATGAAACAATCTTCAGTCAGCTTGTTTGTGTTTCTAAACATTTAAAAATTATTATTACTGTATTGTGATTATAGTTGAATTGTAAGATCAAAAATCGTCATGTCCTGCTTTACAAACAGCATTTCTGAGAGTTTCATTGGTGTTTTGCTGAGATTTTAATTATTTATTTGGATAAATATTTTTTTTCAGTGCACACCAAAGTGTGGCCCAGGATTCAAACACCGAATTGTCCTGTGCAAAAGCAGTGATCTTCTAAAAACCTTTCCAGCTGCGCAATGCCAAGATGAGAACAAACCGCCAGTGCGCATCCGCTGTAGCTTAGGCCGATGTCCTCCTCCTCGCTGGGTTGCTGGAGACTGGGGACAGGTGGGACATTTCATGCAAGTTTTCATTGCTGTTAGTCTCCCACATTAGCACCTCGTAGCCTAAGATATCCCTGGAGGTAGATAAGAGATGGTTCCTATGGCTGAGGGAAACAAAAAGATTCTCCCATTTTGTGTCAGATTTAAACATGATTCTTCATGATGCTTGTCTAGAGAGTAATCTAGTTTCTACCGGATGAGTTTCTACAAGCACTTTAAAGAAAAAAAATCCTTACTTTTTTAGAGTATTTTGGAGATACAACAGTGTTGCAGGGTGTACTATTTTTAAAACATGCTTAACTTCCTTGAGAAACATGATGGAAATATAAAGCCAATTCCTATTGTAGTAGCAGATCTGTGTATATATCTGTCTCTGAACAAAACCACACTTTGAGATCAATATGATTTTTTACATAAGATATTGAGTTACCATACAGGGAGCTAAATTACCACAGGACAGGCCAAATAATGTCACCTTTATGCAGTGCTTCAAAATATGATTTACTAAGTTTCCTTCAAAATATGATTTACTAAGTTTTCTTCTTCATTGATCATGAACAAGATGTTTTTGCATCTCATTTGTGATCAATGGCCTGCTTTTAGAATATTAAATGAAGGAATAATTTTCTGTTTGCTGAGCAATTTTCCTCTAATGAAAATGAAACATTTTAGTTTAATTACCCCGTGGAAAATAATTTGCAATATTACAGTCTAGCTGGCTTTTTTTTCATGGTGATTCTTCCGATCCACTTTTATATTTAACTAATATTATACTAAAATTGTAGCTATTTAGTTACAGAAATTAAAAATATTTTGAAACAGCAAAGTCTATTTGTTTGAAAGTTGTTTACTTTTCCCTTAAAAAAAGTCCTGTAGAAGATTTGGATTCTTGTTTTCTTTGTTTTTTCTTTCTTTATTCTAAAGTCTCAGTATGACACATGAAATTGAGTAAATTATATTTTAATATCTCAAATCTAAACTTTTCAAGGAGTCAATATTGCATTGCATTTTCTTTTCTTTGAAAGATGAATACTCATATGTATTGTAAGAAATTCTGGAATATTTTGTGATAATTCTTTTCTCTATTAATCAAACATCTTCAGATGCCTGTCTTCTTTAAAATTTGTGGATGTAGTATGTTTCTGATTGCTTCCTGTTGCTTTATTTTATATTTAAAATTTGGATGCAGGGTTTTACATTTTTTTTCTCCTTCTTTAGTGTTCTGCACAGTGTGGTCTTGGGCAACAGATGAGAACAGTACAGTGCCTGTCATATACTGGACAAGCATCCAGTGAGTGTCCAGAAACTCTCAGACCTCCATCAATGCAGCAGTGTGAAAGTAAATGTGACAGTACTCCCATTTCCAATACAGAGGGTAAGTCTGCCATCTTAATATAATTTATTCTGAAAAGAATAAAGTGACATAGTCAGCATTGCTGCATTGGTAAAAGTCTAGATGCCATCATCTCTCAGGCTGTGAATGACTTTTTAAAAATTATTTTCTGTTTAGTCATTGTAGCTCAATGGTAAAGTCAATGAAAACCTAAATACGCATTGGTTTTTTGAAAAAAAATATATAGCCTAACTAATGGAAAAATACTATTGTTTGTGTCATTGATTTGCTAATCTCTTTATTGGTTCAATGGAAATGTTTATAATAGCAGGGGGAGATGATACACTTTTCATCCACTGACCTTCTACCTGCCTAATCAGTGTTAAACACAACAATGTAGTGGCAAAAATAGTAAATTCCCTGTTCATTTGAAGACTGGGACCATAGATTTTGTGCTACATGGTTCTTGGAAGAACAAGTCTGTTCTTACACTTTGACATCCTTTCAGCTTCTTCTAACTAACTTGTAATTTTTTTAAATTTTATAATGCCTGTTCAAAATAATTACAGTATTTTTTGCATTATAAAGTCCAATTTAATCAGACTATTGACTAACTTCATCAGAATGTGTTTTTGGTAGTGGATATATGAGATAATATTGTGCAAATAAGCTTATTCATATTTATAAAATACTTCAGATCTGAACGTGTAAATGGTCTAGACCAAGCTAGGTTAGGAAATGCAGACTTCAAAGTAGACTTGGAGTTCTAGGCAGTAAAAAATGTTTCCTCATCGATTATAAAATTGGGAATAGTTGCTCATGAGATAAGTACAATTCCTTTTGTGTGGAAGGGGAGAAGGAATAGAAAATTCTCCAAACTATCAAGAGATTACACAGCAAAAGCAGTCGTTCTAAAACAGTTATTCCCAAATTTTTATATTCCCTAAATTTTGAGTACATGACCACAAGGTTGCTAGCACTGCTGCTTTTAACACAACTCATCTCTATGCAGTATATAACTGAGTATTTTTTACACAAAATCTCCTACTACATTGGGGTTTAATGTCCTGTTTATGTGGAAGAAACGCTCTGATTTAAATTTTTTTAATGGCAAGTGTGTCCCGTAGTCTATTCAGATTTGGTGGTCATTCAGTGCCTAATCTATCCATCAATGTCCAAGCCATAGATTCAAAATTGCTATAAAAGTCTGGCAAATAGAGATGGAAAGTCTGTGATGAAATGGGAGCATACTAAAATTGTCCCAGAAATACACTTATGCTTCAATGTATGAACACTGAAATTCACTGTTTTTGGTAAAGTTTGCATTGTTTTTGTTTAGTGCTCTCATGAAATCTTTAAGTGATAACTATCAATCTAGGAAAATTTCTGCGTTTTAAATCTTGCAGGCTACATGTTATTTTATTTCCAAACACAGATGTTGATTTCAGTCCAAAGTAAGGAAGGTAATAAATTACTTATAAGTGGACACGATTAAGTTCCAGTCTCCTCTTAATTTCTAGATGACAAGGTCATATTGTTATTTATAGTAATTACACTAATAATTCTTCAATATTATCAGAAAATATGCTAATCTGTTGTAGAAGAATGCAACTGGCGGTTTTCTGTGTGTGATCTCTGTGGCCTGAACTTCCCTACAGTAGAACTGTGCAGACTAGCTACGTACAGCGAGTCTGTTGGTAATTATGTTTTTAGGGACCCACACCTTCACTGGAAAATTTTTAGGATCCACAAATAGAAAATATTGAAAAACATTTATGCTGTATTCCAGATGGTTGTAAGCTCTTTGGCCTGCACTCTGAGAGAGCCAGGTGCAAGCCAGCTCCTTACTGACAGCTTTCCAGGCTCATTAGCACAGTTAGGGAGAACCAAAGGGGAAAAGATATAGTACAGTATCTTCTGAAGGATATAATTCCCAACACATTGCCACTTAGCATCCCATTTTTGTTTATGTCCCACGCTGGAGGTATTTATCTCAAAATTCATTTAACAGTTTAAAATGCTTTGATCATTTCAGAAGAATTTTGTTGCAATCTGTGAAAGACTAAGGTTGCCCTATTCCAAAATTAGGCAAAAATTCTGTCTTCAAGGTATTTTTTCAATACTTGTACAAGTATTTCTTATATATATATATATATTCTAATTTATACATTTTACAGCTGCTCTTAAATAGTGAATAGTGAATAGGAGAAGTACAAACAGAATTTGCAGAATAATGTGCAGGTTTGACACATTTTCTGCTTTAAAAAAGTCCTGACATCTCTTAGTTCAGTTAAGTGTCAACCTTTAAACAATGAGGCTTATCTTTTTAACCATCCTGGAGATGATGAAAAGATTTCAAGAGCTAACTAATTCTAAAGAGCACAACTATATTTGAAAAAATAGCATTTTCTGTGAGAAATTTTGGAGCTATGATATTTTGTCATGAATCTATTTGTGAGTGGGGCTTGCTGTGCTTCTGTGCTTACTTCTGTCACTCCGCAGGTACAGTGGGATGTGATCTGACTATCAGTATTTGGGTTTCAAGGAAGGAATCAGGTCTCTGAGAGAGAGGGTTTGTCCACTTTGGCATGCATGCATGTAGCAGAGCATACCTGCCCACACACAGGGACTTTGTCCATGTGCCACCTTGTAGCACTGCCTCGTGCTTTGGGCTCCATGGTGGGGCAAAAGCAACTTCAGCAGCAGCACACTGGTTTGCAGCAGGGTCAGCTTATCCGGGGGGCTCTCTTCCTGTTTCAAACCCCAGCAAACCGGACTCCCTTTGTTTGCTAAACACCTGTGCTTGCAGACTATGGAGCCTGTTCAACAATTTCTTAGCAATTTAATTTTGCTACCCAAAGATAAAATCATACAGGGTTTTGAGGAAGCTTGAGCCACTCCGCAGTGTAATGATCCTGTTGGTGAAGCTTGGAAAATTTTTCTTTGGGAAAGTACATGTTGTTTGTGTAAAACAAGAGTCAAAATTTTGGGGATACAGAATTACTAAAAGAAAGTTACATTGAATCTTGTCATATTTTACATGTGCTTTACCTCTGGGGTTTTCAGACTTTTCATTGGTGATTTATAATATTGTAGATGTGGTTTTGATGGGCTGTCACTGATGAGGGTAATGTTGCATTCTCTGCTGGAAGTGAACTATAGGCATCATCTACCATACCACTTGAAACCTATTCAGAATTTTTCTATTCTCTTAAATAACATATATGTCTGCTGAATCTATGCTGCTAAAGCCCATCTAAAAATTTACCTGAAAAATTGTTTTGTCTATTTTTATGTAATTTCAGTTTTTCTTGTATTTTATATGATAGCACTTTGCAATTTCTTTAGCTGGAGGCACAGTAACATTTTGTGATTTTTTTAAATGTAAAATGATAGTTAATATCATAATATTGCCTGATCTAGTCACAAAGTTCAGCAAGGCAGAAGTTGTGCATGTAGCTTACTGAAACTCATTACCACTTGTTGCTAGAAACAAAAAGAACTCTGCTAGACCTTCTCCATTAAACCATGGTCCTATGAAATATAGGCTACTTCATCAGCCACCATTATCTATTTCAAAACTGATTTCTAAACCAGAAGTTTTGGGAAACTTCAAGATTTTCTCTCATTGCTGTCCAAATGGCATCAGCTGAACAGGTCCAGTTTTACTCAAGAGGAAGAATAACATAAAAGAAACATGAAAAAGAATCATTTGAAGTCCTACTTTTAGCAAAAATTGAGTTACTGGCTTTACATGTGTGTAACTAAACACAGTGTGTTTGAGGGTTATTTTTGCGATTGAGTGAACTTTTTATGTCTTGTGCAGATCAAGTGAACCTTTTTATTTTTCACTTCATTTATAATTCACCATCTGTCTCTCTTATATTCCCAGTCTTCATGAGTATGAGTACCTGAAATGTTTCTGGAAGAGTTTTGACCTCTTTTGTGAAGAGTTTTTGAAAGTCAGTCAAATAAAGTGACCATCAGTGGTTGCTGGTAGAGAAATATATCTGTTTCAACCAGCTACTCACAACATCTTTTTTCCTGTCAATCAATTATGTTTCCATTAAGAATTAAAAAGCTAGAAAAGCAGTATGTCAAACATCATTTCATGGAGTGAAAGAATTGCAATGAAAGCACTACGTCTGTGGTAATGAAATTAAAATTTAAATAATTTCCTAACCACTTCTTGCTTAGCTAAAAGCATGCATATTATCAGAAATACTGGTCAGTACAGACCTGGAAGTTCAGCCTCATTAATGTTTTCCTAGGTTCAAATACTGAAAATTCTCATCTGCACTCAATTTGCTACTACAGTATGCTTGCAAGTGTTAATCCACTATCTGTAACAACCTGTCCCACAGCAAGAATCATGTACTAGGAGATTATATGGAGACTGAAGAGCTGTAGAACCTGAGTGTGTCACTGAATTCACAGATGTAGGTCTTTCTCAAGCTGTATCAGGATAAGAACTGAGCACGGATCGAACTATTCAATTCCCCATTCCCATCTTCTTTATACAAGTGCAAAAAATGAGCCAGGGGAGAACTACAGCATATTCCAGCTCCTGTAATGTACTCACAAAGTCACCTTATATGCAACCTGTGTGGGATGCAAAAGAATGAAACCCTCCTCTGTGGGGCTGAGCTCTGTTCTCCCTTCCTGGGAAAGCTACATGCTGACACAACAGGGCAGCTGAGGCCGTAAACCTCAGCATATAGGAAAACACAACTTTGAGAAAGAGCTTTTACGTCTATTACAGGCATAAAAGTGGCTTTCCTTCTAGCATAAAATAAATTGTGGATGTGTGGAACCATGCTTGAAGTATAATCCACCATTCAGTTTGGTCACTGAACTCACCCTGTTGGTACCATTATTTGTAACACTTGTGTAATATTCTCCATCCCTGTTAGCTGAAACGCTCATTCTGTTTTAAGGATTCTTACAAATGCTCAGGCATGGTATCAAATAGTGTGAATCATCATAATGATAACCTCTTGTGGATGAATAAAATAACTGCTGAGAAGGAAGTTAAAAGTAATGTAAAAAAAAGAACTCACATGTTCTAACTGTGTAATCACTTATCCCAATAAATGATAGCTCTTCCAAGGCAAAGACTACGCACTTTTAAATGTCTGAAAGCCCTGCAAATATTTTTATGGCTTTTAAAATTTGCAATATTGTATGCACTAGACTGTACTAGAAAGAGTAGTTACAAAGAAAGCAAGATAGATGGATAGATGAGAAGCATATTAAACATCAGATTTTCTTTGTACTTTAATTTATATATCTGTACTTTAATTTATATATCTAATTTATATATTTTTCTCCTTAATGTTCTTAATTATTAGAGTGCAAAGATGTGAACAAAGTGGCCTATTGCCCACTGGTGCTGAAGTTCAAGTTCTGCAGTCGAGCATACTTCAGACAGATGTGCTGCAAGACCTGCCAAGGACACTGACCCACAGGAAGCAGAAGAATGTGCCTTGTTATTATCATTGTGGAAGAGTGTCCATCGAAGAGAGCCACACAGTGGAATAAGATTGACGTCCTTGCAAATGCATTACCCTGTGGAAAACATAACCACTGGTCAGCCCCAGCTGACAGGATTTCAATATTATTTTAACTTCTGTGAAGTGGGATTTATTAATCCAAAGTGCTGGACACAGTATGAGGGGATCCCAAATTTGAAAAATTCACACAACACATATAGAATAGCTTACTGTGGAACATTTGTGTTCTTTTGACTAAATTCAATAGTCTGTTTACATCCATGGACCATTAAAATAACTTTTATTATGGACTTAGCAATGACACTGAATCCATTTCTATTTAAAAGTGTTTAAAATGTAGTTCTTATGAGTTGGTTTACTATAGAAGTAAAGAAGAATCAAAAAAAAAGTTAAGTCGTAGCTTAAAAATCTTAACTATTTTATCTCTTGACACAGCACCACAATTTAAATTATAAAATGAGCTTGGAAATGTTATTTAAGGAGCAGAAATTTTTTAGAAAAAAAGTATTTTTCCTTCATTCCACCTATTTCCCTTTGGAGTAATCCATATTTCCTGAACACTGCTGTGAGCCATATATAAAGCTATACTAAATAGAACAACCATGAGGGACTTTAGTTTTAAGAGGTGCAACAGTTATTGCAGTGGTGCATGAAATACAAGTGTGCTATGAAACAAAATGAAATCTTCACTGCAGGTTTATAGCCATCTTACCATTGTACAAGTGAAACAGATCTCCACTGAAAGGAACATATTTCAATATCATGGGGGAGGCAGACCCCAGCAGTGGTGAAGACTGGATTGCCAGTTCCTTCACTACTACCATAAAGGTTGTTTAGGACTTGACTCCAGCTCACTTTTGTTTACAACACCAGCCACAAAGAAGAAACAACTTTGTAGGCTTCTAGACCTGGTTTACATGTTAGCTTTGATTCTCCAAAACTAAGGAATTTGAATGCAAAAGATAAGCCTACTGTGTAATAGCAACAATCCCTTGCAAAGCTGAAAGTTAAAATGGGTTCCAGATGTTCCCTTCTTTGATACCATAGCAGAGGTACTGTTTATGAGAAGGAATATGTGAATGTTCTATTCAGGAGACTGCATCTGAGTGGCAAGGATTGCAACCAAAGAATAAGTGACTCATGGAGGTATCTAGGTTCTGTTCAAATGAGAAGTCAAAAGTGTGCTTGAGCCAAGAGGCCTGTGGGACTATCAGGAGTAAGGCACACTGGAAAAGGGATGGCTGTAGTGAATTCTGGCCACCTTCACCTAAATGGCCAGGTACCTATGTGAAGCTGGACCATATTTAAGCAAGGGACAGCTTTCAGCATGAGACTGGAACAAACTCATGCCAGTAAATTAGAAGCTAGATGCCTTAACTATTCACTGCCATGCTCCACTCATTCATATTACCCTATTTTTAATATTCACCAAATACTTTGTGTTTTTAAAAGTGAAACCAAACTTCTTAGGCAAGTCACAATTAGGAATATAACATTTAAAACTTAATTGTCATGCTCCTCTTCCCCTTCACTTTTCAGTAACAGTCTCAATAAGGAGATGAGGAAAGTAGGTATTTCTTTATAATAATATATTGTACTTGAACATTTGCATTTTGCAACAGGTCCTTCATGAATGTGATTGTGTGTCCAACTATGACTCCTTTGTTGTAAAGCAGTTAAAATTATGTGAACAATAATATGTGTTACAAATTCTAACTCAAATAGCACTTTTAAAAAAAAGGTAATCTTTTCAGTGAAAAATAATTTCAAAATATGAGATTGAAGTGTACCAATGTATTTTACCAATAACAAACCAAATATGTTGCACACTACTTACTAATGTGAATTAACATGGAACAATAGATACTGTTAAGAGGACTCATACTATGAAATTCCCCCAAAATATTGACAATCTGTCAAGGGGTTTTGTGTAGCCCCAGGTCTATACTCATGACCATCAAATTCTGTCATCTGCTACCTCTTGCCAGTATTTCCACTTCTGTACACTTGTGACCAGTGGAATTAATTTTCAGTTGGCTTGCATGTATTCACATATGCTTGTTATCTGTTGCTCTCATCACCATGTAAACAACTCCTGTTAAAACTGACACCAGTTGATAAAAACATCCCAAGTTTTTGGGAGTTGCACATAGAGATTAAGGGCAGTATGTAGTGCTTGTCTGTTAAGTGAATTGACTTCCTGTATCCTTTTGACAGAACACCTTGGTGCTAACATGCCCTGGTTAGATCAGAAGTATGATGAAAAGGTAAGGGGTTGTTACAACATTCCCTAAGCAAGAGGCCTTTTTGTATCAAGGTCCAGTTTTCGCCAGGGCATGATTTTTTTTATCAGCTAATGTGTCATTTCAGCTAATGAGAAAAGGGTTTTCTCTGTATTGAAAAGAAACCCCTTTTTTTTTACCTCACTTCGGACATGAAAATTGTAAGGAATATTTCCAAAGACACATTTTGCTCTCTTACTGGTGCTAGAACACCGGGGATTCTGATGTTTACTCTGCAATATAACAGCACTGAGGTTGGAATTTAAAGAACTGCCTGGAGCAATGTTGAATTGTATTGTTAAAGGGAACAAAACACAGAATGTATATGGATTTGCAAACTAAGCAACACTACAGACTAAGACTAAAATATGAAACCTAATTCAAAGAAAAATAATTGGTTTCAACAGCACAGTTCATTGCTGCTGCTACACTGTAGCCATCTATATAATCTAAGCTAAATAGTGTTATATTCCTAAATAGTGACAAAAGGAGTCTTTGTGCAGGCTATAAATATAACAGACCTAGAATCAAATAGTAAAATACAAGATGCAGAAACCTGGTGCCAGTACTTCCACTGAGCAATACTATCAGCTGATAAAGATCAAAACAGAAATAAAAATCTAAGATTAATCCTTCAAGGTGTATACATCCAAAATAGTCCATTTCGTTAGCAACTTTATAAAGGAGTGAATGTCACATAGATATCCTTAATAATACAGACTGAAATTACCTTTGTATTATTGTGATTAGTTGCTTATTATTTTATACTCAGTATTAATGTGGTACACTGTTACTTTATTATTATTTTTGCTTTTGTAAATTATATTCTAATTTATTGTCATGTTTCTTAACACTTGTTCTACATGCATTCTCCTGCTTGTAATAAAAACAAAAATATTGTAACACTTGATGCAGTGAAACTCCACACCAGGCACAGATTTGTTTTTAACATAGATAATTTAGTAAAATAAAAGTGCAGCTTTTAAGATTGATACCCATGGTACAGTTGTCTCTTCCCTGACTTACAGTTACTAGAATTCTGTATGCTTAATGTTTGCTTCATCCGATGCATCAAAATATATATAAGGTGTCTTCTTTGAAGTAACATCTATGTTATGCTAGAATCCTGTCCTGGGCAGCAGCAATATTTGTCATATATAAGCAAATAAGGAAATAACAAAAAGGAAAAATCAAGAATATGGTCATGTACATTATTAAGTTATATTTTAGCCTAAGCAGTGATGTAGATCAAGAATGAAATTAATGGCAGCAAAAATATTCTGTACTTCTTGGAATTATTTCGTTTACAGCCAGTCAATAACAATAAAATGTCCTTCTTGCATTGAGCTTTTAAGGTTTTATCTGAAGTTTATCTGAAGCCATGGTGTTTTTATATATAGATGTAAAGAAGTTTTATATAGATATATGTAAAGCTGGACTATATTTATGGTTTTTATATAGATATAAAGAAGAAAGTCATTTCAGTAGACTTGGTGCTTGGATAACTGTTGCCAAGAGATGCTTCCTTTCTTACCTGGCACAGTGTAAATAACTTGCTATGGAAATCTCTGATCAAGTCCTATGAAATATTTCTTATTTCTGGATTAAAATCTAGTTTCTGGTTTGATGAACATAAACACTCTACTCTTGTGAATAAGATGTTAAAGTACAGAGAACCTTAAATGTATTGATGAGGTATTTATTAATTTTGGTTATTCTTTGTTACTCTATTTACAAATAAGGATTCAAAACCCAAATGCCTGTTTTAAAAATATGGGTATTTTTATCAGTGCTTGATCACAAAATTTTATTGCCCTTCGGATCAGAAGTTAAAGATGGAGTAGTCTTAGTAAATAACACAGTTTCATGACAGTTTTCTCTGTCATTGTAAAGATATTGACTTTCCTCCTGTACATTCACACTAAGTTATAATCTGATAGATTTCCCATTATTTTTCAGTTTGTAGTGTTGCTTTTCTCCCACTGGTATTATGATGACAGACTGAGAACACTGAAACAGAGGCATTTCTCCCTCCTTTTCTCCTGCTACCTTAAACCTGACATAACCCACAGTGACTGTAGAGCTCCTGACACAAAACATTTCCTCCAGTCTTTTTAAAATGCATTTTTTTTCACCAGAATTTGATTCTGGGGGCAATCCTACTATCATAATTCTCTGTTACACTTTTTCAGTTTATTTCTTGAGGAAATGAGCACTGTTTTTACCTGAAATACTGCCTTTTCCTTTCCCTGACTTCCCTTTCTATACTGTTCCTTCTTGAGGATACTTGCTGTTCTATCTGAAGCTCTCTGATGTACAAGAAGCATTTTTACATATCCTCTGTAGAATTCTGAACAGATTTTCATTATTCTCCTGACTTCTTTATTACTTCTTTATTGTTACTTGGAACTAAGACCCAGGACTCTTCTGGGTCCTCTTCTGTGGAGATATACTGCAATGGACTTTGGATGAGTCCTGTGAGCCTCATCTGGAGGCAGTCAATCATCAATCCAAGAGTCTTGTAGAAGGCCATTACTAAGCTGAGGCTATCATTCTGCAAGAATTGACACCCTATCTGGCTGTTTTCCCTTCACCACAAACAATTAGGTGGAAAGGATAGATGACTGCTTCTGTGTGGTCCCTCCAATCTAATTTCTAGACAGAATGGTGTAAGAGCATTTCCATGCAGTAATCAGGATAAAATCCCAAACAAATTTATAAGGCTCAATCAGCCATGCAACAAGGTTCATTACAGAACTAATGAATTGGTCATTTCCCAAGTGTATTTGGCCCAGATAAAGTGGACGTTCATGTCCAGTTTAGGAAAATGAGCCACTCAAAATGGGAGGTGGTGTACATTTAAGGATACTGCATCCCTTAAACTGGCATACCACCTAAGCATCACATGTCATTTATTTTCTTCTGTTTCTGCATGGGACTGACATTTTCATTGAGCTGGACAGGCTACAGGACACCGTTTATGTTATGAGGTCATATAGCTGCCCATCAGAAAATTATTGAAGTCTGTCCTGGAAAAGATACATGTATTTCTGCATTAAGGATTGGAAGCTTAAATTTCTACAAACAGGAAGGCCTTTTCAGAGTAGATCTATCAAGATCAGTAAATAAATAATCTCTCTTCTTTAGTAATCCTGTTAGAAATAAATTTATCAGATCACAGCTTGAGATAGAAAAGGAAGTGTTTTGGAACTAGAAGTGAAGACTCAGCCAGTGAATGCTCCAAGCTTCAGTTGCTATGACCACACAGAGAGATGAGATTTGGCCTGGCTGATAAGGAATAAGCTGTGGATTTTGGAAATTGGATTTCTTCATCTGCATCAAGACAATTATATTTGTTTATTCTTCTCCCCAACCCCACCTTGACATCAAAGTCTACAAATGCGCATATTCATGCAGTGTTTACACCAAAATTATCGCTCACATTGTTTGAAAAACCAACCCATTTTGCAATATGATTTATTTTTTGCAAGGAAGATTAGTCTTCTGCATAGAATCTACCACCCCTGAGAAGCAATGCTGAGTAATGTTTCTGAGTAACATTTCCTCTCCAAATTAACTGTGAGATAACAGTTCTAGATATGTGGGAATATCTTCCAGTTATATCTCTATGAAAAGACCCAGACCCACTCTAGGGATTTCAGAAGACAAACTTCAGTTGAGAATGCATTTTAAGTTATTATTGTCACATTTGTTCTGAGGTCAACTATGTTTCATTAAGCAAATAAATTTACAGAAGTGCAGTGTGCTTAGTAGGGTCACTGCCTTCTAATATCTTTGAATACTGATCAGAAATAGGGGCAGGAATGTGTATGAATGACAATGTGTGGTGAGAAATGAAAAAGTGTCCTGGAAATAGATTGTAAACTTTTCAACCACACATTGTCATTTCTCAGACTCCACTCCTCAGAATCCACACACTGGTACAGGATATCTCTTCCCTCCATCATCTCCCCTGGTGGCTGTTTCTCCTCTTTCTCACTGCTTTTACACATCTATGCATCTCATATTTGGTGTACAGTACTGCTGTCTTTGATCAGATAATTTAATGTGAATGTTATTGAGATTTTTCACATCTGTCATTTAACACAGTTTTTTTTGTTAAAATGCTCATTTTAGGCTGGTTTTGTGAATTATTTATTTAAGTATAAAAACAAATATAAAATCTAAATAAGAATTTCAAGAAAAAATCTAGAAATGCATCAATTCTTTTTCAAACAGTGGTTCAAGTAAAAATAATATTTTTTTTCTACTGCTGTAATTAACTTTCTTCCTATTATGAAAAATACTGAGTTAGGAGCAAATACAAAGAGGAGGAACCAAGCCTCTCTTTTGGTCTCAGATTCTCTTTCACATGCAGCCTTTGTATTGAAATACACTATCAAAACAAGACCTTTAGCAGCAAAAAAGAATCTCAAACATCTCATTTGGCCTTTCTGGCTCAAAGTTTCCTTGGAAGTTTATTTACCTAAGATAAGGTTACATTGTTGAAACTATCCTGTCAATTAGCAATAACATTTGACTTCAGATGTATTATTCTTCAAAAGCATTTTGTCAAGGATAGGGCTTGTAACTGATTTTCTAGAGAGAAGGGAAGGTATGATGGCTATAATTACATGTATCAATTAACTATAACTTGCTCAGAGTCCTTGTGAAATAAAGTGCAGAACAGCCTATATAATTAAAAGAGGAAAAGAAATTAAACTGCATTCTATACAAGCTTTTCAAAAAGAAAACACAAGGTAAGAATATTCCATTTTGATTTTCAGTGAGGTTTAAGAAGCTGGCTCAGCACTGGTTGCTCACTGTACTGTTAAATGTTTTTAAAGCTGAAGACAAATGACCTGAATTCTACTTCCATGGAGGGTTTGGGGCTTTTTAACTCTGTTATCCTAATCCATCTAAGGAAAGCACCATTCTGTGAAGCATCCCTCCCAGATCTGCAGATTAGCTATGCTGGTTTTTGTCCCACTTCTTGCAGTGGTGATGATCACAAATTTTAATGAGAGAAAGACTAAGAATGATGGGTTTGAGGCCTTGGTCTCATGGCTGTAGGTGTGTCCCCTCACTCCCTTCTCCTCTAGCTGGAAAACTGCTATGTGGCCTTTTTTTCCCCAGTATGAGCAAAGCAGATTTCTGGTACCACAGACTTGCTGCCTGCTCATCTGCAGTGTGGGCAGACACCCATGAAAGACTCAGTGGATGGCTGTGGCATCAGGTATCACAGGTGCCTTGGACCAGCACTGCATAAAATTGGTTCCCATGGAATGGGGCCCTTTTGTCACCTGGCTTTCTTGCTGGGGACAGGGTTCCAGAGCATCTTTCAAATTTGGGCAGCAGCCATCTCTTGGTCTACAGTAGCCGGTGTGCCTCAGCCCTCTTTTGGGGCTCAGCTGCCGCTTGTGGCTGTTCCAAGCTGCAGCCAGAGTGGGTGCTGGAATGCTGGAATGTGCAGTTCTGCCATGGCAGCCGGCAATCCCTAGTCAATCATGTTGGTGTGGAGAGCTGCTGAGCTGGTGAGTTTCTCCTGTGAGCAGCTGGCACCCGAGGCGAGGCCGAGACCTGGGCATGGTTCAGCCTCTCTTCAGGGAGTGCTGAGTCTGGGGAGCACTGCTTGGGCCGGGCTGCAAACCCTGAGCCTGCAGCTCACCCCAGCTGCCTCTCAGCTGGAGAGGTGAAGGGCTACCCCAGTGAGCAGCTATGACAGCTCCAAAGGGAGAGCACTCTGCACGGGAACAGGATGGCTTGCGCTGAGGTGGAAGGCCTGTGACAGTGATTTGGGGGAAGCTATGCCGAGGCTGCTAGTTTGGGAAGACTCTGGAGGGGCCAGGACCAGGAAGAAAGAGTGGGGCCATGAGATGGGGCGGGGGGATGTGTAAGGAGCTGAGGAAATCTCAGCAAGGGGATCCTGAGGCAAGAGTTGGGTAAAAAGGTCAAGACCACAGGTCCCAGCCAGAGGTACCCCTGCAGAGGAGAGGACATGGCTTCCGTGGGCAGATACAGAAACGCCTTGAGCTCAGAGATGATCCTTGCAGAAGCTCAGTCTTTAGAGTGGAGAGTCCTTGCAGAGCCTGCAGAGATAGGGTCAGTTTAATCCCTTTGGTGAACTCCTGAATGCTATATATACTCATAACCAAAGAAGCTATGAGTCTCTCAGTGAGTTGCAGCAGTGAGCAGAACTCTATACCACTTTGGATAACCTGTTTTAATTGGCCATGCTGTATTTAGCAGATGAGTGAACTGCAAATGAGCACAAAAAGTAGTAGTTGCAAAAATCATGTCTGTAAATTTGCCTGCCACAAAGACAGCTGCATTCTTGAATGCCAGATGCTCATTGGGTCCTGAGTAATTCTGCTGAACTGATGAACAAATGCTTACAGGGTGTGTTGATTCTCAGCTGGTAATCAAGATAGTGAAGGGCTGCCAAGGGGTTTGTTGCTCATTAAGAGTATGACACTTACAGACTTCAAAACAATGAACCTTGAATCTCCTTTAAAAATAAAAGAGTGAAGTGACATGTTTTGGTAACTTTGGACTGAAATTTTGATAATTGCTCTGTCTGGCTTGAGAAACTTGATTACAAAAGCAGTGACCTTGCATAGGGTGTCCAGAGTTGTGCAGTGGAGTCTTGTGGTTGCATGTGAAGTCTCAGCTTGATTTTGCTTATGTTTTCCTTATTATACCATGTATATTATGTTTTCCTTATTATACATATATATCATTCAACAATATATGTTTATCTTTGTTTTGATTGAGTTCATGCTGGTTTTGGAGGTATGGCCCATTGTTACCTGGATATAATGCAGAGAAATTTGAAAAGGGCTGGACAGATGAATGATCAACCCTACTGCACAAACTTCTTGAGTCAGAATTTAGAAAAAATCATGCAACTGTCTGTGAGAAATAAACCACCAAACCAAAATCAAACTTCTGAATTACCATTCTCTTATGTTTTTTTTTCAGTCTTATGATTTACTTGTTTCATATTTTCCTGCTCTGTATACTGAGAAAAGCCAGAAAATCACTTTCCAAGGGGAAGAAGGAAAGATAGGAAACTCAACAGCTAGATTTATGCAACTGAAGTCTTTCACTAGAAAACACAAATATTTTAACATATTACAAGGGCTAACAGGATAATACCCCATTCTGATTAAGAACTAAATACTCATGACACTTCTAAGAAAGTGATAGGCATCTTTCTCTGTGAAAGCAAAGTTTGTAAAACTTCAGGCTTTCACTCCCATTTTATAAAAATAATGACCTGACTTAAGAAAATGCTGCTTCCTTCTGGGTCATTCCAAGGGATTGTCTTCCAGCTGGAAACTCTGAAAGTCCAGGGTAAACTTCCCACATTCTCTTTGTGGTCTGCTAGGCAAAGGAAGGCTGCAATTCCAGCTCTGTACTAATTAGTAAACCATCAGCATCAATCTAGCATCATCCTATCTTACTGACATAACTTCTTTCAAGACAGTGGACATGAGCTTGTGCTCTGCTGAAGGATTCCTCAGAATGTACACAGGCAGCATTGTCTCTGTCCTGCAACAGTCTTGCTGTGCCACATAAGGTGAATCTGGCTCAAAGTCAGAAAACTGATAATTCATAACCAGGTTGGAGTGGACATACACAAAACCAGTGCCTTTGGCTTCCATTTGGGCTGCCTTTTTTTCCCCCTCCCAGACACTTTCTGGAATGAAGGTTAGAAAAATTGGCTAATTTTGTCTTGGTAACACAGTACCAAAAGATAGTAGATCACAATATAATAATCTTCCTCAAGGTCTCATTCTTAATCAATGCCTCTGTTGTCAGAGGCATCAAAAACATCATCAAAATTTGCCCAGTTGAGACTCTAGATACATCTGCTATAAATACATGCAGAGCAGCTTTAGGCCAACAGAGCATTGTTCCAAATCAGTTTTTAAGCTGAAAAATGTACTTTTTATTAAAAGGTTGAGAAACAGTGGATTCCTGTGCACCAGTAAATGTAATGAGTAAAGTATGTAGAACTAATTATAGTAGAGCATTTATTACAAATCAGCTGTTAAAAATCTTGAGAAAAAAAAAGGAAATAAATCACACAGACACAATTTAAAATCTATTCTAGTAAATAAGCATGGAAAAAAACCCTCAAGCTAAAACATCTTTTGCTGTTTAGAGGCAGATAATCCATTCTTAGTCCAGTGCACAAATCTGATTTACAGTGCATTTCAAAATATTTATCTTCTTTTTAGGGTTTCCATCACTGCCTAAGCCAATAGCCTGATGTGTTTGAAAATGTCTGGGCAGTAATTGTAATTGTTTTTAAAGTTATTTTGGAAAATAGTGAGCTGTGTTGCATTTTGTAGATTTAAGGAATGCAATTATCAACATTGTATATACAATCCAAGTGACCTGCTGGCTTCAGAAGCTCAGACCCATAGAAAAAAATTTAACAACAGAAAAATGCTTGTTTAATTTTTGTTCTGTAGTTGGTCAGTGCTAGGTGAATTATGTTATAGCCAGTTTGGCAATAATATGATTAAATAACAATTCCATATAAGTACATAACAGTGTTGAAGTAAACATACAAGGAAAAGAATGATTTTTCTGGGTGGATAATCTGACCTATTTTCATATGTCAGTATTTGATGAAGTACTGTGCTGATATGACGGCATCTGGGTACTCCTGTAATTCATCCAAAATTGTTAGCAAACAGCTAGGTCTGAAAACTCAACACAGGGTAATACATCTTAGGAGCTTGTATGTAAATATGTTAGATAAGGACTGAAATTTCTTCGGTGTTGTTCATTATAAACTGATAGAGATCTTTCTCAAAGTATTTGGTCTCCTTTTTCTTCTGTTTAAGAAGAAACCTATATGAGGTTCCAGACTGAATATACTTTTCTAATAGGAATCTGTTGAAGAAGTTCTAGAGTGAGGAGATTTGAAGAATATGTTGGAATTTCAGTTCCAATTAAAAAAAAAAAAAAAGTACATCAGCATTTCTGACTTAGAACTAAAATTACAAGTCAGTCTCTAAAAGCTCTTAGCAGTCTGCTTTGAAAATATATACATGCATTAGGAAAAACACTCACAAAAATTTTTTTGGAGAAACAACTTTGAAATAAAATTTTTCACCATACACTGCATAGCTAACATTCAATTGCAGTTTGACAGTACAAAAATATTAAAATCAGTTAGGGTCTCATTTCAGTTAAGCCTCACTCTGTTCTTTATTGTACCTTGACACATTTAACAGCATGTCTTTATTGTACCTTGACACATTTAACAGAATGTGTAACAGAAGTCAGTTAATGCTTCAGAAAGAATCTCCCAAGATCATGTGTAAATGAGCATATCTAAGCATGAAGTTATTTATTCACCAATAGTTGCATAAGATATGCATCCATGTTATACATAACCTCTGGGAACTTCTGGCTGTATTGCATGCTGCCTTTTCACAGGTATATTTTTCCTGTTAAAATGTGGCTAAAATTTTTTTGGAAAGCAGCTTGGGAGTGATTTTATGACAAAGTTACCTATAACCTCTTTTTTGCAAACTGGCCATTAGCAGTCCTATTTAAGTCTTAAAAGCTATAAGCACTTCATCCCATTGGTACGTGGAATCAAGTGCCAAATTATATGCATTGCATATTTCTAGATTTATTTAAAAATTTTCCTCTTTTCAGATTAGTTACAAGTTTCCTGTTGCTTAGCAGGAATCAATGCAGTGTCACAAGATGCATTTACACTGCTTTCTGGTTAGTATAAAATAAATATATATTTTTACAAATACCTCTTAACAGAACTACTCTTCTCAGAATGAGCTCATTTTAAATGCTCATTTACCTGTCCTGGGCTTTGAGCTACCTGATATTTCTCAAAGTCAAATCAATGAGTTTAAATTTCGTCACAAACTTGACAGCCTGTTCCTATATCTGGACTGAGACTTTTCCTTTCTGTTGTCATGCTCACCTCTGGATTTTACTTTCTCTCAAAGAAAAAAACAAATCTCAACCCTAATGAAGCTTTAGGATGTCTCTGTCAATACTGAGCTCATTTTTCTGTTCTGTGTAACCCACAGCATACCCTCTTTTACATTATTTAAGAACTTGCTCGAGGCAAGCCACAATTCTTACTCTTGTGCCATGTTCCTTATGTATAGAAGCCAGCAGAGACAGACACAGGGCAGTGATACCACAGAAAAGAGGGAATGCACTTGCTAAACTGATGCATGGATGAAATTGACTGGAAGAGTTTTGGAACAAAACTGTGTTCCTGTTTAATGGAGCTCTGAGATACTAATTTTGTGTGGCTAAACCAAAAAGCATATGGGAAGTGAACTGATGATACAGTGAGGTGCAGTCCCATGATTAATTTACAAACTCTTCAGATGTTGTACTCCAATCATCTCTCTGATGTGTTACTGCCTGGTTTGGTTCTGTCATTGCAGCTGTCTAAAAGGCCATATACACATAGAACTGCACACAAACAGAGTCAAGTATTTGCACATTTGCAAATCAGAGACTCCAAAATTCTTGTGCAACAAAAGTAGAACATCAGTCATAATCCAGCTGGGCACCGGAAATACAGACAGGTTTGAAAAAGTTTGGAAACCATTTGTGAACCTTTTGCTGAGAGTTTTGAGAAACCATTTGTCCTAGGTAACCTCAGGCACTTTCTAAAACTGATAAAAGTAGCTGTCAGGCTGTAAACTGGGTTTATTCACACTCTTCCATTTCCTCTCAAAACTGCCTTTGGGTGCCTGTCTCTGTTGGGAGGCTTCCGAGGGGGAGGTCACGAGAGGTTGTTGATGTGTTCTTTGATGTTTTCTTTGAGGTTTGAAAGGGTGTTTCTGGCATTGCTGTTGGAGCAAGTCTGTCTGAAGGAAAGCTAAAACTCTTGATGATGTACCTGTGACTTGAGGTTTGAGCATACAGTTCTAGTGAAGAGAAAGTTGCTCCCAAAACTTTTTCAAGAAGTCTTTGTGGTGTTATCATGAGCTGATTTCTTGAAGTGATAAAGTGGTCCATACAGATGCCTGGATTTCACAGGGGATGCCTGATTTGGAGCTGGGAAAAGCAAGCCCATTTAGGTTATGGGGATTTGTGTGGAGCAAGTGATCACATTTAGTCAATTCTAGACATTCTGTTTTATTCATTAAATTTGTATGAGAAAAATTAGGAAGATACAAAAGCAGATCCCAGGCTGTCCATGCTGTTGTGGAGTCCTATAATTTATGCTTTCTCTCTCTATTTATATCTATATATTTAATAATTTTAATACTATGTATATAATTTTAACAGTTAATTTCTTAACCCGTGGGGCATTCAATATTAGGTAAGATATACAGGACAGTTGCTGTTTGTAATCCCTTTTGAAGGTTAGAAGAAAAAGTTCTTTATTATTGATGGAGATTAACAATTTTTCCCTAGCAAGTTACTTGTTTTTTAGACATCTGCTTAAAACAAACAGGCAGTCAAATAGGCTTGGTCTGATCCCATAATACTGGGAGCCCACAACTGACCCTGAAGTCAGAAGAATTTCAGTGCTGCCAAACTTTAAGCAAATAACTCTTTTGGGGCTACAATGACTTAGAGCTGAGATTGTCTTGGTTTTCAGGTAGTTAATGCAGTTTTACTGGTGTTCTTTGCAGGTTGACAAGCAGGTCTCATCACTGATAGAGGCATCACTCATCCTAGAGGCATCTCACATCACTGTGAGAGGCAGCAAGCATTTGGTATCTGGTAATTAGGTGAAAATCTGCCTTTCAGAGGTTGTAGATCATGCAGACATTAGCAGAGCAGGAATAAGTAGAGACTTGGCCTGACTAACCAGGTCTGACGGTCCTTTCAGAAAACGAAGTAATTCTGACTGAGCCTTTGCTTTGAAATCAAACAGTGCTGTGGCAAGTGTGCACATTAAGAGGCAGTTCTAATGGTCATCACTGAACTTTGTTATTCTAGGAGAGTTAGATTCTCCACTTGTGTGATTAGCTATTTTGGGCCCTGTTGAGACAGACAGAGAAGTTGAAACTCTAATAATACTCTGCTTTGACATAGAACCTATTTTTTCAAAGAGCTGATAAATTGAAAGAGCAGTAGCTTAAAGTTGCTAGGTTTAATCACAGTTGTGGTATTCTCAGTGTTCAAAGAATTATAGATGCTGCAAGCCCAGATGGTAAAAAAACTGTGAAATGTCTAAAGTTGCTGTCTTGCTGAGTTGGTGATCACTTGAGAAACAGGGTGTTATAAAAGAAATCTAGTAATCTTAATAAAAGGACATTGCTAGTGGTCAAACTTATGCCATGTTAGTGAGAAAAGCACAATTGTGTCTTCTCTTCCTTATCCCAGGGAAATTTTAGATCAAAGACAGTAAAGTGAGATTTCCCTCTTTGCATGTTTATAATGTGTTCATTGGCTTCTCTACTAAGATGAAGCCAAAAATCCTTTGGTGTTGTAATTACTGAATTTATGGTGTGCTACTAAACTCTGTCTTATTCTAAAAGCAGTAGAAGTTGAGGTCCCTACTCTTTGTGCCAGTACTTGTGAGATCTATAAAAAAATTAAACACTTAGCTCTAATCAGACTCTCTGTCTAAGTGAGGTTTCACTTGAAACCCACACTCAGAATGCATACTTAGCCCATCTAATGCTACTTATCATCACATATCTGTCACTAGCTATGTGATATTCCAACAGGCAGAAACTTTCTGAAAAGATGGAGTTAAGACATGCCCAGGAAAAACACAGCTCAGAATGTGATCAAAATATAAGCCTTCTAAGATCAACTGAGCAAAGCAGACATAGTATGAGAGAAGAAAAAGAAAGGTGCAAATCCAGATGTACCTTCATTGTTAAGTACTACTTTATCTTCACTTTACTTCCTGTTTTCCAACTGTGCTTTTGTAACTGTCAGCATCATTACAGCTTGAGACTGTAAGGATGCTTAAGTTATAGGCAGTAATTTTCTAGATATCCTACAATTGAAGAGCATCCTTAAAAATTAATATATTTTTCAAATTATTTTCCTGTTTCTTTATTTCTAAATCCAAGTGGCAGGTTATGTGACAAAACACCAAAAAGGAGCTCAGAAGAGAAAACGGCAGGAGGGGGAGGCTGCCTTGCCCATCAGAGGGGCCAACAGATCACTCAATGCCCATTTGCATACAAGAAGCCAGATCAAGGGCTCCTGAGGAATGATCTTATCTGGTCCCTCCTGAAAAAAATTAAGTGGCAGGGGAGGACCTTTATGTAAGGAATAGTCTCATAGGGTGTTTGATACAACTTTTCATGATCAGATAAGGCAGACCGGAAAACAAGACATTCCTGGAGCATTCTTAATGAAGGGGATATCTGCATTCTCAAGAACCTTCTGATAATTTTTTAGTTTAAATTGGAAATAAAATCTTTATTTCAGATCTGTGAAAACTAGACAAAGGTGTGTCTTCAGCTACAGTCTCATATAAAGGTGGCAAGATGAAATCTGTTTGAATGTGATTCCTGGGAACAGATTAATCGGGCCTCCACCTAAAAGATTACAGGCCTACCAAATGTTCTACTTCAGTGTTCCATCTACGAGCATGTAATGGGGCTTTTTATGGCCTTTGATCAACAGCTGTGGCCTTGGTAGGGAGCTAATAAGAAACATGTTACAAAAATTTAGATGGGATTTAATTTCTGTTAATCTGGGCTAGCCTTGTGTCTTTTTATCTTCGGCTTCTAGTTTAGGGAGAAACAAGCTCTGCAGATTTGCTAAGGAAAAGTACCAAGAAGTAGCAATTTATTATTCAACTTGTAAACAAGAGACTAAAATTTGATCAAATTATTTTGATTTTATTTATCTTTACCTTTCAACTCATATATGCAGATACTATGTTGCACTTTTTGTTTACCTTGAACCAAGATGAATATTTCTGTAACATACTACTTTGCATTATAAAACAAGGCATATTTTGGAACTAGACATATGTAAATTATCATACTATCATTCTATCATACTATTAATTATCAACTTATCAAACTATCATATATCTTAGAACTGTTCACCATAAGCTAAATCAGAAATGTTGTTGATGTTGCCAACATGTCGAAAACTACAGTTTAAGGAGTGCTTACTTAAACACAGCTTTCTACATTTAGAATTAGAAATTACATCTTCTTGTTTACAATGTTTCCTTCTTAAACCTTGAGGAAGGGAGACAGGCCACTGTCAGACTTAGACATGTGGCTTTTGAGGAAGGGGAGGGAAGAAAAATGGAGTTCATTATAACCCTATTAGCCAGATATTTACCTCCTTGAACAGACATCTAAAGATAAAACACAGTCCTGTGATTATCAAAAGTGATTATCAAAGCATGCAAAATTGAGACATGATACCTTAATCAGGGATCCTTTGTACTAGTTTCTTACACCAACAGAATTGAAGAACTAACCTGTACTTCAACCTAAGTAAACAATCATTCTGCTCATCCCCCAGCCTGTATTGATGCTGGGGGTTGCCCCAACCCAGGTAAAAAACCTTGCGGTGCTTGGTCTTGTTGAACTTCCTGAGGTTCATGGGGATCCATTTCTTAAGCTTGTCCAGGTCCCTCTGGATAAAATCCCATCATTCAGGTGTGTCAGACACACCAATCATGTTGGTGTCATCTCCAAACTTGCTGAGACTGCACTCAGTCCCTTCATCTACGTCATTAGCAAAGATATCAAACAGTAGTGGTCCCAGTGTAGACCCCTGGGGGACAGCAGTCATCACTGATCTTCATCTGGACTGTGGACCAATATTCTCTGCAGGTCACCATCCAGCTTGTCCCTCTAACTGTCCACCCATCAAATCCATTTCTCTCCAATTTAGAGAGAGAAACAGTGGCAAGGTAAGGCTGACAGGTCAGTAGTTTCCAGGATCCCATTCACCTTTTTAAAAAATGTGTGCAATACTTTTTTGATTGAGGACTCCAGCAATATAAAAATCAAGGACGGTATGAAGTGTCAAGTAAGCAGGAGAAGAAATAAAACGGCTAATTTTAAGATTAATCCATGTAGGAAACCCACAATTTGTCTGTGAAGAGGAGAAAAATCACTATCTAATTGTTCAGTGTTTTGCAATGATTTTGGATCATATGAAGCCTGAAGCCTTGTGGTCAAACCAGTATCAGCTGAAGGCAGTTTATAACAAAGAAAGAGGAAAAAAGAATAAAATCTTTATTTGACCTAGTAATTAATTGTTTACTTTTGTAATAAAGTTATTTATATTTTACAGACCACAAAGAAGGAATGTACTTTCTGTCCTGAGAAATGAGTTTTAATGCAAACTGCTGAGGTCCTTCTATTAGACTTTAATTTTCTAAACAGTTTTACATTTTAAAAAGTTGTAAAGACTTCTCCTGTGAAACCTGAGAAAATAAATGGGCCTATGACTATTATTTTCTTAGTGTGAGCTATTTCATTAATGAAGTTCTAAAGATGGAAAAATGTAAATGTTATTTTTTGTGTTTAAGACAACAAAGGGCATATTAGATATATGAGAGATTCAAAAGCTTTGCACAAAATAGGAGAAAATGGCCTCTATCTTATCTTCCTCTAACACTTTATTTGTTGATGACAGTATAAAAATATTAATGTATAAAAATTTTATAATAATTCCACAGAATTACTGTTGTTTTTCTTCTTTTGAAATTTAATAATTACTATCCAGCATGACAGTGCTAGCAGGAAAACTGTTTGGAATTCTGGCTTCTGTTGTTAAAAAACCTCAGCATTTTTAAACAGGTCCTTAATGCAATGTATTTTGCACATAGGGCCAAAAACATTCTGCAGCTTTATTTGCTCTGCAACTTCTGATACTATAACTGTTGATGAAGTAACAAGCAAATCATCATTAAACCTGACCACATTTCCTGTGTTTTTAAAAATTATGCTAAGCAAATAGTTTTATTAACTTTCTGATTGTTTCTTAAGGAAATTGACACAATGGTATCTAAGCATTCTCAAATAATAGGCAAGTATTGCTAATATTTTCAAAACACTTTAAATAGGTTAATAGATCCCATATTTCACAATTTAATAGATCAGAACTTAGTCTTGCAATTCAATGCTATAACTCACTTTGGGTATCCAGTTTCCAAAGTCTTGGATAATTATTTTCTGTTTTTTATTTTTTATTTCTTTCTTTCTTGTCTCCCATGTAGCATTGTATGGCATTGTATAGCATTTACTAAAATGAAAAGTTTTATGCAGATACTGGTCGAGAGAAAAATGCTCCAGATTATCACTTATCAGCCTTGAGTATGAAACCAGACTCTTCTTTCTGCAGTTCTGGCTTTGTTCAACTATTTCTCCCAGTGTTTTTGGCCAAGCAGAGTGCTTTCAGAAGACAGCCTTTTGTACTTCATGTGCAGCCTTGATTCACCCTCCAAGTCTCAAACATACAGAATGGGGCAGAGGTCATTAATGAAAAATTGTTTTGTGATCATTAAAGTATGCAACATAACATCATGGACAGATGAAGGGAGGGAGGATTACAGACTCATAGGGAGTGTCCTGAGGTTCAGGCTCTCCCTGCTGAAATGCTGTTACTTCCCTCAGTTTAAGGAATTGCCACGTTCACAGGAAAGGAATGCGGTGGTGTTTAGTCTCTTAGGCTGGAATCAACATTTACCCAAGAAAATGTTAGACAAGTAAGTAAATAGCTATTTACCCAACCTCAGGATTAACTCCATAGTTACAACGTTAACTTAGATGAACTCCTAAAGGATTTTTTCCTTTCGTTTGGTGAAGACTTTCATACTTCACGTCAAGACTGAGACTCAGTCCTCCCAAATTCTGCCTTGGATATAAAATGATACATGTAATACGGAACTTGCCCGGAGGTTTTGCTCAGATTCAGCCTCCTCTCTTACTAATACAAGCACAAACAGAACTGAACATCACTTGTGCTTGTGGCTTGTTCACAACCCCTACCTGCCTTGATCTAGAAGGACTCCTGGGCAAGGTTCAGGCTCCCAACAGTGAGCAGAAATTTTAATGACTGTCCTGCTGCTAAAATATACAGAATGTTACACTGTTGTGAGAGGAATGTTGGACTGATGATTTGGGATTTGGTTCTAAGTGTGTGTATAATTGCTTTGTGAACTGAAACCTATTTTTCAAATAAGAAAACTGAGAATTTCAAAAGCATGCACAAATTATTGCTATTTCTGATCTGAAACTAGCCAGGATGGTTTTAAGTAACTTTCTAAATGGTAGCAATTTTGCAGAGAATATTATTAGCCTTGGCTTTGAGAAGTGCCTTTGTAGAAGAGCTATGTCCTTTCAGCTCCCTTCCCTATTAGATCTGTCCTGAGCATAGATAAACAGGTGGCTGAATTAATGTTGCATAAGTAGGTTTTAGTTTCATATCTTTGTTACTCTTGAATGATTGACTTTGAAAATCATACTGCTTTCTCCAAGATGCTTTTTTCATTCAAAATAGACTGAAATTTTCAGCCCATCAAAGCAAGCGCTTTGAAGTAAGCAAGAAATTGGCAGCAATAATGGGTTGCTGTCCTCTATGTGTATCTTGGATGTTTTGACAGTGGTTTTCATAAATCTAGTTGGTGAGGGAACAGGGAAGTCTAAGATGAGTATTTTCACTAAGATCGTGTTTATTTAAGCTCTCAATTTTTTTTCTAACCTTTTTTTGCCTCAGAAACAGCTAGATCATTTTGACTGGAACATTAAGTATGGCCTGCTTGCCTGCAGAGGCTGCTCCTCCCAAGGTCTCAGATTGCATTACTGTCTTACAAAAACCCCAAAAATTGTCAGGGTGTGTGTCTTTACCCCTCACAGATAGGGATACAAAATAAGAGCTAGTCTTTTATTACTAGCATTAGCATAAGTTCTGGGGTAGTGTTATAGAGGAAAATCCTTAATCTTGCTATTTAATATATTGCAAGCAGGCATCCTTGGGGTTTTTTGTAGTTAAACAGTAAAAAGTTAAATAATGCCAGGATTTAAAGTTGCTTACTGCTGAGTGGAATTTATCATTTGAGGCTCAATAATGTGCTAAATGCACAGTATGGCTTTTCATTCAGAGCTGGCACATATCCTGCTGGCTCTGTTTGGGTGGAATTTTCATGTGCCTGCCTGTAAAATGCATGTAAACAAATACTATGGGGGGAATTACCAAGAATATGTAATGGCTAGATTCACAAGAGGGTGTTGTATCAGAGTAATGGGATATCTCCCTTAGTGGCACATGCCTTCACCCCTTGTTTAAGGTATTCCATAGCTTGGTGTTTGGGAAAAAAAATGAGAAAAAGCATAGGTGAAGTATCCATTCTAAGCCTCAGGACAGACATAAGTACATGTACCCTGGTCTGCACATCCTGGACACTGGACACACTCCACTGTTGAGGAGCAGAATGAGTTAAATGACATGAACAGCATGGCTGATTGGCTAAAGCTTGTGCAGCAACAACCTTGAAGCTGATCACATGGCATGAACTGCATCCAAGAAGATGGAACACCTCATCTTGTTTGTGTATGCAGTGTAACCACAGCACCCTCAGTTCACACTCAGGCACAATAACATGTTACCAATAAGCATTAAGTGGAGCATCTTTTCACAGATTTGAAAAGTACAAATATAAGTGCTTGAAACCAATAAAGGTCTTTGCATTAACACTGCAGAGTCCATGCCTTGTTCCGCTGTCAGGTTGGAATCACAGGGTAGGAGATGATGATATTTCCTTTTTGTCATGTCTGGAAATTTATGTGGTCTGAGTACATATACCAACAAGTGAGAAAAAGTCAACATCTCTATTCTGAAATTAAGGGTTAACCTAGTCCACCCCTGCCTAATGCAGCTAAAGAGGTATGCATTTAGGTACATACCTTCATCTAAGTTAGTTTCTTAGTAACTTCGGTTATTTACAGATATAGGTAGGAAGGCTTAAGGAACGAGGTTTCCATGGGTATCTAAATGGATGCAAGTCTTCAGCCTCCTTATGAGCTTAATACATTGACTTCCCCTGTACTGATAGTAACCAAAAAATACTTCTTTGTTTACCTGAAGGTCATCCTTAAACCATTCTCCTGTGCTTTTGTTAATTAAATAAGATTATGAATGAAAAACCTATCTTTTTTAATGTATTTGTGAGCTGAATGTTCTTGCAAAATTTACTCTGAATTTAAATAATGTCAGAAACTGTTTTAAGAGGGATGAGTCCTGAGAATAAGCATTGATTTTTGTGGGGTCTGACTAGCTAGAATATAGTAACTGGGTGTTTGGGGGCTTTTAAACTGTCTTCCAAGTTTCTCTTAGCTTCTTTTCCCTCTGGAGTAAGTTATGCCCTTTGGAAGCTTGAAAAGGAGGAATAAGATTTGATGCATGTTTATGCAAAACAATTCAGTTAATAGCTGGAGGGGATAGTTCTGAAAAAGTGGCATGATTTATAAAGCACAAGGTCAGCTTGGAGTTTTTGAAGCCTTAAGAAATGGATGATTAGAGTGCACCATATCTGATCAGAGATAGCATAGTTTGCACCTGCAGTTGCTTTTTCAACCTTTGCACTCTGTGCATCCATTGATTGCTCAAAGGCCCCTGAGGCTATCCAAGATGATCTGGTCTGACCTGCTAAAATGAAGAATAAAAATATAAGGTAAAAACAAACAAACAAAAAAATCCCAAAAACCCTACCATGCAACCAACAAACAACAAAAAAAAAACCAAACCAAAAAAGTAGTCTAGGCAGAGAAAGTGTGTCAAAAGTTGAGTTAGAAGCTATTCTGTGTTGAATCAAAAAGCATCACAGCTCTTATTTGTTTTTGATCTTATTTTATATAACTAGCAAATAGTCCCTATGGCTGTGTAATAGTTGAAACATAGCTGTGTTAATGTCTTTGCTCAATCAATGTATTCAAAGACAGTAAGAAAATGGTAGAAATAAAGAGTGGAAAGGCAGTCCATAGGTTCTTCGTTTCTAGTGAGGTAAACTGTGTAGTTTAGAATACACAGGTATTAAATGAAAGATGATGACAATTCAGAATGGTGCTACATAGAGCTGGCTTTATAAAATATTGCAGATGCTAAGATGGCTATTTTTATTGTTTCTCTTCTCACAATTTTTACATTTAAAAATTAGTGGTATTGAACTTCCAGGACTGTTCTTACACATTAGAATTATAAATAGACTTTCCTAATTCAGCGCACTTCATCTTTTTTCCCAAATGTGCTTTTGCTATCCTATGGTAAATACAGTTCTGAATTTGTGTGTTAATTGGTTTATGACCTTGTATGAAACTTTTGCTGTGATCTTGGTACACAGGTTTGGTACACAAATACCTTATGCATTTTTGGAAGACAAAAAAAAAGTCATTCCAGATTCCAATTTTCTGGTGCTTGTACAGGCATTTTTTGTTGCATAGTAAATATTTCTTTGCTTTTGATTTTCTTTTCCTCAGTGAATCCAGCTCTTTCTCATCACTGTTGTTATCAAAGAGCAGGCTGCATGGGGCTTTGATTAAACTGGCCTAGTTGGTGGCATCTCTGCCATAGAATCATAGAACTCTCCTGGTTTTTAAGGTCCCTTCCAACCCAAACCACTCTATAATTCTATGATGTATGTATTTTAAGCTCATGTTAATTTTATGATGATCAGAAATGTTGTCCATAACAAGAAGCTGACATGGTGATTAGGGCAGTTAGAAGTGCCACTGAATGAACTAAACATCTCGCTGAAACTAAAAATAGTGCTATTTCTTTAATTGTTGCATACTGATGAAGTGTGCCAGTCTTTTAACACCACTTCCCACAGAAACTCTTTCCCCTTCTAGAAAAGATAAATTGTGTGGCAGAGTCTGGACAAGAGTGTGCACAGGCTTGCTGATAAGAAGGGCGAAGGCCTTTATTTGAGTATAAAGGCTGTTTTTGCTCTACCTCTTCTTGTGATTATGGCTATGCTTTTCTAAGTTGCATCTCGTTTAAAATGCTCATACTTCTGTTTTGAAAAAATATCTTCCATGGTTTTTAGTGCTTTTGTTCACCAGTAATGGGAAGTGGTATGAGAGAAGATCTTCAAAGAAGTTAGTGGACTAACTGCCTACCTGAATCTCAGCTCTATGTGCCAAATCATATTGTGGCAAGAAAATTGGTTTTGGAGTATTTTAAAATTTGGCAGATCAAATTTTGTACACAAGAGTCTAAATGCACAAATAGAGAACTGTATATACGTATTTCTGACCTTCTGATCGTAGATATTCCTAAATTACTGAAGCTAGTAAATTTTTATAAATATAAAGTACAAATTAAAAATACAAACTAATGTCCTCCAAACTAACAGTGCAATTTAGAGGAATTATCTTGTGGAGTGCTTTGGGAGAGAAAGGGGAGGGATTGCACACATCAACTTACTGCTTTTAGTCTTTTGACCTTAAAGAAATTAATCTCTTTAATTTTTTTCCCTTTTATCTCACTTTGACCATGCAAATTATGGTGTTTGCATTTATAAAAGTGCTTACTTATTAAAGACACTTCTGAAAGTGTCCCTTCAACATTCAGCTGTGACTCACATGTCTTTCAGCGGTGTTCTGCTGCTGCTCTGTAATCTCTGAGCACTTGTCTTCATGGCTTGTAGCAATTCTGAAATTTCTCTCAAGTGATCAGATGTATCATCAGGGCTATTCAATTAACTTCTGCTTCTGTGAGGTTGGAGCCTGCCACTGGAGTGCACACATTTATGCTGTACTGACTGATGCAGCTGTCTGTGATAGGTGCTTTATCAGAACTAACTGCTCTCTCCAACTAAAAATGCCCTGTGACAATCAGCACAAATACAGATACGGGATATCTTCTTGCCTTAAACACAGATAAAGGGCCTTTACTGCTTGTCCCCTTTTCTACTGCTAGGTGATCAGTATTAAAGGTGAGCAGAGAAAGAAACAAAAAACAAGTTTTGAAAACGTGAGTTCCCTGTCTTCCCTTTCTCCTTATTTCCATATCTTGTATCAGTGTCACAGAAATTGTTTATCTTTTCTTGTGAGCCTTTCCTATATCTGTGTCTACAGTTCAATGCATTTGTTCTCTGGTTCCTTCCTTCCTTCCTTCCTCAATTGAGTGTGGTAATTGCATCAATTCTTTCTCTGGCCATTTTGTAATAGCCTGTTCTCAGTAACCTGTCATAAATCTTTTCTATAAGGTTCACAGTTGTCCTCTCTTCCGCTGGGAATTTAAGTCATCTGGGTCTAGTGCTTTGTTGGCTTTCAAGAGTTCTAATTGCTTTCTTATCTGCTTTATGATGAGGGTAAAGCTTTTCAACAATTCACTCCCCCAAGCCTAAGAAAACATACCTCAGTCCCTAGGATGCTTTCTTCTTTCATTATGTGTGGACTGTCAAGAAAAAAAAAGTACACCTGCAACATATTGACCATCTATCACTAGTTTCCTTCTTTGATCAGCTAGTGTTCCTGCTGTATAATTTCTTTCTCTCTTTTCTCTTTTGATGGCATGCCTTTGTTTTTGTTGTGATTTTGGGGATTCTTTTTTTTTTTTAGTTTGGTCTGGTTTGGTTTTGGGGTTTTGTTTTGTTGTGGTTTGTTAGCTTGTTTGCTTGGTTGGGTTTTTTTTTTGTTTTTTTGCTATTCTTTCTTAGTAGTTTTTCCATTTATGAACTGTCTTAAGTAATTATATGTTAAATTATATGTTACAATTACTTTGGTTTCATCCCATATGTCTTATTCATTTCTTCTCTGGGAAACATGAATTTCTGACATCTTACTCCCTTTTTCCCTTGTTGATTCTGCTTTCTTCCCAGAATTTTATGTTATCTTATGTTTATGATTCATGTTTTTGGCAAAATGGCACACAAAAAGCACAAATGTGGATCTATACAATTTTACCTATAGCTATTTCAATAACTCTATCTATTTCCTTGCCAAGTGATTCAAATCTCTTTTTACTGATTGCCTAGAACTAAAAACCAAGAAGCCTATTGGTCCTATCACTATCCAAACAAAAAGACAGTCAAATTGCTTGCAGTTTTCAAAGTTCTCACTGCATGTTCTAAAGTTGATGTGTGGTGTGTTTGGTTTTGGTTGTTTGCAGCTGTTTTTTGTGTGTGTGCTAACACCTTACTCACTGTGGGAGGGGGAATGGAATGAATATTGGCTGAGTGTAAATGTCTGAATCCAAAGGAATTGCACAGGAGACTAGGAAATGTGAACTCAGTCTGAACAATCAAGTCCTATTTCAGCATATGAAAATGAAAAAAAGTAAAAGTAATGTAATGTAATGAAAAAGTATGTCATGTAAAAGTATGAATTGTAAAGGTTTAGTTATACTTGTCCTTTCTCTCTGAAATCTATCAAATGATAATCTGCCATTTGCAAAAGAAACAAAGTTATTTGATTTCCAGATACTCTCAGTAAAGCATTCCCTTCATAAATGTTTAGCATCCACATTTATTTATTGCTTTTTAGTGGTATTAAATTTATTTCGCTATTACATTTATTTATTGCTATTCCAGCCTCTATGGCTATTTTTTTGGTAAAAGTTATATAGTCCAGGAGATTACATATTAGTCCAGGAAAGACGAGGTGAAGTCACTGCATGTGGCTCCTGCACATGGAGGGAAGGAGTAGCTGCTTGTTGAAAGAATCTGCAGGAGCACCAAGAGACCGGAAGTAATGTCTTTGCTGTTGTTTATTGTTCCTGTTGTTGTTTTGTATTGTTCAAAAGAATTTCTCCCTTCCCCAAAAGGGTAATGTCTTATTTATATCACTCTGAAGACTGTGATAATGAATGGGTTTCACTGATCTGGAGATCTTGATTTGAGATTCCTAGTTTAAAAACCAAACGAACTTTGGGTTCTGACAGATTTGTTGTACTTCCATAATAATTTTTGTCTGAAAGAGGCATCTTTAACTTCATATATATTGCTAATGGTCCTTGTTTGTGTTCTATGTCCTTTTTGAACATCTCCCATTGCCCAAATCCACTAGGGAAGCTGTAGAAGTCCTTTATTTTGGATGGATGGTGAAGGATTTTAGATGATCCCATAAAAGGTGACCTTTCTCTCAGTGTTTGTGACTAAACTGTATCTAATCTGAGCTCATAAGACAGGCTGGTCCTTGTCTTATCACTTGTTAGTTGGGAAAAGGGACAGACCTCACCTTTTTACACCCTCCTTTTAGGCAGTTGTAGACAACAAGAAGACCTCTCCTGAGTCTCCTTTTCTCCAGGATAAACACCCCCAGCTCCCTCAGCTGCTCCTCACAGCACTTGTGCCCCAGACCCTGCCCCAGCTCCATTGCCCTTCTCTGCACTCTCTCCAGCCCCTCAGTGCCTTTCCTGCAGTGAGGGCCCAGAGCTGGACCCAGCACTGGAGGTGTGGCCTCAGCAGGGCCCAGCACAGGGGGACAATCCCTGCCCTGGCCCTGCTGGCCACAGCATTGCTGATCCAGGCCAGGATGCCATTGGCCTTCTTGGCCACCTGGGCACAGCCTGGCTCATGTTCAGCTGCTGTCACCAGCACCCCCAGGTCCTTTCCAGCCACTCTGCCCCAGCCTGTGGAGCTGCCTGGGGTTGTTGTGACCCCAGGGCAGGATCCAGCACTGGGCCTTGTTGAACCTCACACCATTGGCCTCAGCCATGATCCAGCCTGCCCAGAGCCCTCTGCAGAGCCTTCCTGCCCTCCAGCAGATCAGCACTCCCACCCAGCTTGGTGTCATCCAGGACCTGATCAGCAATTACCCAGAGCTATTAGACAGTGCTGGTTCCAGTACTGAGCTCCGGCCACAAGCAGCCATGAGCAGCCGGTTTCTCCAGGGGAATGTGATGGGAGACAGTGTCAAGGGCTTTAGTAAAGTCCAAGCAGACAACATCCACAGGCTTCTTTCATCCACTAAGTGTCTCACAATGCCATAGAAAGTGGTCAGATTTATCAAGCAGGACCTGCATTTCACAAATCTGTGCTGGCTGGGCCTGATCCCCCAACTGGCATGAGCTGCATGACCACACTCAAGATAATCTGCTCCATAACCTTCCCTGGCACTGAAGTCAGGCTGACAGGCCTGTAGTTCCCTGCATCTGCCTTCCAGCCACTCTTGTAGATTGGCGTCATACATACTAATTTACAGTCAACTGGAAATTCCATGGTTCACCAGGACTAATGGTAAATGATTGAAAGTGGCCCAAAGAAGTAGAGGAAATCTATCTGAAAATAAGGAAGACCAAGAAGAAAGGAACTTTTAGAGAAATACTAAAAAAATAAAAGAAGAGAGAGAAAATGAGAGAGAAATTGAGCTTGGCAATCCATTTTAGTTTTATCCCCTTGTAATTTTTCCTTTTTTTTTGCAATACGTAATTCTAAATAGACCTTTTATGCTTCAAAGAAGTCCAGTAATGACTCCAGAATAGAGAGTATGATGACAATTATTTTGAAAGAATGACTACAACTTATTTCACACAGTAATTTTTTTAAAATTTCATGGAGTAATTAAGTTTACAGGCTAACAATGAAATTATTTCCTCGTTGACTCCTTGGAAGGGAACTGACTTTCCATTCAACAGTTTCTAAGAAGATGGAGAGAGGGAATAACTTTTCAACCGCAACAATATATTTTTTAGCTGTAAGGTTGATTTATATGAGAATGGATTGAATGAGATCTTAGTTGGATTTTTCTGTCCCATTAGCTTTTAAATATGTTTTTATTTTATGAAACAAGCTTTTCTTTCACTTTCAGAGAGAAAACATTCATATGCCTTACCTTGCAGTTCATAATTAATTTTCGTGCAATGCTGAGGACTAACTCTGTGATCATGCCATAATATGTTGATTGTGGTGAAGGAGAAAAAGCTGTAATCAGCCCAGAGACTTTTCTTTCAGCAACCTCCAAAGATATATGATGATGCCCTTCAGATTGTTCATGAATGAAGAAAATCCAACTGAATCTCTGTTAATGGTATTCACATTCAGTCTATTTTGTGCATCAAATGGATTTAGAATCATAGAATCACAGAATGGTTTGGATTGAAAGGGATCTTAAAATCATCTTCTTCCAATCCACCTGCCATGGGCAGGGAGACCTTCTCCTAGGCCGGATTGCTCAGATCCCCATCCAGCCTGGCTCCAGGGACAGGGTATCTACCACTTCTCTGGACAGATGGTTCCAGTGCTTCAGCACCCTCACAGTAAAGACTTTTTTCCTAACATCTGATCTACACTCTTTAGATTGTCCTGTTACTACATGCCCTTGTAAGAAGTCCCTCTCCTTCTTCCTTGTAGGTTCCCTTCAGGTACTAGAAGGTGATACGAGCTCTCCAAGCACCCTTCCTTTCTCCAGGCTGAACAACCCCAAGTCTCTCCATGTGCTGTGATTAACTTAGTGGCTCTCCTCTGGACTCTGTTCTACAGGTCCATGCCCTTCCTACACTGGGTTCCACATAGATGGAGAAAAATTTTTATGGGGTTCAGTAGGGCAAACTGCTGGGTCCTGCATTTGGGTCACAACAACTCCATTTGTTCCAGAAAAATATTCCCAGAATTCTGGTGAATGAGAATTCAGAAGACTCCTGCTAAACACAAAATGCATTATGATATTTCTTTCTTTTTCTTTCTTTCTCTCTCCTTTTTTTCATTAGAAATGTAGTCTGATGTTTAGAGCTTTCAAGACTATATCAGTTTCAAAACTCTCAAGTACTTCAGAATGGCTTTTAGGTCTCTGGCTAGTCTAAAACCAAAATCTTGAGTTTGAGAGTTGATCTTGAAATACCAGGTCAGGACTCAATACCTAAAACTTCCCCTAGTTCTACCTGCATGCAAAATGCAATCAGGGTCCAAGTACTAAATAGGGATATGCTCTGTTGGATTTTAGGGGAATGAAGTGCTGTCTTCAAGGACTTAATTTCAGTTTTGTTAGTAAACATGGGCCAGTGTAGCAAGAGACTTCAGCTGTATTATTTTGGAGGTGAGTTAAACTACTTTCAAATATCATTGTCCCTGTCTGTCTTCTGCTTCCCTACAGCTAAGAGAAATTTGGCATGGGTGCTATGGAAAAATACTTGGTAAAGAGTAAAATGTCATATTAGTAAAACCCATGCAATAAGATAGAAGCTTTAATAAATGTTTTTCTGTTTGGTCTTCTTCCAAGACAGATTTTGGCCAAAAATTAAACCCCAAAACAAACACAGCTTCTTGGTAACAGTAACTTCTAATATCAAGTAAGGAAAAATCTGTTAGGTAAAAGAGAAGCAACTGTTTTGATGCAAGTGGTGTATTAAGAAGTAGTGCTCTTTATCTCTGACACACTGTGCTTTGCTCTAACAGGAAAACAATTGTTTTTTCAAGGGACAGCATCACAGCATAAAGAAGGTGCTAGTGGACACAGGAGATGTGTTAGCCCTGTGTCTGAAGCAGCATGCAGGTGTTTCCAGCTAAGACAGACTGAGCTTCTGCAATGCGCTCCTCAGAAGTACGGCTCAGACTGCAGCACTTGACATGGCTGTGTTTTGCCTGAAAGGTTCTAAGTTCTGCTTGGGAGGGGAGAGGCTGGCCATACAACATGAATCCAGCTCAACTCTGATGTAGGACTGCTTTCATTCAGTTATTAAAACATGAATATTTAATCTTTCTCTTTAGACCTGAAAAGATTTTTTTCTGATAATCCTACAGTGAAAGGTTTCAGTCTGTTTGTCATGCTAAAAATCATCTCATTTCAAAAAAATGATACTGGTGTGCCTTTTGTAGGAGATGTATCTCTGACTTGACTATTGTTTGGCCAGCTGTTTCTTATTGTCCGGGGAACAAAAATTTGGAGTTCTAAGGCACAAACTACTCTTGCAACAGCCACATCTGTTCTGATTAGGTAATGCCCACAGAATAAGACTTGTTGAAGAAATGCAGAAGTGTTCATTTATTCAGATGATATCATATTTGGGTCTGAGGAAAGCAGTGGCTCTGTTCAAGAAGTGTCTCATTTAAGAAGGGTCAAAATTTTGAGGATGAGAAGGGATAGTTCTACAGAAGGCATCAACAGCAGAACATGAAGGCTATGTTGATACCAAGGAGTAATCACATTATATGTCCAATATCTCTCAGGAAACAACTGTCACTATTTTTAACTATTAATAGGTTGCTCTATTAATTCCCAGGATTAAAGCATTGTATGGAAACCCTATTCCCCTAAACTGTACTGCTATACCAGCAGGAGCACAGAGAGGCCGTTGCTTCCCAGTTCAACAGACTTTTCAAGACAACAGGTATTGTTTTCCTTAGATTTTGTTTACTGAACTAGCAGGTCCCATTCACAAAAACATGCATTTGATTCGGAGAAGATGGCCAAATCGAGCTATCTAAAGTCTCACTAATGTGCAGAAAAATGTGGCAGAATTAAGGGCTAGTTATAGCAAAGACTGCACTACACAGGACAAATATATTTGGACCTGGATAGTTACAACAGTTCAGATAGAAGATGTTTTCTGATTATGTGTCCAATATTTCAAAAGATAAAAGAGGAGAGATTCACCATCAGCCTGACCACTGACTGAAACAAAAATAAATTCTATTTTCACATTCAAGGTTGGGGATCTTTTTAGAAAGCATCCCACTATCTTACCCTACATGCACTTGGCTTTCATAAATGTGAAATGCTGTTTTACATTCACAGTCACCACTAAGTATTTCACACACTTAGCGTCTCCCTTATCTTCCTTCTCTGCAGCCTGTGGGCTTCCTTTCAGTGGCAGTACCTTTGACTAAAGTGTAAAAAACCATGCGAAATCCATCTAAGAACAATGGCTGGAGGCACTTCTCTTTCCTTGTGCAGACATGGCAGATCAGTCATCAAATGACAGATGAGAACAGTTATTCTGACAATTTAATTATTTTCTTTTTCACTTTCTACCTTGGTAAGAGGAATTATAACTATTCGTATAAGGACTTACAAGAAATGAAATTGTTTTAGTTACTGTATATATATGACACAATTTGCTGTGTCAACACAAGGAAGAATCCTCTACAGATTCCTTTTTTTCAGAAGGAGCTCCATACCTTTGCTAACATGAAAGATTAAGAAAGCTCAGGAGTGTTTACCTCCTTCACATCATTCTGTTCTGACCCAGAGCTGCCTTTTTATTCACTTCCACACTTTCATCCAGACAGTTTAAAGGACTTGAGGTGTGAGGTATACTAATTCCTGCTGTTTGCAGCCAGGTGTTTTATTACTATTGTTCATGACACACCTGGGGAAGAGAAATGCCTGTAACTGTCTGGATAATCAGGCTTTAAGCCTCAACTCTGTATTAGCTTGGTTTGTTGCTGCTGGATTTAGTCAAGTATGAAAAGCAATTCTTATCTTACTTAGTCTATATAATATCAAGGATAAATTGTATCTCAGAATATATTGATTTGACCTGATGGTTTGACCTGTGGGTTTGACCTGTCTCACATGGCATTCTGATAAGCAATCTGTGAAGTACTGAGTTAGCAAAACCACAGTTAGAAGGCCTTCCAAGCATGTTGAGAACAAGACAAATTCATAACGATTGCAACTATTTGATAAAACACACCAAAAGAACAGAGTGCTGTTCAATATGAATACCAAACACCACTCCTGGGAATAATCAATTGCTACAATTTAAAAAAACCACACCTGCTAATCAGTAGGTTAATAGCAAAGAATTTGAGAATTATAAAGGTTCAGAGCTGAACATCATTAAAAAAACCCATGCAAATGGAGGAGAAAGGAAAGCACATGCTTGGATGCACAGACAGGGCTGTTGTGTAAGATTCATCCCTCTGTTTTTAGCACGAATCAGACTTTGGGGAGATTGCTGTTTCCCACTTTCTTTAGGTAACACAGGTAAAGAAAAATGTAGACCAGCTGGGAGAAAAGCCAGAGAAGATTAGTTGGGATGATTTAGAGATATATAAAACATGACTGTTAGGGAGAGAACTAAAATGTTGGGATTGTTTATTCTAGAGGAGAAAAACGACATGATAAATCTTTCAATACATAAAATATTGCTGCAGAGCAGAAAAGGTTATTCATTCAGACTGGTACAAGAAGTTACGGGTTGTGCTAAGCAAGAGAGATTTAGGTAAGATTTTAGAAAAATATTTCTGAAGACAAGAATATTCATTGGAATAAAAAGTGTAGAGTATTGAGGGAGGTTAGACAAATCTCTCTCTTAAATTATGGAAGTATATCTGATTATGTGTTGTCTGTTCTGACTTGAAATGATGTTTAGTGGCTATGTTACTATAATTTGGAAACTCACTAGAAATAGGATGCTATATGTAAGCAGAGAGACAAAAAGCACGAAAAGAGAAGTTTCAGGAATATTTGTTTCATATGTAGCTCCATTGGTTGTTGGTGTAGCTTTGGTATGTAACAGTCTTGATTAATTCACTGCTGTTAAAGGACTCTAGACTTTTGTTGGGTCCTTTTTGGCATTTGTACAATAGCATACTTTTTGCCCTTATTAGCATTGCAGCCTGTATTCTCCCTTCCTAATATTGCCTATATTTCTGTAGTACAATAATTAGTGTGCAATAGTGCACAGTAATCTGTTCACTAGTTTGTGAATAAATAGCACTTCAGCCTCCAAACTCTCTTTTTAGGTGCATTCATACTGTTTATAAATGTGTACTTTAGTTATTCAAGGTAGGAATCTACAGATAACTCGAGGCACTGAATCTTTCTTTGTGTGAGATATCTTTGGATTTGCCCTCTAACCAAGAATTTAACATATTTTTCTTCTAAAACTATATTTCCACACAGGGTGTCCAGAAGCCAAATGTTGTCTGTCCATAGCTGTGTGATACTGTATTGGCTTACTCAAATGGCTCTGAATGTTTGTGGTTTTCTGTGGTCACAAGGGACCACTACTCCAAAAGCCACATTGTAGAAATAGCAAACACTTTGTCACTGTGGAAGTTCTTTACTTGCTTCTCCCCCTCCTGTCTGGAACCTGAACTAAACCTGTGGTCTGACAACTGAAAGACCAACTTATATTTGTGAAATACAGATCAGACCAAAGGATCAGAATGGCCAGAACAGAAAGAGCAACACTCCACTATCTGCTGCCAGTCTCAGTAATGTTGCTGCTTTGACCACCAGTCTACAAGAAGTATTCTCAAAATTAAACAACGCAAGAGGTTGCTTACCCTGCTGTAGTTTTTATCATATGGTAAAAACTCCCAGATCTCTGCATGTTTTTGGTGCTGTCAGAAAACATGGACTTAATTTAACAGAGGAAGAATGGCAGCTATTCCACAGGTCTGTAGGGTAAATAAACATTAATTTAGCATACTGAAAGCAGAACTATTACAGAATATTATGCAGTGGCCTGTGTACCATGGTTGCCTGGCTAAGATCCTTACACAGATACAGTACCTTTCCAGCTCCCTCCTCAGCCCTTGGGGTCTCCTATTGTGCTTCTGTTCTTCCAAATCATAATTACACTTTCCTAATGAGTCTGATATGCTGACATTGTTTGGGTGCCAGCTGATTTTCACATGCTATTATGCTCTGGTGTTTATGGTAGTGCTTGTCTGGTGTGGATTTTTTAATCTTAGCAATTTTCACAATGATTTTAGTTAGCAACAACAGGTTTCAGCCCCCAAAGAATTAGAGTTTGCCAGAAAAACTATTACAAATTGACTAGAAGTAAAGTTGATGGATGAAAATTGTTTTCTAAGAATAGAATTTGAGAAAAAACATGCTTGTTTTACTCTAATTGCCTTCAGAAACACTTGGTCCTGGTACTAATTACTTTGGCTTTGAAGACTGTATTGTCTTCACCTCAGTACTTTTAAAAAGCTTTTTATTTGAGTTCCTGTCATTACTCTCCTATCCCTGTTCTGAGACTGCAGCTGAGAATGTGCTGTCCTGTCTGCTTGTGAAATCATATGTCTGTGTTACAAAGTCCCTTTTGAAAAATATCTTTTTTTGCATTTTTAATATCCAGGTAGCTACTGAATTCACATCTATTTCTCACTTGTGCATTCATATTTCTGGTTAAGGTCAGGAATTCCAAAAATAATATCAGAGAGGAAAACTCAGAAGCTCATTGCTTTTGTGGCTTTTTTCACTGAGGCCAGTTTTAGCCCATGTTGCCAATGATCAGTCTGTACACTTTAGTTCTATATTGTATACTTAAGCTGTGTGTGCAACAAATGATGTTTTCTTAGCCTCTCCATACAGCCTATTAAACAGTGGTTGGAATACTTCCATCAGTAAAGCAAAACCTTTGGCATAAATAATATTGTCATTTGGATAGGCTAGACATACTTTTGCAAAGTGACCTTGTAAAAATATTGTCTGAGGTATGACTGAGCCTAAATTATATGACAGTGAGGTAGTATATTTTGGTCTCTCTGGTATATGAGGTCTCATCTTGTAGCAGTGAAACCACCTGAAATTAAACAAAAAACAGTAATGTGCATCAGATTTAGAAGCCGAAGAAAGCTGGGCTGAGTCTTTTGGGTTTTTTTAATCTATTTGAAAACTTTTATGTAAATTCTTTGTTTGGCAAAGGCAAACATTGCTTACTGCGGTTTTCCTGTCTGATGACTTTTATCTTTGTAAAATAAAATGATATGAAACACTGTGAGGAAAATCTTTTGACTACAGTATAAATATAAGTAAATCTGGAATAGTTGGGTCAGAATTATTTTTTCCTCCCCATTTACAGCTCTTTCAAATGCTTTTTTGTTGTCATTTGGGATAACTTGGTTATTTGGGTGTCCTCGATAAAAATATCTTGCACAGGATGCATATTTCTGTTTCCCCTCAAGGGTCAATCATCCTAAAAACTGCCTTCCTAATCTGTAGGGCAGGGTTAGGTATTATAGTTAATGGCCTCATTTACCAGCTCATGCCCCTGAATCGTTATCCAGATGTTCATACTTATTATACCATCCTGCCAAGTCTACTTGAACACTTAGGACCAACTCATGCCCTGACATTTGAAATAATTTATGTGTTTAATGTGTAAACTCTTTGGTTTGTATATTCTGTAAATGTAAGGGAGAGCATACTGTAGCTGTAATGGAAATCTTTTTTAAAATAACTGACCACATACTGACAGTTATTTTCTGCTGTTCCAGTGAAATAACTTTTTAAATGTAAGGATGCAATACCTCATTATACAGGTCAGACCACGCTTCCCAAGTCTGTAGAGAGTCTCTGTTCAAGCAGGTAAAGGCAGTATCCTTTGAATGCAATGTTGTATTAAAATCTGTTTGACTCAGAAGTTACTTCTGAAGAAGAACATATGTGATTTTGGAACCAAGTTTCAATAGTGGCTGCAAAAATGTGATCTTCCAGACTGTGTTCAATATAAAGAGGTTCAGCTTTCAGTGCTTTATTGCTGCCAAATAAAGCTGCCAAAACTAAAGGCTATCCTAAGGCCATTTTGTAACTGTGCCCTTTTACTACTACAAACAAATCACAAAGGGCAAGTGTGCAGCTTAAATAACCTTATGAATATTGGACTGGACATTCAAGTGTGTAATACCCACTGACATACAAATATGACCATCATATCATGCTTTGTTCCAAAGCCAGTGCATTTCATAAAGTAGAAACAAGAACCATAGTAAAAGTATATGAACCTGTTCATATCAGGACTTGTTTTCTCTTCCACGGAATTGTCTAGGTTAAGAAGTGTATATTTCTCACCTACCTTCCCTATAAAGCATTTCTTTTTTCATTTAGGTTTGGTGAATTAGTCTTAAAAATGCAATTTTTTTCCTGATGTGTTGATGTTTAGGATTATTTTTTCCCAGAAGGTGCTGTCCTGTTGTCTGTAGTCCTCTTTCATGTCTGTAAATTTAGAGTTGTTAAGGCAGGGTCCTTGTGCTTTTTTAAAACAGTGCTTTAAGAGTAGAAGGTTATTAGTACCAACCAATTTGTGTTTTAAAAAAGACCTTGATTTTTTTTCCAAAAATAGGAGCTTTCAGGCTTTTGTACTGCTTTGGAGCAGTACCAGACAACAATTGTAGGTTACAATCAGCAGATCCTCATTCTGTGGCCAGAGTGGGTACAATGCTATTTTGGTTTCAGGAATAATAATTTAAAAAAGAAAAGATATAGAGAAAGTGTTAAAAACATAAAAAAAAGTTTAAGTATAAATTTCAAGCCTACTGTCTGAAGCTTTGGCTTCATGTTTTTTGCATTTGTAGTATGCACAGAATCTACACAGCACATAATAAAATAAAATGCAGCTTCAGCTCTTGTGTGTGACTTATCTGGTGGTTTACAGATTCTTTAGCTAAGCACTGGGAAGCCAGGAAACATAAAGAGAGCTGGAGAAGACAATGGGGCAGAGGCTAGCTATAAATGCAAAAAGAATTGAAAGGTTGAGGAGGGGGAGGACATAAATTCTTTGTCTGGACCTTGGTAATAGAGGCTGACAGGGAAGGCATGATGATGAGGGAAGTGGTGATGAAGCCTGTGGAGGCAGAAACCAATTCTTATGTGTCTGTGTGAGATGTGTAAGAAAGACATGCCCAAGTGTGCAGTAGCTTTTTAAACACACTCTTCTAATCTGTGACTTATAAATGAAACTTGTGCTGTGTGAGCAGGTTTTTTAAAAACCAAAAGAAGTGAAAAATCAAATGGAAAACCCCATCTGTGATGGATACTGAAGTGGAAGTGAAATCCTGCCTAGAAAAAGTACTGTGAAAATAAATTCAGAGGAATATTTTATTGTGACATCAGCTGAGGTGTACAGGGCTCTGACAGGCTGTGTGCCACCTACCCTTCAGAGAACCCCTCTGTGGGTACAAGGTGTCAGTTTGCATGAGGAATTTGTGATTATCAAGCTGGAATAATGCACATCTGCCCAGGATAACTGAAGGGAATCACTTTATGGCACTCAACTGGAAAGTAGCCAACTGCTGGTACTTGCTATACCAGTAGGGCAAGAATGTGCTACCAAGGGATGATCAGATGCATTCAAAAACTTTCCACTTTACATTCTCTGTGCTGTATGTACGTCATCAGGAACTTTACAGCTACTATATGATCAGCTCATTCTTTGTTACAGTAAAAGATGTAAGCAAATACCTACATCTTTTACTGAGAACACACAGGTAAGAAGTCCCCTCTTCTTCTAACAGCCCAAATCTGTCATCATTTAAGTAATGACAGATGCACATGTCTCTGCCAGAATGAGGCAGAGTCTGGAGCTATCCTTTCTGTCTGAAGCTAGTTTTTATGTTGCCAAAACATAATTGTGTCTTTTGCAAACTTGATGTCCTCTAGACGAAAGCAGACAACATTGCTGTGTAGTTATTTTAACCATTATAGTTCAGACACTCTTCTACTGGGGAAAGGAGACAGTATGGGAAAAACCTCTTTCCCAAACCTGCTCATGCTGGAAGCCAGTAGCTAAGGGAAAGCTACATAATGTGGCATTGCAGATTACACCCCTAGCAGCCTAGGCATAGTGGCTATTTGACAGAAATAAACCAGGCTCTGTTGTAATTCAGGGTTTTTTCAGCTCCAAAGCAAAAAGGGCACATTGTGCTAGTTGTTGGCATCACTGACAGCATTTGAGGCTCTTCTCGAGGATCTTGCTATTAGCAGATGTGGCCTAGAAGGATCTTACCTACTCAAAATCCAGCTGGTTTGGAAATGAAAATGTTGACTTTACCAACATAATGGTATCTGCAAAGTTGAAAACCTTTTCCCCCACCCACTTCTTTTCAGCTATGAAAGTCACATTCCCTCTTGCAAAATGAAAGGCTCCATTAATGTTTATATTAAAAGAAAGACAGGTATGACTGGAGGGACTGTCTCACAGAACACTTGCCAACACTGGCCCACTGTGTTGGTAGCAAAGCTGATGTATTGAAATTGCAGGTTAGCTGCCACTAAATACTGGTAGACCTTTGGTAGATCTAACTCAAAATTCAGTCACAGCCTGGGCTTATATGATTTTTTAGCTTGATGTAATGAGCATTCAAAAATGCAGGTGGTGATGGTGGGGAAGTAGAGCATATCCAGCAATTTAAAACCCTGACTTGTCTACAGAAATTACATATCAGCACTGTGGTTTGCATCTTCAAGCTGGGCAATCTGTGCTCATAATTAGCATTTTTAGGAAGTAGAGCTTCACAAGCAGATGTTAAGACACTACTTTTTTATTGGTAGTGCATAGACAAATGTGCCTAGCTGTATGTTACAACTATGTAGAGATTATGTTCATGTTTATACAGACAGGTGATGTGTTGGTCATAAGGGTGGAACATGGGAGATGCTTAATAAATATTTAAGGAAATATAATAATTCAAAAATCTCATTACCATCAAACAATTCTTTCTTCAGCCACGAGACCAACTGTTCCTTAAGTTTTCAGCCACTAACCTAGCTCAATATGACTCTTTCACAGAAAGGGAGACACCTGCCCACATTGTATTTCCCGCTTGATTTTCAGAATTGACAAATAAAAGGTGTAATTATGAGCACACACATTTCAGTCTTTAAAAAGAACACTGCAATGCTGTACCACTCAACATTTTATGTAATTACAGCAATGCCAGATGATGAATGAAATAGGTTTGAGTTAAAATTATTCTCCTAGCCTGCCAGTATGGGAAACTGGCAGGATTGTTACTGGCAGAATAACAGGGAGTTACCTATGACACTGCAAACTACTTGTTTCAGACAAGTGTCTTAATTTAAACTTCTTTCTGTGAGGCTCTTACTCCTTGGTGTTGACTTTACCTGACTTTTATGAAAATGTACTTCTGACATAAGCTTTTGTTAACTTTGCTCCAAATGTCTCCTAAATGAAATACAGAACTACTTTTGCTTCAGTGAAATGAATAAAATTTAGATACCTTAGCCCATTTCTAGTCAACTTCATCAACTCTCAGTTGACTAGTAATAATCTGACTTTCAATGCACACTTAACAAGAAAATGTCAACATTGTCAACATAGTTACTCTCTTGTTCTTGTCAGGTTACCAGTCCTGTGCAAGGTCCAGACTTTTCAAACCTCTTCCAACTGAGCAGAGTCCTAACCCTCAAGTTAAGTTTCCTTTTTGGGCTTTTCTAGTGCTTAAAACTGGGAATCATCTAATACAGCTTACTCAGAGCTGATGCAGGTAGTTGGCAAAAATATTCAGCTAAGAAGGGTGTTAGTCAACTTGTCCATTTTTTGACTCATGCATCCTACTTAAGCTTGCAGGAAAAATACGCAATTAGAACATTTTTTTATTCCAGGGGCAGTAACTGTCGTGGAATTGATTCTCAAGGTTTTTTTCAGATCTACCCCTCACTTTTCCCCATGTTCACCACCTTTTCCTCCTTTCCATCTCCACCAGAATGGGAGTTTGATATGCTCATTTCCTGTAATGACTGATTTAAAATCTTCTCCACAAACAAAGCAATGAATAGAGGTAACAGCATGTGACATTAGATGTTCTTCACTTTGCCAGCAGCAGCCTGACAGAAATGACTTAATGATTAAAAACCTTTGACTCACAAGTTTGTGAATGGCCATGTTAAGGAATGTAACCCCTCTTAACTTCTTTACACCATGGCGCAGTATAATTCACTCAGCCTGAGAGGAGGATAATGACAGCTTTATACAGAATCTCACTTCACACCTCCAAGTTTTCTCCTTATCTCAAAGGTTGCACTATGCATTTAAGCAATAGTCTGTATTAATCTAACCTCTGATATTTGGGGCATATTAACCCACCAATGCAGGTTTATGTATCTCACACCTCAAACCCTATCAAGAAATTTGGCAGTGGCAGCTTGATAAGGACACCATACCTTACTGAACTTGTTCTAAAAACAACAGCAGCAAAAACACTCTCTGGTGGCACTTTTTAATGACCTTGTTCACTCTTCTTTAGCTATTGGCTATTTGGATAATTCATGTTCCTGTGGCACCATAATTGCTGTAAAGGAGCAATGAAAATTCCTGTTTATCTGTAAAAATATTAACATCCAGGGCTGTAAAATATGAGGAAAGTATATAAACTGGAAGCTTGAGCTCAGCTGAGTTCAATTTTAAATGACAGAATAATTGTTTAAAGCAGGGTTATATTTTTAATGAGACTGACCATATTTCCTTTGTTTCTGTACTGGACTAATTAAAAAACCAATCTTCATTACCTGCCATTTTACAGTGAAAATTCTACCAAAGGGAACCTTCTGGTATTGCATCAAGTGGTTTAAGCAACCATTACAGCATATTCAGATTCTCTTTTTTTATTCATGTGGTATGGATAGTGAAATAACACACCTAAAATGTATCATTCCAGCTTCCCAAGATGGGATCTGTACTGGAATGTGTATTTCAGAAGAAGGAAGCAATAGCCAGATTCTCAAATTAAACTTAGCTTGTTTCAAGAAAGCTGTGACCATTCTGAAAAATACTGCATCATCTTAATTCTGTGTCAGAGTGGTTCAGGCAGGCAAAGGTTTACCTGTCTTTTAAAGAACAATGGAAATAATGAAAATTGTACTTTCATAAAATCTTAAAAGCCTGCAGATGGGGTGTCCATGTTCCAACCTGACCCTCACTTAGACAAATTCCCATTCATTATGTTGAAAACTTTTTGATTACCATATTTTGATTAAACAAAGATTTTGACTACTGTAATTAAAACACAGACAAAAGTCAAGTCAATTGTTTTATTAAATACATCATTCCAAAAACCTTTAGAGAAGCTGGATAATGAATGCAGTGAGAGCACTTGACCGTACAACTTAAGAAACAAATGATAGCTCTGCTTCAAAACTGCACGACAGGTTCTTGAGAGATTCCTTTTCACACTTGTCCAGTGGTATTTTTAGGATCAGCTTACAAAAGAGCCAGTGCTTTATTGCAGTCACTTTCCAAGGCAGCTCTGGCTAACTTTACACTCCTTTTATCTCCTTTCCTTTTTTTCTCTCATTATCTTCTTGCTTTCTTCTCTTCTCCTCTTAGTTACAGGATTCCGTGGATCATAGATCTCAAAAGTATCTTCATCCTGCATGCTTGCATCTTTCACCTTTCTGCTTCTGTCTTCAAACTGAAGCACATGTGACATCCTACAAAAAACAAAACTCCAACTCAGTGAAAGAATGGAAGCTACAATTTGTAATTATGATATGCATGGTAAGATTTCTGATTTATTTTTGGTCATAGCAAAAAAGAACTGACCTCCGTTTCTTTTGTTGGTGTGGTTTTTTAAAAATTTCTTAGAAGACCCTTATATTGTAAGGTGATAATTTTGTAAAGACTCCTTTTGAAAAATACAGCTAAATACAGATAGAGTTTTCTCTGGATTTTATTTCACATATTAAATTCTGTTTTCTTGTATTTTTTCTATTTAGCATACCTTCCAAAATATATGGCAAATTTTTCCCGGCAACAGGGAGTGTTCCTCAAGTTTTCCTATTAGTCACTTTAGACACCTTTCACCAGGGTGGAGGGTTTTACAAAAGTGGGGAAGAGTTTACATGGAAAATGCTTGAAGTAGGTACACAGAAGATCAAAAAGGGAATGCTTCATGTCCTGCTGCTTCATATTAACTTGGTTCAGATCATGCTTTTTAATTCTCAGAATACCAGACTAAACAAATACCTTGTTCAATTCAATGTTTTTCCTACTGTTCATTAGAAGTTTTCCCCCCATTAGATATTTCCTAATTTCAGCAAATTTCCAGTAATCTGAAAACATCTCTGTTACATAATGGAAAAATGGAACACGTGAACCTCAGGAGATTCAACAAGGCCAGGTACTAGATCTTACACCTGGGCAACTACTGATAACGACACATGGTGGAAGAGGAAGGGATTGAAGCAGCTCTGCCAAGAGGAACTTACAGGTACTGGTGGCTGAGAGGCTGGACCTGACCCAGCCATGGGCACTCCCAGCCCAGAGAGCCACACGTGTCCTGGGCTGCATCCAGAGCAGGGTGGGCAGCAGGACCAGGGAGGGGATTCTGCCCCTCTGCCCTGCCCTGCTGAGACCCCACCTGCAGGGCTGCATCAGCTCTGGGCTCCCAGCACAGGAAGGACACATGGACTCGCTGGAGGTGACCTCCTGGCATGAGGAGGCCACCAAGATGATCTGAGGAATGGAGCAGCACTCCTGTGAGGACAGGCTGGGAGCTGGGACTGTGCAGCCTGGAGAAGAGAAGGCTCTCAGGAGATCTTATTGCAGTACACAACAGGACCTACTAGGACTGATGGTGACAGATGCTTTAGCAGGGCCTGTAGTTACAGGACAAAGGGTAAACGTTTTAAACCAAAAGAGCCCATATTAAGATGAGATCAGAAAGACATTTTTAAGACAAGGGTGGTGAAACACTAGAACAGGTTGCCCAGATATGTGGTAAATTATTTTTTCAGGGCAAACTCATATATCTCGGCAAAACCCACACTTAACCTTTGGATTCTGTGTGATCAATTTCAAAAATGTCTTTGACTTTGATAGGACAACTTAAGAACTATACTGATCTGATCAATTTCTATAGAATGTCTTTGTCAACAATCTTCGTGACAGAAAATCCAGGAAAACGAGCAAGTTTCAAAAGGAAAGTTTTGTGGCCAATGAAGCACTGTTTTATTGGTCTCTTGCAACATATACAACATTCTGAACTACACAGTTTTCAAAGAGCTTTGAATTTGAGCTAGTGCAAATCTCCATACATAAAGAAAGGGAGGGAGAACCAGCTCAGTTACTGCAGATAACAATATAGTACTATTAACAAAACCAGAAAAAAATCAAAGCTATAGACCATACGTGATCTGCTTGAATGCTTAGAAAATTCCTAAAAACAAAAATTGAATCTTTTCATCACAACTGATTCTTGACATATGTGTTTCATAAATACTTAAAGAGTTGTTTCCAGTGCAAGAAACTTAGGTAGTTTAGTTTATAACCCTGTCCACACTACTAACACCCAAACTTGTTTTTTTAGTCATCTCTACAATTCAGAATAACATAATGTACCATCAAAGTGACTCATGGTTGCATATTTGTAGTTTAATTATAAAAACATTGTCTCACAGTGGAGGGACTGAAGTAATTTATTTTAGCTAACATGCTTTCTGCATTTGTCATATTCTTCTCAATTTATTAAAGATGAGTACACATATCAAATCCCTCTGTCCTAGTATGAATAAAGTACAGGCCTAAGAGATGGAGTCATTCCTCCGTGCATGGTTTTAAAGTGTGTTATGGGAGTGTAAGTAGAAGTGTAGTCACACTTAGTCCTTTCATCAACTCAGGTTTTCCAAGAATACTATAGCACAGGACATAACCTGCAGGATACAACTAAGAGGAATTAAAATTAAATGCATCTCTAATTCTTGGATCAGGCCATACGGTGCCCCAAGTAGTTTGCAAATTACATGCAGTAGATTCAGACTAAGCAATATTTACTTCTCCCCAAGAGCTGAAAGAAGTCATAGTCTCTGACTCTTATTCATAACTTTCCACTAAGACACTCCCAGCTGTGATTAAAAATAAGCCAATATTAAGAAACTTTTTGATATTCCCAGAATCAATTTTAGATGCAGCATCTCAGAGGTAAAGCAAAATAAACACAGACTGCAGTGGAGATTTTAAGAAATATTTTCCTTCTGTGACCTTAAATTTATTTTTGCAAGTCACTCATCTTCCCAGGTAGACCTGTTCTGCACCTATATGAACAGTGAATCACAGTGAATACTGTTCTTCAAAAGCAATTAATTTTTTTTTAAAGGAACATAGCAAGCATTTAATAATTATTTCTATATTAAGCATTTGAATTTAAATTATTCTTACTCAAGTTCCTCTAACTGAAGTTTGCCTTTGCATAACTTTCCAAGTGCAGAGTTAGGGCGTAGTTCCACAAATACAAGTTTCATAAGACTTTTCCTTGTTCAATTTATAACTCTCTTCCCTTCTGCATGCTCCTGGGTTCAGTGAGGAGCTGGCTGCCCAGTCATGTTTCTGCAGTCACTGTGCTGAAACAGTAACTTTATCTCTGTGTCTCTGGTCTTCAGGAACCCACTAACTTGTGCTTATCACTGATTGTTGACAGCTCATTTTATATAAGAGAGATATTAAATTTTAAAGTCCACTTTTCTTCAAAATTTAAAGGATTAGAAGTAGTCAGTTCTACCAAGCAAAACTAAAAAGAAAACAAAACCTCAATTTTGCAGCTTAGTTTTTTTGCTAAAAAGTTGTAAAATAAAATAGCTTGCCGAAACTGATTACTCTGGGTTTGAAGTACCTAGTTGTGCAAGTTGTTGTTCTTCCTAAATAGAAGACACAATCACAAGATTTCTGTTAAGATGCTCATCATCTTAACAAAAATGAACGAGCAATCTTCGCACAGATTTATTGCTGAAGAGGTTGATTTTTAACCTGACCAGATGACAGTGTCCTACAAGTTGACCACGGTCCTATCCACGTAATGGGGGGGAAGCTGCCCTGCATTTCTTTCCTTTCATATTACTAAAGAACACTCAGTAGTTGGCTCTCTTCTGTAATCCAAAAATGGAATGTCTTGAAACTTTAGACTGAAATACACAAATTAATTTAAGACAGCTTCAGAGACAGCACAGGATTTCAAAGGTACAATGATACTCTCGTGGCCTAGTGATATTCTCAGGTCAGTGAACAGATCAGGCTCTTTTGAACTACTCTAGTGAGACAGTACTTGTAAGAAAAGATATGATACACTGTAATCCCTCTGCTTTTGAGATGTGTGAGCCATGCACTGGATCTGAACCATATGCCAGCTGCTGACAGCTGGTAGTCATGTTAAGTGTAGCATAAAAAGAAGTCCTGTGGTCCAAAAGCTTTGGCCTTTCCAGAACTCCTTTTGGGAGAAACTGAAGTGGCAATCAGTGAACTGAATAATTTTGAATCTTGGCAAGAGTAAGGAAGCAGTATGCTTTTGCTCTACGGATAAAGCTGAAACCTCCAGGTACACTCATGCATCAGTGATTTTTATACTAAGTGAAATGAAAGTGCAAAGCTGTATTGCCTAAGACCACACTTGTTTTTCAAACTGATATGGCTGTTGTTTGCTACCACCTGCCTACTGCCCCCTTTGACTTTCCTTGCATAAATGGCCCTGCAGAGCAAACTTCCTGGTGCCTGGAGGAAAACCTGGGACATTATCTTGCACTCAAATACATCAGCATTTTAAACAGGAAGTCATCAACAAGTGTGAGCAAAAGTTACATCCTGCCAATTCTGTTGTAAGGGTAGTAGCTTCTGGCAGAGCAGCAGTAAATTCTTAAACAGTTTTAGGCAGGTGCCTGCACTTTGGAGGGGCATGCATAAAAAATTGCAGTTGGTGACATATTCCTTCTTTTTACACTTAAATGCATACAAAATAAATAAAGCAACTAATCATGTTGCTATAAAATGTAGAGTATAATTTTGAATATTATGGCTGTGTTTTATGATAGTTATTGGTTCTTTTCATCAGGTTGCCTAAAATGAATGCAGAAGAATTAAGTATCTGTGTCAAGAAATTCAGTTGTATTGTATAGGCTGTCTAAAAAACTGGGACCAATATGAACCATAATTACTAGCAGTACCATTTGTTTCTGAGTTGAACATTGATCACAAGTAACAGGCTTCCTATATTCTCAATTTCACAATGCATCCTATATTTAATTGACATTTAATTTAATAGTTCATTGACATTTAATTTAATATTTAATTTAATTCAAATGACAATTAAAAAGAAGCATGAATTTTAAATCAAGGCAAAAGAACAAGAGTATGAACAAGGCAAAAAGAATATCAAGGCCATAAAACAAAGGGAATTTTGAAGGAGGAAATACATTACCAACATCTAATCTTCTTCCATTTTTTAGAAAATGTTTTGAATTGAGATACTACAAGCAAAATAAGCCTCTTGGATCAGGCTGCTGTCATTATTCCTTGCAAAAGTGTGTCCAAGAGCTTTACAAATAATTTTGTAAACACAATGCAGCAGAAGAGAGGGAGTATTTTTGTGTCTCTAATGAAATCTGCAACTATCACTAAGTGCTCTGTGTCATACAACTCTTGTAAGCAAATTTTGTAGCTTCTGTTTGCCTTATCTCAACATCCAGATTTGTTTTCCTTCTTGTGTAACATAACCCATAATCTCTCTTTCCACGCAAAGTAGTTTTGTAATCCAAGTTTCTCTCCTTTATCATTAAAAGAAAATTAAAAGAAAAACAATTTTTTACCAAGTACTTGAAGTAGTTTTTAATTCTTACAGCAATGAGGGTTGATATCCTAAGTACCATGATGGACCCAGTCTCAAAGATGGATTAATCTCTTTAATTATCACTGTTCCACACAGCCACTTCAGTCTCAAAAAAGATGTTTCAGAAAACAATTTCCTTAAGTATTGTTTGTCTCATTAACTCATAATACTGGAGCTGTGCTAAATTACCTACAAAAGCCTGTATCCCTTTGTAGCACTTGGTATTTAAGCCTTACACTACATCACACATTTCCACCACGCCTAGTTTGCCACACCAGATGTGATTTCACTTCAAGCAAGTTAATAACCAGAGAACCATAGATACACTGAAGTTGGGAAGGACCTTTTGGATCAAAAAATTTGACCGTTGATCCAGCACTGCCAAGGCCACTAAACCATGTCCTGAAGTGCCAAATCTACATGCCTTTTAAATACCTCCAGGGATGGAGCCACTTCCCTGGGCAGCCTGTTCCTATGCCTAACAACCTTTGTGGTAAAGAAAACTTTCCCCAATATCCAATCTAAACCTCCCCTGGCACAACTTAAGGCTCTTGCCCTATCACTTGTTAACTGGGAGAAGAGACTGATTCACACAATACTTTCTAGGAATAATTTCTGGTCCTAGGTTTCTGCTGTGATTGTTACCACTAAGAGATTTCACTCTTTCTTTTTTTCAGTACATGCTTTCATCATTCCACATTCCTTGTTTCTTTTTCTCATCTCCCTTCCTAATGATCTTGTTCCTTTTTTTAATGCTTTCATAACACCCTGTATTTTTCATGTTTATTGACTTGATATTTAAAAAGAGAAATACAATTTGCTGTTCAGATCTAGCAAAATCCAAATAATTAGTAATTCCATGCAAGTTTTAAACACTAAAAAATGCCTAGAAGAGTAGTAAGAAAATAGTTATAAATACAGCTATGCGCCATATTGCAAATGTTAAATGTTCATATAAAACACTTACTACTTTGTAAGTAATTACTACTAATCTACGTAAGTGATTATGATACAGATTTTACACAGAAATTAAAAATTTTACTATTGCTATAAACACTGCCCCACCCTGCACTCTCCTTAGGTTAATTGCAAGACCCAGAAGAGTCCATTATAGTTTTCAATATTTTAAATTTCAGCTGTTTGTGCTGATTTTGATTGGGGTAGAATTAGCTTTCTTCACAGTGGCTGATGTGGGGCTGTGCTTTGGATTTGTGTTGAACACAGGGTCGATGATATTGTGATGTTTTTGTTATTGCTGAGCAGAGCTCACACAGAGCCAAGGCCTTTTCTGCTTCTCCTACTGCTGTGGTGGTCTGGGAGGGGACTGGGAGTGCCTGGGAGGCTGGGAGGAGACACAGCCAGGACAGGTGACCCCAGCTGACTAAAAGGATATTCCAGACCATGTGGCATCAAGATCAGTATATAAAATGGGGGGAAGAAGAAGGAAAGGGAGATGTTTGGAGTGATGGTGTTTGTCTTCCCTACTGTCATGAAGGATGGGGCCCTGCTCTCCTGGAGATAGCTGAACACCTGCCTGCCCATGGGAAGTGGGGAATTAATTCCTTGTTTCACTCTGCTTGTGTGTGAGGCTTTTGCTTTCCCTGTTAAACAGTGTGTATCTCAACCCATGAGTTTTTCAGGTTTTACTCTTCTGATTCACCCTGCTGGTGGGGCAGTGAGCGAGCAGCTGCCTGGGGCTTGGCTGATGCCTGCATTAAGCCATGACAACAATGGAGGTATTACTGCTGCTCTTGCACAAAGCAAAAATGTCCCCAGTATTAAGCAAGTAAAAGATGAAAACATGCTTTAAAAACATTATACAAAGTCAGCCCATACACTTCTGGTAACTTTAACTAGCCCTTTGAATTTGTGTATTACAGTTACTGGAGGATTGAAAATTGGCTTAACCTCTTCAGAATAACCAGCAAGTTTTGGATCCTTCACAGACTGAAGAATTAATTGCTTATAACTTCTCTTTGTGTTGGCCTATAGCATAAAATGATGAGAACAGAACTTTTGCAGATATTTCTAATATAATACTTTCTGAGATAGTTTATTTAAACCGTAATATGCTTAGTTTTATCACAAAATAATCACTGCCAAAATTAGAAAAAGAAACTAATAGTTTCACTAACCATGGGACCTCCAGCTTAAAAAGAACCCCTTTGTTGTTTGCAAAGCTAACAACAAAGTAGCATAATCTTGGTGAAGACTAATATAGTATTCTATCCTTGGATTGCTCAAGATAGTGCTAAAAATCTTTTTCTCTTGAAAGAACATTTAACTGTAATTAACCTTCTAAGAGAAGGGGAATCACCTTAACTATGAAAAAGCTCACCTTATTTGTAATAATCTGTGAGAAAATGTGATGACTTTTCATAGTATCAGGAGAACTATGTTAAACTATGATGACTTACTTTTTCAAGCAAGAAATATTTTTCTGAATAAAATTCAGTTATCCTATCTTGAGTTATCCTATGCTATCTTGATATTGCTTCTGTTCTATAACAATTAATATGTATAGTATATTTACACTACATCCTTGACCCCTTCACAAAAATGTTAAGTAGTTTGATGTGAGAAGATGTATGCTTTAAATAGACAACTGCTCCTGGTACAGTAGAGTGGTATGGAAGACTAAAATGCAAATTCCAGACAGCACACCCATAAAGAAAAGCTCTACATAGCATTTACTACAAGGACATGGGAGCCACCATGGTGGAACGCACCAGTGATCCATCCATTCGAGTATCCTGTCTCTGGCAATAGCTTGTACAACATCTGATACTCTGAAGTCAGTCAGCAAATCACCACCCCAAGTTAACACAAGCAGTCAGGCATTATTTTATCAACACAGCACAGAGCTGGAGTGAAAAGAAAGGAGAGAAGAATATTTCTAGCACAAAAATACTCAGATTTTCAAAACATTCAGATTTTTCTGGACACTCTCCCTTTTCTTTTGCTCTTCCCTCTCTCATTCTGAATATATCAAAATCCTTACTTCTTAAATTTGTCATTCAATGCAATGAAGTTGGGGTGCTTGGAAAGGTGTGTAAATATACAGGAAGCTTAAGCCAGGCTAATAAAGATTTAGAAGATTATTTTTTCATTCTTCACTAGATTTTCTGGCAATAAAAAAGATCAGATTTCCAGACAGTAAATCTAACACTAGATATCCCTTAACTGAAGCATGGATCATCTCTGAATTTAAGTCAAACAGTAGTCAATATTCAGATGCCTAGTCCAAATAAGCTCAGATACAGGGAATTAGCAAAAAATAAACAAGCAAAAAACCCCACTTTAAATGCTCTGAGTTTCTCAGACATGCTGAACAGCTACAGGCAATCAATATACAACGTCAGCAGAAGAACAATTTGTTAATTTGAATTACTGACTGAAGCAGTGGGGTAGGGGGTGGCATTTACAAATCAAGCAAGGTCTCTGACCATATTCTAGCAGTACAGGGGTGAAGGTGGAGACAAAACTGGAGAGAAAAAAGAAAGATTTACAGCAGAAGCATTTTTTTTCTTCCTTTAAAGGTTAGTGGCAGTACTAGAACCCAAACAAACGCTTATTTTTTTGCCAAACAGAAAAGAAACCTCTCTTTCCAATGTGTTTCTAATACAGACCTCTGGCATTCATTTATCCTTTGTAACAATCAAGTAAGTATTTTGTCAACTTTTAAAAAATGTAGTTGAGTAAATCAATGGCCTTAGCAGGAGAGACCTAATATAGAGCCAGTTTTTCCAGACTAGTGAAGGAACGCTGGCTCAAATCTGGATGGAGGAGGGGAGCAAACATGGCTTTAATCCATCTTTGTGCCTCACTGGCATAAATTACAGCAGCACTTTTTCTGTCATTCCCCAAGCAAGCATCAGCATGTAAAACAGACTGCAGCTTAGTTTTCAGGGGTTTTCTGTGTTTGTCAGTTAAGCTTCTGCAACTGAAGCTGCAAAGACTGCTGCTAATCTTGAGGAAGCTGTATTTCATAACCCTAAATTTGAGGTTTTGTAGGAAAAAAATCTGCATTTTATAAAATGTATATTAAACAAGGTTTATAAAAGAAATATAACCAATATTTTAGGTGTCTATCCTGAAGAACTTCACTCTGAAAATTTCAATAGTATACACTACAGTAAATAGGAAATCCTGGAAATAAAATGGAACACATTATCAAATGGATATGGATTAAACACTAACAGTGTGCATTGTGATTTAGTTCTTACTAGAAATTAAATCTTGTAATATAAAAACAGTCTGGGTAACTTCAGCATTTACCAATTCTAAAATTACTATTTCAATTAAAAAATACCCCAGTCCAAACCAATTCTAGCCTATACTCTACAAAAGACATTGAAAAGTGATGCCTTGATACTGTTTTAAGACCCAAACTGCTCTGTTCCAAAACCTTTTACTGTAAGAATACAAGGTAAGTAAAATATTGTCTGTTTCCACTCCTAATTGTGCCATATTTTTCATGAAAGCAATCATAAATCTTCTGAAAGGAAACTTCCTTGTATTATGAACAAAAATGTTTCTTAAAGAAGATAGAGGGCACAACTCTTGATGGTGGATAGAGAATACCTTCATTTAATATACAGATTTATTTTCTGTTTGTTCTAGCGTAAAATGAAACTACCTCTACAAACTGGGTAAAAAATTGTACACTCAAATTGCAATTATTGTCCTGGCAAAAAGAATGCAGCATTAGCACCCAATGCTCCCACAATATTTAAGTGGCCCCACTGAAGTTTTCTGAAATTCAGAATTGGGAACAGATTACAGTATTTGACTTATATAAGCCAGGTTGTATTTTAAACGATTAGCACTGAATTTCTGTGAGTTTTCTGTCCACAGAACCAATAAATTAGTAAAACCAGACCTATTCCTTTCAATTTCTGCTAAAATCAGGTGATCTGATCTATGTAAAGCATCTGATCTATGTGCAGATCAAGATATTTTATGGCCAAGAAGAAGGTATGTTTAAAAGCTTTCTAAGACACATGAGATTTTAAACAGTGCCTTTAAAGTATGCATGTCATTACATTCATTTGAATTGGTTTTAATCCTCATTATCTTACATGAAGTTTTTTACAAATAACTTAGAGGACAATAGTTTTTTACAAATAACTTACAGGACAACACTAGTAATTACACAATATGGACATGAAGCCATCCATTAGGCAAGACATGAAATACCTTTTTGTTTAAAATAGAAGACCTTGACTGTCATGCAGTTTTCAGAACAACCTTTTGTACAAATTGGAAGGTACTTTCAGGTATTGACTTTTTCATTTTGATTTAAAAAAAGCCTATTTTTCCTATATCTCAAATTAACCAACAAAGACACAACAAAGGTAAGTAACCAGAAGAATTTTAGACTGAAAAATCATGTGAAAAACTACCACCTTATTCCAAATTCCTATTTTGCTCATTTTTACTTGTCCCACAGTATACCTGAAAGCGGAATGGATTTATTTTATTTCAAATAAAAAGAAAGACCAAGTTTCAGAGTCTAGACATACTTCCAAAAAAACTTAAATGACTTATTTACATTTGTTGCTTAGTTACAGCTGTCACAGCACTCCACAGGGAAGGAAAAAGCTGATCTCTCCTAAAGATTAAGAAGCTTTATGTTTCACATGTAACACCTTACATTCCACCCAGGAAACACTGCAGTTGTTCAGTTATGAAGAACTGGCATCACGTGCTATTAATTAAATGAACTATGTAGCATGCTGGCAGTCTCAGTCAAATTCTGAAAGGCTGCAGAGTACATTACTGAGAGCAGATAAAGGCCAGTGATGAGATCTGAATCCAGAAGAAGAAATCCTAAACTTCTAGCCAGGTGCAGAGTGAAGGAAAAATTACTGGGCTTCACTGTAACACAAACTCTAAAATCAGCTGGGGGTCTACTTGCAGCCCTGACTTGTGAACTGATGGGATTAATAACAGACCAAATCCTTCTACTGAGGATGATACAGATTTTGGCTGATTCCCTGGTGGCAGCAATTTTAATGCACTTCACATAATCATGTCCATCTGGTAAGGAACAACTTTCACATATTAATATTTCAGTTTCTACACTGAATATTGAGGGTCCAACAGAATGAATCTGGCATCTTTCATGAAGTCAAAACTGAAGAAGTAACAATTAAAACCGTATTTATCAGAACTGAGATTATCAGCATAGAAATAGTTTTCAAGCAGGAAGAGAATATTGCCTCAATGCAATGTTCATATTATAGAATCATAGAATGGTGTGGGTAGAAAGGGACCTTTAAAGGTCACCCAGTCCAACCCCACTGCCACCCCTCTGGGCAACCTGTTCTAGTGCCTCCACCCTCTGAGCAAAGAATTTTTTCCCAGCATCTAATTTAAATCTCTCAATTTAAAATCATCACCCCTCATCCTGTCTCTACCTGCCCAAGTAAAAAGTCACTCTCCCTCTTTCTTTTAATCACCCTTTAATTACTGAAATATCTACCACAATAAGGTCTCTCCAGAGCCTTCTCTTACCTATCCTGAACAACCCCAGCTTTCTCAGCCTTTTCTCACAGGAGAGATATCATTTTTGCATTCCTTCTCTGGACCAGCTCACAAGCGTCCCTGTCCTTCCTTTGCTGGGAGCCCAGAGCTGGATGCAGTGTTCCAGGTGGGGTCTCAGCAGAGCAGAGCAGAGGGGCAGCATCCCCTCCCTGGCCCTGCTGCCCACACTGCTCTGGATGCAGCCCAGGACACGTGTGGCTCTCTGGGCTGGGAGTGCCCATGGCTGGGTCATGTCCAGCCTCTCAGCCACCAGCACCCCAAAGCCCTTCTGGGCATGGCTGTCCCCAGTCTGAGCCCTTGTCTGGGATTGTCCTGGCCCAGGTGCATCACCTTGGTCTTGCTGAACTTCATGAGGTTCACAAGAACCTACTTCTCAAGGCTGTGCTGGTGCCTCTGGATGGCATCCCATCTTTCTGCAGTGCCACCTGCAGTGCTCAGCTTCCTGTCACTGCAGATGTACTGAGGGTGCACTCGGTCCCACTGCCTCTGTCACTGATGAAGATACTGAAGAGCATCAGACCCAAGCAGTGAATGAATGGGGATGTGTTTTCAATCAATCCAAAAAATATCCCATCATGATTTCCTAACCTCTGTGTCTTCCATGTATTATAAAGTTCTGTAAACTTTACTGGTTTTGTGTGCAATGTATGATATTTTAGTGGTATGGAGTGATGATCATTTTGATTTTTCAGTTACTTGACACAGACAATTAAGTTTTAAGTTCAAGAATGTTGAGGAATACTAAAGTTGATTCCTGAACATTTTTGTGCATTTTGTCTGCGAGAATGTATGGAGATCCTATATAGATATATGCTAAACTGACTTGGCAACCAGGTGAGTTTTCAAAAAGCAGTGTGGTGGCTTCATTACCACAGAAAATTCCACCAACTCTAAAAGTTGTCATAGCACTAGATATACTTCAGTTTTCCAGTAAATCTTATAGTTTCAAGAAGCCTCCACTTGTTTTAAAAGATCAGAGGGAGAAGAGTTAAGTCCAGATTTTGGTTAAGGACATGACATGTCTTTTTATAGCAGAGAATCTGTTCCTTCCACAAAAAACAGTATTCCATATAGGAAAGTGAAGATATATTTCTCACATTTCACAAGCATGTAAGATTCCTAAAAATTCAGCTGGAGAGCCCTGTATTTAGGAGTAGACAGCCATGTTTAATGTCAAAGTGAAAAGCTTAATATAGTAATGGTTGGTTAGTTCATTTCCACTTATGACTATACTGGAGAAGAATATAATTACAAAACATATGTATAATGTGAAGTTTTGAATGTTTATTGGAGTATTCAGAATTCATGTGATTTTGGCAAACAAGAGTAGCAGTATGAAAAGTGGGATACAATTTAAAAAGAGCAATGGCTAAATTCCAATAAGAGTGATCAACAGTATGGGTACAGACAGAACTAAGTTAGGCAACCATTCAATAGGAAAGGATTTGTGGCTTAGAAAGGAATGAAAACCAGGTATGAAAAAAACAGCAACAAAAAAAGTAATCCTTCCACTCAACACAGACAGACTTAGCTGAGTACTGTATTTAGTCTCAGATTTCACATCTTGAAAGAAGCACTTGGAACTCTCAGAATTACTTGATCGAAGGGTGTTTTACAGTACTAAGTATCACTCTTATCCTATTTGAAGAGGAATATTTTGCACAGATTAAGTAAAACAATTTTTGAATGTACTTGACTGCATCAGAATTTTTTTATCCCATTGCTGGATTCTCTCTATGAAAAATATTTTGTCTCGCGTTCACAGGATCTCCATCATTAGTTTCATTATCTGCAGTTGCTGTAACATCCTTCTGGAATGAAAGCTGTGTTTGACTACAATTTCAACTATTTGTTATTATCATCAGAACTCTGAAGTGTCACTACTACCTGAATGGGTATCACATGCATGCAGCTATATGTGTTACAGTAAGTCCTACACAAGCTGAGTAGCAGCAGAGTTCTGAATAAGTGTAGCCTGTGCAGTATTTTCTCATTCAAATTCAGGCCTATCAAGTAATCCAAGTGGCAAGTATCAAGCAGATTCCAGCTGGGTCTTCTGTTGTGACATATTCGGTTTTCATAATATTAGTCTCTAAGCAAATGACACCTCATTGTCACTGTGATTCACCTCACCTACACTTTTGGGAAAAGTCTTCTTGGTTAAGATTCTAAACCAAGAATATAACTGAGTTCTGACAGATAAGCTCTACCCACCTCTGCAGCAATTTATACAATCTTTAAGAAAAAAGAATATAGTAATGCATCTGAGTCCTTGTTACTTGGATTGTAAGCAAATAATGAACCACTAGTGATCAAATAGTACTGGGAACATCTAACAAATCATTAAGAGGAAAGCACAAGCACTAGTTGTCCACATGAAGCCAGAAGGAAAATAATGGCTGGAAGAACTCAGATCAAGAATGTCTTTCTAAGGTACCCAGATGCTGTAAAATTGTGTCCACTTACTTATTGTCATACATTTTTATTCTTTGATCCCTTCTTTGAGCAGATACCATGTTTATGATGGTATTTTTGAATTCTGTAAGGGAAATTGGATTTTGATTGCTGCAGACCAATACAAATAATCATTCTCACAGAGCAGTAGAGGTTGCAATAAAATGTCTCAGCAAAGATTCTGATATCCCACATTAAAACTTAGTCTTATGCATTTCTCTTCAGCACTCCTCACAACATTTCCTCAGATGTGTTCTTAGACAGTAAAGTCTGGTAATAATTACCAAACACCATACACACTGTTTACAATAGAGTCATATTTCTTCCTTTTTTATTGCATAAAAAGTAGAATGCTGCTGAAAAGTGCCCAAATGTCTGCTGTGTGCCATGCCAATACAGCAGCTCAGCCAAATATGCAGAGAGAAGTTTGCCAAACTAAAGAAAACATAACAAATTGGTAATGGTTTCTATCTTGACAGAGAATGAAAATTATACCTCAATGTGTGGCCACTCATGGACACATAAAAATGTCTTAGAGGCAATCATTTTACTTCAGATAACATACCCTGACAGTAGAGCAAAGCATACTGGCAGGCTTTCCCTTCCCATAAAAACAGCAACCATGACCTACAAAATGGCCTGGAGGAAGCACGTTGTTTGTGTGTACCATATTGCACATGGCATACACTAACTGTATTTCATAAAAATCAAATAAAGTGAAGTCACTGTCTTTTGAGAAGCAGATTCAAATGAAAAAAGAATTTTAAAATTTAAAGTCACTATAGTTATCTCAAATATTCCTATACAACAAAGGTACTGAAAATGTAAACACTTAATCCAAAATATGCAATTTAACTTTCCCAGTGCTTCACACAATAATTCATAGCTTTCAGAAGATTTCATTGCTTTGTTAACGTTGTCTATAGCCAATGTGTGGAACATACATTTTACAATTTACTTGGCCTCAAAGTAAATTATTTGAAAACAGACTGCCTGTCAAACACTTGAGTAGGCTTCCTAGAAAGGAGATCAATTCCCCCAGCCTGTCAGTGTTCAAGAGGCAATTGGACAATGCCCTTAACAACACAGCTTTTGGCCAGCCCTGAAGCTGTCAGGCAGCTGAACAGATGATGATTGTAGGTCCCTTCCAAATGAAATAATTGCTCTATAATTCTTGGAGGACTTAAAAGCACTTTGGTAGCTCAGAAGGATCTCAAAGTATCAGTGAAATCCAAGGATTTGAAATTTATATTGTATGTTATCTCTCATCCTCAAAGAGCCTGAGGTAGGAAAAGATGTAATGAAGGAAAAAAACACTGTTTGAAGAAGCAACAAAATAGTTTTAAATCATCTGATATACAGAAATACCGGTTGTCTTAAAATATTTGCCAAGAACTTTGTTAAAGTTTCTATTTTATTGGTAATTTTGCTGTAGCTCAAATGGCTTATGCACACAACTATGGAAAAAAACCTGTAGGCAGAGACAGCCTATTTTGTTGGACCAGCTGTAGTGTTTGCCTTATAAATGGAGACAGATAGATCCTTACAAAACTTTTTTGCTAGGATTTCTTTTCTTTTTTCCAGTTATTTTATGCATTTTTGCATTATGCCTACTTTTATGAGCATTTAACTACATGCAGCCTAGACCTTTAAGATCATTTAACTGCATGCAGCCTAGACCTTTAAGATCACACTTCAAATCATATTGATTTTAATCCCCTTGAGGTGGGTAGTTTGTATCAAAGATGAATATGAGACAACAGGGTACAAACTGAGTCCTTGACTGGGAGGCATTAAGGCAGTAACTTCTGCAATGCTTTATCCACTTCAGGAATATCCCACTGCCTTGGGGTCACCCTACACTTCAGATGAGTCAGACTATCTCAATCTCATCCATCATTTACAAATACTTACCATGCTCAACACACAGTTTTAGAAAGATTTAAAACTACAGAATGCTAAATGTCATCTGCTCTCATGACATATTTTTCAGAGTGCTAAACCAGTACCTTTTAGCTGACTCCTAATGGAGCAGCTGTCTTCACATTCGGTGTTTTCTGCTACTCAAATTTATGCATACCAGTGTGACTATGTTAGTACAGCAGGATTTGTATTGGTAAACACAGAAATCCAAAGGAAAAAAACTCACCATCCTTCATCATTATCTACATCAGGTTCGGACAGCTCATTTTCAGGAGTTTCTTCAATTGCCTGGGTTAACTTTGTTTTAAATCGGTCTAACAATGCCAGTGTCTGAAATTAAACATGGTTTTAGAGAAATTGTATATTTCTACACCAACAGGCATATACAACATCTTTATTATTTTGAGTAAAAGTACAATGAGAGTGATGTTTCATATGATTTGGAAGAAACACTTTAGAGAGAGGCAAGTGAGAGAGCAAGAGGTGATGGTGGGTGGGAGAGCAGAACTGCAAGAAAAGCCCTGACTGAGTGAGTGGGCAGGCAATGCTGAGGCAACAAGAGAAGCAGGGAGGGGCCTGTCAGGTGTGAAAAAACACTTCTCTCACCATCTAGTGAAATAAAAAGGAATATTTAAGAAACAAATACTTGTAGCTACCTAGAGAATAAAACAGCTGATTAAATAACACTGCCAACAATGAATTTTACTTTTTGGACATGCTACTGTCCTCTTTTAAAGTAATCTACTGTATGAATTACAAACCATTCAAGCCTTGAAAACCCAGTTTAACTGATACTTATATACTTTCTGTTGATGATCTTTTAAATTATGTGTGGACATTGAAAAAACTCAATGTTTTTCTCTTAAAAAAAATGAACCAGCTTAAATAATTCTGCAGATACAGGTTCTTATGCTGAATATATAAATCTCATACTCATTTAAATCTGCTGTTTTACTCTCAAACGGACATTGCCTGATCTTTCAGGGACAATGAAGTCACCAAATCTCAGATGACACCTGAAGGTCATACCATAGTTCTTGTTTCTGATAAAAAGGCAAAGAGCTTATGTTTGCACAGCCCACAGCTTTTTTTTTTTTTTTTTTTTTTCCTGATATTTGAGACATTCCTGAAAAGGAAAGCATCAGGGAGTAAGTGCCTAACTGAATTATGTGGCAGGCTACATTTGATTTGTAGGTGATAGGTTGGCAACCTATGTTGTAAAACACCTCTGTATGGCTGTGTAGTTTTGTTTGGTCAAGTTTTTCAAATTTAAAAGAATAAAAACTAAACAAGAATAGAAAACAGAAATAGGAAATACCAGAAGTGTTCACTGGAATCAAATGTCCTTCTGGGAGCAATCTTAACTTGAGGAGTTTCCTGGCTTTTGAATTCTTTCAAAAACATATTTTAGCACTGCCAAGGGCAGATTTTGACTTTTTTTGCATTTACTTTCTTTATTTTTTTTGTCTATTTTTCTGTTTAAGGTGAGAAAGCAGAAAGTTTTGAGGATATTTGGGCCTGCAAATCATTCTAGTTCTGTAGCTTTTCATACTATTGTAAACAAACACTGCACTTGCAACACCTGAGACAGCAAATCTTTGCTGACGTCATAGAAGGAAACAAACTTAAACTGACCCTCTTAATATGGAACTGTGACCAAAACCAGCCACTTTCTTTGTGTCTTGTCTAATTTTCTCTGGTGACAGCATTCCTGTGAATAGACCTGATAACAGAAATAATTTTGAAATATCATAGTAGCCATTTTTTTGCAGTGAGTCACTAGATGCTATACTGTGCTTTGAATAACTTTATAATTTGATCCTGGCTGAATAGGAGGTCTATTATCTAGTATTTTAGAGAAAGATACCTTTTCTCCCTCTTCCTTAATTATTGCATTGAGGATGGAAAATGGTATTTGTACTGTAGGATAAGTTACGATGGGTGTGAGACAAGAAGAGGTTCTCCACAAGTGAAATGGATTACAAAGAACTTGATTAATTATTGTTGAATTGTTGCCAGCAGAGTTACGTAAATAAAAATTAAGATCTCTTAGAATACATATCTCTATAATCTCATCTTGTTTTCCGGTGATGTCCAGGACAGGGCTGATATAAATTCATTAGACATGGTTTTAAGTCCCTTGATCCACACTGCCAACAGAGCTTTAGTACTCTTTGATTCAAAGATAATGGGATTTTGAATATACAAAGTTTCCATAAACTTCTTAGTTTAGGGCTAAATCAGCTTGCTGAATATATAAAGGTTTGCCAAATGCTGCTTTGAAGTGACTAAGCCTCAAGTTTCAAATCTCTTCTAGATTCAACATGTGAACAGGAACATCTTTGTAGCTGAACTGACATGCACTTACAAACCAATGTGTTTGATGTACAGCACAGATTTTACGTTGATGGTATTTCCATTTCATAGGCAGTTTCATATATTTAACCATTTCAGACTTTCCTATTTTAGAAAAAACAAATGCCTTTGTAAAGCAAACCTTACTTTGCTCATATTTGCTTACTAGAGCCTACAGAAATGCTAACTAATTTTGAATAATAATTTTAATTGTATGTAAAACAGCGTCTGTTTTTACAGTGCTTATAAACCATTTCTTTCATTTCACAACAGGAAGTATCGATGAATTTAATATTTTTAAACTGTAATTTAAAATGTTAAAAACCAAATGCCAAATATGTAAACTTCTGTCCCAGTGTTATCTTATAGCAAGGAAAGCATAAGGTGAAGAAATGCGAATTCTTAAAAATGTAATCAAGGACACCTCTTCATGACTAGCATTTCCTTTCAGAAGATTTTAGCAACTAAACTGGGAGCCCTTTCAAACACACATTGAAAATTCATTTACCTGTCTACCTGGGTAATAAAAATACCTATTTTTATAAATAATAACTTTCTTTCTTTCTTTCTTTTAATAGAAAATGAAATGACAGATTTTTAAACTCTGCTTTTATACAAATAGAGATAAACATATTCAAAAATGAACATAGGTAATTTTCTGGATTTTTGTTGCCCAGGCTATCAAACTATTACCTGATCTTCACGGGAAACTCCTTTCTTTGGCTGCTGCTTTCGCTTGTCTTCATATTTTCTCTTCTCCTGAAGGTATTCTTCAACAACACTGTTTGGAGCAGGTTCCTCCTCTGAATAAGGAAACATATTTGGTTAAACAAATTTAGTTTGGTTTCATGATTTAGTGTCTTTTTGGAGATAAAATACCAAGCAAAACACTCCCATAAAACATTTCAGTTGTACTGCTTTCTCAGCAGTAGAATGATTTGCTACTTGCTGAAATGAAAAACACAACACTGCACTGGGCAGAGAATGAGTCAAAAGATTTTTGTTTCAATTATATTTTACTGTGGAGCCAGAGAAAGCAGGATAACAGAAGTAAAACCTCTGATGAAAACTGTTGAAATTCCTTTAACCAGATGACCTTAATTTCTGAAGAACTTGTAGCAGTTGAAATGTTATGTGTATTAATATTCTGTGACTATTTGCTCAAAAGTAAACAAATACCATTTATAGAAAATGTCATCGTTTTCCTCCTTTGTAGGCTGAAGTAGCCACAAATCAAGTCCTTGATTTTGCAATACGGAAAAAACTCAGTAACATTTAAATTCTTAACAGAGTCCATGTTGTTAATCAGGAATAAGCTCTTTTTTATATAACTCTTCAGGAATAAAACTATTTCTTATAAAGTGAAATATGGATGAGTCAAGAGCAACTTTGTCTTTTTTTAACAGTGTCTGCACTGCAGAGTATGCACTGTCTCATTACATTATTAATGAATAAATTATTCATTAGTAGTTTAATGGGACAAAAACTGAAGTGGAAAATTGATCAATACCATACTTTCACATTAATTTCTTCTTCTTGAACAGCATTAAGACATTGTACATATTGATTTAGTATGCTTAAAATTTATCTACTCATATTTACATAATTGTTATTCCTGGTAACAAACAGAAGAATAAACCTCCTGGATGTTCATTGCAGATGATGAACATTTGCAAATGAAAACATTTTTGGAGAAAATTGTTTCAAGAAATTTCAGGATATATGGCCTGGTGAACTGTAAATCTAAATGAATTTGTTGTTATCAGGTTTTTTAGATGACTGCTGACAGCTATACAGAAAAAGTTGCTGATTCCAAACTAAATTTCTCTTGCAACTCAAGTTTTCTATGAAGTTTATAAACACAGCTGTTTGTAATAAAATGAAATAAATTTGTAATTATATATCTACATATAAAATAATTCCTTACATATTTCTACAAATAAAATATCTTATTTCCTTTTTATCTTAATTTCTACATTGCATTTGAACAACATTTAAATGCTTTCTACATTGTATTTAACAGGTACCAGGGAAAATAATCGAACATACTTAATACCATTCAGAGCTGGTTTTTTTTTGCTGTTTTCCAATTGATATGTTGGATATAATCATGAACAGAGTCTGACAGGTACCAGCAAGACAAAGAAAGAAAAATCCATCTTCCAGAATGACCAAAATAGATAAATGCATACACACACACATTTAGGGATGATTAAACAGCTGCTTGAATGAAATCAAATCTGCCATAAAATCTTATGCAGCATACTATCAGATGAACTGAGGAGAACAGAAGTTCATAAAAAAACTACCACATATAATTAAAAAGCTCAGTATTTCCCCTTATTATGTCATTTTCTTCTACTAATTAAAAATCATGTTCTTAATTCAAGACCAACCCCTAGTCAAAATAATGCATTAGTTTTAGCATAAATGCATGTATCCAAAGTGTTGACTACCTGGAAGCAACATAATATCTTCTTTTACTAACATTTAGCCCCTATATAAATAAATTGAAGTCAAAATTATTCAAAACAACCTGCTTCCTTATAAAAAACAACCTTTCAGGTGACATTTAGCTAAATGAGTGCTTTAAAAGGAATCACATTTACCCCATGATGAATAGAATTGCCCATTTATGATAAGCAAAAGAACTGAGAAGAGCGTTCTTGAACATATTTGAAAATGACAGTCACAAACTGGCCATGAACATTTAAACCTTAAATCCACCCTCTGATATACATATTCTGAATTTAAAGATGTGATCCTTAGTCATATAGATCTTTTGACTAAAATTTAGTTTAATGTAGTGCAGCTCAAATAAAATTCTTAAACAAAAAGGGTGAAATTCCCCTGAAGCTGTGTGCTTGTGTGTTTTTATCACACTCCTATGTGTGCCACTTACTGTTAATACAAGTAATTTAAATTTCAGTTAAAGCCTTCTTTTGGTATTATTGTTTCTTGGGTCTTTGCCTGTCAGAGGCTTTCTAATCCTCAACTTCATGCTCTCTGCCTCCTAGGAAAGCCTTTTCATAACTCAGACAAAAGATAATCAGATCCACTTGAACTAACTTCAGAGTGACTCAACCAAAAGAGCTGTGCCCTTGTACACATCACAGTTTTCCAACTTTCATTAAAATTGCTTCAAAACATGCTTGTATTTCTTCATGAAGTCCTACAACCTATCACACACCATTTAAAGCAAGCAACAAAACAGGAAAGACTTTCAAGAGCCTCTAAGACAATCAGTTATTAACATTTTAAAACTTGAAAACTGCAATGATTACAAAACTATAGAGTGCTTTTTAATAGAAATTATATATTCAGTTTTTGATAAGCAGGAATTATTTGACAAAACTACTTTGTGCCTGACTGGTAACTAGCAAGCAAGGAAAAAAGTCCAGACGAGAGAGACTTGGTGGGAAGAAACCTTTTTAAATGTAAGAGTAGATTGCTGTCTACTACTTCGTATCTCCCAGTCTGCAACCCAGACTCCCTGCAAGTCTTTTGCAGCTGAATTGAAAATAAGAGGAACAACAGCACTGTATGATGGACTTGACATTCATATCAAGCTTGACAAATTTAGGTCCAGCTTGCTCATTCAGCAAAAATACAAGGATCGTGACTTTGATATTAATCCCCTTAATCTAAGAGGATTTATTCAGAAAAAAATTAATGAAAAATGGCATAGATACACAGAAGTAAAAGAACAATTAAATTCATTTTAGGTATCACAAGGTGCAGAAGATAATTTAAGTTACAGGAATCTTGTTCCCTAGGAGGATCTCACCATAAGTGTAAATAGCATGAAGAAAAGAATTTCTTCTTTAGTTTGAACAAGCTGTTGTATATATTCCATCAGGAAGGAAGGTGAGGGGGAAAAAACAAGAAAACAGATTACATTCCTTATTGAAAATACATTTCATCCTACATTCAAAAGAATTTATAAGTAATTAGCTATTTATGTAAGCTAGCTTGTTACCACCAAGAAAGTCTTCATCTTACTGTGTCAAAATAATTTCTTTCAGATAGATTCTTCTATCCTGAAAGTATGGCCAGTACATGCCAACATGATGATGTAATCTAACCTAAAACTTTGGGTTTGGGACATGGTTTACAGTGATAGTCTGAAACTAAGGAGGAAATTCTAAATTCTTTAAAGCAGAAAGGAAGATACTGATTAAAAAAATATGAAAGACCTTATTTTGCTCACACTTAAAACAGGAACAGTTCAAATGATGTCAGTTTTTAACTAACAAATGGAGGAAGTACAACAAAGGCAAAACTTGATCCAATGGCATTGAACTGAAGTGAGTGGATGGTTTAGGAATGATCAGTTCCTAATAAGAAGTGAAGCAGAATAAAAGAAAGCTTGGTAATTTTAAGCTTAATTCCTAAAGCATCTGGTACATTTAACAGCATAACAAACACTCAACAAAAGATGTATCAGAAGTATTGTGTTTTCAAAACTGCAATTTTATCCTCCACTAAATGAAACCAAGAAATATGAATTCTAATTCAGCTGCCTGTGGAAGATCGGAACAGCATGATCACTGCTTATGCTCACATTGGTATTGCTCTTGAAGACTGGGCTCCATTCCTAGCACTGCAGGTAGTGTAACTTTGCCATAACAAGTCCACCAATTGTGGCACAGATAAGGTACAATTTGACACAAATGCAGGTCTGAGAGTATGCATGCAATTTTCCACAGTACAAACTCTTTTAAGCAAACCACCTTGTAGTAATTACTGTTCTTGTACTTAGAATCTGTATGAAACTCTACAGGTTTTATTTCCTTTTGAGAAAGAGACAATGAAACTGCACATAAAATACTTGTTAGAAAATGAAGCAAATTCGATTTGGTGAAAGTATTACCAGAAACACACATGAAGGGTAGAAAAAAAAAACATATCGTGACAGAAAAAAAATCCTGATTCTGAAGATTTAATGTAATCATGAAAAAGCAAGAGCCTATAGCATTGAAAAGGATCAATGGAAGACTTATGACTTTTCTTTGATGAGATACAGCTAGCATTAAGATATTTACATACTTAGGTATTTAATATTACAAAACATTCTGGATATGCTAAAGCAATCCCATTAACTATTGTAATGAAATTTTTATATGTAATCATGACTTTATGCAGAACTGAGGTAAGGTAACAAAAAGAATGTACAAAGATGTGCATATAAAAATGCATCCCATTTATTTAGCAGGGTTTGTGTATGTTTGAAATGCGGTGGGCCCATAAATTTTCCTCAGTATCCAAAATGTATTCTTTAGCAACTCAGATGACACATTTCATGTGATAAAATACCTACTGGACAGAAATTCCAAAAAATGCATGGCATAGCTAGACTAAATACCAAAGGGTCAAAAAAATCCTCAAAACCTTCTTGTTGGAAGAGAAAGTAATTATGTTTGAATGTTTTGGTGAATTAAAATAAGAGATGTAAAACACTTTCCTGTGTTACTTCAGTATATTCCACTTTCAGCTTATCAATATTTATATTGCATTCTTTTGGAATTGTAGGGGTATGCAGTAGTCATTTAAAAAATCTTACTGAGACTGAAATCTTAAAAAAGAGAAGTTGTTTTTGCTCCAAACCAAATAAAATCCTCACAAATTAGAAAAGAAATTCCAATATGCCATAATATTTCAGGAATTAAAATAGAATTCCTATCAGAAGTTACAAATACAGAACTTAGAGACACTTTGGATAACTAATAACCAAAACAAATAACTCACTTCTTCCCGAATTAGGAAAAAAAATTATTACAGCTTTAAATATTATGTATCTGAAACTTAAAATAGAGTTCAGCGTAAAGTAGTGTAAAAATTAATATACCAGAAAAACAATGTGAAATAATTTTATGCTTGAGACAATTAGTAACATACTCTCCTGTATATTTTTGCTTAGGACTAGTTCTACTTATGTTTTCTACTTAGGTTTTCTTTGCACCTTCAAGAACTGTTTAGTTAATGTTGCTATAGCTCCGGCCTGCCTAAGATTCTAAAGAGCCACCGTTTGCCAAGAAGTTAGGTAAGAGTCAGGAAATATTTAGCAACTGTGAACAATTGAATAGATTTGCTTACAGAATGAGCTTCCATGCTTGGACTGATTACTAGATTTTCAGTTTGCTACAGTGAACAAAGCAACAGTTCTAGAACAAAAATACTAGTTCATTTAGCGAACTCAAACACTAAAATCTTACAAGTAATTCCTAGAGGTTCAAAGCACTTATCTGAAAGACCGCAAAACAGTGTGAACTGCAAGTTTCTAGTAAATGCTTTCTGACCTTTGGTAGGCACATGGTCCTAGTCTAATATACAGTTAATTTTCAAGTGTTGGTGGATTTTGAGTACATGCGTAAGATTATTACTAAAATCAAGGCTGGTTTACACTGAGGTTTTTTCCTCTTTTCTTCTGCAGACAGAGAGGCAAACAGAAAAAGTAGCAGGAAGGGGACTGCACAGGGATGCTGGGTATTAGGAGATTAAATGTAAAAAAAAAATGTGAACAGTGGGAGAAAAAAAAAGGTTTTGCAAAGATGACAGATGAATACTTTGATACAATGCAGCTCTACTGTATATACTGAAAAAATCTCCATACTTAATGCATTTATGCTGCAAAGTTCCCAAACCATCAAAATTCGGATTTTGTTATTTTCAAAATCCTGTTAAAGTCCCAGACTTCAAGAAAGTATCTTTCCATGTAAGACAGGGCTTAATTCTTTGAGTGCCCTGACATTATCCAGACATTAAAATAAAACATAAATAAAACATAATGTTACACTGGAGCACTTGATTTTGAGAATTTTCTAAACATTTTAATAATTTGATTACCATATCACAATAAAAAACAAACAAAAAATGCCTCAGCACTAGATGCCTCAGTAGAACTCTTATCCTTGAATGTTGGTTTTCACATTAGTTTTAAGGTTTCCCTATTCAGACAGTATTTTACAGCTTTTCTGTTTTCTCATGTATGACAATTAAATTTCATAGTCTACAGATTATTTGCCCATTTACAAAAATGTTCTAACAAGAAAAACTAAAATATTACTTCCTAAATACTTCTACTGTTTAAAACCAACATATAATTAACTGGACAGATGCTGTTTGTCTGAAGCAGATTTCACTGAAGTACATTCCCAGGTTTACTCTACAGAACTTTGAAAATTCAAGAAGATCTTTTTTGAATATTTGACCAAGTACTTCAAAATGCTGAACTAATTCAGCACTCAAATGATAGTGTTTGATGTAATTTCTGGCATCACTACAACAAATGTCACATAATAGAAAAACATCTTATTGAAAGTAAGGTCTTGACAGCAATCTGGCATAGTCAACAATACTATTCACAAATTGGAAGACTGGTTATAATCAAACATGTACGGAGGGAATTATTTTTTTTCTCTGACCTCTTGAAACAATGTAAACACTTAAATTTTCACTCTCCAGTCTTTCTTAATTAATCTAATCTCCAAATAAAGAAAAATATTAGGTAAATATAATATGAACAATTTGAAGAAGTGATACTAAATGTGATGCCAATACTAATAAAGATCAGTGGAGTAAACTTAAAATAGATGTTTCATGCTGCTGACCCTTCCTTAGCATCCTCTCAGAACAAGACTCAATCTTGTCCAGTATGACCTAAGCGTTATTCTCACCATTCTGTGATCTTCAGTGAAATTCTCCCACTATGGCTGCAAGCTCTGGCTGTGATGTATTGTTTATTAATCAAGCACAGAATCACATAAATGTGGTTACATAGCCTGTGAACTAACATTTTTTCCTAATGCAGCCGGCTTAAAGCATAGGCAGACACAATGCAAGTGTCTGCACCATCTGCACAGGTACACCTGATAAAGCATGACAATTCCCCATCCCAAATTCCCCAACAGGATAGGCAGAGAACAATGGAGAAATCGACTGCTACATAAACATCAACTTCCTGATAGAAGAACTTTTAAAATATGTATAATTTCTCATATGTAAACTAATGTGGAACAGGTAAACTATTGTATGTTTAGCAGACTGTCTTCCATGTTGATAGCTCTACTGTACTGATGAAAATTCAGGCCAATAAATACAAAATGACTAAGTGGTTTTAACTTTGGCGCAAAATTTGGTACAACACTTCCGTTAGAGTTCATTATATTAAAGATAAAGTCTTTCTAAAGTCTATTCTATCATTCCTCAGTTGTAAATTCTGTTTCACAATAAAGGTATGCTTCATTCCTTTGACTTGAGATTTCACCCCTCCATCCCCCTCCCTACATAAATTACACATATCTTCTAGTATCTTCTAATAAATTTATCCAAATAGTGTTCTGCTAGTTTTGGGTTGTCTTTTCCATTTTAATGATTTGTTCATTATCCTTTTGGGTGGTACAATACTTGGAACTGAGTGCAATAGTACAACCACACTTTTACAGCTATTGCATTTGTAGCGAAAACCACACAGTGACAGCCACATCAGAGTGTAAATTCATGTTCATTTTCTAGTACAAACCTAAAATCTTTCACTACATTTTCATTAATAATTTTATCCTTTATTACTTGCATCTCATTTAACATCTTTTTAATTTTGCCTTAAATTTTAGTACATGTTTACTTTAAAGATTTCTAGTTAGGTACTCCACTGACTAGGTCAATAGGTTCTTTCCTGCCATCCATCTTTCTCAACAGGTACTGGAACAGACCCCTTCCTATCACAAAAAGGAAAGCCAAGATTATTCAAGATTATTTGTACCATTAGCTGTAACCTGCAGATTTTCAACTGATTTATGTCCTGCCTGCTATTTATTTCAAAGAAAATAAAAGCCCCCCCCACCAACCCTGGTATATAAGCTCCCTTTGCTTGAATAGAAGGTATCCTTCCAAACTGTACCATAGTAGTAACTATTGCCCAAGTATTACTTTATTCTGTCACTGTAAAGGTGAATTTCCTCAAATAACAAAGTCCACCGACTGGCACCAGAACAGGAAGAAGTTTAAGCAATAGTGTAAGAACTGCCATGGCACTATTCAAGATAATTTATCATATATGTTCATATATGTTCATATATTTATCATATATGTTCAAAAGGACTACACTTTACCTTTGCTATACCTCTACTCACAGTTCTTTTTTTACAAGGCTTGTGACAACACTCATTATTTTGTCAGTGAGAGCTTATATTCTAGTGATTACTAGAACATTTTCAGAGTCAGCAATTCTTAACATTTGGTGCCAGATTACATATACAAATTAATGATAATGTATTTTTTTACTTTGTCAAAATGCTGATCAAGTTCACCTGTTATTCAAGAGAATCCACAAGTTTTTCTAAAAATTATGTTGTATTTTATACCCCTCTTGCAAATTGTGTGTTATCTGAATTTTGAAAAAAATATTTTTGTATTTTCTTTCATATTTCTATGGTATTGAGAACTGAACTAAGAATTCACTCTAAAAGTGTGTCTCACCCCACAGTGTTTAAAGACACTTTTTAGTTTCTTCAGTTTGGCTAATAAAGGGTGTTTCATCCTTCTGGACTAAAATGTGCACTTTACATGCTATTATAAACGTAGCAATTTATTCACATTTAAAAAGAAACAGAATATAAAAATGGTCTGACAAAGAAGAGGGCAGCTGAAGATGCCATTTTGTCAAGGTTTCAGGAAAATAAATATGGTAGCGACTTTGTGAATTTGAGTTCCATCGGTGTCCTATGATACATGAAATTTGAAGTCAGTAGTTTTGAGTTCAAAGTTAACCATCTGCATTTAAGAACCTTTCCAAGTCAGAAAGTCAAAAAGACCTTGCAAGTGAAGCGGTCACAGTATGGATGTAACTAATGAACACTTAGAAGGAGAAATACTACCTGATTTGAGAACAATGCTATCTATACAACTTCCTTACATACTGGCATCATTACATTACTACCATCCCTAGGGAAAGAAAAAAATCTACATTTCAACAATAGTCCACATTTATGTACATTTATAAAACACAAAACCAAAAAACCCTTTAAAACCAGAATATTAACTGGAGATCTACACAAAACCTCTTACCTTCTTTCTCTTTAGGTCTTAAAGCTCTTTCTTCTTTTTTGTGCTTTGCTTCCAGCAGTTCTCGTTTCAGCTGTCGGGCTTCCTTCCGTAGCTCCTCACTGCAAAGAGAAACATTTACAGGAATATAATCTTCTGAGATATACAACTACTCAGAAGAAACAGAATCAAAGTTAATGGGCAGTAGATTTTTGATACAAACAAAGGGAAAGTATGGACTCACGGATGCTAAGAACATGGCTTAAAAATCACTTAGGACCTCAGAAAGTCCATATTTTCATTAGCAGTGATAACAAAAGGATATCTACGGACATCTTACTTTAAGACCCCATTAGAAATATGTTAAGGAAATGAATAATAGAACAAGAAATCCCCATTTGAATTTTAACATTCTAATTAGCCATGAGAAGCACACGAAATCTGAAACAGAGGTACTGCCAAATAAATATTGCATGTGTTATAAAATTTAGTTTGCTCAAGTAATAAATCTTGGTATTTTTCCTGGATTTTTTGGCTGGACAAGCAATGCAAATTGCAAGCAAGTTGTTCAGTGACAAAGACATGAAACGTATGTAAACATATATTATTAGATATGAAAATTAATTTCATTCTACAAATACCTAATGGGATAACACTAGAAAAAAGAAACTAAAATTTTCAAATCATTGTGCCAATATCAAATGAAACATTTTTCTTCATAAAATCACAATTTGTAAGGGACCTCTGAAGATCAGACAGTCCAAGTTCTTTGTTCAGTTGAGGGCCCAATACAAGAGGATGCTGAGAGCACTCACCAGTCAGGTTTTGAATATCCAAAAATGGAGACTTCAAAAAGTCTCTGGGCAACTACTTCTTAACCTCCCTCAATGCAAAAAAAGCTCTTCTGTAAATTGAATTTAAATTTTATTTCAGCTCATGCCAATTTGCAACCATCTAATGGTCACCTGTGCAAAAGAACTGATAATTAATTCAAATTATTCTGATGTTAGAATTTGTATTTTGCACTTTAAAATTTTTTTAGCTTTAAATTAGGTTCTGGTTGATTTAAATTTCATCACAATCAATGAACTGCAGAAGTTATTACAATGCAACATGCAAGCATTTTTCCCCTGCACTTGTTTTATGCACCTTAATTTTCATCTGTAATACCACTATGGACCACACCCTTTTCTAAGCAAAAGATTCGAAACTGTTGGGTGATGACTACTTTTGATTTTTATTGTCATTTGTATATATGCACAAATACAGAAAAGCACATGCAAAAAGCACTCCGTCTCTAAACTCCATGTGAGACCCTAGAGAGGCTCAAAGTCCTTGAGGTAACCCTAGCACACAGTCATTCACTGATGCTGGTACAACCAATATGAAACAAGACCACAGTCTTTCAAAACTGAAATATTTAGGTTGTGGCAAAACAATACAGATCACCTCACAGCTGGAGCATTTACTGAGATAAATATAAATTTATAATGGAGGAACAATTCAGAGACTAAACAACAGAAAAATCATGGCATCTTCATCACCGGGCCTGAAGTTTTTCTAGAAAGCAAGTTAAGGTTGAAACAAGAATTAATTCACGGAAGAGCTGTAGTAATGATTAAATTATGATTTTTGATGGCATAGTATGTTATTTTCCCTTCTTCTTTTTCAGTATTATAATTACATTGCTTATATTTTTTTAAAGACAATTTCCTTCCATTTGCTTTTGCTGCCTTCTCATTCAGTAACATCAAAAGAAAATTATTAACTGGTTATCCTTAGATGGTAACATTATTTAGAAAGTGTTGTTCCAAGTAATCATATCAGAACAAAGAAAACAACCTAAAATACTCTTATTAATTTTAAAAGCAATTCTAGAATGTTATAAATAATAAAAGTATGTTAAGATATTACATAAGTTTAATTTTGACATGAGCAGCATCCTGTAACATCTTAATAAAAAAAAAAATGACTGAAGTACTTCAATATTGCTCATGTTAATTTCATAGCACGAGAGATGGGTTTTAATTTAGTTTAGATAAACCAAATAAAAACCAAGCTATATTACAATATTATCCTTTCATCACGTAAACTAATAGCCTGGAAGGAAGTCCTGGATTCAATCCCCTCCTATTACAGGCAGCCACATCTTTCCCCAAACGTATTAATTCCATTAAAAGCACATTTCAAGTTCTCATGCCTATATTTATTAATGATAATTTTCAACACTCATGATTTATATGGAAAGGTTATTCTAGAACTGACAAGCAGGTACCTTAATAATACCAGAGGCAATGAAAAAGAAAACAGAAATCTCTGTTCAGATAATAGCTTTGTTTTCTGCTAGGCACTCTTGAAAAATGCATAATATTCTGTTTGAGAGTTTCAATTCTAAGTTAAAACACAAACAGTATTTTCAAATAGAGACTCTCAATGATAAAACAAAACAATATAAAATGTCATATTTGCACAACTTGCAGAATGTGTGAAAGAATCAAGGTGAATGTTCTGCTCTACACTGTCAATTTTGAAGCCTTTTCTGATATTCCCCCTTCTGCTCCTTGGGGTATCTGTGAACATGCAATTCTTGGAATGGATAGCAAATTCCCCATTTGGCATGTACATCTAAGACTTTTATAGGGCTCAAGAATCTTATTTTTGTCTGGATTGCATTACTGTTCATCTCTGGTACTGCAAGAATTTTACAACTGTAAATATTAGAATAAAAATTATGGATTTGGAATATGCACTTTGTCTCTTTGCCAGCCTAGTTTTGCTGTAGAAGTCAGACATATATCTGTCTGTTTTCTGCAAATGGTGTATTGCAACTGTATCTTAAATAAGATGATGATAGAAAAATGGTGGCAAACATATTCAGCAGTTGGAAAACTGTAGATGAAACATTTTGATGTTGGAAAACTGTAGATAAAACATTTTAATACAGCTGCTGGGTCCTGTATGGCCACCTGTGTTAACAGTAAGGCTGACAGTTACTGTTGTGCTTGACTTTAGCAGTAGCTGTTACAGTTTGCAATTAGTACTGCAATTCTGTGTTTTAGAAAGAAAATGTTAAAAACTTCTGCACTGAATTAATTTATGCATGAATCACCAGTATTTATATATTTTACCTAGGAAAGATTTCAATGATGAAATCTAAAAGGACTGGCATGTTTATTAAAGACTACATGGCCAACTGTTACTGTCTTTTCACTACCATCAACCTGAGTGTAAATAGGTGCATCACATCACAACACTTCAGAAAACTGGCACTCTGTTTTAATTATACAAACTGAACTGTAAGCTATGTGGTATGTCAGCAGTCCCAATACTGTGCAGTGAATTGTCACAACTGACACTGATGAAGAATGTTACCACTTGACTCTACTGGGAGAAACTCTGCAAACAACAGGGCCCATAAGCTGAACATGCAGTATAAATCAGAGCAAAAAAGATACCAAAACAGAGGCAATATATTTTATTATGGTTACTAACACAGATGTAGAAGGAAAAACCCCCACAGGTTTCAGGGCACACGAGCTCTTCTTCAGCTAGTTTTTTTTCTCCACAGTTTGCTTAATAAAAGGTATTAGCTTTCACTATAAACTTTCTTTGCTTACATTGTTCAGTCACCAGTTACACTGCCAGAAAATGCAGATGTATGCATTAGGGTATGTATAGAAGCATATATCATATACCACATATCACATATTAAGGCTGATTTTATGCAGTATCTGGACCTTCTATGTTCACAGCAGATCCTGGAACAGATAGGAGACTAGGTTTTCTCAGTTTAAGATGAAAATCTAACTTTGCTTACCGCAAGATAGTTAACAACTGTTAAACAAAACAAGAAAAAGTGGAGACCAACAGCATCTCTCATCCAGACCAATGCTATGTCTATCTGGATTGCAAATGCCTAGCTTAATGTTTGATAGAAGTAACTTTACAGTTGTTTTTTTTTTTTTTCAATAACACACCTCATTGCAACCCAACAGAACTGTTGCAATTAGGTTTTCCTCTTACTCTGTCACTTCTGAATGATGGGTTGCAGGAGGAACTTTTGGTTTTGTTCTTTATTATGATTCTATGACTCTTAAATTTCACCCTATTTCTATCATTCAAGCTTTTGAGATCATATAATTTTGCATTAGGATATTCCTGTCTCATTAACATTACCTTCCAACTTTATAGTATTTACAAACTTCTGATAACAAACTGTGGTGGGTTTTTTTGTTTAGTATTTAAAGTATTACTGAAAAACCTGGAATTAGAACTAGCCTTAAATTTGAAACAGAACAATAGCTTTCAACATAGTTTATCTTCTCTTTTGACCAGCTTCTTGCTTATTTTGCAGTTCTTGTTCTTCTTCTGTATTTCCCTCTCTTTAATTATAACCTCCAGATTAATCCCAAATAAATTTTATCATGAATATTTAGCCTAGAGAAAATCCTACATTGGCTCAGGAAATACCTATAGGCTGGTCAATTTATAAGAATCTTTTTTAGTAAATCAATTAACATGTTTTTTCTATTAGTCACTAATAAGCATATTTAATATTCTTGTTTTCATATCTAGATCATTGTCTTATATTGTTCTACAATCTTAGGGAAGCAAACCAAATCTGTAACTTGATATGAAATTTTTGAAGTGTGGTTTCACCAGAAAGGTCAAGCAGGTTCTAATATCTTAGAAAAGGTAATAAACCCTTTAGAAGTAGCAAGGGTGTACACAAAAAAAAAAAATCCTAAAAGTATTACTTGCAATGCAAAACTCACAAAAAAATGGACCAGAAAGATGAGCAATTAATTAGTGTGACTAGCAAGCAGTAAAATAATTTTTAGAAGAATTTTGCCTCTCTAAACCTAAAGTTAGAGCTGTCAGAATAGATTGTAAAAGGTCTTATGTTAGAAAGTGTATTGAAGGGGCAAAGATGAATTTTAAAGAGGAAACAGCTGAAAGTTTAATGCTAAAATGACTGAGTTAATTAAAACAAGAAAAGTAAAAGAAGCCAGAGGTCACCAGGTCACATGGGATTAAAGGGAATAATAAAGTAAAATAAAATCACTGCTGATTGGATAAATGATTGATTTGTGTCAGCTTTCTCAAAAGAAGATTCTAGAAAGTAACTCTCCAAGAACTTGATCTGATTTGGACATAAAGATGAAACAAAAACAGAGAGAGAGAAGCGTCAGAATGGTAAATTTAAACCAACTTTAAGTGTGATAAAGTTGCAGAGTACATCCTCAGAAATGAACTCAGAAACTACTGTTTCACTAACTCACCTTAAAACCAATGTTGTACCAGATGACCAGACAGTAACAAGCACTGCATCTCTAGAACAAAAGGGATGACCAAGGACAGCACAGTGGACGTCATGACAACTTCTGTTTGAAGTAACTAATCAAGTTCTCGACTTTACTTCACTCACGTAAAAATCAGCTTGAACAGTGAGTCTCTAAATTTTCTTGCTAATCCAATCCAGTAATTTCATTCAAACATACTGGTAAAGGTGTGGATGAACAAAGTCATGGACAATAAGATGAACAGCTTTATGTATTCAAAAAGCCTATACAATGTGCCTTTTAAAGAGAGGGAAAAGGTTGAAAAGTGGATTGAAAACAAAGCACAGAGTGAAAAAAATTAGCTAGAATAAGACAAGAATAAGCAGTTATATTGTTTATTTCAGTATAACTAAATTAATACTTCAGGTTAAATACTCTGAATAAATGGAGTGAAATACATTTATAGAAGATCCAAAATCAGGAATTCAGCCAATTCCAGACAAAATATGATGATTTCTCATGGTTTTACCTCAGGAACATGGAAAATCAGGTTCTCACAAACTCTAATAAAATTATCTTATAAAACTGAAGAAGGTCCTGCAGAGTGAAGTCCTACTCTTTACAAGGACTGGTACCCTAAAGTAACAGAACAAATTCATGAAAAAAGCATACAAACTTAACTAGTAACAGCACAACGAAGAACTCTACCAATCTGTTGTGGAAAACAGTCAGAGAAAATGCACATTTATTTAGGAGAATAAACCAAGAATTATTATAGTGGCTCTACAAGAGACAGCCAATATTACTCCATTTGGAATACTATAAATGAAACAGAATATCCTATGCGAAAATTGCCAACACGGTAATACACGAAACTCCAGGAAAGATGACCAAGATTATTCCCCTCATGAAAAATCACCCCTGACCTGAAGATGAAGAAAAAAGGAATTACTCATTGCAGCAGAAGATGAGACAAAAGAAACTTGAAAAAGTGTAGTAAAACCACAACTTACTGCAAACTTTTATTATCTAGGCAAAGAGACACTCAGTAATACCTCAGTAATTCAGAAAATATAAAATATTTTTCATTTTTCAGATGAGACCACAGTTTCTTTGGGGTAAAAAATCTTCACATTAATAAAAGTATGTCTGACATTTACATGAAAACCAAGAATAATAATTAATAAAAGTATGTCTGACATTTACATGAAAACCAAGAATATCTATTTAGAACAGTTAGTGCTAAAAACTAATTTCAAAATAAATAGAATACTCCGTGCTTTGGGATCACCTAATTACAAATCACCTTACAGGTATTGCTGATGGATTCCTTTCCCAATTCTCTGAGGCCAATGGTACTGGCCACTGGCCAGACAACTCTACTTGCAGATTCCTACATCATCAATGGAGGTAAAGACACTTCAGACCACAGCATATGCCAAATGGAAATTTTTCTCTACAAGTCTCACTCTGACTCTCCATTTTATGCAAAGTGTCATCAGTGCTCATGATTACTAAGCACCAAGATATTTGTATCAGCACCAGAGTCTTCAAAAGAATATAATATGAGAGATGATGGAAATAGCTTTCTATATGTTCTAGTACTACTGGTATACCATAGGTTATTTAAAACATCTAACTGGACAGATTAAACTAAGAACATAATATATGCCAATTATATATCACCATTTCTTGGAAATTGGATAAAACACTTGCTCTGAGTTTTGCCTGCTGTTTCCCAACATCTGATAAAAATTTTTAACAGATGGAAATGATTGCAAAGTGAACAGCACTCCCTTCATGTTCTCCATTCTGCTGATTTAATCACAAACCCACTGAATCTGATAGTAATGAAACAATAGACTTGTTGCTGATGAGATCACCAAATGGCTTCCATAAAAACCTATCAGACACTGTAAAATATAGTCACGACAGATATAGTTATTTTCTAATCTACCATATTATCTGACAATACAAAATAGTAAATTCTATAATAGAAGCAATATTAAATAAACAAATTTTATTTGTAATTACATTGAAGAACCATATTAAAAAAAGAATTTCGCCAAAAATCTTTCATAGAGCTGGCTGGCCTAGACATTTATCGATTTTAACATTCTCCCCTATTACAAAATGTCAACATTATTTCTGAGTGAGTCTGCTCTGCAGTCTCTATATAAGTGGTATTTTAAAAACCCAAACCATGTTAAAATGATTTGCTACTGCAGACTACAACTGGGAACTCTGAGTACACAGTAGCTGGTAATTCTAATAATGTCAAAAAGGCTTGAAATTAGGTATGTCTTGAGGTGCTCTCAGGATCAATCCTGAAATGTCTGCAAGATCAGCTAAACATCCTACAGAATCTACCTAATGTATTCCTCCACAAACAACTACAGATTTTTTTTACTAAGACTTTAAATTAGTAGATATCTGAAGAGAAAATAATTTAATTTTTCCCAAATGTCAACTCTACATAAAATTGCTTTTTTGTCCATAAAAATGTCATCAACTTAATGCCAGTTTAAAGACTGTCTGCAGAATGTTTCAAGTCTAGAAACAAACATTGAGCCTCACTCAAAACAAAATCCCCCTCCTTCTTCCAACAGTACTATTTGAGCCTCAAAGGATCCAACAGGGTGATTCATCCAGCCTGGGGATCCTCCCTGGCTGCCCCCTCTTCTAGGGGCTCCTCTGATCCAGACAAGAGAGAGCAGACTGGAAAGAATTTTTCTGGCAGCAAGAAAAGAACCTAGCTGCAGCAACTGCTTTTCCCAAGCCCTCTTTTGTCACATGAAGGAACCTCATGTACATGATGTGACAGGGTAGAGATGCAGGACACTATGGGAAAGTCAAAAGCCAGGATTTCCACTGTCAAAACAATTTACATCATACTTCTTCTGAGGAACTCCTGAAGACAGAGATTGCTAGGTACAGGCTGGATAAGATGCTTTGGTAGCAGCATCCTGCTCCTTGTTTCCCTTCTCCTATTTAAGGCAGAAAAGAGAGACATACCCAGTAAACACAGCACTTCAGGGAATTACACTCCTGAGTTGCACAACGGAATGCAATCAAAATAAGCCAAGTAATATATTGTGAATTCTCTATCTCTGGAAAAATTATGTAGCTCGCTCATTAATCAAGCAGTGTTAGCTCAGGCTACCCCTGCTTCTGTATCAGAACACAAGCTGGTTAAGAGGACCTTTTAAAACCCCCTGCCTTGATTTTATGATCTCCTCTCTCTAAATAAGCTGACAGAAGGAGCAGAACAGTTTCAACTGGGATTTTGGTGAGAATGGGCCATCAAGACCTTCTGGCTGTCCCGTAAAAGAAGAGATCCTCATGTCGAAGTTTGTTCAAAAATCAGATTTCAGACATCAGAGACAGGATGTGATTAGCTATTCTGGCTACAGATATTTTGTGTGGAAGGTGAATTACAATATAAATGGAGATCTGAATGAGTCTAAAAAATGCATCCAAACAAACAGAAGACAAAAGTATCTTCAACAGAATGAAAGCTACAGGTGTTATTTGCTATTTTTCATATGACAAAGACTTGCGGGTATAAAATGAAAATGCAAACCAGCACATTTAAAAGAAATTAATATTGTCCACACTGCTAACAATTTAATTGAGGAATGTATTACCACAAGACACCAAACAGATCAAAACCATGAACAAGTTCAAAGCAGCTAGGTCTAGTCACAGAAGAAAAATATACCACTGAAGATTAAACAGAAAAGGCCAAATGAACTTCTTGACTAAATAAGCCTTGAACTTCACATTGTTGGAAAAAGGAAAAGTTGCTCAGTAGTATTGTAGCACTACGCTACTTCTATCCACCATGAGAGACATGACATTTGGCTAAAGAGATCTTTGATCTAATTTGGCATAATTTCTTAAATCAGTTATGGTTTCTAAAACCTGACACCTATTATCTTAACTTAGTAACACACAAGCATGGAGTGATATCTGCCATACTGGAGAGCTCCATGTTTGAAAGTTCATAAATGTATTTTTTTTTAATGGATTTTAGGAATTAAATACTGCTCATGTAAAAATATTCCTTACAGAAAATGGTTTGTCATTTTCTGTTAATGAATGGAGGGAAACTAAGTTTTTTTTGCAGCTCCAAGAAAGCTAATCCTCCTATTTTATGCAACAACTGTGAGATATGCAGTGGTAAAACAAAAAGCAAAAGCTTTCTAATTTTATGTAATGCATCAGTGGTCAAATGAGGAAGTAGATTAATAGCCAACAGATTAATTTTGAAATACAACCAAAGCCTGACTCAGTATTTATGACCTGTGGAAACTTCCTCCATATTGAATATTTAATGCTCAACCATCATGCCACATCTGATAGAAGAGTTACCTGAAGAATGAAGACTATTGAATTAATTACACCAATGTATACACGATCAGAAAAACTATCCCAGTTTCCCCACAGTGTTATCAAAGCATGTATTTCAGTGCATAGTATGTTCTGTACATTAGTTGTTTAATTTCAACTATATGAGTCACAAAAAACAGTGAAAAAAAAGCATTGCAATAAGACTACTACAAAAAAAAATTATAAAATTAAAGTGACCATTTCTATAACAATTATTATAAACGGTGAAGTCTCTAAATAACCAAAAGTAAGGTCCATTATTTCAGAGTCCGACAAGCACCATTGCAGCTCTAGGTTATTTTACAGAGGAATATTTGAGCTGATCTGCTTCCTACTCCAGGTGGATTTCACATTCTTATGAAGTAGTTTAATTTCTAATCTCTTCCCATTACCCATTCTCTACTCACGTGAAAAAAGAATGGCTCCAAAATGCCTCTTACATTTCTTATCCCACACCTGTACATCAATTAAGCATGGACTATATGTGAGCCAGAAAAAACATTTTGATAGCTCTTTAGGCTGAATGAAAAAGAATTTCTAAATTGAGCTAAAGCACGTCTCAAAAATGAATTCAAGTAGCAAAGACATTTTATTTTTTTCAGTAGATCTGAAACCGGACCTGAATCATTATGTTGCAATAGAAGTCTACTTCAGATGATCACCCCACAGGTGATCCACACTCAGGTGTGATTGAGAAGATTTTTAATTGACTAATAATGAACATTATCTGTATCAAGCCAATTTAAGGATGTTCAACAGGATGCTTTATTCTAGTAGCCGTAGCAATTTAGACATAACTAAATAACTAGAGGTAATTGACATATACAAGCATGTCAATTATTTGTATTGCAAGTGCAGTCTCCAATCCTTTGGTTTTGTACATTGCTTGATATATAAATAATTCTACTGGGTTATTATAGGTACAGGTTAATGTATTACACCTATCGCAAACTGAAATAAAATGAAAAAAAAAACCCCAAAACAAAAAAAAAACAATCAAACAAACAAACAAACAAATGGACATATCTATTAATTGCATAGGCTTAAAATGTTGAGGCTGAAACATTCCCAAACAACTAGCAGTAAGTATACAAGGAAAACTAACCTTATATTGGAACATTTCTAAGACAGGTGCTACCTAGAATGCATTTTATACCATATGTAACTGCTTCAATTAGGAAATATTCTGCAAGTTTCATCTTTTTAGGCTTCAGTCAATTAAGTTTTTGTCCTTTCTAGTTGAATTTATTATAAAACAGCTGACCAAATTTTATATTTAAGCTGACATAGGTAACATTTTCACAGCTCATATCACAAGAACAGTTTGATTCTCCTATTAATGCCACCACTGACATTAATTTGATCAGTAGAGGGCTATAGAGGGCATTTATCTGTCACACATAAACATGTTGTCACATAAGTAATATTTTAAAATTGTAAATGTAGTACTTGATTTAATAAACATGCAACTGCTTTACTATAGTTTAAATAATATGCTACATAATATAACTCATACACTTTAACCATACAGTGTTTTACACTCTATGAAGTAATGCAAATTATTCTTGGTATAGACAAGTTCCATTAAACAGACAAGAAAACCAGCTGCAACACACAGAAATATTTCTATCACCTGCTGAAGGCAGTGCTCATTTGGATTAAGGAACAAAAAGCTAGTAACCAGTTCATCTCTACTTTGGAAACAAAACAGGCTTGTGGCATCATAACAAAGCTTGCAACACAGGTTTTAATTAAGTACAGAAAGATTAAGGGCAAACTCTGTTTCATGAAAAAGTCTTAGAATTTCCAGGAGTCTATTTATCCCAACCTCCTAGCACTAAATAGTGCATTATCTCTAAGCTGCTTGGTATTTAGAATCAGAATGCACCTAAAAATACTAAAGTGTACCGATAAACCAACAAAACTCAGTGCTTAAAAAGTTAGGTATACAGTTGAAATAGTGATGATATCTGCACTTAGAAATCAAAGGATGCCCCTTTCTTTGAAATTTTCTTACTAAAATTACTGGCAAAGAATATTTATTGACAGTCAATAAAGAAAAAGATAAAAAGATTATACCAAGAAGTAGTCTTTCTACAACAACATAAGGTAAAAAAGTTACCAATATTCTTTTTACTTTTCATCTCATGTTTAATTTCTTCACCGCACCTGTTAATCAGTGCTAAACAATTAGGGATCACTGGACACAGATAACGGGTCTCATGATCCTCAATGTTATTTTTTCCTTATATTAAAAAAATTCCTTTCTATCATGAAGTCTCTGCATAACAACATAAAAAATAATACATATTTAGGGGTTTTTACTTCAAAATGTAATGTATAGTATTATAATACATAGAGTATATATAGTACAGTGTACTATATAGTATTATAATATAGTATTAGAGTAATAGTTACTTCTCTTTTATCATTATTAGCATTTTGGTAACTGGTTTTCATTTGCTGATTAGTCAGTCAAATCCTGTTCCTGTTTTTACTGAACTACTAAAGATTATGACTAAATATTATCAAGTAAGGAATGCGAATTGAAATACTTCATATAAAACACTCATGGCACTTAAGTTACCATATTTCAAATTTTTTGTGAGAGTCCATCTGATTTTTACAATTTAAATCTAGAAATACTTGGGAAAATGCTTGCAAACTAAAATCAGCCGTCAATCCTCATTCAAGCCAGCTGTATCACATTTCATTCTAAAAGTATTTTAAATCTGTAACATCCTTATAAATAGAAGGTTACAGCTGTATGCTCAAAAGTTCATATTCTAAAGGGTTAAATGCAGAAAAAAGAAAGTGAGACTAAATTGAGGGATGACAGACATGTCAGTTGAAGAAAACAAAATAATGGATTTAAGAACTTCTTCAGTGTTAATAGATTATTGAGGTAAGGTTTGTTATTGAGGACAACAAGTAAGTATTAGATGATATTTAAACACTGAGTGTGTTGATGCCTTTTTTTAGAAAAAGAAAAACTTGAGACACATGTGGCACACAGCCTCAGTTAGGAGGCTGCAAAAGGAGAGCAGGGGATTCAGCACATATTTTATTAACTCGATTTTCTTTTCAGCTTTGCAGTTCACCTTTAAAATAAAAGCTTAGATTCTGCTGAAAACAGCAAAATTTGTGGAAAATCCACAGGGAGGCTCCAAATCCTTGGGATTTGTGGATTTTCTGTTTGAACAGATTTTTATTGTTCCTGTTGATTGCCCCAACACTCACTTTCAGGCACCAGACAGCTTGAGTTATGTTATCTGTGGGCATTTAAACAGTACCAGCAGGTAGCTTAACTTTCCAAACTCATTTTTCCTAGAAGGTAGAATGCCAAATAACTGTTTGGAGAGACATGAAAATGTAAAAAGAATAATCTGATCAGTTTTGTTAATTTAACTTGGTTTAATAATTGCCATTGACTTGCTAGATATATTAAGTTATAAAAATATTTTTATATGGACTGACACCTCTATTTTCATTCTTTTTGTTATTGCCTGATCACATACTATAGGAAAAATGGCTCTGTCTGGGCTAAATGCCCAGAACATTTGAAGCATCTCATACTGAAACAATAGTACTCTTTGTTGAACACCATCTGCTAGCAGATTTTTTTTTTTTAATCATTGTGTGTCTGCTAATACAGATGCACTGCACTTCCACAAAAGTGGAATTACATTTAAGCTCAGACTAAATACTATTCATGTAAAAAGTGTTTCATTTCACATAATGATTGAGCTGCAGTTATATTGATGCAACACACACAAGATAACCATGTTATATGTAACCAGATTATTCAGAAATATTTGCTCTTGCTCTTTTGATTTTTACACAGTCATCATTCATTCAGTGCCATAAATCTTACCTTTCAGTGATCATTTGTGTTGTGAATTTGTTGGTAGTTTTCATAACTCTGTATTTCTTCACTAGCTATTTTGTGTAAACTGACTTGGCTAAATTACAAATCAGACAGTAAACAGTATATTAATAAAAATCTGCTGACACTAAATAATTCTTATCTGCAGTAAGAAACCAGAAATGCATTAACAGGCTTAAAAAATAAAAATACGGGCAGAAATGAACACTGTTTTGAGAAGTGCAAGAAAAAAATCTGGGGAAGATAGTTAAAAGTGCAGTTAAGTCAATAGGAAGAACCATAGAGTAGCATGAAACCCACAGACAATGCAAACAAAACTAAAGACAGCATTGTGGCTATATTCACAGTTCTCTTAAAAAAAAAATTGTGGAATTAATATTCTGATCGTACCAGTCCTGGCTGAAGTTCTACTGCAAAAATGATATGACAAATGTTAAAATGATTCTTGGAACAGCTAAAAAGGGATAGTTCAAAATTTGTAGCAAATTATTTTTAAAGCTGGATGAAGAAAATGCAGAAGATCTACTAGGTTACTTAGTTTATCTGCTTCCTTTTTCCTATGAGACACATACCACTCTTTGGTACTCTTAGTATAAATATCTCAAACAATCATTTCCTTATGTTTCATAATTTGGAAAATATTTCTGATATCCAGTTCAAATATTCTGATTCTCCCTTCCTTTCAGCATCTTGGAACTTTTCTGTTTTGTTCTTTGAAAACTCCCATAAGAAATGTGCTATTGTACATGAGTAGACACTAAAAGTTTAGAGATGACCTTGTGTCCACTGACCAGTTATAACTGTATATACACTCAGGCAGTCTCAAATACAAAATGAAGCATATTAGCTTAACATTAAATTAAAATGCCAATTACAGCTTCTCAAGGCAATTGATCTTGCAGCACCATGTCAATTCAACTATAAGTTTTTTGGAGATTTTCTGTTTAGTACTCAAAATGCATTAAAAATTAAAATGGATAACTGGCTTCTTTTAAAGTTTCCTCATCCTTTAGTAGGTACAGTAAAAAAAAAAAAGTAATTTATAAAGAAAAGCTAGACAGCTATTTTCATGATCCTAATCAATTGATATTTCTAGGGAACAAAACCAGAAATTTCATAATCCACAATTCTACAATTTTTGGGGGTTGTGGCCATTGGAAGACAAATCCAGTACCAAAGCGGAATTACGTATCTTTTAAGTCTCGTACTTTGTGAGTAGGTGATTAATATTTTATATAAATGCTTCCCAACACATACTCCCAAGTGAATTTAGTATTTACACCACCACATCCTTAAAATTCTGACTGCAAGACAAGGCTGCTGTTCATATTTCACATAATTTAGCTGAGAAAAACTGTTAGTGTTCATTGTATTCTGAAGTAATAATGTATTTATAAATAGACTACAGGCCTATAAATGTTTCTCCTGTAAAGTATTATAAATAATTTTTAAGTTGTCTGTATAAAATAATCTCCCTTGCATATCTAGACTCAGAAATGATCAAGCAGTGATGAACCATTGCACATTTTGTTTAAAATATTGTTACAAAAACAAAACATAGAAAGAAAAATAATGATTTCTAGAACTGACATATATTGCAGAACATTTCACAATTAGTAAAACCAAACTCAGTTCAACAAAGCTTTAATAGCAAAGCAAGTAATACATTAAGAAACTTTCTTGTAACTCATTACTTTCCAAAGAATTTCCCTACTTCAGAATCTTTCTCAACACAGGATTTCAATAACAGCCAATACCTTTTTAAAGTGATCCATTGAAGCAATTACTGTACAACAAAATAATAATAGGAAATCAACAAGTTAAAACCTGGCAAGTAGTTTTTTTTTTGTTTTAAACTGTGGTATATAACACAAGCCCTTAAAAACCAGCGACAGTTTATTGGATTTTTGTAGGCATAACATGATCAAAGTGTTCCCTAAACCATGAAAACACTGAGCTATTAATTACATGTTTAGAACATTTTTAATGTACATTCCATTTAAAAATTGCACATTGCAAATAAAGAAAAACTGAACTCCATATTTATATGGAAGCTGCTGCACTCGTGTTTATGTCTCACAGCTACATAAATACATAATTTGTGCACGTTGCCTCCACCTACTCTCAGGGCATTTTTTTAAAGCTTGTTCACAGCTTCTTTTGCAGGCTAATCTATTTTTTCCTGATAATGAAACCTGCACTAGGCTGGCAGCTAGTCAGCTCTTTCAGGCACTTTTTTCACTTTCAAGTACTTAACATAACTTCGTGTAGTTTGGATGTAGGGAATGAACTACCCTTTTTCCCCTCACAAGATTACCATTGATTTGTCTTGTCCTTAACAGCTTCTCTTCTGTGTCACTGCAACTACAAGAATCCACTGAACTCTTCTGTTTCACTGCGTTAGCAGATAAGAAAAACACCAACCAGATGATTTCTGACATGAAAACTTAAAACTCAAAAATACATGAAAAATTAAATATCCAGTAAATCCAGTGCTAGTATTTATTTCAGGTACAAAAGTCCTTGATACTTGGTTATTCATCATAAGGAGACATTAATGTGTTTGACATCAGTTTTGGCTCATGGCTCGTGAGTTTTCCAGTAGATGCTCTCGCAACAGTTTTCCCTGCCTTTCTACCAGTTATTTTTCTTTTCAGACTATTCTACCATCTTCTTTAGCCTTTTAACAATTCATCCTTATCTAAACTATTGCCAAATACTGTCTTTTGTATATTTGCGTTATCAGTCTTGCAGAAGATTAAGCACTTGTTGCAAAGAATGCAGCAACCTTCAAATGATACATTATTGCACAATTTTTGATCTGGTATAAAACATAAGAAAAAAAAGTGAATGGATTCATTTAACATTTCTGACTGGTATATGACATACTGAAAAACCATACTATGTATACTTTTATCAATACCTTTGCTAAAACTACTTTGAAAGTCAAAGAGAAGGGTTAATTCATTAAGAACAAGTTTTTCCACAACTAGTTTGAAGTATGCCAAAGATTGAAACCAGCAGCATAAGAAGTGAGTCTTAGGAAAGTACAGCCATGTCCTTCACCCTCCAGGCTTCACATCTGCCCTTCCTAAACCACCCCTGACACGAAGCAGATATGTAAGAACCCTATGACAAATGAAAGTAATTTCTTTAAAATTCATAAGAAAGCAGTAAAATTGCTCAAGTAGATAGGACAAAATTAATAAATATTTCTTATAGAGGAATATTTAACTTCTTAGCTACATTTCACAAAGTACAGCATGAGAAAAAGAAGTAGTCTTTTAATCACAATTTTCCTCATGATATTCAGCATTTTCTACACAGGGAATTTCATACTAACAGAGAATAAACACTGCTGTAAAAATTGTGGGTTTAAGTTTCTCTAGAAAGCAAAGCAATGTAGTGAGGGCTTAGCCAGTAACAGATGTCATATAAATACCACTAATATACAGCATCAGATCTATAAAAAACCACAACAAACTAGAAAATTAATTCATTTGGAAAGAGGCATAAGTAGTAACTGCATCTACACCCCTGGCAGTATATGTTGAGGCATTACCTTCAGGCTAAGTAGACTGCAGAAATACAGCTGTTCACAACTCTCCAGAAATACATTCTAGAGCATTTAGGAAAGAAGAGACAAGTGAATATGTAATTTTTGAACCTAAGTTTCCTTAAAACAGAAAATCACAATTGTATTTTTAAGGGGATGGAATTTGCTGCTTCTGGAGAGGACTGATACCTTGAAATTACAGAAGTATAAGAGAAATGTATTAAATTTGAGAGAAGAAAAAGAAGCACAAAATGAAATTGACCCTAAGTGATGAATTAAGTCTTGTCTACCTTTGCATTAGAAAAGGCAACATAGGAAAGAAGAAAATAATGCCAGTTTTTGCTATTTTTAGCAAAATTAGCACAAGAGTGTGCTAATTGGTATTACTGAAACATACAGAGTCTGCCTTGGGTATAGCAATAGGAACAACAAGCTCAAAATGCTACCCTGGCATTCAGTAAATTGAAGTTGCCAGCACCACATGTCCCCTGTTGATTACATTTGTCCAACAGGAGATCAATCTCACACAACCGTGAGATTGTGTGTTTTGACTCCAATCAGACTCTATGGGCACAAGGAATATGAAAATATGCATTTGTTACAGACAAGTAAAAAGAGTTCAGGCAACTGCCTTTCATGCATCTACTGTGGTGTAAAAAGGTAAGCTGCTGCATTCCCATAACAACCTAGCTTTGTACATAAATGCTTCTCCGCTCCTTCCCCATAAACTCTTTTGCTTTCTGTTTTCCTGTCCCTTTTGTCTAGATTGAAATTCTGTGATAAAATACAGATAGAAACTAAAACTTCATCCTCAAAAGCCTCCTGTGTTACTCATCCTCCACCATAATATCCACAAACCCCCAAATGATACCACGTGTAAGCAGATGTCAGCCGATAGCCCCTTCTGTCCTCTTATTTTTCCCCACTGTTTTTCCCTACTCCCACTTACCAAAACAGTTAACAAGAAGAGCAGAACTACATTAATTTCTAAACACAACCTTGTGATTTTGGACTCTGTATGTGCATGTTGCATCAATGCCCTGACCCCAAATCTCTGATTGCCTACAGCTTGGAAATACACTGGCAAAGACTGTATCCTTTCCATGCTAACACAGGATCCAGCTTGAAATGGCATAAAATACAGTTAAATACCCTCACGGAGGGTATTGATACCCTCACTGTCAATAATCCTCAAGCTATCAACAGAGAATAAATTAATTTTCTTTTTAAAAATCAACTTTGCTGAGTGCTTCAAAATGAGCAGGAATATTAAGCATAATTTTAAAAATCATTATCAAGCGACCATCTTCCAAACAGGCAACACCATCAACTGGCAGCAAAGAAAGAAGAGCCATTTACAATTTTTACTGCTTATTTTGTTAAAAATAAGCACAATCTACCATCAGGTTGGATTATATATACACACATACAAAAATTAACTTTTCCTCTCCAGTTTTAATTGCCAAATGCCTTTAAAGATGAATACAATAACTAAATGAATAAAAAGACTTATTTATAGAGAGTAGATAATGTAAATGGAAAAAACCCCAATCCTGCAGTTCAAATGCACATCATGAAAAAATATTTCAGGGACCAAATTCAGGGTCTACATCATATTTTAAAAAGATAATGTTGGAACAATAACTGAATACAGCTCATGGTGTTAGTCTGGATGAAATTACTTCTGGGACAACCAGCAATCTTGCATTCCATGCCAGTGCAAACCAAACTGGCTTATGCAGGTAAGGAATGGCTTTAGGAGTTCTTTAGGAGAAAAAATCAATCTACTTGAGGGAGGAAACCCCATGATTTTTGAAAAAAATCTGCACAGTGGACTACCAAACATTATTTTTAAGAATGAAGACACTACATTTTTAGAGATTGGTAAATACATACAGAATATGTCTAAGTTGCAGTCGGAGTAGAGACCCACTTGCTATGTTGGGAAATGCAGTAATAATTTTGTTTGTGAAACTATCAGTTGCAACAATTAGCTAACAGCTTGATATCTCATCAGACAGGTGAGTAGCCAGGAGAATAAAAAGAGCATATACAATCTCTCATATATACCCAAAACCTGCAAAGATGCACATATTAAGTGATAGGCCCAGGGAAATAAAGGACAAAAGTAACAATTCATTAAACTGCTTCTTAACTGAATAGTTTTTAATATTGAAGATGCACAGATTACATAAAGTATTTTGAGATTATCACTACACATGCATTTTTACTCATGTTTCAGGCCTTTGTTTGGGTGGGTTTTGTATTGTTTTAATTTTGTGTGGGTGTAGGTATCCTATATTTATTCAAGAAAAATTCCCAATTCATGATACCACTTGAAGATGAGTTTTACTACTTTGTGTCTTATCTGTTTTGAACTGAAAAACTAAAACCTAGACTAAACTGAAGTGGTATTACATATTTAATATTTTCAATAATAGAAACAGTGAAAGAAATAACTTCCTCTTATGTTTTTCCTGTAATTGGAAACTTCTGGCTTCCCCACGTTCCTTTTCATGACTGTTAGATTAACTTAATATCATGCAGCTTTCTTATGCTATTTTTCAATATAGATGAGCAGGAATTACATGCAAAGAGCTTCAAGTCAATAACCTAAAACATAGCAAGCTAAGCTTTATAAAAATGCTGGTCTGTAAATGAGTGCAAAAACATGTGACAAAACAGCAAATGTGAACTGCCTCAAGACATTGCTCACTCAGACTCTTCAGACAGTGCTAGCAGTCTTTTTCTGACCACACCTGTCCCACAGGAGTCTCCAGCGGAGTAGTGATGTTATGTTTTAGTCTCAATTCATGAAAAGAAAAAAGCACCCTTTCATCTGCTTGGGGGGCATATAAAAGACATTTCCAGCACACATAGTGAGTTTTCATTAAAATGCATCCTTTTCCTCTAACTTCATTTCCTTAAGATACCTCCAAACTCCTCTCACCTCCATTCTGTGCTATGTGTTTATGTATTTTGTAAGACGTTCTAAGACCTGGACAGTGTTTTGTCTGTCTCCAGTTTCAGTCTTAACAAGCCTCTCCTCTTACCACACAACCCAGTGCGTAGCCTTTTGAATTCAATGAGTCAGCAGCTTTTAGCTTCCACTGAAAAGCCTGCAGAGCATGCTATGTCTCCACCAAAAGGTGAACTGTATGCACTGCATGTAGAAACAACTATCAACATTTACAAAAAAAGGAAAATAGAGCCATTACCTACTTCCACTTAAGCTCACAAAATATTTAAACCAATTGTGAATCTTGTTCTAAGTTTTAGAACTCACACTACTACAGTTGTAATGTTGTGATTTTTTTTACTTGCTGTCAGTGTATAAGGCAGTGATAGACAATGCACAGAAACTGCCAACTTTAAGCAGAGTCAACAGCTAGCACCAAAGCAGAGAAACAGATACTGGCCAACTATGTAACTTCTCATAACATGATGTCAAGTGTTTGCACTGAACCATTAATGATTAATCCACAATAATTTTTAATAACAACAAAATAAGTAATTGTTAAAGTATTTATTTAATGTATATGAAAACATTTGGATCAACAATTAAATGAAGGAATTATTGCTTGACTTCAGGGAGGAGGGTGAAGAAAAACATTACAAAGATGGCTATATCAAACAACTTCTATCCACATACACAAAAGGATTAAAAAAAAATACTAAACAGAGCCATAACCCATTAAGATCCCAACTTTTTAATTAAATGGTTTTTCAGATGACCCTGTTCCACTTTTCCAAGATCATGATTACAATATTAATGTAAAAAGTCAGTACCCTATGGAGAACAGTGGATGAACAGTGGATGAGACAATGAAATCAGAATGGTTCAACGTTCTAGAGGAAAATATAGAGGGCTAGGACACATGAACTCACTTACTGGAGCAGTCCTTATAAAAATTGAAAAAGATATCAGAATTGCACAAAAGATCCCTGTTAAGTATCCGTACAAGCTGGATTTTAGGAAAAGGCACTGCCATTTTTAAGAACAGGACACAAAACTAGCAAAACCAGAAATACATTGCTGAAACAGTTCTGTTTGACCAAGACAATTGCTAGTACCTTAAAGTTCAGTTACTTTAGTAGGAAAAACACACAGACACAAACACACAAAGGTATTTTGCTGATGGAAAACATGTTTGTATTTGGAATAATTAAGAGACATGATGGAAGTACCATTATTCGGAACATTTTGTTCTCAACAAGATTTTAGAGAATATGAAAGGGTGTAATCCCCCTCTGATGAGATGACAGACTAGATGACCTAATACATCCCTTCAGCATTTAGATTACATGAATTTGCTGCAACATCCTCAATTCTAGTAGGAATGATCCCATATTCCATGTATTATCTGATATGAAACTAATTGGTACAACTGGCTAACAATATAATTGACATTACTGAAACCTACAGGATCAATACACACAGAGCGTTGAGAACTCTAGGAAGAAATCAGTTACTAGAATTCTAGTTAAAAATGATAGTGTAGAGTAAAAGCAAGTCAAGAAAGTGGAATTATTTAAACATACTTTTGAAGCTGAAGAGCTTTCCAGGCCTGCAGACCAGCCTGATAACTAAAAAACCTGAACACTGTGAAAAGAGCATATTTAGAGATGTTGTCTACAAAACTAAACCCTGAATGAAAAAATAGAATACTCTAGAATTATCTGTTAATAAGGCACTGAGAGAAAAATCAAAATTATAGTGCAAGTTCTGATGAAAATAGCTTAAGGAGTACTACATGACCTTTTAACCACTGATATTGCATCCAACAAAAGTATTTCAGACTTCATTATGAGATGAAAGTTAGTCGGTTTTGAATTGGAGAACGACTGATAAGAGACCACTGATCACAAACTAAAATAAAAGAGAAAATAACAGCAAACTGGCTCACAAGCATATAAAAACAGTGTGATATCTGAGCTGGTTCTCCAACACTGATAAAAATTATAGAAAGATTGTAGAATTATTACAAAATTGAGAATACTAGAATACAAAGAGATTGTGATTGCATTTGAAAATCCTTAAAGACATAAGTTAGTTGGCCCCAAATCACAATTCTGCAACACATAAAAAGGACAACATTGGTAGGAACCCCAGACTGGTTCACTGGGAAACTGAATGCAGTAACTTGAATTGAAAAACACTATGTACAATGAGGGATACAAACATACAAATAAAAAAATACTTCTCTGTGTTTGGCAAAAACCAGAATCATGCTACACAAAAATGGTGCACAATTTCTCAGTCCATCCGTTGTAAAGGAAGCTGCTATAACTCAACTAATGGAATCATAAATACATTTTAATCAGTCAACTTCTATTTAAATTTCCAAAAGGATTAGTTGAGTGACACTCCGTCTCCTCATCTTTTGATTTATTACATGAATATTAGAAGACTAAGAATATGTCAATCTTTGCAAAGTGATTTAGGATTACCCAGCAATTCTATTGGCCAATTGCCTTGGTATCAACAAACTACTAAATACAAGAAAAATACTACTAAATACAAGAAAAAAATGAGACAGGAAGAAAGGGTATTTTGTAAAAAGTAAGTGATAGATTTTCCATTATAAAATATTGGTATGGCAAATAGTTAGTTAAGAAGTGCAACTTCATAGGCAGCACAGAAGAGAGCCAAAAAATTATTCAGCTACTGAAGAAAATACTTGGTATAAAGAATCAAAGAAACATGAAGTGCTAAGGGGTTGAAATCAACCTTAATCATCTAGTCCCAACCACTCCTGCCATGGAAAGGGACAACTCTCACTAGACTGGGTTGCTCAAGGCCTTGGCCAGCCTGGCCTTGAACACTGCCAGTGTTGGGGCAACCAAAATCTCCCTAGGCAACCTGTTTCACCACTTGCGGCCTCTTTCAGATACTGGAAGGTTGCTATGAGGTCCCCACACAACATTCTCTTCTCCAAGCTCAACAACTTTCTCAGCCTGTCTTCACAGGGAAGGTGTTTCAGTCCTCTTATCAGCTTCATAACCTCCTCTGGACTTGCTCCAGCAGTTCCTTGTCCTTATTTTGGGGGCACCAGAGCTGAATGCAGCACTCCAGCTGGGGTCTCATCAGAGCAGAGGGGCAGAATCTCCTCCCTTGCCTGCTGGCCATGCTCCTTTTGATGCAGTCCAGGATTTCCTTGGCTTTCTGAAATGGTTAATGTTGAGTTTCTCATCTACCATCACCCCAAATCTTTCACTGCAGGCCTGCTCTCAATCACTTCTCTGCCCAAGCTGTTGGTGTGTCTGGGATTGCCATGACCCAGCTGTAGGACCTTGCACTTTGCTTTGTTGATCCCCATGAGGTTTGCACTGGCCCAGCTCTCAAGCCTGTCCAGGTCCCTCTGGATGCCATCCCTTCCCTCCAGCTGTGTCGACAGCCCCACACAGGCTGGTGCTGTCAGTGACCTCGCTGAGGGTGCCCTTGATCCCCCTGTCCATGTCCCTGACAAAGATGTTGAGCAGTATCGGCCCCAGCACTGACCCCTGAGGGACACCACTCCTCACTGGTCTCCACATGGACCATGAACCCTTGACCACAACTCCTTGTGACTGGACATCCTTTAGCCAGTTCTTTATCCACCCAGTGGTCCATCCCTCAAATCCATGTCTGTCCAATTTAGAGACAAGGATGTTGTGTGGGACAGTGCTCAACACTTTGTGCAAGTCCAGGAGCGGATGTCAGTAGCTCTCTCCCCATCCACTGATGCTGTCATCCCAGACAGAAGGTCACCACATCTGTCAGGCACAATTTGGCATTAGTGAAGCCATGTTGGCTGTTAGTGAAGCCATGTTGGCTGTTATTAATCACCCCTTTGTTTCCATGTGCCTTAGCAGAGTTTCCAAGAGAATCTGCTCCATGATCTTGCCTGGCACAAAGGTGAAACTGGCTGCTCTGTACTTCCTTGGGGCTTCCAGTTCCCCTTTTTAAAGAAACCTTTTTCCAGTTATGGAACTTCAAAGAGTACAACACTGTCTATTCTGTCTTTCCAAGAAAAAACAATTAAGAAGACGGACAATATAAATGTACAAATGAAATAAGAGGAAATAATACTGAGACATGAGGACTAACATTAGCAGAGAAGAGCAAAAAGATGTAGTTGCAAATTGGGCACAAATGTTTCACAGAAGGTATACCCACTCACTACCAGAAACCGCTGAAAGAAGTGCATTCTCCACATTTTCTTGTCTTCATATCATGATACCCGCTTCTTCAAAACACATTCTGAACATGTTCTGAAGGCACAACTTCTGCCTTCAAAAAACATGGATTACAGGGCTTATGAAAAGGGTAAGTGGGACAAACTGTGGTATAATGAAGGTCAGACTAGATGATCTAATAGGTCCAAAATCCATGCTTTTTTCCATTACTAGTTTACATGATGGGAAAAAGAAAATATTCACGTTTCCATATCTTTAGCCAAAATAAACATACCTCCTTGCCAAGCATTCAAAAATCTATAGTGCCCAAAGTTAACTAAGATTTATAAAACAGAACACAGACTTTTATATAAAAAGAAATGAGCAAATCATAGATATCTGATCAAAGTTTCCATCACATACTATCTCTTCAGGCAATCATTAGTATGAAGGTGAATCAAGCAGGATTTACTAACTCACATAGAGAGAGCATGGTTTGCACTAACATTGTAATTTTGGATATTTATCTACAAAAAATTCAAAGGGAAATTATGGTGAAAATTCTTTGAATATGCTGTCCTTTCCAAAGCTTGAATACTATTAGACTATTTAAGCTCAACTATTCAGACAAATTTAATAAATACCATGGTTACTTGAGTTAATGTCAGAAACATGCAGACCTCAAGGAAATACTCTCCTCCCAGTCTCTTCCAGGCTCTGTGTAATCTATGAAGGATCAAGTGGTTACATCTTATTTGTGACCTACACATTTTATAAATGCATGGTAAACTTTTTTTAGAAAACCCATACAATCTTTTTAATAAACAGATAAAACCTTCTGTACTCTTCTGCACAAATCTGATGTACTTGATGGAAGAAATATTCCTATGTGTACTCATACCTCTGAGACAAAGAGGACTGCTGGACATCTCTGAAAGTACATGATGCCTCAATACATTGAGTCTATTAAGTAGGAGCTTGCCTCACCTAAGGTCCCTGTACTCTGCTGTAAAACTGCAAAACTCAATTTACCTTGACAGACAAAAACCCCAAAACAGACACTTTCATTGAGAGAAAGTATGCATGGGCTGAAATACTTGATTAAGCATTGTGACCGTGTTCACAAGGGTTCTTGGATGAGGGAAGAGATGAGAATGTTGACTCCATGTTCAGAAGGAGTCAACATTGATTTATTATTTTATGAGATATATATATATATTACATTGTAACTATACTAAAAAGAAAAAGGACAGGTTTTCTCAGATGCTAGCTAAGCTAAGAATAGAAAAGAATGATAACAAAGGCAGCTCTCTCGGACTCTGTCCGTGATAGCTCAGTCCTTGATTGACCATTAATTATAAACATCCAAGATGGGCCAATCACAGGTGGACCTGTTGCATTCCACAGCAGCAGATAACCATTGTTTACATTCTGCCTCTGAGGCCTCTTAGCTTCTCAGAAGGAAAAATCCTAAAGAAAGGATTTTTAGTGAAAAGATGTCTGCGACAAAGCATAACTGGCTTTGCACCTCTTTTCAATCATAAGCTTAGATCAATTGAGACAGATCATGAAGTACCACAGGTTATCATAAGTAAACAGCATGTAACAGGAGTACTTCATACATGAATGTCAAATACTTCTCTTGATACAAAACCAATCTCTAGTACAAAACTCAGTTGCCTGTTATTTTTTGCTTCCTTTTGAAAGCCAATCTCTCATCCAAATATCTGCTAGGTACCTTGTCTGTGTAACATGTATACAGACAAGTGGAAAATACAGAGGCATTTAAGGTAAACATAGATTGAATTTCTAAACTGTTATTTAATCCAATGCAGTTTTAATTTATGTCCCTGAAGTTATTTGCAAACCCTAGTCTCAGCCAAATTCAGGAACCACTAAATGCACAAACTGAATGATTTTGCTATTCTAATTTATTGTATTTTCAAAGCAAAACATAAAACAGCATTTATTGAAATTGATTCAATTGTCTATAATCAACAACCATGTGTGGAGTTCTTCCTTGGATATTTTTTAAAACCTAAGAGCATGAGATGAAGTTAAGGACTACAGCAGTGCAGTGCAAATTGTCAAAAGCCATGTTTTTTTACACCAAGATGCTCAAGTACTCTACTCCACCAAAAAAGGCAAAAACCCCTCAAAAAGCAGAGGGGAGTCTGCTCTGAGAACCACAGCATGATCTCAAACAGCAATCACTGTACAAGTATAGTTATTGACCTTTCTAAGCAACAAAAATCCCCACCCTCCTGAGTAAGCAGATGCCTGTCTACCTCTGGAAGAAGCAGAAGTTCTCACTGAACTGAAAGTTCACATGCCTAATCCTGTGTGTCACTGCAGAACTGCTGCTGAGCTCCTGTTCTCCACTGGCTTCCCATGGAGCTCAAAGCTTAACTTGGCAGCTCAGAAAGTTCTCACTGTAAATGGTTCAAACTATTTACCATCACATCCTCCCACACACATGCAAAAAACCACAATGTCAAAAGTCATAGATATTTTTAAAAAAACAGAAAAATCATGGAATCCGTCACTCTTATGACAGCCATGACAAAAATGCAGTTTTAGCGATGGGTTGGCAAAAAGTTTATGTAACCCTAGACTCTTCCACGGAGTGTGAGTTAGAGTGCATTGTATGGTTTATTTCACACTATGGACTTTTTTTCCTGTTTTATAAAACTTAAAGCCTGAAAAGAGCCTTGGGTGTATATGAATTCCATTTTGGTATATTTTGCAAGAAATCGGTATGAAACAAATGAGGTTTTAAAATTCCTGCTATTAAAAAAATAAAGCTTGTAAATCAAAACACTGGAAATATTTTGAATTTATGGTAGCATACATTTAAAAACTCAAATCAGTCCAAGCAATGGATAACAACTTATCACCAACTGGAGAGGACATAAGAAAGAAAAAAAATCCAACCTAATTTGGGACAATGATCAACATAACATCAAAGTAGATCAGGCAGAAAAATTAAATAAGAAAGAGAAAAAACTAGGAGAGAAATAAACCATGCAGATTTGAAAAACAGAATAAGATCTCACAGTGGCAAATTGCTACAGCAGTACATATGCCACAAAAAGAAAACACTACTTTAAAGTAATCAGTAATTTCTCTAGCTTTCCTTCAAAAACTTTCAGGGAGAGAGGCAAATCAACTTAAGAAAAGTTGCTCTTTTTCAATTTTTGTTGATTCTACCTCAACATAACAATGTAAGCAGAAATAATACCATCTAAGCCCTTGAAAAGACATTTGAAGAAGAGAAAAAGTCTGATCATGTATTTGAATTCATCATGTAAGTTCCCAAGGAAATAGTAGGAAGAAATGTGCTGTTCTGCATTAGGCTATTCTCTTCATTATTGAGAGAATGGTACTAGTGAAAGAAGTGGTAAAACATTGACTGTACAAGTGTGACTGATGCACTCTTTCATTCATATTGGTATAGAAAACTGTTATTGACAACATACTGGAAAAGCATATAAGAAGCTAGATTCTTACAAGTATGCATATCATGCACCTCAAATTCTAAAGGCAATAAGGACATAATTTTTAAAATAATGGAGATATATTATTCACACATACACTTTCCTTCCATTGAGGCACTGAGGTCTCTTGCCTTTCTCAGGAAACACTATTGTATCTTACTACTACAGGACTGGCTGACATAAAGGGAGAGAAAACTGTACATATGATCTTAAGTTTGGGGTTCCTATGCACTTGGATTTTCTTTTCCAGGGTGAGTGCTGCAATAGTACCAATTCTACATAAATCATATTATTTCATATTTTTGCAAAGAATAGTTTCTACCATAACAACAGTCCACATTTATCATTCACAATTAAGTAACAACTCTACCTGTAACTAACAAATGAAATAATTTAATGGAAAGGAAAAGATCAAAATATGGGAAAATACTGAATGTGTTATAATACATTTGGACAGCTGGAAAATAACAGTGATATTCTACAGAAAGATTTGAGATTTAGCAGAAGGCATAGATGAAGTTCTCATTAACAGCCCAGCTGTTTTAATAGTCAGCAGAAAAACAAAAGGTATTGCACTACTGTCCCCTCCTAAACTGCTTTTCCTTCATCTACCAGGGGATCTAGTTTAGGCAGCCATACTTCTAATGGCTTTTGCTAAGTTAACTTTCTTACAGGCAAGTGAAGTAAGTCAGTGTTACTCTGATGAGTGCATGTTAAGCAGTAAAAATGCAAAAGCAGGAGCTGGGGTTACAGGGGTAAGAGAATGATTGAAAAGAGATTGGTAAATTAATCCTGCAGACCTGCTGATTATTACTTGGAACTACCAAATAAATTTTAATTTTTGCTAAGAAATTTGGTCACCTCTCTATTTTTCAGGTTTTTAGGTCATGCTTTAAATACTCATAATCACTAAGCTAGTTTATGGCATTTGCTGGGTTTGTTATCTGTTCTGCTTCTGTTTACCCACATTGAGAGAACATACTGTTTAGCATACAGCCACAATATTGAGAGGAAAAAAACAACCATGTGATTATTACTTAATGTTAATGACTTTGTGGTACTAGGAAGTCCCTGTAATTGGATATCTTTTACGTCTTCATTTTAATAGTGAAAAAGGTTTCTTTAAAAAAAATCCTCTGTTTTCTAATTCATTAAATATAGATTCCTGTTAACTGTATCAGAGAATCTTAGAGTATCCTAAGTTGGAAGGAATCCACAAGGATTACCAAAGTCCCAACTCCTGGCTTTGCGTGGGACAACTCCAAAAATTACAGTACGTGCCCAAGAGTGTTGTCCAAGCACTTATTGAACAACAGAACACCTATTTCCTTTAATTGCAGATTCCTAAGAATGCAATAATAAGATCTTTTTCACTCTTTACATCAATGCTACCACAAAATATGTATTTCTGGGCTAATCTATGGGAAAAAGGACAGACTATAGAAAAAGACTTAAGATAAGAAATAAATTGTTGTACTGTGAAATATGAACACTAGAAGCTAAAACTTTTACTTAGGAGAGTTCCCTAACATATACTTGGAACAACAGTCCTTCAAAATTCCATTTAAGTACCCATTTTAAATACAAGTTTTTTCTTTTCCTGGCAAATAAAAGGCTTCAAATAGTAAACTAATATCACCATGACTGAAATTAAGCATGAAAAGAAAGTGCAAAGGAGCATATTTAGAAAAGGGAGAAAAGGACTTGGAAACAATAGGACCAAATCTCTTCTCTATTACAGAATGCTATGACACCAGATCTTTTGTCCTAGACAGGAATGGAGCCTTTCTATGACAAAAATTTTGATTGATGGACAGCATGCATTATTTAGCAAAGCCTAAAATGACAAACCCAGCCCTTTGCAGATGATATGAAGAATCTCAGCTGATATGCAAAGGTTTTCTTAACTCTATGCCTTGTCATCTGTCAATGTAAGAACCTACAGATTTGTGGAAAACAGACTAGAGCACCCATCATTGCAGTTTTTGAGAGATTCTCTGAGCAGATAATAAAATTCTAGAATTTTTTAGGTTACAGTAGACCTTTAAGATCATTGAGTTCAACTGTTAACCCAGCAAATGCCAAGCTCAGCACTAAACCATGTCTCCAAGCCCCACACTACATATATCTTAAAAATATCTTCAGGGACAATGACTCTACCCAGGGCAGCTTGATTCAGTGCTTGACAACTGTATTGGAGAAGGAATTTTTTCTAATAACTAGTCTACACCACTCCTGGTGCAACTTGAGGCCATCTGCTCTTGTTCTGTTCTGGTTATGTGGGATGAAAGACTGCTACCCACCTCACTACAACCTCCTTTCAGATGGTTGTAGAGAGCAATAAAGTCTCCCCTGAGCCTCCTTTCCTACCAGGCTAAAACACCCCAGTTCCCTAAGCGGCTCCTTATAGGATTTATGCTCCTTTACACTGGGGGTAGATGTGTGTCCCACACTTACAAACATGGCTTAGTGGTGGATGTGACAGTGTTAACTTTACAGCTTGATCCAAGCATCTTAAAAGTCTTTCTCAACCAAAACAACTATGATTCTATCCAGTGTACCCTCCGTAAGCCTGCTGTCAAGACCAAGCTGTGTGGGAGTGCTGATCTGCTGAGGGCAGGAAGGCTCTGCAGAGGGATCTGGACATTGATAGGCCGAGGACACAGATAAAAGGTTCAACAAGGCCCAGTGCTGGATCCTGCCCTTGGGTCACAACAGCCCCAGGCAGTGCCACAGGCTGGGGCAGAGTGGCTGGAAAGGACCTGGGGGTGCTGGTGACAGCAGCTGAACATGAGCCAGGCTGTGCCCAGGTGGCCAAGAAGGCCAATGGCATCCTGGCCTGGATCAGCAATGCTGTGGCCAGCAGGGCCAGGGCAGGGACTGTCCCCCTGTGCTGGGCACTGCTGAGGCCACACCTCAAATCCTTGTTCAGCTTTGGCCCATAATCCTATGGACCACAGTCCCTCTTTGGACAAAGCAGGAATGGGTGATGACATTTTGGTAACATAAATGAGAAAACAGTATTTCAAATAGTATTTCAGATTAGTCTTAAAAATCAAAGCAAGAGTGCATCAAGAGCTTCCTTCTGCACAGCTAAAGGGAATTAAAAGATTATGCATGGAACAGAGACTTAGCCTGCAATTGACCACTATTATAAAAAAGTTTATTCCCTAAGAGGATGCACCAAATTTTCAGAAAATGAAATAATAAAAAAAAAATTGATAAGGCTCAAATAAGTTTCAAGGAGCTAAACTTAAGCCAGAAAGAAATATTTTACTACAGTAAGAGTAACCACAGAAAGTTACTTGAACCTTCAGTTACAAGTCTGAACAATTCTTATTATTTAATAAAATAAATGTATGCAATCCTTCTTTAAGACTGAGTTGTGATATTCTGGTAATACTGTAAGTTATCCAGAATATTTGGAACCATGGAAGCTCTAAAATGCATTCATCTGCAACTTCTCTAAAACAGATAATTTCATTCCACTTACATAACAACTTGCATTGTTTGGATCTGATTGTAAGATACACTTGATAAAAATCATCACTGGAGACAGAAAAAAAGGAAGAAATAAAACGACATTTTTCATAATAGCTTCTTCAAATACATATGAATCATCATCTCTTTAAAAACTGCATTAAAATATTACTTCCTATTCAGAATTTTGCTATTTACACTGTGCTGTTGCGCATCACTGTATGGACAAGATAGGTATGTAGAACTGGCACTTAGGGACATGGCTTAGTTGAGGACTTGGGAGTGTCAGGCTTATGTTTGGACTTACTAATATTAACAGTCTTCACATCCTCAGTAATTCTGTAATTCTAAATTAAGAGTTTCAACATTTGTTATAAAATTTCTAAAAGTACACATTGCTGTAAAGATGAATTCAGAATTCTCTTTGAGAATTTCAAACTTCTGTACACATTAAAATATTTCAAGAATGACACAAAATTTTAAATCGAAGGTATTTTGGAGCATGTGTTTGTATAGCATTATACAAATCACAAATAATACTTATCACAAATGCATTTAAATAAAATTAAGTATCTTTTGGAGTAGGCTAGCAGAGCGTGGTCAAACAATTATGGCATGAATGCTTATCCACAGTTAGCCTGAATGTAAGAAACACTCAAAGATATGCAGGTGTGAAATATGGACATACGATTTAGCCCTTTAGGATACAAATTTCAATAAGAGCACTGGAAATACATTTATTTAATAGACATTATGTAACTCCTTCTAAGGACCAGATAATGCCTTGGAGGTTCTACTATCAAAAAAGTAACATGAAATTAGGGAGAAATAGAACCTCATGAATTGTAATTCTTTCAAGAATTATCAAAACAGTACAAACAAGTAAGGTTTATTCCTACTTCCCAACAGATACTAGTGGACAAATTGGCTAGCTGAGAATTCTGCTGACCAACACATGAAGTTTAATAAAACTTTTCCCACCCCAAGTCCTTAGGGCTTTTTGTACTGTCATAGTTTATCAGCAAGTTATTTCCATGAACAGGAGACTGACATTGTCTCTTAATCTTAGCAGGCATTCTTGCTGATCCTCTAGCCAGAGGGTCTAATGCTAACAGAACAATAGCCACCATTCAAAACCATCCTTTTCTGCCAACAGCCTCCAACTATCATTTCATCAGTTAATGAAAAAAAACCAACAATGAGCCTAAAGGTTACTGGGCAGTAAATTTGTGGAGGAAATGCTTGAATTAAAACAGACATCCATGAATGCATTTTCCCCTCCCCAATATTCTACCACCTTACTGATGACACAGTTTTTAAAAGATCTGCTTAATCCTTGAACTTACCATCAGAAAATGGCTACAACTACAACTCCAAAGCCTTGCAATGACCTTATAATAATATATCTGCCATGGACAGACTGCAGATAAAATTCTGCAGATGCAAAATAGAAGTATTTTTATGCCTTTGAACAAGTTAAGCTATTTATTTTTGTCTGTCCACTGGAAGTTTCACAGGAGAAACTTTTAACCATACAAATTACAGATAGGATTTGAGGGACAGCCACTGTAACTCACCTGGAGAGGAATATAGATTATGTGATTAAAAAATTGTCTCTGATTAAGGATGGTCATATTATTCGGATAATTTTTGTTAAAGACTTGCCAAACAAAAATCAGTTTATAACAGATAATATAACTGATAATAACTGAATTTTGATTAATACAAAAACCAATATAAATACTGTTTTCTTTGTAGGCATCTTTTTTCAATGTGGCTTACATTCAGTTACACAGGAAGGATATATGACAGTGCTTTAATAATGCCCTAAAATCTGTTAACATGTCACCAGCTAACAGCTCTTTTTTCTGGGCAGAGGTGTTATTAAAAAAATCCAACAGCTTTGATTAAAAGGATTGATTTCACTGAATCATGCACTAGTTTTTAAAAATAAAGATTAGTTTTTAAGTCATTTTTTATGCTTTTAAACAAATTAAAAATTATTTTCAAATTTAATTCAATTACTTTTTCCACTAAAAATAATTATTGTGAAGATACTGTCCTCACTATGAAACAGACGGGATATCATGACATAAGAAATACAGCTATTTTAAGTAGACTAAAGGTTTTATTTTTCATTTAAGCACTTATTTTTTAGATGAGAAAAAAACACTTCTTTGATGAAACATATAATGCTAATAAGCAATTTCACATTTTAGATGGCTGAAGTGAGCTATTTTTCTTTGGCTATTTTAACAAAATAGCTAGTTTCAGATACTTTATTTTGTAATCAAAGTAGCTAACAACATGAACTTACCTAAGAAATAATTTGGTAACTTTTTGTCTTAGGCTACTGTGAATGAGTACTAAATTGCTCAATGTTGAATTGTAAGAAAAAAATGAGCACATAAAGTATCTATGAAACAATCTGAAGCCTCCATAACATTTTCATTTTAAAAATAGCACATTTTGACAGAACACTCCAAAGTATATTGTAATTAATATCTCAAGTAAGTCTTGAAGAAGCTGTCAGTTTGAGTGTTTCACAGAAAATAAGCATTAAAAACAAAAATTTAAAAAATAAAAATACGAAATTGCAGTTCAGAATAAGCTGAACATATTAAGTCCATCCTCTTTTTCTGGTGGTGACTATGCAAGTGCTGACCTCAATTCACAATAAGAGTTTTTTCCATTTTGCTTTCTAGTCATTGAAACAGCCACACAACCTACTTGTTTGAGAATGCTGTCTTATAGGAGGAAAATATATTCATAAAATTAGCTTGGACCGTATCTCCTACCACAGCAGAAGTGGTATAAATACTTAATCTACAGTGAATTACAGTACACATGTACGTAAAATGAGAGTACTACCATAATACCATTTCTGTGACAATGACATGCTATACATAAAGTCATTACTATTTCTAGAGGAATTATTTGGGAAATAATGAAATATAAACACTGTACTAGGTTAGTATTTAATCCACATGCATGGAGAAATACTCTCCAACCCATATACAACTCACAATTTCCAAACTAGATGTTGTGATCTCACAATCAATATTCAAATGTTAATTCAATCATGAAAATCCTACCAATTTACATCTTCTCTAAAAAACCCTACATGATTCCTGTGCTGCAAGGTGTCATAAGAACAGCCCCAGTAAGAACAACTTGGAAATATCCAGGAGAAAATGATGGGTCTGACCCAGCAATGTGCAATTGCATCCCAAACAATCAGCCATGTCCTGGGCTGCATCCAGAGCAGGGTGGGCAGCAGGGCCAGGGAGGGGATCCTGCCCCTCTGCTCTGCTGAGACCCCACCTGCAGGGCTGCATCAGCTCTGGGGGCACATCATAGGAAGGACATGGACCTGCTGGAGCAGATCCAGAAGAAACCCATGAAAATGATCAAAGGATTGGAACATCTATCCGATGAAAAAATGCTTAAAGAGTTGAGGTTATTCAGCCTAGAGAAGAGAAGGCTCTGGGGTAACCTTATTGCAGCCTTTCAGTATCTAAAGAGTTCTATCAAAAAGATGGAGATAGTCTTTTTACAGCAGGACCTGTTGGGATAGGGGTAATAGATTTAAGCTAAAACAGTGCAGCTTCAGATTAGATGTAAGGAAGACTTTTTTTACAATAGGTGCAGTGAAACACTGAAACAGATTGCCAAGAAAAGTGGTGGATATCCCATCCCTGGGGTTCATTCAAGGTCAAGCTGGTCAGGGCTCTGAGCAAAATAATATGGTGGAAGATATCCCTGTTAACTTGCAGAAGTGTCAGATTAGGTGACCTTTTTACATCCTTTCCAACCTACCCTACAATTTTACGATTCTCTGGTATTATAACTTTTAGCAAGATTATTTCTATTTAATAAAGAATGTTACAAGAGATGTTTCAGTTAGGTAAACTTATTCAATTATTTTTCATTACAAAAGAGAAACCTACAAATGAATACATTCTTAAAAAAAATCCCTGTGTTCTTAACTAAGCATTGACTTGCAGGAAAAGAACAACAGACTTCATTTTCCAGTTCTCTACGCCATTCTCATTTTGAGAAGCTCACATCATGAGCTGAAAAGTGACAATCTGGACTTAACAGGCATGACAGGTTGCCAAACTAAGATTACCTCTAACAATGCTTCACAGTGCACCAGACTCTCTCCTGCTGACCTTTCCACATGTGGTTCAGAGACCACTGGATTAGAGCTGTTAACAAATCACAGGTGCAGCCAATTAACCAAGAAATGACGTAACAATGACTTCCAGTTTTAAGCATGAGGCTCGTTCAGCAAATAATGCTTTTCCATCAATGAGCTCAGTATGGATGCTTATCAGCCAAACTTAAGAACTTCAAAAGGCCTGTACTGCTGATACACTTCTCATTAAAAAGCGATTTTACTATTAAATTATCCAACTGTGACTATGGTATGCTTTGCTGTTCCCTAGCTTGGGAAGTTGTCAAACAATGTGCATTAACCTTTTTACTGAGAGGATCACAGATTTGCAGGTGCACAATGAGCCAAAATGTGAACTAATGGAAATGGTGGTAAGAATTATGTTGTTGTGTTTATTGTGGGTTTTTGCTTGGTTGCTTTTTTTTTAATAATGCGTTCATTTTGTTGGTTGGTTGGTTTTGTTAATTATCTTTCCACCCCATTTCTCCCAGGTGAGTATGTCTCAGAACATTCCACATTCTGGAGCTTTAAAGAGACTATGGAGATATAGCTGGGCACAGCCTAGATTTTGCAGGACTCAATAAGCCACACTGACTCCACACACCATCATGTAGTCCAAAAGAGTCAACTCCACTCTAAGAACGTGTGCAAGAACACACAGCATGTCTCCACATGGTATCTGATAGGCTAGGCATGATTTTAAGACTTCCATTCTACACTGAAGTAACAACTTTTAACAACTTTTGCCCACAACTTTTAAAGCTGAGTTCTCTTTGCAGACAGTTAAGCCCCATTTCTTTAGTAATGCAGAAAATCCACTAAAACTCAGACTGACTTCTCATTAACTTGTGCAGCAATATGTCCTTCTTTTGTAATATCCCTTAGCTAGAAATGAGTGGACAAGAATGATACAGCATAACAGCATTCTATACTTTTCTCTCCTGCTCACTTTTATGGTCCTTATCTGTCCGATGCCTCAAAGCATTACCTAATTCACTGGAAAGTGAAGGGGCAGTGCCACTAATCTCAGAGCTCTCAGACCCAGGAGACCTAGAAAACATGTCACAGTGAAAGAAGCAAACTGTAAAATGAAAATTCACATGCTATAGCCAGCTCCATGAAATTGTGTATTTTGAACTGCTAGTCCCACTGCCATTAACAGTGCTACTTGTATTACCAGAGTTATTTCCTCATGCCAGATGCTATAATATCCTAATAACCCCTCAGAGTAACAGCCATTCTATAGCGTTAGTCCAAACCTCTTAGACCTTCTTGGTAAAAAAGGCAGACTCTACAAAATGCCATGCTCTACAGAAACTAGTAATACCTCTTCCAATTATTAGTAAAAGTATTTTAAGACAACAGTAATCTCCAGCAGAATAAGGAGAAGCTACATGAATTCACCAAATCATTTTTCTGTTGGGTGTTCATTCACAGACACACATATTTACAGCTTTTAACATACTTAAACACAAAACCCCCCCACATTACTTTATAATAAAAATTTTACTTAAAAAGATGCCACAAACACATGATATTTGGCTTTATACTTTGATTTTACCAGTGTCATGAATTTTATACTTATGGTCCAGGAAAATACAAAGAATAAACAACTGTACGGAATAAAGGGTAAAGATGGGTATTCCTAATTTGCTCCCAAAGGCCTGAATCAAAAAATGGGACCATATAGGGAAAAAAAGTTTAAACTTAGCCTCAGATTTTATTTCACAGGGTAAAAATATTTTTACATAGAAAACTGATGGTTTAGCGATCATTGTCCATTTATTTACAACAACAGACACAGCTGAAAATATACAGACATTCATCTCTGAGCACATACAGAAACCCCCCTGCATTATTATTGTTGTTTTATGTTAGGGATTAAAACCCCCCCAAAAAAGAAAAGGACTTAAAATGTAGAGAAGAAAAAAAAAGATTCAATAGCTCTTTCTGTTCATATATCAGAGAAAGGCTGATATGATATCTGAGAATGACATATTTTTCTGTTTTCTTGAATTATCCCAAAACAGAAAGAAAAGCAAGTAAAAGTAAGCATCAGAGGGAAAAATGAAGCAACATGGTCATGCAGTTTGCTTCCAAGTGTTTTTTAGAAGGCTTTCTTTGAGCCATGAGGAACACTGGTTGTGAATAAAATGGGAGGAAAAATTTAGAGAACCAGGGGGTGAAAGAAGAAGGGAAAGCCGTAGTGTTATTCTTTACAATGAGAAAATATAACTCTGATAATTATATTACTCAGAGTAATATTATATACTCAGAGTGACAAAGTGTTCCTCAGCAAAAAAAACAGAACTGTAACTTAGATTAATAAAAAAAATTATTTCTACTACTTGCAGACACAGAGAAAAGATAGACTATCAAACTATCTTGTGAGAAGAAAAAAACCAGAGCATAATATTTTATGAAACTGACACATAATGAAAGCTGGGGAAAACTGTAAAATGCTGCAAAAGAAGGTTAATGCTCAATCTACCTGATGCACCAAAATCCAAGAGAAATTTGGTAGAATTTGCAATTTAAGATATGCTAATAGAAGGCTAGCAGATGAGTGAAAAAGGGTCCAAGAGGAGCAAAAAAGACTGAAAAGCAGTAGCATTTTTATTTACTTAATAAGAAATGTAATTACAAAAAAAATGTTTGTGGGGTTTATTCTTTACATTAAAATGGGATTTTTTTTTCCACCAAAAGATAAGAATGAGATAAAAGAATTTAGGAGGCTTGCGTGCTCTATTAGGTAAATCACTGGATGAAATGATCATAGCAGCCTTTTTTGCCTTATCCTCACAAGGTTCAGGCTTTTTGGATGTTTTCCACTTTCATAAGATAAACAGCTTCTTCTCATTAGAAGCAGATATACCCTTATAAGGATTCAAGTTGGGTTTCCTTTATTCATGTTGATTTAGATTTTATTCAACCCCTCCAACCTTGCCCATTCTGTGATTCAGATCAGAAAGTTTTGTAATTTATTTTGTTTCACTATTATCAAAATATCAACTACTATTAACTACTAATTATCAGAAATGTAACGCAACTTTTTAGGTAATGATTTAATTCCCTTCTTTTTATTTACAAACCATTACTCATTATAAACATTCTGTAACCAGAATCTGGTAACCAACATCACTTCTTCTACACGATATTAAAAATACTTATTACCTGATTGGCTCTGTAGAAAGGCATGTACAAATAATAAAAATATTGAATTGTAATATGGATTGAATGTCTACAGTTAAACAGCAGATGCAACGTTTAAAGAAACTGTTTGAGTATACTCCAGTCATCCTTCACTTCAGTGCCACTTTAAGATATACCACCCATATTTACAGAAAATATATTCTATCATAGAAAGAAAACCCTCAAAAAGTCTTTTCCCATGCTACTCAATTCTGTTGAAACCAAGAAAGGAAATGGAGCATGAACATTTAGCAATTAAAAAGTACATGGCTCTACCACTGCTAAATCCATCTTGTTATGTTACAAGAATAAAAAAATCACATGTGCAGCTAAACAACTGAGAACTCTCCAACTCTTTGAAATGGTATCTTGCCCACTATATAGTGCTAACAATTCACTGTGTAATAAGGATTACACGTTCTCACCTCCCATTATGCTAACTGCATTTTCACGGGTCATATACGCATCCTTTTTTCCAGGTGACTAGACAAATGCACACACAAACTTCACCTAAAAATACACTGATTCTTGCCAAGTAGCAGCAGGATGAAATATACCACAGTAACAATCCCATCTTTGTCCCAGCCTAACACTCTACCTATTAACAGGCTTTGATGCTTAGCCAAGAAAAATCTCAGAGCTGGGATTCTGGTTTTTGTGCCCAAACAATCTGGGCCTGTGTATAATATAGTATAGTCTGCTTTTAAGTTACTGCCAATCATTAACTCTACAAAGAGTGTGTCAGGGATTATTTTGCCTTTACAATGAATATTATTAACGTAAAGAAGGGAGAAAAATTTACATTATTTTGAAAAGAATAAGTGAATCGTGCAATCCTTAGCACTAAGAAAATAGGCTTATTCAGAATATAAATGTATTGCTGAAAACAATTCTGAAGTAATCTTTTTATTTTCTGCGTGTCAGTAATATGTGTCCAAAATACTGAATCTCTTGAATAAAATATAAAACTGCCGATTGAAAGAAACACTAGATTCTTAAACTTGCAGATAACTTCAAAACACATTTTTACTAAAGGAAAAGTAGGTAATTGTTTACAGTTTCTTAAACAATTACAGAGACACTATCATCAGTTGAAAAATGACTTAGGAATATATTAAAGAAAAATATGAAACATTACACTTAGATAAACGAAATTATTATTGCTATCCTTACAAAAAAATAGACTGAAGTGAGTGATCCCTCATGCACTGAGGAAAAGAAATATGTAAAGCAAAAGAAATTATCAATTAAATATACTTTTAAAGCATTCACGCTATGAGATAAGTGCAGAAGATGAGAAAAAAAACTAATAACAAAATGACGTGATAAAACATATAAAGATTAAAACAAGAGTAAATGTCATTCAAGGCTCTAGTCCCAGCAAGAGGCTGCTCCCATTCCACTGTAAGACTGATATCTTTTATACAGTATACTGTGGACAGAAGGTCATGCCCACCCTCTATACCACTAAAACTTGCTTAGAAGTCTCGTGTCTACGACAGCTTACTTCTGGCCTTGGTTTTTGTAGCTGACTTTTTAGAATTTGATGTACTGAGATTGTATAAGCAATCTATTCTACAGAGAATGCCACAAGCAAGTAGAATACTCTAGTTGTATAAAAATTAGCAAGAAAACCAAGCCAAGTGGACAGGAACAGAAGACAGCAATCTCTTGAGACAGTCTTAAAAAGAAAGTCGCTCAATCCCAAGGGTAAGGATGTTTTCTGTCATTTTCACCAAAATATTCTTTTCTCTCCTTCATCCTCATACCATAAAATTATTATCTAATTCCAGTCCAAAGGAACTTCATTGGCTGTGAGGTTTATTTATGAATTTTTGTTTACATTAATAGTTTTACTGCAATCATTGAGTCATGTAAACATTTGCAAAAGTGAGCATTTTCATATGACTGTGGATAAATGGTAATTTACAAATTAGGAATTTCATTTCAAATCCTTATTGAATTTATATACTACGACAAGTCACTCAAAGCATACAAAATACACATTAAGTAATGTAGAGTCTTATCAAAATAAACCTCTGACATGTGGGTAAGGATGACTGGAAGAATGCATGATCTGTGGGTGACTGTATACAATATAATTACAAAATTAGGATATCAGTACCAAACCAAAATACTCTGAAAACATTTCCCTTCTTTCATACACTTGAAATATATAAAACTAAGTCTCTTCCTTTTTTCTCTTTACATGTGTAGTGAATTTGTGTGTGTCTGTGATTTTCTAGTTTAACATTTGCCATAGTCAATATCAAGTGAAGCACCATAAAAGTATCTAACATTCTTTTCCTGGGGATCTGGTGTATAAAGACATCTTCATAGATGCCAAAGAACTCCCAAACAGAAACAAAGAGAAAGTTCAGTTTATAAATTACAAATATGTGGAAGTATTTATACCTTCTGAAAGACAGAAATTTAGAACTGCTATTGTATTAACACACTCAAAACTGGGTTTTAAAAGAATACATAAAAATAAGTTCCTTTTCCAGGTTACTTTCCATTCCCACTGTTTTTGATACCTAGCCAATGAATTCCCACCAGTTAGTGTCTGTGCTTCTTCTCAGCACCACAGGAGAAAAAAAATGTTTTCAGGTAGCTTCAGATTATGCATATCTGCATATCATTGCTGTGGCTATAAAACACAAGATAGTGTTAACACAAGTTACACTCTTTGGTAAAACAATTTTAAATATATTTAGAATTCAGAAGAGTCCCATCTGCAAACCACTGGAGGCATGTGACATTTTGTCTACTTTATTTCTGACATAATCTCCAAAACTCTTCAAAGGCAGAGCTCCACTTGTGCTCTCAGTACAAGCTGAGTTTGGCATGTGAGGCAAGGATTGTATGTTGGAGCACCTGTAACTACAGCATAATGCCTGGAAAATGTGTTGATCTTGACAACTGGCAGGTGCTTTCCCTGTCCTAATGCTGTAAAGTCAATGCATAAATAATGGAATTACTTTCAATAATAATCCAAATTCCACCCCTTTACTGAGGCTGAGTGCTGCTCAGATTTCCATAAGGTGCTTCTCTAGCGAAAGAGCACTGTCCTGGTACACACTGAAAATATGTAGGTAAGGTACTACTTGCATTATCTCCTACAACCTTGTCAGGTCTTCACAGTCAAGTTTGCATTCTTGAACTAATACCTTCTCAACAATTTATATGATGAACAAGAAAAACTGTCTAATATGATGAACTAAGAAAAAGCTAGTGTTGTTGACATACTATATCTAACGCAAATAACTAACCTTATAAAATTATGCTTGGAAACAGTTCAATCAAGATACAGAACAACAGAAAGACTAAAATACTGCCATACTGTTCTCTATATGTATCAGCACATTTCAATGCCTAGTACTTCTCCAAGAAGCTTTTCAAAAAACAATTCAAACCAAGAGTGATATAACAGAAATGGAAATATATTAACCACTGAAGAACAACAAGGAGAACACTTAGAACAGTCCTAAATAAGTTTAGTAGTGCAATAAAGGCCACTGAAAGTTACGATTTTAAGGGAAACATTTCAATACCCGGAATTGAAATAGGACTTGCTTATTTGCTCTCTTGAAATTCATCATTATAGGAGCTTTTGCACTCTTACAGAAATACTGGTAAGAATTTTACTCAATATTATTTAAAATTATTTCAGTATGTGATTAAATCGCTACTTTTGCATAAAGGTGAATTTTATCCATTTAAATATAAATTGTTTAAAGCTTTGGACAGTTACTTTAGTGTCAAAATGGTCTGCTTCAAATTAAGTTAAAATTGAACAACAGAAGCTGTTTTGCCAGTTTATTACTAACGATGGCTCCTAGTTTTAAAAGAACATCCATACAAATGGAGCACATTAAACACAGAGCGAACAAGCCTTTTTTGAAATACAGAATTAATGATTTTTAATAAAATAAAAATATTCACAATTTCCCCATGAAACACAAGCATTAGCCTTAACAAGAGATACAGAACTGTAGAATGGTTTGGGTTGGAAGGGATGGCCTCTGCCATCCAAGCTACTGCCTCCAAGCCCCTACAATGGGCAGGGACATCTGCAACTAGATCAGGTTGCTCAGAGCTCTGTTCTGCCAGACCTTGAACAAACTACATGGTGGAGCATCCACCACCTCTCTGGACAACCAGTTCAGCGTTTCACCACCTTCATTGTAAAAAACATCTTTGGTAAATGTAATCTAAATCAACTCTTTTTAAAAAAAAAAAAACCCACTAAAACCATTGCCTCTTATTCTTACTGCAAAAGACCCTGCTAAAAAGTTTATTCCCTTCTTCCATACAGGTTTTACCTCCCTTGCCTGGCTGGCCATACTTTTGAAGCAGCCCAGTTGGCTTCCTGGGCTGCAAATGCATGCCTCCAGCTCATGTAAAGTTTCTTGCCAACCAACATCCCCCGGTTTTCTCCTCAGGGTGGCCTTCAATCCATTTTATGCTCACCCTGTGTTTGTGCTTAGGATTGCTCTGACCAAGGTGCAGCACCTTGCACTTGGCATTTCTAAACTTCAGAGTACAAATGAATTTCATTTTGAGAAAAAATTGAGAGGGGAAATTTAGGTTTCAGAGTAGCATATAAATTTTGACACAATGCTATCAGGGAGTTTCTTAATAGAACTAAGCATAAGTTCCTGACTGGCTGCTAACTTGGCTAATTTTAGAGTCAATCCAAAAAAGCTGAAAATGTGCTTCCCAGTACATACGCGTAAGGAAGTCTTAAAAAAAATAGCAACACAAACCAGACCAAAAGACTATCTTCAAGAATTAGATTACGAAGTTATTGCTTAAAATAGTTGTCAGAGGCACATAACCCACTGAGTAGAAATATACCTATTCACTCCAGGGAACTCTACTAAATCCATTAGTAGTGAATTGCACAAACTGTCACAGTAGCAAACTGTCAGAACTGCTAGGCAACCCGGGCTTGCTGAATAAAACAAAACCTGAAGATCTAATTGCCAAAATCTAGGAACTAAAAACCAGAGAAAATGACAAACTAATTCTCAGAGAGCAATGATTGAAAAAAAACTGGAAAGCCCAAGCAACATAAGTGATACCAGTTGAATACCTGTAAGAAGGGCTGACGTGGTCAGCCTGTGAATGAAAAGGGAAGTGGAAGTAAAAAAAAAAGTTGCTGCTCTCTGCATACAGCATTATTAAAGCTAGTAAGAGATTAATGATGAAAGAGATTTAAAGAATGTTGAAAAATTTGAGATGGAAAAGAACCCAAACCATAAAGTAATTTGAAGACTAGAAAAAAATTTCTTACTGTGAAGGCCAGAAAAAACTCAATGTCTACAGCTTATTGAAAGGACTCAATTAGAATTTAAATAGTTGAAGTAAGAGAAAATACAGCCTGCTGAAGTGAACTTCAGAAAAAGGCACAGCAAAAAGTAATTCAGTGGCTACAAGCTGAACCCAGACAAGTTAAAATGTAAAACTGGAAGAGGTACCATTAGGAATCATGTATCTAAGTACTGAAAGAGAATATACTCACTGACTAAATATGGAGCAAACTACGCTCTCTTGATATCTAAAAAAAATTATGTCTGAATGCCTTTCCAGTTCAGCTGTAGCCAAACAGTGAGTTCAATACAAGGGTAACTGGCAGTAAATTATGGCATGAGATACACACTTTATCTAATCATCTCATTTGGCTTAAAACACTTAAAAGAATACCTGAATTTGCTGTATGAAAACACCAGCAATTCTCTAGGTACAGTGAAATTTGAAGCCAGTTGCAAAAAGAGTTTTTATTCAGAACCTCAAAAGCCAGTTTTACTAACATATATGTCTATTTTCTGGTGCTAAACTGGAAAACCAGGAGACAAACTCTATTGTTGGACAAAGCCTGATAGTAAGTTACCCTTACTTTAAGAAAACCCTGGTAGGATTAGCAGTACAGTTATTAAATTTAAAATAGTAGTTTTGTGAATAAATATATCTGTTAATATAGAAACAGATAAAAGTTAACATTCCAAAGTGAATACGTAGCTTTAAATATATGGTATTTGCATCACATTATTACATTTATTAACAGCCAACATTAACAGAAAAGTAGTTGCTGAACACAAGATGAAATACTAGATTAAGTTTAAATAAGTAGAAACATATAAATACACATTTTTACTACTTTTCACTGTGTAATGCTTGCATTTTAAGCACAAGGTAACAATCACACAATAAATACATTTAAAACAACATATTTCAACATAAATTATTAATTTACAAATACAAAGTACCTAACTCATCATATATAACAACTGCAGATTTATAAAGAGAAAAATTTTGATTTCAAGATCTCTTAAAAAAGATTTCCATGTGATCATGTAAGATTACCTTTGGCTTTTCCACACCACAGTACTATATGAGCACTTTAGCAAAGCAAACTCGCATGCTCAGTGTGGCAATGTTTATTCATGTTGATGCCAAGTAAATGTTGAGGTGTCTTGACAATATTCAATTTTTACTGTATGGTCTGAACTGGATTTAGCATGAACTTGAAACCCTGCCTGGCATTATTAATTATTTTTATTATGATTGTGTCTAGGTGACAGGACTGTGGGGGTGTAAGTTTTTGTCCAAGTTATTTCATGTTGTCTTTCAATAAAAAACTAAGCCTGAGGAAGTACATCTTAAAAACTGTTACATGTTTCTGCTTTAAGGTAAGGATGAAGGAACTAATTACTTATATATGCACAGAAAATATGTAAAGCTTCACATATGATTTATTTTACCCATGACAAGCAAATTGATGTACGAAAATAACAGGAATGCAAAGGAGTGCCAATAGAGCTACTATAAAATACTTTAATAATTATTAAAGTAGTTAATAGTAGTAGTAGTAGTAGTAGTAGTTACTACTATTCATCTCCTTGGGATGGTAATAGTTTGTAAAACAAAATAAATGTGATTACTTAGTTCAACTGCAAATTATAGGATTATTAAGAGAAAATATACAAGAGGAAATGCCAAATTAAATTCAAATGATATTAACTACTCAAGAAGTCAGCTTCTCTTCCTCAATAGTTTCGCTATTTTAAGCACTTATTTCATATTGCCATTTAATACCACACCCATTAAAAGGATGCAAGTGAACTTGATTATACAGATTATACTGTACAGTCCACTGTATTTCACCCCACACTGCATGTCTTGCAAACAATAAGCACTGAAAATTTTTAAAGCTAGTAAGCAGAAATGTGTAGCATCTGAGCTCCACCTACAGGATGAAAAGAAATGTGTAAGAAATATTTTTAATTACCAGACTACAAGAGGACTATTTACTCTGAAGCCTTCAGGTGGTCATCTCAAGCCACTGCCATTTTACAAACTCAATGCAATGCTGAGAAATTTCATTACTTATGCAATGATGGCAAACACTTTTTCTATCTCTAAATATTCCTATATGTAAGCAGCTGTTTTACAGTGTGAAGTGTAGGTTTAAGCTTTCTAAAAAACCCGAGACCAACAGAACTTCTCTAACAACTTGCCAGAATGACTGGGAGGCTCTTTTTCTCAAGTTTCCTTACCTAATACAAAGTTGTCAAAAAAAAGCTATTTTAAAAATATACACAAGAGGTTAAAATGCATACTGAAATGACTAAAATTAACTTCACCACTTGAGCACTTCAAGTATGGTTGCATTTAGAAGTGGTATTGGATCTTAGTACCATGAATTTGAGAAAGTATCTATGGTTTCTATACTGCTTCTCTAAAACAGACCTTACAAATGCATTTGGATTAAAAGAAACTGATACAAATGAATACAGTTTTGCAGAAGATGTCATGCATGTTAAAAACTGTTCTCTGAAACAAACGTTGTTAGAAGTTTAATTATTCTACTAGCACATTTAAGTATCTGATGAGAAGAATAGATATCACAAGTTTCTTCACCCTATGATATGTCAGTAGACATTACCCTCAAGCTATGGATAGTCCATCCAACTTTTTGTTTGATATTTACACCTCCTACATCTCTGCCTCTGATCAACACAGGCTTTGAGTACAGTAGGTGGTGAACACCCATGTGTATATTATTAAACGTTGCCAGTACACTGAGAAAATAGTCACTATTTCAGACAATGAAACTTGATATTGTTTATCTTACTTTATCTAAACAGACCTCAAATGTAAAACCACATTATTTATAACAAACAATATTGTGCCTTTGATTTTCATGCCAGAGGACTGCAGACAATTATTTGGAAAACAGTAAGTCTAGAAATTTATGTTACTTGTGATACTAAGCAGTATTTCCTAAGGCTATGGCTCCCAACTGCTAAAAATGCAACCAATAAAACCCTCTTCTGAGTTAAGATAACCCATTTGGCTTTAATACTATTACTACTGCCTCCCTGAAAGAACAGAATAACCACAGAGCATATTGACTGACCACATGTAGAGCCAGCAGCTTACAGACTGATTACACAAATGTCTCTTAAAATAAGTTATAACATGATGCAAACTTGGGCCTTTTGTACCTCATTCCTATGGGCATCCTCTTGCCTCGTATTCTCTTCATGCTACAAACTTGCCATTACACCTTAGTCAATTTTGTTTCCAGCAGCCATTCTAATAAAACCCCAGGGACAATTAAACAGATTGGTGCACAGGCAGTTGAACAAATAGGTAGGCAGTAAACATGTACAGATTCCAAAGCCCTTTGCTACTGTAAAGAAGTTATTTGGCTGCTATATAGTTCAAGGTTCTTTTTCAGAGAGAGCTTTTCTTAGAGACCTTCAAATTTCTAAGTCCTTGCCTCCACTACTGAATATGGCTGAACTGTAATTGTTTATTCTCCCCAACCAAGAACAATTCACTGACTCTCAGAAGCTTAACATTGTGTCAATCTCGACCACAGGACTAGTGACCAGATTTTGGGATTGAAGTTATCCATCATCCTCATTGATCTCTACTTCCTGGGGACCATCTGTCTACAGCAGCGATACTACAGCCACCAATTCCCAAAGCAACACACATCACAACTTGAAAGACAACAGAAAGAAAAGTCAGGGAGTCTGTTTTACAAGATGTTTTGTACATGTTCTTTAAAAAAATACCTAGTTATGTCTAACATAGCCATAAAATCATGATACTCTATTTTATGTACTGCAATTTATGCTATATGTACTGCTATATTTACTAATATGTACTGCTCCTACTGAAAGAAAGGAAAACTGAAAAATAGAAATCCAGTGCTCCAGAATCAGAGTTTCATGCTGGTTTCAGCTGAGGTAGAGGTAATTTTTTCTGCAGTAGCCAGCATGAGGATGTGCTTTGGACTTGTGTTGAACACAGAGCTGTTATACAGAGAGCCAAAGACTTTTTTGCTTTTTTGTACTGGAAGCAGGAGAACTGGAATGCCTGGGAGGTATAAGAAGACAAAGCCAGGACAGGTGGCCCCAATTGACAAAAGAAGTATTTCAGGCCATGTGACATCATGATCAGTATGAAAAGTGGTGAGAAGAAGGATCATATGAGTTGGAAGGGATGTTCACAAACACTGGAATAACTAAATTACATGACTGCAATGCATGCTGTTATGTCTGCAGAGAAAAAGGGATGTGACTGCTGCAGCGTTGGAAAGCTGGTACACTGCAGGGTGAGTACTGTGTTATACCAGACTTCACTGGATGATCCTCCTTTCTGTGAGTCTCAGTGGTGGGCAGCTACTAAGTGTTACTACTATGTGTTAACACAGGTACGGAAGCTGCTAAACTCAATCTTATAACTGAGAAGAAAGACAAAGTAAAGACTGACAAATACATATAAAGACACTTTATTTCTAACTCACCGGGAAAAATAAAACTCCCATACAAGGAATCAATAAATTATGAAAATCTTAAAACTGTAAGCAGTCTAAAGAAAAACATCTACCAAACAACACAATCCTTACCTGCGACTAGTTGTTTTCCTTTCTGTCTTGGTTTCTTCCTCTTGAAGTTGCTGTTTAGTATTTTCACTTGTATCAATTTTGAGTTTCTTGGCAATGCGTTCCTTTATTTGAAATCTCTCATTACTAGCAGCTTCATCTTCTACACTATCAGCATCTTCATCATGTTCCTCTTCATCCTTTATTGATTTAAAATGATAAAACTACTTTAGATTTTTTTCAGTACAGAATGACAAATATGGAAATCTTTTTCTTACAAATATAATCTCTTCCAAGAAAAAAGCAAACTTCAAACAATATATCCTTATTTGCTTCAGAGGTAACAAAAATTTACAAACATGACAGTTTCTTTTCCATACACAAATTTCTTCTTATCTGTAAGGGTTAAAAAACCTAAACCAGTCTATTCTAGAGTATTAACGTTTACAGCTCTGTTGATGACATCACAGCAGTGTGATATTACCCATACCATTGTTCATGAATCAAAAATTTGATTGAGACAATACCATTGTCTCAATGATGAGACATGATGAGACATGATGGTACCATCTTTCATTTTCCACTGAAAGAAAAACTTAACTCCCTACCACATGGGTATACTACAGTCATGATGGGATAGAAGAGGTTAGCCCATCAGCTCCCGTTAGGGAATTTATAAATACTAAATTGATCATAACTGTGAAATTGTTATAAGCTTAATGAATTGATCATAATTGATCATAAGCTGTTAACCTGTGAAATTGATCATTGCAGCTTGCTACAGAGGTCAAAGGTGAGGCCTCCATACCTAGCACAGGTAGGCAAAAGGGGATAAAGCACCTTGGATCAAAGATATTTGAAGGGAGAAATAGTTGGAGAATGAACAAGTGGCCTGACTAGACCAAGGGATCTAAGTTTGTCTATCTCCTTCACTGAAGAAGGAAGTCTGTATGAACCTTAACTGAAGAATGACAGCTTAAAGATGACATGGGATATCTTTTCACATTTACTTTGGTGGGATGCTCATCAGCAAAAGGAAAGTGTAAGACGCCACATGATTCTAATTTTAGCCAAAGACAGAAAGGACATTTAGAAATAGCAAGCCAGAGGACTTCACTGTATCCAGGAGACTGCCAGAATGTAAGCACTTGGGAAGGAAAAACATGTACATGTCCTGGGTGTGAAACACAGGTAGGAGGAAGAGTAGGCATGAAGACCATGTCCATAAACATGAAGGAGGAAAGAATAAAAAAAGTAAGAGCAGCAAGAGGCAAAATTTGGCAATAGAAGAGAAAAATCAAGAATCGGATTTCAGAAGTTGTAGTGGAGTCACTGTTTAGGAATCTTTAGATTCAAGATTTAGACAAGACAAGACCAGTCAGAAATAAGAAAGAAATCTCTGAATATTTAGCACAGTAAAACAGCTGAATATTTTGCCAATGAAAAGACAGAAAAGTTGTTGGGGGAGTTTTGTCTGTTCCTTTTTAATAGGGAAGAGAAAACTGCAACAGGATCAGCATTTCCCTTAGTTTACCAGAAAGATATTGTTTGACAGAGGAGATAATGAAACTTTGTAGAAGATTTGCTTACATGATAAATTGTCAGAGAGATGGGTGACTACAGACCTCAATAGCAGGGGAAGGTCCAAAAAAAAAAGTGACAGGACTGTGTTTGAAGTCTTTAACAGTCAAGGATAAAGACAGGCTCCTGGTGGAGATTTGACTAGGGCTTAGGTAAAAGCATTTCACTGACACACAATTAATTGGACAGAACTTCTGGAATAAAAATGCACAACTCTAGACAAATAGCATTTGCTAAGTAGTAAGCTAGTTAAAAATTGCAGACATCTGAGTAACAGGAAGAGGGTTAACAGTCCTTCTCTCTCATTAAGTCCATCTGATACCAACAAACAGATCTAACAAGAGTCAATAATCCAGACTGAACTGCATGGCACCTCAAAAGGGAAGTGGCTGTTCTGTTGGCTGATAGTCGCTCTCCATGTGACACAGAAATGCAAAAGTGCTTGCCTGAAAGTTGTATTACTTCTAACTGCTGTTGTTAGCTGGGTGGAGTTGTCCTATTCTCCTCCTTAATATGAAAATAAAAATGGTAATGAGGCATTTTGTGACAGAATGACTACTGGCTACTATATGTAGTATGATTTTCCCGTTTAAGGAGATTATTGAACTGAGGGGTGGATAATTCATTTTATCTACACATAGTACTGCATGAAACTTACTGTTCAGCAACTGACAGACAAATAGGGAGAGGAAAAGAAATTGTGCAGAAAAGAAATGTCACTGGTGAGAAAAAAAATTGTTAATGCATTTCATATAATGTTTTCATTAATGACTTGGGCACAAAAAGAATCCTAACAAATAGTTATGAGGTACTGCTAATGCAAAGGCTCTCTCAAAGAATTAAATGTACAAATTTGAGGACTGCAGTAAGAGAAACAGGATGGTATTTACTAGCATGAACAGCAAGGCCATGTGGTCAGGGAATACTAACAAGAGTTTCTCTTACATGCTATGGGCTTGTAGGCTGGGGGAAGTAGGAAGATCTGGAAGAATTATTTGCTCCCAGGTTTGCCTATAAAACTACCAACATGTTTCAGCTGTGTAAATGCAGAAGTGATCCTGTGATGTGTTAACTAAAATAACTCCAAGAGATGATAAAATAATAGTACCACTTCAAAAGACCCAGGTAACTGCCTGAAGTGCTAGATCTTAGCTAAAATCTGAAATGTAATGAAATCTAAAGAGAACACTTCCCCAGGAAAAAATGAGAAAAAGCCTTTATATTTCCAACTTTGGCTTAATTAGTATATTTATTTAAATTTTTATTCTTCAACTAATAAATCCATGATCTACACTCCCCAAATCCAGTTTGTTTAAGAAAGGGATATTTGAATATCTGAAGAATTACTAATTAAATAGCATTTCCAAACCCTTTTTACACTAAAATGCTCCTGCATACAGCAGGAATTATAAAGGAGAAGAATGAAAAAGCCTGAATTCATATTATGCCTTATGAAAAAAGGAAAAGCATATAAGCAGATCGTTTTTTTAGGCAAGTGAATGTGACAGACTGTGCTCTTCCTTTACTTCCACTGTGTCAACACACAATATAGTTAATACTTGTGCATGATGGACAGATACAGAAAACAATACTTTCCAGGATTCAATTAGATCAATGGGAGATTACAGTCCTAGTCATATATTACAACCTTATCTCAACAGCAATTCAAAGAGGTACTCCCATGATCTGTGGCTGGAGACAGAGAGATATTTCAGGTAACAAGCTTATGCTTACCTGCACTGTGTACAACAACTTTCTTGTACTTAAACTGCCTCTGTATTTAGTTCAATGTTACTGCATGACTATTCAAATCCCATGTCTTTCAGAGGTGACAGTCTTCAACAATACAATTTCACTGCTACAATTTAATAATTCACTGAGTTTTTGTTCTCTTGAAGAAATCTTTCAAACAAGACTCTGACTCACATGCAGACTTACCCTCAAACATTGCAATTATATAACTAATCATGACAAACTTGATTTTAATTATTTTTTAAGAAGCAGTTTCAGGGTTTTTATCACTCTGGTGGTTTGTCACCCTGTGGTACACAACCCATATCCCTATGGGTTATTCCTATATAACTAATATTCCTATATAACTAATATTCCTAAATAACTAATCTACTAACTGAAATACAATACCATCAGTTTCTATAAAAGTAGCAGGTAGTATGCTAATTCTACCCTGATGTGAATAGCCAAACCTGAGAGCCTTCACACTTCTGCCAGAAATCTGACTTGTGCTAGTTCTTAAAGATCTCTAAAGTAACATTTGTTCCCCAAAGGAAATCGTATCTGCCCACAGGAAAATCCAAAGAATTTTAGTAAAAAAAAGTAATACTTGCCTCACTCAAATCCTTTTCTTCATTTGCCGCTTCACTAAAAGAAAAAGAAAAGGAACTACTTTGAAGTGCTAGAGGAGATTCAAAGTATTATTTAAAACCCAACATTTCTTAAATAAAAAAATTGTTAGCCAACTGAAATTTTAGTAAACTTCCTACTTTGTATCATCCTTGCATTTATCTTAAAAGTATCAACATTATTTTCTATCATTCGACTATCACAATCTTTTCTAATTAAAAAAGCTTAAAAACAAGAGCATTCATACAATGGAGAAATCCTAACCATATCTTGAGCTATTCAAGCAAAACACTAATATGTACAGTTAAAACCAACAAAACTCAGTTGAGCTGTTTTTGATCTCATTTATCAAACAATTAGTAGCATTTCATTGGTAGCACTGCAACTAGTTCATATTTTGGAAGATGCATTTTACTGATACTGAAGCTTAACATCAAGATTTAAATTCGTTCTACAGCTACAGCTTGGTGAATTAAAAAAGAACTTTATCTGAACACACTAAGGCTAACATACCCACTGTTAATTATCATAAACTAATAATAAGGGCCCTTGAACCATTTTAGCCCACATTTAAAAAAAAGAAGTTTTGCTACAGAAAAACCAAGGAATATTAAATAAGTCTCAGAAGTCAAGGCTTTGAAGTGTGCTCAAAGCAATCAATAAGTAATCAAGATCACTAAAGAAACTCTAGATGTGTTGCAATCAAAGTTGCAATCAATGACATTATTTAATAAAGTGCTGCAGCTGGGTCAGGGCAATTGCTGATACCAATACAGACGGGATGAATGGACTGAGAGCAGCCCAGCAAGGAGGACCTGGGGGTGCTGGTGGATGAAAAGTTGGACATGAGCTGACGATTTACACCTGAAGTCCAGAAAGCCAACTGTGCCCTGGGCTGCATTCAGAGCAGTGTGGGCAGCAAGGCCAGGGAGGGAATTCTGCCCCTCTGCTCTGCTCTGCTGAGACCCCACCTGCAGGGCTGCATCAGCTCTGGGCTCCCAGCACAGGAAGGACAAGGACCTGCTGGAGGGACTCTGAAGGAGAGCCATGAAGATGATCTCCTCTCCAATGGGGAAAGGCACGATTGCTCAGCCTGGAGAAGGGAAGACTCCAGGGACACCTTATAGCATGCAGCATTTTCATACTTAACATGGGGCTGTAAGATGGGGACAAATTTTTTAGCAGGGCACATTGTGAAAGAACAAGGGGTAGTGGTTTTAAAGCAGAAGGGGGTAAATTCAGACTAAATATAAGGAAAATGTTTTTTATGATGTGGATAGTGAGACACTGGTGAGCAGGCTGCCCAGAGAGGTGGTAAATGCTCTGTCCCTGGAAACAATCAAGGCCAGGTTGAATGGGGTGCTGCACAACCTGATCTAGCTGGAGATGTCCCTGCTCACTAAAGGGGGGGTTGGATGTGATAAATTTTAATGGCTCCTTCCAAACCAACTAGTCTAGGATTCTAAGATAAGCAAATTCTCAGAGTTAACATATTTTCATGGAATTTTCTCACTTTATAGCTCAACTGTGGTTAAAAATCAGAATTTATAAAGTACTAAAAATAGATAAGAAAATCAAGTTAATTCAAGCATGCAGATTTATGATTAACCTGATATTTTGTTTGTTCTTTAGATTTGGAAAAAAAGAAGACATTTTCAAGCATAAGCAGGGTTAGAAGCTTGGGAAAAGCAACCCTCTAGAATAATCACAGCAAAGAACATCTTCAACATGAAGAAAATTTAAGTATCTTTAAAAGTTTAGGCTACGAAAGAGATAGTAGGAGTAAGAAAGACTGTGGTAAAGAGAGGTATAAAAGGGACTGTCAGCTCACTGTCTCTTCCAGAATGTGAGTTAGAATTTACAAAATGCCACTAGTAGCATCCAGGTTCAGAATAAAAAGCGGAGATACTTCCTCTGGTAGTGAAGAGGACGTTGTGAACTGAAACAATGTTACAAGAGACTTAATATACACTTTGAGGAGAGCTCTATTAAAGGTTACTAAATAGAGGAACCGCATCAAACTCTGACAGTCCTCTGAGGTGAAAGCTGAGAGGAAGCTGAGCAACTACTCAGATAAACTTTACATTTGCACTGCTTTCACTCTTTACTGGGCATCCATTGAGGGCCAGTGGTGGTGACAGCTTAGTGGGTTAGAAAAATATTTGGTCTGATCTAGCACTGGCACTCTTAACTTTTAAAGTGTAACGTGAATTGACATTTCTCATGAGTATACATGTGGATAATTGGGTATAACATATTGAAAGTAGATCTGTTCTAGAAATTGGAAATCACATACTAACCTTTTGACAGCAGGAACTGAGCTAAGATGTGGATCATCCTTCAGGAGATCATGACTACTTTTACTTTTTCCCTTCATGCTCTGTTAAAAGAAAAAAGTTATTATTCATTTCAGTTTAAGAGGCTAGATAGTGAAAATGGATTATGGTAAGAAAAACATAACTTGTTTCTTTTTAGCTTTAGCCTATCCAGTAAGCATAAACACTTTTAAGAACAGAAGAAAGAGAAACATCAAACTGACTCCACAGATTTATTTTTGCAATAGGAATGCATTTAGTTTTAAAGGACAGAGAGAGAGGAAAAAAACAGATATTGTTTAGTCATGTACAATTATTACACTTCATAAAGATGATAGGTCTAGCACATATACACTTGAGAGAATAAAGGGGTAAGAACTTAACTTTCCAATAATGACACATGACAATTGAAAGAACCACCATGTACAAAACAGTACTTATTAATTACACTAATTAGATCCCTAAGGAAAAAAAAAAGAAATTAACAAACTGCTATATATCAATCTGGAATACATAATTTAAGAATCATTTACTGAAACAAGGAGTCAAATAAATCTAACACATAAGGTCTTCAGGCAGAAAGATCGCAGTTAGAAAGCATTCTACATGCTAATCTAAAAAAAATATTCTTAATTTTCAGAGAAAAATCAGACTGAAAATCTCTCTTACAGGAACAGTCTGTATTGTGACCTGTACTGTGAATGTCTCCATTGCAGATGCATTGTCTAACACTTTTGGGAACACATTCGACGTGTGGACAAAATCTTACTCATTTAAATGCAATTGCAGCTTTTCATTATGTAGAAAACAAAGACTAACACATTCAGCAACATGAAAAGATACTTCCTTCATTAAGGAAGGGGTGGTGTGTTTGGAGTGATGGTGGGGCTGTGTACGGCACAGTGCTCCAAACAGGTACAGACAATGAGCAGTTTGGACACTGAAGGCTAACACTGATCAACAGCCAAATCCCCGACTGCACTAATAGCCTTCATGGGGTTGACAGCTTGAGGGGTTTCACCCAGAACTTCTCTGCCCTTCTTAAACAAGCAAGACTTACTGCATCTAGCACCCACAAAAAGCTCATAGGATTCTAAGTTTGCAGGTGTCAAAGGATCTCAATAACAACTTTGACCTTCCATTTTTCTTATCAAAAACAGAGAATGCAAGTCAGTGCTGATATTCATGTACTTCAACTTAAACAGATTAAGATAATGACCAGAACTACAGAGACATTGATCTAGACCTATTATGAACTAACAATGAGGTATCAAAAAAAAAGGCTTAATTCTGTTACAAAGAATGAAGATAAATTCTTCATAAAGAGTTGTTATGGTTAATTATCTAGCTACAACCAATGCAGAATTTAGTCAGGACAAATAGGCAGATGAGATTTTGAGGCTGAGCTGAAAGAGAGCATTAAAACACTGGAACTAGGTATATCATGAAAGAAGCATTCTATTTAGACAATTTTAAACTGAAAACAAGTATTTGGCATGAAAAGAAAGGAAGTCCAACCAACTGAATCAAACCCAGTATTATAAGCCAGATAAAAAGCAAGAGCAAAACAGTAGATGAGCATATTAAGGTAAACAAGTAAAATTTGTCTGACCAGTAAGTCAAAAAAAAAAAAAAAGAAAAATAGTTAAAGCTGCTGTTGTAATAAATCTCTACTGTCATTCTGACTGATATCATATCACTATAATATTGTCCATCATTATTCACATTATTCATTATTTTCCTTTTGTATTTCAGCTAACTTCTGAGGACTAACAACTGTTTTTTCACTTATGTGCTACAGGATGCAGGACCATGTAGTCTGATCACTAACTGAAGCGGTGAGGTACTGTAGAAAGCCTAGAAATCTAGCAAACAACTTGGTCAGCAGTAGAAATGAAATCAGAAATAATATTTTATTTAAGAAAATATTTAACTAGCCTTATTTAAGTGCCAAGTCAGGGAAGGAAATGTTAGACCAAAGATTACATGTGCAATCCTGGAATGTGAACATTTCACTATGGTGCACTATTAAATTATGATAATGGACTATTTTCTCCACAATAACCACACTTCATTTTGCTCACAGATAGATGAATATATGTAAGAAAATGGAGCTAAGCCTGCACTGGAAATGCATAAAATGATCCTCAGTATTCAAGTATTTTACCATATAATTGCAATCATAAATAAAGGACATGAAAAAGAATAATGTACTTATTGCTTCCATGACTTTTAAACAGCAGACACAGATTTATACTATGAAACTTTTTGTTCATGGAAATTCCATGCAGTAACTGAAGGTACCGTCAAAATCAAGAGAGCTAAAAACTTCTGTTTTTGCAAAATGCTGTAATAGCAGAATCCTAAAAACTGAAGCAACTGCTATTATTATTGTTCAAAATATAAACATAAGAAGAAGACTAAAAACTTTAAAACTTTCCATAAACATGCAGAAAAGGTAATTAGGTTGAAAAGACAAATAATGATAATTTGGTACAATACCTGACTAACTCTACTGACTTCTTCCTCTTCTTCTTCAGCTTCTTCCCCAAAGGAAAGCAGATTAAAATTTCTTTAAAAGATAAAAGAAAATTCCTAGTAAAATTTTAAATATTGTCTTACTAACATTCCATTAACTTTAAATACATTACGTTCATGCTGTACATGACCTTTTAAAAAAACTTTTTTTCCTGCTAAATGTACCAATTCCAACCAACTATTGCATTTTGCTTTGCAAAATATCATAAATATTCAGAAAAGCATGTTGTATTATACTCCTGAGATAAAACAAGGATAGCAAAGCATCAGTTTAGACACAATTTAAGAAATCCTGTCTTGACTAGCTTTCCCAGCTGACAGTTCTGTTGTATTTTTTTCTCAACAGAGCAGCATTCAAGACACAAGATTTTCAAGATATGACAGCTCAGAAACGTATCAAATGTGTATACATTCACAGAATGCAATTAAAAAATTATGAGCTATAATTTATTTTTCAAGAGTTAATTGTTCACAGTGTTGTAACCAGTCAGTTGCAACATGTTCTATTTTTATGCAGCAGAACTGACAGCATGCCCACTTTAGAGTTCCTATTACTTTTCATTGCATGTTTGTGAATTTTCATTCAGAGAAACTAAGATTTCCCATGTCAAAATGTCTGCCTCTTGCTAAGGACTTCACTGGGGGAGAAATGGTATCTGATAAAATAAGTTCAAAAAATCCCAAACAATTGCGCTGTGACCCAGTTACTCCTACCAGTAGGTTTTTTACCTGCAGTGTCATCTCAGTCAGATGACTGCACTTTGTGGGACGTGAGAAAGACAAACTACCTTCTATTATTTTCAACAAACTATCACCATCCATGAAACAGTTACAGCTCAGCAGATGCACAGTAACGTCTACGTCAGAGAAACTAGATTTACAAGACCCCACCTGCCGGAAACAAGGAAGTGCTTCAAAGGCAGAAATGGAAGTAAAAACCTGCCAAGCTACAAATTAAAGGTGAAAGAAAATGAACCACCGTTTCTGTTGCATATATTTACTTTGTGCCTTTTACTTTGGACTTTTTAGTTTCTTCTTCTGGTTTGTCTTTCTTCAGTTTTCTGTTTGGTCGTGGGATAATGTCATCAAAAGGATTAAACAAAACCTGTTTAAAAAACCAGTATTTTAAACACATCTTTAGTAAATATTTTGTAATTAAGTAGCTCAATATTTTAAAACAATATGCAAAAGGACAAGCCAAATTTTCTGAACACTATGCACAAAAGAATTTTAGAATGTCCCATTTCAAAACAGAACATACTCACCTCACTGCTTCTTATTTTGTGTGGACTGAGAGGTCTCTCTTCCTTGTCAACTTCTACTTCAGCCAGGCGCAACATGTTATATATTGTATCCCCTGTAACCTGGCAAATTTACAAAGAAAGGCTTGAAAGTTCATGACTGTAATTTGTGTTACTTATTCTGCAATATACAAGGCAATTACTATGCAAATAATTTTGTAAGAACAAGTGCTATAGGGAATATTGTAAGCATGTAAGACTTCTAAAAGACAGCAAGTACAATGTACAAAAGTTTGCGTTTTTTAATTTAATGGCAAAAGTTGAAGGAATACAGGTAGTTTTGAGAATGTAGGCAGATGAAGATGTTGAAGTATTACTGTGAGCTATGAAACAGGAAAACAAAAACCACTGAAATAAAAAAATATTTGCTTTATTTTCTTTTAAGTAAATCATGAGAGTGTCAAATTCATCTCATGTTTTTCATCGTCCTGACTCTTCTTGAGTAATTAGAATCAAATTAATTCTAAACGGAATTTTCTAACATGTCATTAGTATTAGATGAACTGATTAATAACAGAGCCATAATAATACAAATAAGATTATTTAAAGGCAGCACAACATGAAAATACAATTTAGAGGAATAACAACAACAAAACAGATAATAACAGGAGCAATCCATAGAAACATTTCTGCCAGATATAGGAAGCAAAGAGAATGGAGAGAGCATAGAAGCACTAAAATAAATTTCAAATGCACATAGCAGCAAACAATATCAAACTGGCCTTCAGAGAAACTTGTAGCAGCTTCTGTCAGACTTAAACTGGGACTCCAATTCACGTAACAGACCTTTCCAAAGATTGTGTGCTTGTTGTTAAGCTCATCTGCACGACCCAATGTAAAGAAAAACTGACTCCCGTTATCGTGGGGCCCAGCATTGGCCATAGCAACAAGTCCTCTTCGATTAAATCGCAATCGTGAGTGGAACTCATCCTGGTAAAGGCAGGACAGAAAAGAGAACAACTTCAGTATAAAACTATCTTTTCACTCCTTTAGCTGCAGCGTGATAGGAGATAGGAATGAGATTACTTACATCAACATGCACACACAGAAAAAAATGCTGCTAGTTTTCTTTTGAATTCAGGCAGTAATAAATCCCAAGTATTTTGAAACTCAGTGCCAGAATTATATTTAAAAGTTCCTACTATTAGTGGCAAAAATTATTTTTAGTCAGTATTTCTAATCCCTAGTGGCTATAATGATGCAAACAAATGAACAATCTTCAAGAGAAACCATAAACACACAACAAACAAAATTAAAAACTAAATATCAATAACAGAAAGACACATTACTAATTTAAAAAATTCTAAGTTCTGTCTTGTTAATTTAATCTTTTTTCACTTATTTCCTAAATATCAATTGTTATTCATTGTTTTTATTTGCATTTGTTACACCCCTAATATTAAGAAAATAAAAAACATTTTAGAAAGTAACTGCATTTCATACATTTCTTGCAAAAATACTATTCTTGACAACAATTACTGTATTTATGTGAAAAATAAATTTAGATCCTAATTCATGTAAGGTTACTAAAAGCACAATAACTGGTTGTAATAGTAGAGTAATGCAAAAATCCATAGGAAGAACATTTTCTAGAATTAGGAAGACAAAATAGGACTCCTTTCAAAGCAAGGAGAACATGAAGAATACCACTGTAATATCACAATGCTAGACACTGCAATACTGAGATACCCACTACTGTGAAGCAGCAATGCTACTACAATATTGGTAATTTTTGCTTTGTTCTCTGCTCAGGTACCATTCCCTCCCACAAACTTCAGGCTCATGCTAGATGTAAAAGTCTAGCAGCAAGAAGGTGGAAGGGTCAGAAATAGGCTTTGCAGCTTCAGTCACAAATTACAGGTGCCTGCCCCACCTGAAATAAAACAGTCAGGCAGAACAGAACACAGCTGCTGAGCCCCCAGGTTTATCATTATACCAGCATAGCTGGGTCTAAGAACTCTCAATTTAGAAGAGCATATTCAAACACACTGAAGCAGCACATGAAGGCAACTACTGCACATGCATGCACTTCACATAAGATTTGATTTTTCAGAACTCGGTAGGAAGAACAATGGGTAGAGAATACCAAACAAATTAATGTGTAAGTTATAGATACACACCTTGAAAGGAGCTCCATAGACTGACTCTCCTCCTGATCCAGTACCAGTAGGGTCACCCCCTTGCACAATAAAGCCAGGCACTACTCTGTGAAATATTGTGTTATTGTAATACTCTAAAAAAAAAGAAAAAAGAATAAGATATTAAACTTTGATATAGATCATGCAGAGATGTCCAGAGAATGAAGTTCCAGAAAGCAAATACTGAAACTAAATTCCACTGTTGGCTTCTATTTGGTTCCCTTCTGTTCTCCACAGACTTATGAAATCACATCCTGTGGTGTCACATGTTTCTTTTGCAAAAAATCTTGCCTATCACTGACAAGATGACCTTGAAGAATTACAGTATTTTCAGCTTTTAAGTTTTTATTACTGTAATGACACTATCAAAATACACCAATTTAAAAGGAGAACTAGAAATACTGTGCTCTGTCCTGGATGAGATCTCACATGCAACATTAGCAATACCCATATACAGATGATTTGCACTTTCACTCACCAGCATAGAACACTTTTCATCACCTATACTACTATACTGTACCTAAACCAATAATTTTTGCAGAATGAAATATGTGGTACATTTTGCTCTCTAAATTATCTTCTTTAATCTATCTATTTATCTGATAGAGGTTACAAGATCATAAGAAAACAAAAGTAATGAAAACAAGAATTTACCTCAACCAAACCCCTGGTTGATACAACAATAATAAAAAATAAATCTGCAGCATGCTGCAAAACAAAGTAGGGTGTGCAAATGTTGCAGCGTGACTAGACACAGTCGTGGATGGTTATATGCTGGGATATTAATGAGAAACACTTAAATGTATTACCAAGCACAAGATGCTATGCAGCAATTAAAAAAAAATCAGAAAGCAAATAAAGCCCACTGAGTATACACGAACCTTTATCATGGGCTAAGGAATTCCTTTACCATTGCAAAAAGTCTCAACATTAGGAAAAAGAGATGGGACAAAACAGACTGGATCTGTGCTGGAGGCACAAAGCCTAGATTGCTATTTTTGTTTAACAGATGAAGGCTAAAAGAACACTTCACAATTCTACAAATGCTTAAATGGGAGAATAACATGAGTTAGAAAACATATAAAGGTATCAAGTCTTTCACAGATTTTTGTTCCAGTTTTCTCAGTAGGGAGCTTCTCATTCTGGCACCCACTACTTCAGTGAAAAGTTTTACAGATTTTTTATCAACAAAAAAATACAGAAATTGAAACATTAGGAGCACTCACAGAAAAAAAAAAAAAAAGGTAGGGTAAATTGTGATGCAGAAATGAGAATTTTGGAGAATGTCCAATATTGCATCACTGTCATTTCATGCACACATTGAAGTTGCTATACTTTGTAGATATTTGCTGGAAGTAAGCCTCTCAAGACTCTGAAAGACAATGTTTCAATACTATGTTGTCAGTTTAATTTGAGAAAACCATCCAAAATTTTTACTTTTTTTTCTCCACCAGCTTCATTGGCAACCTTAAAAAACATTTTCTGACTGTAAATTAATAATTCCTTAACAGAAATAAACCTATTAACATACCAAAGTCAAAACGTAATTATGACTTTCATTTTACAGAAAGGCACCAAAGATGGCATAGAAATTAATTTCAACAACTCCCATCCCATTCAGTCATTACCTTCCATACATAGCTGGATGAAATTTCTGCATGCTTTTGGTGCTTCTTTCGACCATAATTCTATATCTATCTCTCCTGCTGTAGTTCTCAGCAAAACCTATAAACATACAGATAAATGCAGCCTCAGTTTTATTGTTACTTAGTCACTGATCAACGAGTATAACTGCCTAAAAAAATAAATCTGAATTTGTTATATTTGTAAGAGTGGTAGACATTTAAGTGTGTCAGGTAGCTACTGTTAGTTCTAACATTTCCAGAACTTGAGATAATGCTCTGAATCAATATGTATAATAAAGATGTATAATATAGCTGTAATAACATAACATAACGTGGCTGATGCTTTATAGAAACTTAAGATGCCCTTTATCATTTCTATAACGAAACAACATGGAAAAAAAAAAAACCCATAAATATCCAAAGGTATCGCTCTTACAAGGAACATCATTACATTCAGCGAGAGATCATAACAAAATTAAGGAGGTAAGACATAATCGGGAATAGAGGAAATTAAATTAAACGCTCCGAGGACTGCTGTGTTTTACGTCTCCAGACATCACGCATCACGCCTCATGCTTTGACTCCAGCAGCGTCAAAGAAGTAACTTTAACCAAATCAATCCACCACAGAAACAACGACCTCCCCAGCCCAATCACCATGTGTTCCTCTCGCCTGTTCCCCCATAACCCAACAACATACAACTTCTCCAAGATTTCGCCCTGGCAGCCTCACCTTCCCGTTGGTGGGCGGCTCCTGGATGTAGATGTTGCTCATGGTGAGGAAAAGACCAGCCCGGCGGGTGAGCCCTCCCCAGCAATTGACGCGAGACCCCCTTCCCCTCCGACACTTCCTACCGCCCCGAGCCGCCCGCCATCTTGGGCGCCCGTATGCAGTTCAGAGAAGAGGGGGATGAAGTTGCACAAGCCGGAAGAAAGGATGAAGGAATGAGTCCTCGGCCGGAGCCTCTCCAAGATTCACTGAGAAAGAATGTGTCTCGACAAAGATCCGCAGGCTTCTCCACACATCTGTGGTCCCCCACCGTGGCTCCCGCCCTAGAGGTGCTGAGGTCCCCTGCCTTCCCTGGGAGTGGTGCGGTCCGGGAGTGCGCCGGGCAAAGCCTTCCGGCTAGGGAGAGACGTCGTTGCGCGTGCGGGCCGGTGCAGTCCGGAGAGGGCGGTGGGATGGCGCTGCCGGGTGAGGGGCGCCCGTCCGGGGCAGGGGCAGCGCCGGCCGGCTCCGCCCGGCAGCCTGGGGACGGGAACAGGAGCGGGAACGGGAGCGAGCGGCGGGGGCGGTGGACAAGTGGGACAATTGCGCGGGTAGGGCGGGCGGCTGTGCGCGGCACGGGGAAGCGTGCGGGGGGCGGCGGGCGCTGCTCCGGTCCGCGCTGCCGGGGGCAGCGGTAGGGAGATGGAGCTGGAAATGGGGATGGGGATGGGAATGGGGCCGTGCCCCTGCCCATGCCCGCGCTGGGCAGGGGCAGCGCTGCGGGCGAGTCCTCTTGGGGCTGCGGGGCCCCTCCCCGAGCTCTGGGTGACCCAGCGCTGCGTTCTCATGGCCCCCTCTGAGGTTAGGTGGTTGTCAGACTTGGCTTTTCCCCTCCGCTGCGGTTCTGGGTTAGTGCTTGTGTCCCAGTAGGTTGTGCTTGTGAGTCAGGGCAGGCAGAAACACCTGCGCGATTTGCTAGGTGAACGCGATCGCCATTGCTCCGTAGGGTTTTCTTGCCCTGAAAAACCGGGAGTGAGTGGTTCGAGAGCAGCTGAGCAGGCCTGAGCTTTGGTGATCTGCTTCTCTGACGAAATGAAGACCTTCATAAGCTTGTTCGCATTCTAGAAGGAGGTTTTGAGGAAGACGTGTTTGCATTCAAATGTTTCCAAAGGTTTTCTTTTCAGTCTTATGCTCCACTGAACAAATGAAGTCCTTAGTTTTGTGCCACTTACTGTCTTGAGAATTAAGATGAAGGAAGAAGGAGTGAGAAAGGAAGCTTCTTGCAATGAGTTTGCTTTAGTCAGCTAACATTTCATCAAGTCTAAACCCTTGCTTCTAACATTATTATTTAAAGCCTAAAACAATAACAAAATTTCAGTCCTAGGAATTTGGTCTTGTTATCTGCTGGGTGTCTCTTTTGGAGATCCTGACTTACACTGCAGATTTCTGTACGGTGCTGCACATGACTGTACTGACCTCCCTTGGCTGCAATACCAAATCTTTCTTTACCTATGGGTCAGCTATGCAATGGTGTTGAGGTTGACTCAGAAATATTTCAGAAAATTGGGACAAAGTAGGTGGCTTGTGTGATCTTGTTTTCTAGTCCCAAGGAGTAGTGAACAAGCAAATGCTGGTTTGATTGTTTTTCTGATGTGACATTGCATTGGTATGCTTTTGATTTTTATTTTGTGACTCTTCTTCTATGTTCCCTACCTCCTTATCTCACTCGTGGGTGTCCTTCTAAAGGTAGTCACAAAACAGGGACCTGAACACTGCTGACCTTGAAGGGGATGTGTAATACTAAGGGTTTGGGATCTGCAGAAAATAATCCATTATAATGGAATGTATGGATCTTTGTTGCTTGGCTTTCCAACACTCTTTAAGGCATACACCTGAGCTGTCCAAGTTTCCAAGGTAGTTTTTTCAGCTTGAGGTTTGAAGGTTTCTGTTATTTTGAGTAGAATTTTCTAAAGACACTGCTTGTTTCAGTAAGTCATAGTTTAAATTAATGGGACTGATGTAGTCAGTTTCTGCTAGTATATGACTGCTTAAGGTGCTGGGGTGTTTCTGCTGTGTTCAGCTGGGAGATAGAATGGCATCCTTTGATTTTGGGAATTCAGTTGTCACTTTCATTACCAATGGCTTAAATGATTAAAGTTAAGATTGATCTGTTGGGGGGTGGGGTAAATCCCTGGTGCTTCTCCTGCATTGTGTCCTACTGTGTCTGTTTAACTTAACTGTTGTCTCACATGGGAGAATCACACACTTTCAATAACTAAAATTTGCATTATTCAGATCCTTCTTCCTGTTTAGAATCCAAACTTTACTGTTACTGTCTTCACTTTCTTACACATTTGCTTTCTTTCGTTTTTTTTGCTTGGTCATGTTGTCTGAATTCAGAATAATTTAACAATTTAACAATTGACTTTTTAATTTCCTTCTTTGTTTTCAAGGATTGATTTTTGATTTGGTTTGGTCTTTTTAATTGCCTTGTTAAGTCAATTCTTATTATTTAAATATAAAGCACTTCAGAGTTTCCAGTGAATGCCTTTCAACATCCTCGCACTGCTAGAATTTATATTGTGTACTACAGATCACTGGAATGTTAGATGTCTATTACTGTGTTCATATTGTAACTAAAAAAGTGGAAAGGTCACAATAAATCAAATTAGGATTTGGCAATAAATTTTGTAAGACCAAATGATCTCTAGCAGTTTAAATTAGGCAAGTGTGTTCTGGTAGATTACTGCACAGAAAAGTAGCCTTAGAAATGCAGTTTTTTAAAGAGATCTCTGTGTACTTAATACTCATGAGGGGTGATCACTTCTGGCTGTGTATTGACATTATCAAGCCACATTTGAAAGAAACCTGAAGGTTCACCTCAGCAACACCTAATTGGTGAAATTTTCTCTTTCAGGTGGAAATAAGGATAATATCAGAGCTGGATGCAAGAAGTGTGGATACCGTAAGTCTGTAATAAGCAATATAAAGTTACAGTGTTTTCTTCAGTTTCCAATGTTGGTTGGAACTGCCTTTTGAGGAGAGGGGAAAAAAGGAAAGTATTCTCCCTTGTTGCCCAGGCATTTGTCAGTTTAAATTACCATGTTATCTTTCTTCTGTTTATTTCATGTTTGTTTTCTGGTTTCTCACACTTATCAATGCTCCTTGAGTGTCTCAGCAAAAAAATTATGCTATTATATTCATACATACTGCATTTCAATGCAATTACTTGAGAAACTTTGAATTGAAAGCACCTTCTTTGATATATACTGAGATGAGCACTTGTGCTTCTTCTGAATCTGACTGCAAAGAGGCAGGCATTTCAGTTGAAGTTAAGTACAATCTAATTTACCAGAAAAAATAGTTTAAAATCTGTATAATCTTTTATTCTAAGAAAATACTATTGTGTGCATTTTATATTTCAAGAAACAGCTACCTTTATTGCTTACAGTTTCTGCAGTTGGCATTTAGCTCATGCTTTGGATTATACACTGATTGTAAATGCCTGTGGCTACTTTCCTGATTAATGGAGACAGGTCTTAGTGAAGATTTCAAATTTTTAATCACTGACTCTTATTTTTAGAACATTGGATGAACAGACACTATTTTGTACTGAATTGTCTTGAACTTTTAGCACAGTGAGTTAAGCTGTTTGGGTTTTTTATATGAGTGTTACATTGGGTGACAGGAAAAAAAAATTTTCTTCATTCTTTCACTTCAGGCTTTTGCAACAAATTTTGTCAATTACTTGCTTTGTGTATCTGTTCTTTCAAAGAACAGTGGATATAAATATAGATTTAGTGCTTTCTCTCTACATGCAGCAAGTATCAGAAGCTTTCTGAAAGAGAAGGAAACTTGTAGTCATATCACATGATCCATGTTTATATGTTTCTAAAATCTCTGTCTTGAAGGTGAAGTAGTTTGTCATCATCCTTACTAAGAACATGATCTTATTTCAATTACTCCGTGACTTACTGTCTCTCCCAAACCATATCTTCCTTTTTTTAAAATTTCACTTCTTTTTTTTTTGTGGTTTTTTTTTTGTGTTTTTTTTTTTTTTTTTTTTTTTTTTTTTAATTTTTTTTTATTTCAATGGGTGTATTCAGCACAAGGTTTCTAGCTGGTCATGATTATTAAGATGCAACTTAGAAAACTAAAAATACTGGTCAGGCAGTAGTTTAGTCAGTATTAAGTGCTGGCTGTTAAAGATTATGTCTCATGGGCAAATACAATTCTACCGTTTCACTAGAGGGAGTTAAGCAATGCAACACTGCAGTTTTTGAAATATTTCATGCTGCATTTTTAGGTAATTTCTTAGGAAATACCTAAGACTATTAAAAAATAGAACCTAAAGTTGGAAAAAATTTTCAAATTAGCAGAATAGGAGAGAGGCCGTAAAGCACTATTGAATAGAAGAGCATTGCACAACCTGTTATATTTTTGGAGAAGTTTCAAAGTGAGCTTTCTCCTGCCCCTTTCACAGATCACAACCTGCCTTTTTTCCTTTCACTTCTCAAAACTGAATAATACAAAAATCAATGTTTTTGATGTTTTTTTGATAAAGTGTAATTTTTCTTTCTGTATATTTATTTTGTTCAGCTGGTCATCTGACATTTGAATGTCGAAACTTCCTCCGAGTAGATCCTCAAAGAGATATTGTTTTAGACGTTAGCAGCACTAGCAGTGAGGACAGCGAGGAAGAGGAACTGCAGAGATTACAAGCCATGCGTGAAAAAAAGAGTAAGGTGTTTTTTGTGGGTTTTGGATAATAGTCTTCTGATGTGCAAGGACTCTCATTTTATCCTTTTTGATAACTACTTTTAGTTCTTCTAGCCTGTGATTTAAAAATAGGTCTTTTACTTTATGTGTTTAGACTTCAGAGGTTTTATACACACACACTCTTTTAGTATTATGATTAATTCCTTCTATAGTTATTAATGTACCTGTTTGGAATATCTCAAAAGGGGCTCCTAAATACAAGAGATTAATTCATCTTTTACGAAGAAGCTACTTAGAAGAAAATAGCATGAGTGTTCTGAGTTAATCTTTTGAATATGACATGTAGTTTAAACATGTCATATTCAAAAGATTACTTCTAATCTAAAAGATTACTGAGAAATATGACACCTGAATTTCTCTCCAGTTTCTAAGTAGGATTTTGACTGAAACCGCTAGTAGACTGGAATTCAGTCATTCATATTTTGAGAAGTACTGTTCTATATTTGGAAGCTCTGAGTATCAACTCCTTGTCAGAGTGAGAATAGATGAATTGTTTATCAGATACTTGAGTTCATTTGAATTTGGACTCCAAAGAGGTTGTGCACCTAAGAAAGAAGGGGAGTTTCACCTCAGTGTGTTTTAAATGAATGAACATTCTTCTCCTCAGCCCTCCTGTTTTTCAGTATGTTTTGTTCTTTTGCTCTCGTATGTGCTGACGTTTAGTTCCTACGGAAGAGGCTATTTAAAAAGGAAAAGGGGCAGATAGAACCCTATAGTTAGTTGTATACTTCAAAAGAAATGGATGGGCTGTTTATCAAGATTGTTGAATTGGTACTGCAATGGTACTTTCTTGGAACAAGTCTCTTTGGAAAAAATACTTACCACTTACTATGTACTTCTGAATGTAAAAATGGGGTTTTTTCAGTCCTAAGCTTATTGAAGATGGATATCTGCAGGAAAAACAGCTGCTTACTTGATCTTCTAATCTTCCTGGTTTATTATATGTTCTTTTCCAAATTGTGGCTGCTGTGTATATTGTAAGGAGATGTGTATCTTATATTCCACTTATCCAGGTGGAATTTTGCCATTTTCTCATCTTCTCAAGATTTTGCACTATTTTCTTTAAAAAATACTTGTTGTTCACCCATTATCGTTCATGTTTTTTCATTGCTCCAAATGTAATTTGCTCTATTATGTCATACTAAATTATTTCAAGTTCCACTCCATAACATACAGACCAATAATTTGTTGTAGCAAAGGAATAACTACACTAGCATTCAGACTTAATGGAAAGGGTCATAGGAATAAAATTAAATACTCAAAAATGGCTATCTTTTTTTAAGGATAAATTGTAAAGGCGGTATTTTCCTGTTTGTGGAATGTGTGTTTATGTGGTGGATTTGCCTTTTGGAGAGTTCAAAAGTACTTTTTGAACTGGTATATAAAAATCTAAGGTTCAGAAATTTCATCAATGTCATAAAAACATTGCTTGGAAGTGAAATGTGAAGTCATGCTACCACACTGTAGAGCATTAGGGCAGGGGGCAGACACAACCAGATGAGGGGAGACTCTTTTGCTGGTTTCTGTAGGCAGTACATTGACAATTAACTCAAATGTGTCTCACTTATGGCACTGCTGTTTGTGAAGCATGAAATAGGGATGTGTGGAAGTAACTTGGGGAAGCCTAACAGAATATTATTTTATTTGTTCTAGTTTTCAGACTTTGACATGTATGTTAAATGTTAAAACTGTTAAAATACAGAAGAATCACAGAATCACTAGGTTGGAAGAGACCTTCAAGATCATTGAGCCCAACCCATGCCCTTAAACCATGGCACTCAGTGCCACATCCAGTCTTTTCTTCAACACATCCAGGGATGATGACTTCACCACCTCCCTGGACAGACCATTCCAGTACTTTATCACCCTTTCTGTGATAAAGAACAGATATGAAAATGTGAATCTGGTATAAATGTCTAGGAAAAGGTCTTTTTGCTACATTTTACAGGCCTTCCTTCATTCTTAGTGCATAGATCAATGTCAATACAATGTAAGTTGTGTATAAAAGTTTTGCTGCTACTGCACTATATTTCTGAAATTGCTAAACTAACCAGAATTTGGGGAAAGGAAAAGAAAGCCTTTTAACAAGAATTTTGTAGTAACTTGACGTTGCCATTGAAGCTACTTTTTAATGCTGATCTTAATTCAGACAAGTGTTTTGTAAACTTTAACTTTCTACCTATAGATCTAAATGAAGAAGAAGAAAAAAAGAAACAAAAAAGAAAAAGCAAAGAGAAAACAAAATTAAAAAGATCAAGGAAAAGGTAACCTTCACACACCTCTTTTCATTTCAAAACACAGCTTTAGAAATATTTTTGATACTTGTGTTTTCTCAGGAAATACTGCTTCTATTGATGCAGCATTATTTGCAAATACTTTTTCCATTTGAAAGGTTTTCTGTTTTCCAGTGAGAACTGACTAATGGTAAGGTAATGGTAAAATAATGGTAAGGTAAATGTTCTTAGATTAGTGGTGGAGTCACAGGCTTTCTGCTGTGCAGTTAGGATCATAGGAGTCTTGAAAGCTCTAGCAAGCTGCAGGTCTGCAGATCAGAGAAAGCGGAACTGCCCCTGACTGTCCAACTCTAGGCAAGCTGTGATAGAAAAAGAACAAGTCAGGAGGATTGTGGGGTTGGTCCCCAGCCTAGCCAGGGTGGAGAAGGCTCTCTGAAAATGGAGGGACTGTAGGGTTCTTTGTGTGCAGACATGCATGTGTAAGCACACCTGTAGGCACACACATGTGCTCTGAGTAACTTGCCATTATCAAAAGGGAAACTTCTGTAATATTGAACAGGTGTTGAGTTTTAGTCTACCTGTTAACATAGAAGCCTAAAAAGAGTGTTACTCCAGTTTCAGAGGAAAATGTCATAATGCCCCAATGTATTGCGGATCTGAGTTCTGGCCTGTGGACTGACTTGGTTTTTTGAGGTTTTTTTGCTTTTTTAAGGTGAGACTATAGATGAAACTAATGTTTCGTCATTAAGACAATTGATAAGACAATATGCTAGGAATTGCACTGGAAGGTATAAACTGTAAAATGTATATGGAGATCACAAGAAGATGTACCTCCAAAACAAAGAAACAGGATTTAATACTTGTTGTATTTGCATTTTTCTTTTTCCTTATTTATATTGTATAGCTTAAACGTCCACTTTTGAAGACAGCCCTTACAGTTGTGAAGAAGTAGAAGAGAAAAGAGTCAATCTGGTTGTCGGTTTTGTGATAAACGAGTCTTACTCTTTAAAATTTTTAAAAGTTTAATAAGGGATAAAGCAAAAGTAACAGCGCTGGATGCACAGCTGTAGCCAGATGCATGTGGTTAACTATAACAACTTTTCTTACATACTTTTTCATTGCCTTGGTCAAATGCATATTCATGAAGATTAAACATTCCTTTGAATTTACATGTTCCAAGAATTATTTAGCTTAGTTCAACTCCTGGCCGCATCTTCTTAGAGTATGTGCCACAATGCAGATGTGACTTAAGAGTCTTGTATTTTATTTTCTCACAAGACCCCCTGATCTGTGGTTTGACAGCTTCTGATAGTCAAAGGGTCAGTGGTAGATTTCTCCTTGCTCTTCCAGTGTTATTTGCCTGGTTCTTTTTGATGTTATCTTATCATACAGATGTTTTGGCCATTTTTACAAGTATTTTCAGTTAATATTAGCTATTTCACCATTGTCAATTAGTTAGAAAAATAAAGGCATTAATCACTATTTCACAACTACAATTACTTCTACAAAAGTCAATGGTATAATATACAGCACATAGCCTCTATTTTAATATTTTGTAAAAGCTTAAACTGTAATATATATCTGTCACACTAAAATATACAATCTATACAGGGATTAGCGTATTGCCCATAAAAGGCTGTCAAATTATACTATATAAAAAGCAGTTAAAAAGAGATTACAAAGTGTACTATATCAAAGTAATTTGCAAAAGCCCATATATAATAGCGAAAGCCAACAACTACATAGTTATCTCAGTTTTCTTTACATTCAAGTAATAGTTAATCAAGTAAACAATAGCATAAAACTCCCCTCTTTAGTATTCATGAATATTTAATGATTTATTGTCCTCATAGTTTATATATGTATGTAATCACTCATCACTGCTGGTTAGAGACCAATAGTATGAGCTGCAAGAACATAAAAATTTTTCAAAACAATTTCTCTTAGATTCTTGCATCAGAGACATATATCTGAAGCATTAATTAGCATTGTTACTGATCATGTGGTATGTAAAAAACAGAAGCATACTGCTTTTCTGGCATAAAAGTTTTGTTAGAAAAGTAATAATTTAAGTTAAACATGCAGACTCAGATATCATAAGCTTTCCAGTGGATGCTACTGTACAAATTCTACACCAAATGTGACATTACAAACATGCTGACACCTTAAATTATTGTGTCATTTTCCTTCTTTAATTACATATTGATCTGCATTTTTTTTAATAGATCTTCCTCATCTAGTTCAGCAGAAGAGGACGAGCCAAAGTCAAAAAAACAAAAATCACACAAAAAAGAAAAGGAAAAGGGGAAAAAGCATAAATCAAAGAAAGGAAAGCATCATAAAAAGGAGAAAAAGAAGAGACGAAAGGAAAAAAGTTCATCTTCTAACAGTTCAGACAGTTCAAGTAATGACTGACATGGTGATCTGTTTTGGCTTTCGCTTCTGCAGAGAAGATGATTTTCCTTTCATAGCAAGTTTATTTATGCTTTGCAATGCTGTTTAAAAATGGGATATATTTTTTTGAGAAATCTATTAGCATACATCAGTGCATCAGATTATTAGATGGACCATTATATGAAAAAAACCTGCTTTTCTATTTCAGGTTTATTAATACTAAACCATGCAACTACTTCTTCACTCTTATTTTTAATTCAGTTGTGATTGTGTTTGAAATGCTTTACAGTAGGATGTGGTCAATTTCAGTTCACAAGCTTTTGTTTAGAAAGATATGGACTGAAATATGCTTAATGTCAGAATGGTTACATCAAATTTGTAAATTCAAGTAAGATTTTCTATTACCCTGTAAATAAATAAAATGTTTTACACAACAGTTTCTGTTTACATACATTAATCAGTAAGTGCAAATATGAATCAGTGTTCAGGTCCTGAGAGGGGAAGAATGAGCAATGAGAAGCTAAAAAAGATTAATCCTTCAAAATTATCTTCTAAAATTGATCTAGTCATAGACTGTGAAACATGATTACACATTATTTTGGCAGGATCACTATAACCAAGTTGAAAATAAACAGAAGCAAGCAAAAGCTGTCAATTTTTAAAGTCCTTTTTCCTTGGGTTTTGTTCTTTTACAAAATGTTATGGCCATTTCATCTTCGACATAGATGTAAGGATGTCAAAACAAGACTTCTGGTGATAAACTATTTCTTCATTCATGTAAATTGTTATTAGCTTCACTTTGCACGAATCAGACTTTTGAAAGCTAACCCTGGCATAACTCCTGCTGTTCTACAGGCCCCAAGTAATGACTGCATCCCTGCTACTCTGCAGCCTCCAAAGCTCTTGCAAAACAAAGGTGATGCTAGTATAAAAGAGTGCCATTCCCTGTCAGCTTATCTCAGATACAGAATGAAATGCCTATTTCCAGAAAGAAAGACATGTGAGTACTATGTGGCATGGGCATGGCACATGCATAGAGTAGTGAAGAGTCAACAACCTCCCTTACAATAAACTCTGAAAAATGCAAATCAGTCTCTGGCTATAGGCACAGGAAACAAAAGCAGATACTTGGTGTTTCCTTCAGTCATCTTTCCCAGGTAGTGGAAGAGAAATATGCATATTGGCAATTGAGCTGCTAAGCTGGGAAACAAACCATGCTGTAAAATGCACCAAGGCTTGGAACAGCTGAATTGAAACTGAAGGAAGCTCTTGTTTCACAAATAGCCAAAGGAAATACCCATTCACAGCACAAAAATTACAGCTTCAGCATTCTCTGCAACTTGTGAGACTCCAAGGAAAACCCTTCAGTCTCTTTCACAATGTAGAGTAACGTACATTTCTTCAATGTACCTAGAATAATTGAAAGCTCATTTCAACACAAATAATTTTATATAACAGGTATTGCCCTATTTTTAATACATATCAGATGAGGACCATTGAACAACAATTCAAGAATATTTTTCTCTTTAAATTCTGCCAAAACTACACTTCCATGCTTAGTAGTTTTCACAGGCTTTAGAGGCATTTTAACAATATACTTGCCATCTTCATAAACTTCTGAAGACTTTTACCTGCTACTAGCATTATTTTGCAGTGTGAGGACAGCGGTGTGTGCATCACTGATTGCAATTTAATATTCATTTCCTGTGGTCATGCCATTTGGGTTTTGCCTTTTTTTTCCTTTTATATGTTCTCTGTATTCTTTACACATAGATTTGTAACACTGTCACCTATTGTGTTAGTAGTTGGTTTTCCTAGCAGTTCTCCATGGCCTTTCCCTAAGCAGAAAGATAAAACAAATTCCAGAGCTCCAAGCCCCGACAGGTATAAGGTACTATCTTGGTTCTTCCTGTGAACCAAGGCTGAGAACAACTCTTTGAGATACATTCTCATGGAAAAAGTAAAACTAGTGCTGAAGAGGGGCTCCAGAGGAGGGGCTTGACCTGGGGGGAATTGTGTCACCACTTGTCCTCCTAATTGGTGCTTTTTATCCGTTATGCTAATTTCCTAAAACCTATAAAAATGTACTCACCCCTGTGGGCTGGGGTGGGCTTTTGTGGATATCTTTCCATAACTGCTCCTGAAGGCCTTCAAGTAAAGATCCCCTTTTATATTACCTCCTTAATAAAAAGATCTCAAGTTTAATTTCCAGGTTGGGCAAAAAGGCAACGGTGTTACCACAACATGCTCTACTACCATTGAAATTTGTAGGAATATTACTTTAAAGATTTAGTCATTTGATAGTGTCAGCTTGTGTTGTTTTTAGGACTCTTTCCTAAATATTTCCTGCAGTTTAGTCAGATACTTCCTCTGTTGTATTCTCTTCAATGGTATGTGTTGGTTCTTGTGCACTCTGCAAGGGAGCATAAATGATGGACAAACAAAAAGTCTTAGCCATAGGTACTCAAGTGGTAGAATAAAAAGAAAAATAAATTCTTTGTGATGCAGTATTATTATATAGCTTTATAACTGTAAGGTTTTGGCTTCTTTTTCCTTTCAAAAATAAGTCATAGTGAAGAATCATAGCTCAGAATTGCAATAACTCAATTATGGAAAGAAAAAAATTGCAGCATCTAGCTGTGAACTTGGAATGGACTAATAACATTTACAGGCTTGTTCTTTAAGCTGCTGAGATAATGCATATTGAACTCTGTATTTACTCAGTGCTTTTTTAGTTGACAGCAGGAAAGAATGTCATAGCTGCAGGCCCCTCTGAAAAGTATCATGAGTAATGAACCTGACATGGTGCTTGTTATCTGTTTCATGTAACAATCAGTTCTAGGAACTCCTGGGATGTATTTTTAGATCATCTTTTGCAATTCCTCACGTCATCGCTCCCCAGTCAAAAAAGGACACAAACTCTATGTATGCAAAACAAAATGTCACACATGCCAAACTTTTTCACTGAACTGATGATTCAGTTGTGCTCTGAAGTCTCCACAGTAGAGCCACTGTTGAAGGTGCTAAAAGGTTTTACTGACATTGCCATGTCTTGGGCAGCCAACTTACCTTACCTTGTGAAAATTACCACATCACAGACTCTCTTGGGCAAACACACACTTGTTGCCTCCTTACTACAACGCTTCTGCCCCACGGCAGTAGTACCTGAGAAAGGCATTAACAGAAATTCTAAGATGCAAATCACAGTAAGTAATAATAAGGGTGAATAGAGAAAAATATGTCAAAAATGCTTCTGTAGTAAGAATGCCAGTACATTTATACTGCTCACAAGAAGTTCTAGTATAACAGTCTATGAAGATGAATTTAGGTAAAAACACGAAATGAGGTGGTGGTAGCAGAAAACAAAAGAGGTGCAAGAATAAAGAAACCTAGCAATAAAGGAGAGAAATCTGAAAACGGCTGTTTGGTAGTGTTCATTTAAATTTCAGCAAGATGTACTGAAGATGTGGTTTAGTTTTCTGTGTAAGCTAAGTATTTGTCCCACTGAGAAAGTGTACTGTAAAGGAATGATTAATCCTTATTTGTCTGTACTGTGTATTTTCCTGAGGTTTTAATCTAGCATAATAGTTTATAAAATATCATGGCAGAATTTTGACCATCAGAGAATTTTAACAAAGAATAAAGTTGACCTGGGAGAAACACATTGTATATGTTATTAATTGTCCAGGAGTAGATTTAGGCTGAAAATTGGTAGAAACTTTGTTTTCGTCAAAGAACTGCAGTCCCAGAAGAGCTAGAAATAATTTCTGGAAGAGGGACCTGAGTACATATAATGGGTCAAATGACCCATTGCATTAGACAGCAACAGACTGGACAAATAGAAACAGGGGCTCTCTTGGACACTAGAATTCCCATTACTACTAGCACTTAATACATTTTTAAAAAATGGAAGCGAGAGAAATACCAATCAAGGAATTTTAGAGATGACACAAAATAAGGTAAAGGCTCAAAGTACTAGTGAGATGGAGACTGGAAGTTCAAAGCCAAGTGAGTTCAGGGTGGAAAATGTCTAAAACTGGCAACATGAGGCTAGATCCGGACAACAGATTATGCATATGCTGGGAACAGCCTAAGTTGAAAAAAACCAAACACTGCATTAGAGGGTACAACCGCCAATTAAAGAATAAAGGTATACCTCTTCAAACATGGCTGGGGATACTTTTGTAAAACTGCTACAAAAAGAAAACAAAACAGAATCTCAGGGAAAACAGTTTTGGATTTGAGATGAATTATTCAGCTGTAGAACAGTTAAAAGTCATTATTACAGCTTTTGCCACACCATGATCCCTAGAAAATATGTCCTGCCCACCTATATTTAGCCCAGCTCAGTTCTTTTTGAAGCAGAAGAGGTTGATAGTGCTGAAGGTTGATTGTACCCTTGGTAAAGGGTAACTTTTCCTGCATGTCAGTCAGTGCCTTCAAGGTCCTAGAACTTAAACAGGACCACAATCTTCCCAAAATACTGCTACAAGTCTCCTCATTGACTGGAGTAACTTACGACTAAGTACAAGCAGAAGATGTATCTTTAGCTTCTCTTGCTTCTTGTCCATGAAGCTGGACAATAGGTATGGTATCTCTTACAGAGGTAATAAGGAATTTCACCATTACACGGATGTGAGACCAATAGGCATTTAATGCACCACTGTATATTTATTCCTCAGATGGGATGGAAGTTGGTTATTGTATTTCTCCCATTCTCTGACACAGATTTTCTGAGTTGTATTGGATATAATGGACCTATTATGTAAATTAACATGCTGATTTTGCAGGGTAAGTTCTCATTTTGGGTAAATTAACATGCAACCTGCCGCATGTGTGAGTGTGCTGTCTACTGCTGTAAGCTTGTATTTTGATTCTGCTCTGAAAAATGTAGACCTTACAGTGTACATAGATATTTGATTTCTTAGATTGGTAATTTATGACACATGAAATATTTTTTTTCACATTAAAAAAATGGTATCTTTTTCACATGAAATATCTGTGAAAAAAATGTGCTACCAGTGGAAGGTGGCTATAAAGAATTTGAAAAGCTGGAGCTGCACAGTTTTAATAAAAAAAAAAAAAAAAAGAGTTGCTGAAACGACATATTTGGTGGGAAGAGGAATTTTTACTTGCTTCCTGAAAGTACCTACCCTGCAAAGTAATTATGGTGCCTTTAACTCATAACACTTTCAAATAAAATGTTCAAACTCCAAGAAGGATTCAGAAAGCATTCTCTTCTCCCTCAGTATTCTCCCTGAATTGCTTGTTTCCACATGTTTAGGAGTTTAAAGTGAAGTATTTCAAAGTACTTGGAAAGTAAATAATAGTTCTAAATAATCTCTAAATAATTTGTGTATCATTTCGCTGAGGGAGCTTTCAAACTCTGATCCTACATTGCTGTATTCCATTAAACTAAAATGTAGTAATATCATTAACTTTTATCTTTCTTTTACTGACATCATGTTCTGGGGCTTAAAAAGTTTTATTTCCTTTCAAGTAGTAAAAGATAATCCACTACATTCCTAAGTAAACCAATTTTTATCCCTTGACATCAGTTCAGATACTTACCAGGACTTGGTTCATGTCACTATCTGTTAGGAGAACTTCCATTCACCCTTAAGTGGCTATAAAGCTTGGGAATTACAGCATGTCTCTAATTAGGATTAGTAGCAATACAAAAGGCTTCAGGTAAGATGCCAAATTGCTTAGAATTATAGAAAGGCTTCAAAATGAACAAAGACTGCCATTTTAGCAGTCTTTAGCTGAGGAAGAAGAAACACTGCCAAAGTTTCCAGAATAACAAAAGGTACAAGGATGCATATCATTGTACATTTTAATATACTGCAGTCTCAAAGGGCTTTGAAGACAACATGTTCAAGTCTATCACAGAATGTGATACTTCTCACTGAAGTTAGGGAACTTACTGTGATATGACTGATGTCAAGAGTTTGGTAATATTAAGATGTTTATACATTTGTCTCACTAATGTATATTCCATTGTAATATCTGTGGTTAAAACACAGAGATATGAGCTGTCATGTAACTTGGCATATGAAATTCCTCATGATGATATATGGGCAGGTAATGAATTAGACAAGGTCACTGCTTTATCTGCCCATCTGATTCTCTGTGTGTATCAAAAAATAGGACTTTTAAAGAAATCTTGTATAAAATTTTCTTTCCCCCTTTCTTATGGCATCACTGTACATTGTCTTGAATTCATACACTTTTTTTGGCATTAATGTCTTTCTTTTTCACTTATGCTGAAAAAAAAAATTAATTGGTTAATTGTAACTACTGATCAGTTTTGCAGACAGTATTTTTGATAGTTATTAGACACCAGGAGTTGTTTTTCCAAAGTTCTAGCAGTTGCAAAATCTAGTGTATCTGTGGGGATGGAATCATAGAGTGAGTCTATTGCTTTGAGACTTCTCATGAAGACATGCTAGTGCTGAATGTTAAGGACAACAGCTCTGATTACTGAGCACAAGGTTCATGAGAAATGTGCAGAAAACTTTAAGGAATTAACTCAGAAAAACATTGTGCTGTGGACTTCGATTCCATTCTTCTTAAAAACGTTGTTTGCTCTCACAAGCACAACTTTTGTGTGTGTAGGAATCTCCCCATTTCAGATGCTTTGGAATATATATGCCTAAGAATAGTTCATGACTTGAAATCTTCAAATACATTGAAGTTACCTTTTTTGGTGCTATATAAAGAATTTAGTCATGCACATTTTTTAATTTCTCTTTGTAAATATTCTTGTTGAAATGGAAATATTGTCACAAATTTTTGTAGTACTCTGACAACAAAATTAGAAAAAAATACATAGTCTGGCAATACAACTAGAAACAAGACAACATTTAATTTAAATAAAAAACTTTATTAACAATGTAAAACGTTTAGTATCTTACAGTCTGAGATAATTTTGGCATGCCTTATAAGATCAATACTTGATATGCAGACACCATGCTTCGAATTCTACTGGCAACAAAATGGGTTGGTGTTGTGTTTTACATTGTTTATTTTAATACACCTTCCTTTAATAAATTATTTATTTTTTTCAAAAGCTTGTAGATATACTATTGCCTGAAAATGGAATTTGTTGCTTCTAAGCATTGTACAGTTTATAGATATTATGATTTCTCTGTATTTACAAGTCCTATCTATTTTCATATATGATTTTTTTATCATAAATTAAGATATTTTTCTATAAAGCTTTGAAGTTGAGATACAGTGGAAGACTAAATATGAATGAGAGCACAAAAAAAGCAACTGGAGATTTTGTACAAATTCTGTTACAATACTGTTTGAATGTCTTAGAACTTTAATAGTTTTGCTCTTAAATAGTTTCCTATGCTTAAAGACTGTGAGAGAATGATCAAATGTTCTGCTATGCTTAAAGACTGTTATAGTATGATTTTAATATGATACTAGTAAGAGTACTGTACTACACACAAACTTTTAGCTGCAGCTCAAACAATTAAAAAAATCCTCTAAAATTATATATGAATCATAATTCATGTGTCTTCTTTGAGTGATTGAAAGTAAGCATGCAAAACATACTTTAAAAAGTTTTAAATATGCTAGATCTATTCCACAGCCATTTTTTGACCACCATAATTTGAAAGTATTAAAACTCTTAGTTGAAAAGGGGGATGGAGCAGAAGACAAAAATGAATAGCCTAGTGTAGAAAATATAATTTATAATCAAGATTAGCCGCTTTCATCTTTTCAGTGGTCAAATAATAGTGGTTTAATCAAAGTCATGATTTCCATGGTGCTTCTGTGCCTAATCTTCTAACTTGAGACAAGACAACACAATCCAAAGAATCTTCGCTTCCGTCTTCTTACCAGTGGATAGGGAGTCAAGTTTAGGAGGCTGCTATCATCTGTGATGAAAAACCCCACGTTTTAACACAAGCAAGTACACATATGCACAGAAAAGAGATTTTATCATTTATGTGTCCTAGCAGCACCTACACGATCACAGAATCATTTATGTGTCTAAGATTGAGTCCAACCTGTAACTGATCAGCGCCACATCTCCAGAACATGGCACTAAGTGCCAGGTACAGTCCTTTCCTGAACATCTCCACCACCTCCCTGGGCATTCATTCCAATGCTTGACAACCCCTTCCGTGGTAGATCCCATAGAGCACAGAGAAAATAATAACCTGAATTTTGAGACTTCTCATGAAGACATGAGAGTCTTACAAGAGAGTCTTACAATACTAATTAACAGGATCTCCATAATAATGATGATGATTACCTGATCCTGGGGCATATCTCTGAGTTTTAAAACCCTGGGATGCTTCCTATCCTGCTACACAGGAGCAGTGATTTTCTGGTCATTGTTGAAGGGCAGTGTTGACACCAGGCAACAAAGAATTCTGTATGCCTTTATCTCTGTTCTAAATTCAAGTTTCTCTATGCATTATATGCCCCAATTTGTCTTTCCTTTCCTTATTTCCAGCACACTCTTTTCTTCTAGACTAAGCCTGGACCTTTCATCACTCTTCCAGTCTTTACAATGGTATGTCTGTATCACTCGTGATTCCCTTTTACCTTTCAATATAGTTTTCAATCAAGCTCTCCTACCATGAAATCTTACTTGAATAATGAATACAATCATTCTATATTCATCTCTTAGCATATTATGATGAATGCCAGGCTGCTTAGTTACTTGGGATAAGATCTAGGACACATTCAATACATTTCATCAGCTGCCGCTGTGCAAAGACTGCACCACATTTAAGGAACACCCATTATCAAGAAGAAATCAAAAAGAAAAATTATTATCTTACTGCTGTTCTCACAAAAAAAGAAAGTGTGCCTGTAGATGTGGAGTATTTAACATGCCAACAAAATGAAGGCCCATTGCTAAATACATGCATAGAATGGAGACCCTGCCCACCTGTGCATTTCTACGGGATACCTGATAGCTGTCTGTGGGAAAAGCAGCCTGGTGGCAGACTCAGGGCAAGTAGCTTTTCTACAGAAAGTCAATGTCAGGTCACAGAAGCTATAAGCCTTGTAGAGGTGAAGCAAATCTCATCACTCAGAAGGATCCAAGGATCCCTGTCATAGTCTGTGCAAATTGCACCTTCATTACCTTTGAGAAAGAAGGACTCCAGTAACTGCAAAGTAGTTCTGCTCCTGCCTTTGTATCACCAGGAAAAGTCTATTATTTTATCTACAGATACTGTATCTATAAATTCCAGAATATCTCATGTGAAACTCAAGAGGCCAAAATCACATACTAGATTCTGGCTCCACTAAATCAGCAGGGAAGAGATTTTACCTAGATTTTTCTTTTTGTAGTTTCCATAAAAGGACCGCATATTTTTTTGTATATAAAGAAAGGAAAACCCTTAAATTACCTTAATTTGTATTAAATAAAGAAAATTCAAAACTTACCTTGATTTTTCAATGGTAAAGGCATAGTCTCCCTGAGTTTACTTAAAAGGTTTTTCATTTCTCTCATATCTCTGTGGATACAACAGTTTAAAAAGATACAATGGAACAACAATTGGAGACTGCATGGGGTATGGCTCAGTTTTATATGCAAAAACAATGGAGCAATAAACACAAAAATCTATTGAGCAAGCATTTGGTTTACATACATGTCTCAGAAGATGCGTACCAAAAGAAAGAGCAATGAAATTAATAGGGGAGCACTTTTATAAAAGTCTGATACTGACTTCCTAGTTCAAATTTATGACCTATTCTGCCACTTGAGTACTTAACATTAAATGCCTCTGGGGGCACAATGTGACCCTAGAGGCAAAATACACAATATGTCTTAAAATTAATATTACCTAGTACTAATATAATCTTCATAATCCTTATCAGCATTTTGTAGCTTGCACCATGAATGTGTTTCACTGTTCAGAAGAAAATTACAACAGATGCAACTAACCCTTGGTACTTAACACTGCACATTAAATGAAAATTTTAGGAATAGGGCTATCATTCTCACCTCCTTGGGAGGACTCTGGCATTAGATTTTCTGGAAGGGAGATGATGGAAAATATGATAACAACACATCATCTCCATAAGCAAATCACGTTTTGATACATTTTGAACGAGGCCAGAAATTTCCAAAGAGTTTCCGTTTAGCACACAGATGGCAGACCTACAGGCTGGTAAAGTCTTAACGCTTTCAGGATTTAAATCCAGTATGGTCTTGCTTCATTCTTCTACACATAAAATGGTTCTCAGAAATGCAGCAGCATGATTAGTATAATCACTAGTGCATAAAAAATTGCACTGTTTATTCTCTACACTATGGCCCAGTAGGACAGAACTTGGCTTTATGCAAATGAGCATGTTAACAATTCAAATCTCAGCTGCAACTTAGTATACAAAGCCTCAAAATAGGACTTTTTGCAAAGAAATGTTGGCCATCAGGATTATTCTCTAGTAAAGGGTCTCATTTTTGTATTTCAACTGCATAGTTAAGAGAGTAAGATAATACCGCTACAACATTCCCCTTCCCCTCCTAAAACTTCCAAATTTAAAACTATGGGTGGAACTAAATGAAATTAATTAGATTCTTTGGTTTTGATTTTGAAATGCATAAGTCGAGTCTGGCATATTTCAGGCGTATTTCACAAAATCAAAAACTCTGTTAAATGTACCAGAAAAGTTAACAGGTTATTTAATTTATTTATAATTTTCATAGTAGCAACACTGGCTGTCAAATTAAAAAAAAAAAAAAATCCTAGAAAGAAATTTGTTTGTTTAGGAATGAGGTACTGAACATACCCTTCAGTGTTTTCAATATCTGTGGAAACCTGCCATAGATGCTGTTGAATATCTGTTGGTGATAATGATGTGTCTTCTAAAATAGGTACTTCAGAACTCTCCTCCACTTTAGTATCTAAGATCTTGGGTGGGCCACAAGGTTCTTTTCCTTTAAAATATTTAAACAAAACATGTATGCCTATTATTTATTGATTAATACAGATACTCAAACTATCTAATTGATGCTTTGAACTTGACTTTGCACAATACAAATGGAGAAAAAGACTGCTCAGATGCAAACTCTGAGTAAGAACTATTCAGAAACAGAGCAGACCACGCCAAGATAGAAATCAGTGCTGCCATATGTTACCCTTACCAATTTAAAAGGGTTCAATTAAATTCCAGTGGCTCTCATGGAACACAAAATAACAGCCAGAAGACAAAACAGAACAAAATAAGTGAGGAAACTACAACACACACTCTGGAAACAACTTCAAAAGTCTGACACAAAAGAACACTGCAATCCTTGTCTCCAAGTACTACAGCAATACTGAGGGAAGACCAAAGACAAAAACGTGAAATTTTGTACTTTATGATTTAACAGCAATATAAAGCTGCCACCCCCCACAGCCCAAATGCATTACATTCTGAATTTCTGCGTTGACACATACCTAATTCATGCTCCCTGTATGAAAATTAAATATAGTGTTGAAATTGAAGGGCGGTGCTTCATGACAGATCTTCCAGGGCTTTTGTGAGGAAGAGAATGGGATAAAGGACTGGATCATGATAATGGAGCATTCTAGAAAGTTAACCATTATAAGATTATTTTGGTAAACCTGCAAATCTCCTTTGGACTACCTGACAGCATTTCTTGTCTGTAGTGGCAAGAACAATTCTGGCACCAAATACAGAAGAAAATTCACATTGGAGTGCATCCCAGACTGTCAACATTTAAACCAGTAGTACAAAAAGTTGCATAGGAAATGTTTTTTCATTTCACAATTGTTGCAACTGGAAAAGTTTTGACATCAGTACAAATTTGAGTAGTTCCTGTAAGGTTTGACAAAGTACATGAAGAACAAGAACAGCGAATAGAGTCGTGGTCATTCAGGCTATTTTTCTGGGACTCTAGAGGCCAAAACTGCAGACCATGGTATACTGCTCTTCCACATCACAAATGCATATCCCTGCTATCAGGGAGCTAAACTTGTTCTTTAAAATATAGAACTTCCTGGATCATAAGATAACATTTTTTAATATTATCTTAAGATCCAGTAAGTTATCTAATAGTTGCATTCTGGTAAATTATTTCCTTGAAAAAAAGAAAGAAAAAAAATTATTCTTAGCTACGTGTCTCAAACTAGATGCTGCTTATGTTACAGAGGATACTTGTTTATGTTTTAATGCTCTTCAAATCCAATAGGAAGCCCACAGTTACCTAAATGAATCCTAAAGAGTGCATGACGTGACCATAACAAATTTAGCCTCCATGAAAGAATCTCCTGTGTCCCTTCTTTGCTGCTTACTGGCATCCACTGCTAACTTATGCTTTGTCAAATCCTTCTGTAAACCACAATTGAAATGATAGATCACCCCAACAAAAGGAAAAGTAAAATGTGATGTTTTCTGATGAAGTTGTTTATGTGAGGTCAGTCAAAAACCCTACATGTCCAGGATCAAGTTCCAAAGAAGGATGATCATATTACTCCTTTTCCAAAAGCAGTGGAAATGAAGAAGTAGTGAAGGCATTATAAGGGGGGGGGGGGGGAAACAGAGAGAAAGAGACCAAAACCTTTCTGTTGGTTACAAACTGTTATGCTGAAAGATTATTCAATTGCTTGTGGAAGAGCAGACTAAACCTGCTTCACAGATTACATGTTTTATACTCTGTACCATCCTGTAGGTTTAACTTTCAAATTTTTCTTGTCCTTAACTGCAGCTTATGCTGTTATTTTAAGGTGATTCTTATGGTACAGTTTTCATTGTTCAATCATATAAGCTTCATTATTTTTTCCCATCACAAGAAGTCCATAACACAACATAATATTACCAATATCTCACATATTACTTTTTCACTAAAAAGGTTTCAGGTAAACCATCTTATGTGCCACTGATATCACAAGGCATTACTCATGAAACAGGGTATGGAGATTGTTCCATTATCTTTAAGTGTTATGGTGGAACCCTGACCTGACCTTTGGTGACATGCTGGAGAGATGCATTCTTCAGGGATGTGAAAGGTGTTTCAATGGAAACAGTAACAACACTAGATGAAATAATAGTAAAGGTTCTTTTTCTCAGCTTGAGAACAGAAGCAGAGACCATAATGTTCTTTTCATCAGCACAAAGACAAGCTCTTGCAGATTTGGCAGAATGAACTACACAGATCTTTTTTTACCTGGAAAAAGATTACCAGTAATTCTGTTGTATTGTGAGCAATCCATGAAGCCTTTCTTGAATTTCAGATCATTTGCTCAGTCTTTTGAAAGCAGTTGAAGAGTCAGCTAATAATAAAGGCTTTGCTTGAATAATGTATGACTCAGGCTTAACATTTCTACCCTGGTCACAGCCTATAGGGAAACTAAAGCTTCTAAATCCTTACAGTCACTGGTAAAGATATCTTCTGTCATAGATACTTCAAAAAATTGATATGAACCCTTAATTTTACTTTCAATGTAGTCAGTGGAAAGATTTTTAATAATTTTAGTTGCAATGATACATTATTTCTTTTCTCATCAGTAATTCAGTTTGTTTTTTTTTACTGTAAGAAGCAGGAAATGCTTTTGATATGAAATTATATCAATTTAGTTAAATAATGCTGAGGATCAAACTTGAGTATGGATAAATAAGAGGGCAGAAAACTGTCAGTTCAGTAAGGTTACATGCATCATCTGGTTTTATGTGTCTCACCTTTTGTGCCCCTTATTGCTTCTGTGGTGATCTCTGTGTTAGTTTTCTTCATGTAACCCTAGGTACCTACTCTTAGTCATCACCTAATTCGCACAGAACTGTGATGAATGAAAAAAAAAGAAAAGACAAAAAAAAAAGTCCCCTCACTATTTCACTGCAGAGGAACTTAGATCTTTGGGTGGCATACCAGACTAACAAAGCTGAGAGAACCCCTCTCTCAAAAAGACAGCAGTGTTTACATCAAGTTTCTAACCTGGCAGTTAAGGATAAATGCACAAACTATCTATCACAGCTAAAGTGCATGAGCAGGAAAATCTAGAAAGGGGAATAGGAAAGAATTGTGCAGGAAGTAAAAAAAGGTATTTGACAAATATGGCTAACAGCCTGAGGAATTTAATTCTCCATTTACACTCGGGACCTGCAGAACTTGGAGACTGTCTCACTGGAAATACTATTATTAAAGAAAATGCAATAGGAACAACAATTTTATGATCAAAGTCGTGTTACCCTCCTTCCATGGCTGTTCTTGTCCCATTCCTTCACTTCTTCATAGGGTGCACATAAGAATGGGTGTCTCTTGATTTTGTTTCTCCATACCTGTGTGCTCTTCTACACTCCTGCATCTTAACCCTCCTTGCGTAAGTGATATGTGTAAGTAATAATACATAACTACCAGTCTTTAAATAGAACACTGAGATTGTAGCACAACCATTAAATAATCCTTCCTTTCCCCTTCAAAACTCTAAAAAGCATGTCATTTAAACAAAGCCAAAAAGCAAAAAATCTCTCCACTGAACCAGGGGTTTATTTTTGTAGTTCGTAAAATAAGCTATCACTTTTAGGTACTATTTTAAGAAAATACATATTTTTATCACAAAACAAACACTGGGAATACAATAATTAGCTATATGAATTTCTTACATGAAACACAAGTAGTATGCATGCTTGATTTTCCGGTAAGACTCAATTCTTGCCTTTTTTGCATGACTATACAGGTACCTGTACTTTGGTTTGTGCTGGTATCATTCTGCCCTCACCTGTTGTTTATACATGTCAGGTGGGACTCACACATCTCAATAACTGTTATTTTTTCTTCATGATGTCCAATAAATAAAATATATGACACTAAACAATTAGGGATGTTTAGTGAGAGAGATGTATGCCCACGTAAGTACTTATATGTGTATTAGTTAGCCAGAACTCCTGGCATTATGGAAAGGAGGAGTAATAGAATAAATTATCAGGTAGCCAGACAAAGTAACTACAAAACACTTGAATTAAAGATACTTACACATGATTCCTTGTGCTCTTTGCAAACTTTCTGAATGCTGAACTGCTGAATATATTCTCAACAATGGGCTTTTGTAGTGTAGGCATCTTACAAAGAAAAATTATTGAAGAGCACTTACCTCAGTTTACTTCCAGCATAACATAGCTGCAAATATTTATGGCTTTTGGCCCCACCGTGGCTGTTACATCTCAAAGAAATAACAGACTATCTGACTTTTCTAGTAGCTGCTATTCTATAACTGCTGTTCTATAACAGCAGTAATTTATTCTAAAACACTGTAACCATGCAAGGAATTTCTGTACAGGAAGATTTATATATATATACAGCAAATAAAGGAATATTTGTTCAGCTGAAAAGAAAGATAAGGAGATATGAGAAGATATGTGCTGTGAAAGGCAGTCAAAGACCCTGAGCTCAGACCTTCAAATTTTTATGTGGTGTTTCCTTAAAAGAATATCTTTCCTAGTAAGAAATCTTTTTTTCTGCTAGCTGAGTTTCTCTTAGGAAAAGAACATCAGCATTAGCAAACTGCCTTAGTTTTACCAGTTCTGTAGCTTATTTGATAAATTTTGATCAAGATACCAATAGCTACATTATTATTTATAAGCCACAGGTTGCTGAGAACAGTCTGCAGGTCATTCTACTTGAATCTCTGCTGTGTCCTGAGTAAGAACATGAATTGGTGAAATCTCATGGGAGGTTTAAAAACCTAACATAAAAATTGTCTGGCAAGTAAGAGGGCTAGAGAAGGGAAATACTACATCCACATGGAAAATATTACCCACAGAAATTAGCTTCAAGACAGAACAAGAACACCAGACATGCACATTTACAGGTTAAGCAAAAGTTAAGGGCAGTACTCTTTGTACACAAGAAACTTTTTTTTTTATGGTCACTCAGATGAAAAACTGTGAAAAACTAAACAAGTGGAGACACAAAAAACACAGCAGCATCACAATATATTTTATAATGGTGAAGTTATTTTCTCTTTCCTTCCTAGAGATAAATTTATGCACTTTGCCTACACTAAACTATCATTCTCTGTAAGTAAAGAAATCAATGAAAAGTATGGGTTCAGAATGCTCCTCTGAAAATGGTATGTTCTGTCAGAACATAGAACAAATAAGTTGTAAAGTCATGTAGTGGAACATCCCACTGAAAGCAGGGCTAGCTTGCATCAGACTGCTCAGGACTATTTGAGTCATCAGTATCTCCAAGAATGGATATTTCACGGCCCCTCTGGGTGCCTGTCTAGCATGCAGCTACCTTCATGGTGAAAAAACAATTAACACAGGACTGGAATTTCCATCATTGTATGATGCCCTTGCAATACTTCTAGGTGTTGCCAATACTAAATATTTAATACAAAAGAAGCTATTGTCTATTGGGTATTCAAATTATTTGAATCCCTGTCATATAGTTTTTGCCTCCTATGTATTTTTTTAAAAAATGTCACAGAAGCTTGGAGCCAAGTTACTGTGTTTATCTCTAAAACACTCTATCTGGCAAGGACAAAAATCACTCGGTAGGGCCAGAATAACTAACATGATGATCTCTGTGGTGAGTTGTGAAACAGATATCCATCGAAGTTAACCTACTGCAAGGTAGGAACTAAGGTGTAACTCCTCCTCTAATCCAACTTCAGACATTGAATAGTTTGATGTTTAGCTTAAATTATTAATGCAAATTCCACCCAGAAGCAAAAGGGAGAGACAAGACATTTCAGAGTTACTCAGGTCACTTTAAGCTATTTACTTTCAGCAGTTCAGCAGATGGTTTGACAACTGTTGCCAAAGCTAGGAAATGCAGTACAATCTGTCTTAAAAACAATGACTCATTTCAACAGCTACTATTATCTTGTTCTACAATGACTCTGCTAATTCTCTCTCTTCCTGTTTTATAGACTTATTTTTGACTTCAAAAAATAATTGAGAACCACAGTTAAGCATTTACAAATCTCCCATTCTTACTTTCGTAATAAAAATATCCCTGGCTTTAGCAGCATTCTACAGGTAGATATGAAAAGTACGTTACAGGATCTTTTAGCATGACAGAAAATGCAACAGGCTCATTACAAGATCTTTATTAACAGTTCACTACAGAACTTTTCCTTGCTTTACCTAGTTTTTTATTGATGAGATACTATCTGGGGAAAGAGTAGTTACAATCAGCACAGGTACAGCCCTAATCAACCTGTGTCATCACTGAGCAATGAGGTTACTAAGTAAACTATACAGTAAATTATCAGCATTTCTACATCTTCCTTTCAGTAGGCACCTAATCAAGAATGAAATACTTGAGACATGCATTTTCACTGAAGTGAGGACATCTCCTTTCAGTTCCAAGTCTAGTATTTGTTTTTATAAAGGTGGGTATCTTTTGAACCATATTTATCTACCTTTTGCTATGGTAGTGTTTTAGTAATCATACTCCCCAATTTAGCGCTATCAGTGACATTCTCCTAAGCCACAGGCCACTCTCCCCCTCCTCCTTCTGTTGGGGCAGGCTGGAGTTGAGAATTGGAGGCATGACAGGTGAAGATCACAGGTTAAGATAAGAACAATTTACTGGAACCAGTAAGAGATAGCCAGCAGTAAGAGGTAAGCAGCAGTGAGATAAAAAAACTAATAGTAACAGCAACATTATTAATAACATATCTTGCCTGACAAATATGTCTAATAACATTACTAAGTTTGCCCACTCATCTGACTAATGACACCTAAAACTTAAGGAACTACTTTTTTAAAAAAAGAATTTTAAATGGTGAGGACATTACTGGTACATACCTGATAAGACACACTTCTGTAAGAATGATGATGAACCTATAGATAGGTTCCTATAGATACCTATAGGACCTACGTATAGATACCTATAGGACCTACGTATAGATACAATATATATAAAATTCACTTTACAGTTTGGTGCTTGTTGTGATTTAACCTTGGACATCAATGAAGCCCCACACTTGCTCACCCTAGTGGGATGAGGGAGACTACTGAATGGGTGAAAGTGAGCAAACTCCTGAGTTGAGGTACAGACAATTTTAATACGTAAAGCAAAAGCCATGCAAGGAATTTATTCACCTCTCCCAATGAGCAGACAGGTGTTCAGCCATCCCCAGGAAAACAAGGCTACCTCATGGTGACTTGGGAAGACAAATGCCATCACTGATATACTCACTTTCCTTCATCTTCCCCTTCTTTATATGCTAGGCATGATGCCATATGGTCTGGCATATCCCTTGGGTCAGCTGAAATCAGCTGTCCTGGTTGTGTCCTCTCACAACTTCTTGGGCCCCCTCAGCATCCTTGGTGGGGTGGGGTGAGGAGCAAAAAGGCTCTTGACCTTATGTGGGTTTAGCAATGACTAAAACGAAATCCCTGTATTATCAATGCTGCTTCCAGTGTAAATCCAAAATATCACTCCATGATGGCTACTATGAAGAAAATTAACTCCACCCCACTCAAAACCAGGACAGTGTTTCATCTTTCATGAATATCCAAGCATGCCCCAAAAGACTGTTCTTTTTCTAAAACAAGCAATCCAGTACCTTTCCGATGAAACTGCAGCGATCCTAGCAGACATATGGACTTTAGCATTTCTGTTGTGTACATTTCTAAGCAACACTGTAACTGGATATATAGTCTACAGATTTCAGGATGGATTTCACCATCTTCTGGGCTGCAATAAAAGAGAAAAATGTAGTTAGGAACGAGACTAGAAGAATGTGAGGTCATAAAGTCCACTTCCTTACTGTTGCAACCAACCACACCAGAATCTGCTTCACAAACTATTATGCTTTTTCTACCTAACAGTATTTACAAACAATTCATTAGAACTATAAAACTCTGGGCTTAGCATAGCTGAACTTGAGCTGTCTTTGGTAAGACTGTGTGTCCTTATTATCTCCTGTGTGTGTTTTCAGAAAATGGGTAAATAAGTGACTGAGACATCTTCTCTTTAAATGCTTTGGATAAGTATTTTCTGTGAGACTGAAGCTGTCTTCTGCCATTCTATTTCAGTTACCCTTGGTCCTGACACAGATGCAGGAGATTACTAGGCAATTTTAACAGTCCCTGTTCAGATTACAAATCCTCTATCAAGCATGATCAACCCTACTTTGAAGACACTTTCAATAGAAACAAGTCAGTTTTAGCCTACTCATTCTATACATTCTGCCTGAACTTGTTTTCCCCCATATTTAACGTAGTGATGTGATATTGCACTGTGAGGAGAATGGGATGCACAAGAATTTTTCAGGAAAGTAGAAACAATATTGGAAACAAAAACTGAAATCCTACACCTCCATTTCAGGAACCAATTCTCATGCCTGGTTGTAAAATCAGACATTAAGTATCACTTTTTTAGGCTGGAATCACAGAAGTGGAAAATAGTACAATGCTTAAACAAGAGAAAAATTAAGCTAAAAAAGAAAAAAACCACCCCAGAACACACTAAAGATTGAAGAGAAATTATTCTGGAATTGGAAGAGACAAAGGACAATTGGTTCCACCTGCCAATCCATTACAAAGCAGATGTTATCAAAGAGGCAGGAAATTACTGGAGCATAAGTTACAATTGCTGTCGTCTATTACCACTACACCAAACTACATGGTAATAAACCTGCCAATCCTAGCAGCTTTATTTCTTTTGGCTAGACTATAATATTTTTACTTCCCTTAAGCCACATCTACTCTTCTACTACTGAAGTGAAGCCTTGATTTGTCTAAAAATTATCATGCATGATACTTTCTGCATCTTATCACAAATACAGAATAAAGCTCTGGTACAGAACAAGAAGGGTTCAACCACAATTCTGCTTCCCACCCCACAATGTGTGCATCACTTACTGTTTCAGCCCTTTTCTCAATGAGCACATAGTTACTTCCTTTAAAGGAAAAAACTTTAGAGTTCAATTTGCTTTCCATATTTAGAATGTACGTCCAAAATTTAGGTCTTCAAACTTACTGCTTATTTCACGCAATCCCTAAGTCTTGAAGCCCCACCAACAGACACATAGGCTTATTCAGTTTCTGTTTAAGTTTCCTAGATGTCTGAACACTTCTCTGTGACCAAGGTTTCTTCTGCCCTGAAGCCATTGGCTTGTCTATTGCACCTGAAGGGGATTTGCCCATACATGCTCTTGTGCAAAGCAGGGCCTGCAAAAAATTTAAGTCACCAGAAATGGTAATAATTAGCTTTTTCTGTTCAATTATGAGAGCTCTTTTGATTGGGAGATACAGTTCTACTCCTCTTTCTCATGCAAGAAAAGCTGAATCTGTCTAGCTCTCCTAAGCACTAGAATTATTTAACTACAGGTCTGTCCCTAAGAGAATTAGACACTACATTGTGACAAGGTAATTTCCTCGTAGCAGATTTAGATAAATTAAAAATATGGCTGTTCTATTTTTCTCTGCACTACTTCAGACAGTTAGCAGTCCTCAGACCCTCTTGGAAGTCATGGCTACTAGAGGAATATTGTTTGCAATGTTTATTTATAATTTATGGTGCTCCTTTCTAGCTGTCATTGACAAAACTATTTCAGGGTCTACACACAGGAGTAAGGAAACAGTGTTTTCCTTATGCAGCTGGTAAATTCCTATAAAGCAAAAATATGAAAACTTTTAAACATTATTGCTTTTAGTGACAGAATTTTTAATTGTGAAGACTGGGAAGGTGGTAATTATAAATAAGATGCTTGACTCATGAGCCAATTCAGATTTATTAGTGGCTTCCTATTTACAAATAAGTTGGAAGAGTATTCAAAAGCATAGTAATAGACATTTTAATTGACTTTTTTTGCTGTCATAAATCTAGTGTGGTTTTTATTTGCAAACTCTATTTATGAACAGTATGAGAGTAAGAACTAGAAACATCAATAATATATGCATGTTCCAACCCATTCTTGTTTTCTCAAGAGTATAGAACATTTCTAACTGGACTATGGGCAAAATTCTTCTCTCATTTGCAAATCCAGAGTAACAGCAGTGATATCCAAGAAAAATATTATACAAAGTTTATACAATGAGAATCCTTTCCAGCCCACTATCCTCACTAATTGCCTTGAACTATTTAATTAGTGCTTAGTTGTAATAATGACCATAATAATTCCATCAGTTTGCAACCAAACAATTTGCTTCTATATATGTATATAGGCCTCATTTTCATCTCTGAAAGCCAAATGCTCTGATATGAATGCCAATGAGGATTTATTTTATAATCCCTGAAATTTGTGTACAGGGCTCAACATTTCCTTTTAAAGCATTATCAATTTTTCTATTTCTGTGTGTACAATGCCATGTCATGAGAAATGCTGAATAGGGGACTAGTACAGACATAAATTTCAGAATTCTGGTTATGATATGTTTATGATTAACTATTATTAACTATTATTTAAAAGTTATATACCAAATCAATATTTACATACAAAGGAAAGTTAATGCAAACTTCTAATATTCTCCCTCAAGTCAGCTGTTCAGTTAGTCCAGCCCATTTTTTTACAAAGACCACTTAAGTTATTCAAAAGAAACCTCATATAACATGATCTTATACAATGCCGTGCTAAATTGTGTTTGTAACAGAGCTATAACATAAAATACCTTATGTGCACGTGGATATATCAGAACTAGCACAGCACTGAGCACCTGCCCATGAGACACTGACCAGCAACTCATTTTTAATGGTATAAACGTAGTTACAAAAGTGAAAATTCTGTGTTACTCCTACATAAAACAGCAGCTTAAGTTACACAGCTTATCGGGCTGCTATTAAAAGTATAATTTTTTTGTAAAAACAAAAGTAAGTCTATAAAATCTGTAATATATTATTACATTCTCATACTTTAACCATTGGTAAAATCTATGGATTTCTTTTCATAAAATCCTGCTCTTTAAAAATCATGTAATGTTGTTCAACTGAGTATGTTTATAAAGCACTGACAATAAGTGGAATTTCCTTTCCTTTTTATTTTCCTAAACTGAGATTTAAAATAAAACCTACAGAGGGAGCTCTTACACCAACCATATAGTACCCAGTATCATTAAGACAGGTAAATGAAGATATTTTGGTAATTATTTTAAAATTCAAAGAAGAAAATATTAAAATGCTCTTCCTTAAATGCAAAGGAAAAGAGTAAAGATTCATTAAAAAAAATATTTTCCCTCCAAAATAGTTGACAGATCGTTTTACTGTACTGCTAAAATGTTGGTTACAACTGAGAAATACCTTGAGATTTGCCTCAATTCCCACAGGGTGCCCAACATTCACAGTTGCACTAAAATTAGTGAAATTTAAGTGAAATTAAGCAAAAAATAAGACTACTAAAACTGAAAAATTATTACAGTCTAACTCAAGACTTTTAGTCACACATTTACAACAGAACAGCATTTTACTTTAAGTATCAACAACATAAAAAATATAGACAGATATACTGTCTCTGGTTAAAAGAGTAGCTAAGATATATGAAGGGTCTGGTAAACCTTTTTGTAAAAGCACTGCTTTGACAAATTCTATGCTTAACTCCAAATAAAAGTATTAATAGTTCCAAAATACTGTAAGCCAAAAAAACTATCTAGACATATAATGAAGTCTGTCAGTCTTCAAAGCCAAAGGAAAATAAACATTTGTCCAGTCAGAAGTGAAAACTAAATCATCAAATTCTGTCTAATGCTCTATATATGTGCTTCCCTTGAAAAATAATGTAACTTAATGTTCACTACTTAATGTTTCACTACATAATGTAGTGAAAAATTACTGTCCACAAATACTACCCTGTAGACTGTATTTTAAGTTAGTGTCTGAAACACTGTAGTTTAGAAATATAAAGCAGTAGAAGGATGAAAAAAAGGAAAACCAAAACTTACCTCAGATCCGTGGTGCTTCTGTTCGGATACAAAGTATGACAAACACTGCAGAGGAGATACCACTTAATCCCCTTATATACCAAGTACCAGAAGCCCCTCTGATTACAGCTCAGGTTCAACAGCCTACTAACCCTGCCCCTGCTTTTGTATCTTAAACAGATTGCTTATTTCTTTCCCATGTAACCATACATATTTGAAGGAACAAAAGACTGGCAAATTCATTTTGAATATAGGAAGAGAAGTTGTCCAACAATGGTGTTTTCTTCTAAGCAGTTCCTGGGAAAATGTTCTTATTTGTGGTCCTCCCATTTGCTAGGGTAATTAAAAAAAAATGTACACAAACTGCTGTCAGCTTCAGTGCCATGTGTTGGTTTGTTGTTCTCTATTTATGTAATACTGCGATACAATTGCTATTCCCCACCCAGTCCAGCCAGGAAAAAAGCAGGGCTTGTTCTTCCTAGCAGACCCATAAATGACTGCAGTACTGTTCTTATTAAATCAGATTGTTGTTTTGAAGCAGTTACAACAGTGCTTGCAGTAACAGAAGGCATGATCAGGTTTAGTTTTGTTAGAACAGTGTAAATCTCCAGTAACTCTGGTAAGGCTGATGGAGTCAATCTGAATATGTGATACAACCAGCAGAACAAAACCACAATGCAGTGGCTCATATTTTAGACACTGCTAACTCCCAGGTTGGTAACATTTTAGATATTTCCATGTTAGAACAATTTAGATACAACATTAAAAAAAAAAGAAAAAGGTTTGAAATTATCAGAATCAGAGACCAGAATTTTCTAGACTTCTTCCCTCAGAAGTCAGTTTCAATGGCTGAACTAACTCAAGCAAGGGCAATAGGCAAATTACCAGAACACTATCCAAACTACTCCACTAGAGGACAAACCCAATCATAAATCACTCAGTACATGAGTAAAACAGCACTGAAACAGAAGATTGCATGTAAACTCCACTCTAGGCAATACCAGATGTATTTGATGCAGTTGCAAGGTTCTGGTGGTGATGTTGGCAACAGGGTGCCCATTGTGGGATGAGTTGAGGGTCTTACTGTGCTGGAAACAGCCAGTTCCTGCAGCTCCACAAAGGATCCTTGGCAGGACACGGCTGAACCTATCTGCGGAGCAAAATACTTATTTTCAAAAAGGGCAAAAATAGCCACAAGGAGAAGGAGTGAGGGGAAAAAAAAAGGAGTAAGAAACGAGAGGGAATATCAGTGTAAGAGAAAGGAGGAGGCTCTCCATGCCAGAGGAGATCTTCCCTCCACAGAGCACACCAGAGCAGATGGATGTTCCTGCAGGAACTGCCACCTGTGGAGAACCTATGCTAGAGTAGATTTTTCTGACAGGACTGCTGCTTGTGGAGAAGCCCACACTGCAGCTGAGGAGACGTGTGCGGAGGAAGGAGAAACAAAGCAGATTGGTTATGGACTGTAACTCCATATTCCCATCCCACTTATACCGCCCAGGAGGGTGGGGGTGGGTAGAGGAGTCTGGAGTGAAGTTTAGCATGGAAGCCAGGCAGAAGACGTGCTAGCTTGATGTTTCTTTTCTCGTCCCATTACTTAAATTAGTAATTATTTTAATTTTAATTGGCAATAAGTTAGGATAATATTTCCCAAGTCAAGCCTGCTCTACAGACAGTCGATGCGCCTGTCTTTTGTTTCTACCTAATCTTTCTCATTCCTCGTCTTCCTGTCTTCTCCTCATATTCTGCTGAGGAGTGAGTGAGCAAGCAACTGGGTGTGAGTTTGGCTGTTGTCTCAAAATAAGATAAGCTAAGCTTAAAATCCCCAGCAGGATATTTTTAAGTACCCAGAATTTCAAATGAAATTGCATGTGTGTCTTCAGTTACACTTTTGAGTTCTCATAAAATTAAAAAAAAATCCCAAAAGGCCTGGCTTGACCACCACACCCTAACTCCAGTGTTCCTTCCTTCAGCTGTCTGACCCTTGCTTCTACTTTAGAGAAATCCAGGAGACTTCTGCACTAGTCAAATATGAGCTGAACAGGGCCTTTTTCTCTGCAGGTTATCAGACCTGTTGAGAAGGTGGTGTCCAGTTAGATGAAAGAAAACTTTGGGTGGGCTCTCAAGTCAGCCTTGTTAGCTTTAGCCTCAGCTGAACAAAAAAAAAATCCCACAGCCTCAAATTATGTAATACTGAAGAACAGATAAATCGAAACCATTACACCGACCTTTCAGAAAAGATATGTGCTAACCAAGAAGGAGACAGTGACATTAGCTGTATATGCAATAACTTGTAAGCTTATCTAGGAAATTCCTATTCAGAACACTGCCTTGTCAGCATCAACAAGTTGTTCTCAAATGAATTTGATAAAAATGTAGAGAAAGCACAGATAAGTTTGTGCTGCCCAACAGGCTCAAGTCCAGCCTCTTTTAAATCCCCTGCAGGCAGCTGATAGTCATGCTGCCCGTGGATTTGCCCTTTGACTTTAGTTAAGCTTCTGTGTTATTTAAAATGTCCCTTAATCACTCACTGTTTGTTAATGAATGATTTATAAACTCCACCTTTCAAAAGTCTGAAAAATATATATGGATTCATACCTACACGCCCATCCAGTTCCTTTGATTAACAGTTGTACAGTTGTAATTTTTTTTCATAAAAATTTTATGAAATAACATAGTATCTGATGTGAGGTCATTTATGAAATTGGTTCTGATCTGTGTGGACAAACAGGGTAAAATTTTCCAGAGAGCCTGAAGGAGAGTTAGGTGCTTCAGGTATTTGATGCTGTAGGATATCTAGGTCACAACGGGCTAGAAACATACTGGATGTAGAAGGAACTCTGCTGCAGGCAAGTGATGCCATCTGCTGTTGACCATTCTCAGGACACTAAACCAGATGATTCCTAGATTTGAGACACTTCCTTTTTTCATTTTATTTCTGTCATTAGTACCTTCTTTGAATATAAATTTCAACATATTTTTTCCAAAAGGCATTCCATAAAGCATTAAGAATAATCTGGATACCCATTATCTGTTTGTAACTCAGATTTCTGGTTTTCCATATTTCAAAATGAGAGAACCGGAATGGTTGTGAAGATATGTTAAAATGAGATGAGGCAAGGAACAATGCATTTACTTTTCCTCAAAAATATTACATATCACCTAATTAACTATTTAAACTGAAGGAAGAATGTTCTTTAAGTTTCACTGTGATTTGGATAAGAGCTATATTGTATTAACAATTATTGAAAAAATCTATATATTTTCATAATGTATAGATAATGTATAATCCTTTTTTTTTTGGTCTGCTGGTCAAATAGACCAATACTGTGACTGCTACAATTCTAAACTAGAAGGAAAACAGTGCATACAGTAGATATTTCCAGGTTGCTCAGAATAAGGTGGTGTTTGGGATTTTTTATGTATCAAATGCTGCTAGGAGTGCTTGAATATATCATGCTTATACCTCAGAGTATTTTTTATCTTTTTTAAAAGAAATATTATAATTTTTTACAGAAAAATTCAAATACCTCCATAGAGAAGTATTCCAAGTGAAAAAGAAATTGTGTTATAGAATTAGTAGAATCTCACACAGCTCCACCAGATACTTCACGGATCAAATCTGTAAGAATAGTTAGAAATCACAGCTGAGAGACTGAGAAAACTTGAATGTGTCAAAAAAAAGAAAAAAAATAGAAGGAAATAGAAAGAAAAAAAGAGATAGATTAGCTTCCTCAATTTAAATTCATATATGGAGAAAGAAATTTTTAAAACCATCTGTTGATAAAATGTGTTCAGGAAGCAGTATTCTAGCAAAAAGATCTTTGCAGCTTTTTCACTTAGATTTTTAATCCTGCTTTGGTCTCCACATGACTTTGTGAACTGGTGTTACTTTTGTTTTTTTCCCCTCTTTGAAAAGCCTTTTTTTCTGCTTGGGAAACAAGGATTTCTCCATGAAGTCTTCCTTTAGGCATTCAGCATTGTATGTTAGCAGCTGCACAGACATAATTCTTGTTTCTGAGTCTTGAATGATGCAAAATTAATTACAAAAGGCTGTACACACACTACTTTGGGTAGGTCTGCAGCTAAATTATATGCCCAGACTTTGGATTGTCCACAACTTTGGTGCACTGGGACTCTTCACTCTGCATGAAGGGAGTGCTTCTTCAGCACACAGCCTCACCCTATACTCAGTCTTACACACTGCAGTTGCAGTTGTCATAAAATTCCCAAGTACCAAACACTACTTTGTTGGTGTTGGCGTTTTTTTTTTGGGAGAGCTTATAAACACATATGGGTGGATAGTGCTGTTTCACCACAATAACAACTCCAGAACTGTTGGAAATAATTGGAAGCTGCTGTATAAACATGGCACTTTAAAATATTTTGCCACTCAGCCATTTGCCATGCTGCCAAGGTTACCAGCAGTACATTTGCAATGATCTGTCTTGCCATGATAGACAGAGATATGAAGTGTCAGCTTCTCTTTGCTCACACAATAAATGCAAACTTGTTTTCTCCTGAAATGGGAAAGCAGTTTCTTCAACAACTTTGAGCACAGAATTTAATATACCACTGTTTGAATCCTTACATGAGATCTGCTGCCAGGAAATGTTCATGATGGAACCACTCTTATGAAAGATAAGAACAGCAAGATAAAAAATGGAATATAAGAGAAAAGAAGACCTCCTATGTTAATGTACAAATAATTCAGTATATTATTTCTCTGAGAGTTAATTATATGGAAAATGTAAATGTAGATCTATAAATATTCCCATCAAGGAGAAAATTCAATTCAATTCAATAACAGCCAACACTTCAGCATAATTTAACTTTAAAACATGAATTTAAACAGCATTTAACTGGTAATACTGGAATACTTCATTTAATGCTGTGTCGAGATCTTAATGCCCAGATTCATTTATTTAATTAATTGTTCAGAAACAGAGTGATAAAGCAATTAGAAAAATTACAACACATTTTGTACACCTTGTTGAAACCAGTTGGAATTTTTACGGGGGAAGCCTGACAGAACTGGTCTCTCCCATGTCTGGAGACTGATCATCACAAGGTACTGATGATGCTGTTAAGAGTAGGTACTGTTTGCTACTGTCACTAGAGCAAGCCTCCATGTACCAAGCAGCTCACAGTAAGTGTAAAGTTTTTTCTTAGTTGACTAGGCAGGAAGTGCAGCACTTGAAAGAGCTTGATCAAACACGGGTTGTGAGAAGGACATGCCCTTAACTGCATGGCCCTGCACAATTAACCTGGCAATGTTGTTGGCTGATTTCAGTGAGGGGCACAGAATCAAAATGGTTCCTTTCTAACTAAAGAGCAGTGTTCCAGAATGTTGAGAAATACTGAGCATTAGTAAAATCATTTCCATTAACTGGCAATTCTCAGTCCAAGACTTACAAAAAAAGAGGCAAGAAATCAGAAGCAAAATCCCCGTATATGTGGAATTCTGAGAGCTCATGCTGAAGGCTTTCTAATGCATAACTCCATTATGTCATGTTTTTATTTCTCTTAAGATATATAAACATATTGTCAACATAGTCTGGCTTTATAAGATTCAGTGAGAATCAGAAGAAGTTTCTGAGAACAATATTAAGCCAAGCTAAACAGAACAAAGGCAAAGCATCTATCACCTAAAATTGCAGACATGTGGGATTTCTTAATCGAACAATATTTAGGAAAATGATCAGGAAAGAAGCACTTAAAACTCATCAGTAAATTCCTAGCTTTAGCTGTGTTCCATTAGAAACCTACAGAAGAGAAACACTGAAATATGCTATTGAAACAGTCTCAAAGCAGTGGGCCTAGTGGGGACAAAAAAGGCACTCCTCTTGGCCATCCTGGTTACAGATTAGCACAAGTGCAACTTTCATTTACATCTGTGAAGATAGGTGTGAAGTGTATATTATTTTTTTCAGAAATATTGCAATGAAAAAGTTTTTTTGGATTGGTCTAACATAATTCAGAATATTATTTTGAATTGAATAATTTTGAACCACGCAGGCTTCTCTGGTACTCCTAATTTTTGTGGGCATAGAAATTAGCATCACTTGAAAGGCTCATAATCAGCTACACTTCTATCTTCAAATACCTTCTAAAATTTATCTCTAGATCTCCTTGTGAAGCACTATTTACTGACATAAATTAGTAACACTCTGGTTTTTGCTCAAGAAGAGCTTATTAATTGATTCCACTTGGGACGTGACATGACAAGACATAGCAACAGGAGTTGCTATGTGCTTTTACATGTTAGGGCTTAGAATTCCAGCAAATTGACATTTAAAATTAATTTCAGAAGAAATTAATTATGAAAACAATGATAAAAATGTAATATCTACATACACTATAGCAATAATAAAAGAGAAGATTTGAAAACAATGCTTTTCCTTGAAAGACTCAAATATGCTGTAAAATTGTAAGTATTTTTCAGAGATAGTAAGTACTGGTACACCTATTTAATAAGTGATTCATCTGAAACATCAGTGAGAGGTTGAATGAGATTTTCCAGACTTTTCCCAAAACACATGTTTTTTGTTAGCCATGTTTACAACAGTAATGCCACAGATCTAAAGATCACTGGATTCCAGGAGGCTTGTTATATGTACATTCAAGACTGCCATGAGAAGTTCCCAAATAGTTAATGGGACAGTAGCACATCAGATGTTCATTTCATTACTATTTGGAGACAGGCTATGAGGCAAAAAAGCAAGAAACACTGAAAAAAGGAATGACAAAGGAGAAAAGGTCATGAGAAAATCTGAAGTGAAGCAGAGGTAACAGCAACTGTCAAAACAGAGTCCACACTTAAGTTCTGTGGGCTTTTCAAAATCCCCATAGTTCCTGTTTCTAGAGATGTACCTAACTGCTGGATCCTCTGGCTGATTACTCCCCAAGAAAATCACTTGGAAAGTAAAGGTGTGAAAAGCTTTTTATGTTCAGCAATGAGAGCAGATCTTTTGAAAGGACAAAATGGGGCAAGAGAAGGGCACAAAGAGACAGAGAAACCAAATTTTCTACAAAAGATCAGCTCTGATTCTGCAGCATTTCTAAAGAGACCCTGCCAATGTAATTCAGTCCCAAATTTTCTCATATAAAGGTTTGTATACCTCGGAATAGGAATGTGAAACAGGTTGGTTATTTCAATCATTGCTACAGATAGTCTTACACCTATAACTGGAATACTCCATTATTAATGAGTTAGAGTTTGAGAAATAACCCTTCTAAAATCTAACTGTAGTAGAATGCTGTTCATGCATAGCAGAGAATGGTCCATTGAAGGACTTGAATTACAGTAGTATCTTAGTTTTTGGTATTTCTTTCCAGGAACCCACAATGGGAGTGATGAATGCAGAGGGCATGTTAAAATGGAAGGGAAACCACCTTAAAGCTGCAGGATACTTTGATCCTAGGCCATGGTACTGTGCAGTGAGTGTACAGTTTGCCAGGCTGAAGATATAAAATAATATGAATAGTCATCCTTTACCTGAGTTTCCCTGTGTCTTTATGTGTTTTATCTGCTTAAAACATAGGAAAAAAAATATGGGAGCAAGGATTAGAATACCAGAAAAGAAGTTCCCTAATGGTTTTCAGTGTTTACATGCAATGGCACTGCTTGTAGCCCAAGTACAGAGCAGACCTCAACATCATTTTGATTCCTCATGCAAAATACTCTTTCCACTGGGTTAGACAATGGCAATGTGCCCCCTAATTCTCCACAACTACCTCACAGCTTCAGGTCATGTCACAGAGGAAAACCTACACTGCTTTATGTTTCCCAGGGAGAATACTATTTGTAGCAGTATCCTCGAGCACGGGCAGCCTCCCTGGCTGCTGGGCTGGGACACGGCTTCCCTGCTATTAGAGGGACCCATCATGCAAGCAGTCTGGCTTACCTGTCTGGCTTACCCAGCAGTCCTGGAGTGTCTCAGCAGTGGCAGCACTGCACTGGAAGGGGTTGTGGATGTGTTAATTGGGTGTCAGATGGAAGAAAGGGGCAAATAACTGACTGACAAAGACAATGTCTGTTCGACTTTTAGCACTCACTTTTCCCTTTTCTCACTTTCATGCCTTTTCTAGGACACAGGTGCAAGTGGTCTAGAAATTAAGTTTGACTCACCTTCAGCTTTGGCTAAAAGGAAGTGATAGGGGCCACTGTGTTTTGTGAAGGGCCCGAAGTTGTCAGGCTCTGAGGATGCTTTGCCAGCACCTCTGGGAACAATCTTGTCAGATCCTGCACAAGGCAAGAATGTTGTCTTTCTGACTGCTGGTGAGGTTTATCATTAAGCAGGTTGCCATAAGCTCTTCCACTTTGTCAAAATTAACTTTTGCTGTGTTACTGCAGATATAGAACTTCTAGAATTTTCAAAATGCTGTTCTGAACATAGAAAAATAATAGAGTAATAAATCCACTTTTAGGTCTGTTTGCCCTTGACTAAATCTGGCCTGCAGTTATGAAAGACAGATCTATAAAGGGAGATATTAATACCTTAGATCTTCAAGTCCCAAACACCTATTAAAGCACCTCCAAAGCCAGAGGTACAAAGAAAATGCCGGTCTATAGAGGTCAGCTATTTTGAGAGTTCTAGCTCAGTAAATAACCTTGTTTTTTTTCCATTATTTGCTTTCTGAACTTGAGGTGCCTGACTTAAACAACTTCATTTTCAACTTGTAACTTAAATTGAGTAAATATATTTTGTTCTTAATAATCAAAGGTAACTTAACTCAGTTCCACAGAAAATAGTTTTATCTTTTTGCTCTCCTTTTCCATCATTTTAGATGCATATGGATTATATAATCAGAGAAATTTTTTGACAAGGAATCTATTCAGAACAATACGTGTGCATCTTACCCTCTTGTGAAAAGAGTAAGCTATGGTATACCTACTTCACTATCATGCACTATATGGTCCTTAAGGGGTACATTAAACTATCCACATCTGAGCTTGTTTATCAAAACATTCCCATTCCCATGCACAGGAATTCCCATTAGTCAAAATAGGATTTGAGTCACTGGAACAGGTGTAGTTTCTGACTACGGTACTACATTTGCAATCACTTCAATGTAGAAATCAGTGAATATATGCCAGCCAAACAAAGTGGAATAAACACTGTAATTTGCTTCTAGAATCTGATATGCTCAAAACTACAAGAAAATTTTAAGCATGTAAGAAAATTCCAGTAAATCTTTACAGAAGCTGAATGTCAAAGTTGAGGGACAATGAGACTTTATACCATAAGAATGTTTAGTAATCCTGAAAAGCTCTTCTTTGAAGGCAGACAAAACTCTTCCTGACTTTACCCATTTCAGACAGTCATAGTTACATCATCAGGACAATTTCCTAAGTAACGTGCTATAAAATGATTATAAGAATTGTGAGGTCCAGGATTGAAACAACTTACTGAGATGCTTTTAGTATAGCCCAAGAGAGCAAAATGATGTTTCATATTTCCAAGAGTTTTCTGAAGTGGAGGATCTCAGTATTTTTTACTTGACAGATTTTTAAGGTCACAACTTTAAGCTGTTACTATTTAAAACACTTGCAACATTTTAGCAAGAAATCACAAGTTTCAGAGAGCATTAAGCTACTGGTACTACACTGTATAACAGTACTGATTCTTGCAGTGAATATTGACTACTTTCCTTGTTTTCTTACATATCATAACATTACTTTTGATATTTAACTATACTTTAATCAGGTCACATTCTGGTTATCATACTGCAATATCTGTGAAGCACTTACCTTTTTTCTTAACTTTAATCTGGCAGTTGAAACAATGCTAACAACTCCAATCCAGAGCTGGGTACAGCCAGCAGTGCCTGTGATTCAGAACCCCATGATCGACATTATCACTCTCCCCACTTGTGATACACACACTGACAGGAGTACCATGGCAGTGACTGCAAAGATGTCTACAAAGGACAGAGATCTCCATGAATGCTGCTCCATCTGTATCTAGCTGGGACAGACCTCTGGTTTGTTGCTCTAACTGCTGGTATAAAGTTGGTTTTGAATCACAATTATAAAAATTCTTCCCTCTTGAGCTAAGTGTTGCTGTGCTTTGTTTCTGCTCAGCTAATACTGACTGCCAGTAGAGCTTTATTTAACATATGCAGTTAAAATTATTTCTCTTATGCCTATCTTATTACAGTTGCCATTAACTTATGGGTCTGCAGTCTTCTTCTCACCTAATGTGTAAAATATTTGAGGCAATCTTTTTTGTTTGCATCCTTTAGAAAGCAGATAATTTTGTAGGGTTGTAATTCAGGGAAAATTCAGACAGTTCAATAAAAAAATTGGCCACAACTGGGTGTCAGCAGAATGTTTTAAAACAGCCTTAGGAAGCAATCTAATATTAATTAGCTCTGAGAAAATTACCATTTGGTGCTTATTGAAAACATGAGAATTCCTACTGTAGATGGCAAAGAAAAACAAAAGTAGAAATTACATAAAATTAAAAACTTAAAGCAAGACTATGATAATCTTTTTGTGCAAATGATTGCAATCAGGATGTGATTTTTAGCTGACTTTCTCAACCTTTCATGAACTTAGGGGAACTTAAAATTAACAACTATTTAATAAAAGTAACAGATGCACATGGGTGTCAAATAAGGAAACTTTCTTTGAATTTTCCCAAGGAGATTTATGATTACTTCATCACAGGCTGGAAGGGACACCTAGAACTAAATTGGCCCAAGCCTCCTCCTACTCAAAGCAGTGTCAGCTACAGAGGGTTATGGAGGGCCATAACCAGGCGAATTCTCAGTATTTCAAAGGACAGAGCCTCCAGAACCTCTCACTGCACCTGTTCCAATATTCTACCTGCCTCACAGGAAAAAAAGGAATTTAAAATTTTAAATAAATTTTTCTTTGTATTTCAATTTCTACCTGATGTCCTATCACTGATAATAGTCTGACTGTGTCTGCTTTACACTAGTCCAGGAGGTAGTTTTTATGCATATGGATAATATCCCCCTTCCAGCTTTCTCTTCTCCAACCTAAACAATCCCAGAACTAGCAGCCTTGCCTTGTACGTGGGATGCTGCTGAACCATCTTTAAGGTAGTTGATTAGACCTGATTTGGATGTCCTTTCCTCCTTTCTACTAGGGAGCCCATTGCTGGACCCAGTATTCCAGACATGGCCTCAACAGCCCTGAGTAGAAAGGAATTATGAACTCCATTGACCTTCTGGCAATATTTCCTAAAGCAGCATAGGAGGCTGCTGGCCCTCTTTGCACAAGGGCACAGCACTAACTCATGTTCAACCTGATGTTCACCAGAACCCCCAAGATCCTCTTCTGCAGAGCTGATGCCCCAGCAGGGACTAGTGTAGAGAGAGGTTTAATCCTCCTTACATTTTGGACTTTGAAACACCAGTTAGAAAAACAGAGAAAAATCACTTCTAGAGCTACGCTCACAAGATGTACATTGCCATGCACCCCTGAGCTCCTCACACAAGTTTTGTTTCATGCAAAAAAAGCCACTGCCAACATATATATATATATATATATCAGACTGTCACAGAGACACTGCCAGTTCTGGTCTCAGTGTGCCAAGTGCACACATTATGTAAGCATATCAAGTGCCTGAGACTATGTAAGGACATTTACGAAAGTGTGTGCACAGTTGTGCAGACGTGTATCTTAAAATACATTTCTGAGTTATCTCTCTGTTGACATCCCAGACTCAGTGGACTCCACTTATAAAACCAGCTGATGAAACCCCATTTGATGAACTATAAAAGATCACCACTCTATCATTCCATAAAGCAGACTCCCTTCCATAACAGAGATTCACATCTTTTTCCCCCTCATCTTCTTACGGTTACAAATATTTTTCCTGTCTTTTTCTTTGGAAAAAATCATGCTGACTCATTTTCTTGTTGCTGTACTTTCTCCAGTTTTGACCATGACAACTAATACTATAAGGATGAACAATATAAATACTTAAGAGATTTTTAATTTCTGCTACATTATATAGAAGAAAATGTGATGAAAGGACTGAAACTTTACTCACCTTCTTCAGAAGACAGCTCATTAAAAATCACTAACAACTTTTAGTGTAAGAGCAGGAATTGACCTAAAGTCCTGAGAAAACCAACACTGAAAGGAGGATATACTTTGACTTGCATTCCTAAAGGAACATTAATTAGAATTAGGATATTTCAATTTAGATTATTTTTATTTCTAATCTTTATTCCCCTCTGGTAACATCTCACTACTTCTATAAGAAAAAGATATCAGAGCAAGTAAAGAAGAGGATGTAGTATCTATGAGGCCCTATTAAGTTGGAGACTTAATTTGAAATTTCGTTTTTCCGTAATATTTTATTAGTAAATAGGTTTTTAAATACATCACAGCATAAAGATGTCCTTATTCAATCTCAGCATGTTTTGAGTAAAAGATCTTAATGTTTAGAGAAATCACATTTGTCAGATAGTGTTCACATGCAGCCTTTACTTACTGAGTGCTGTCAAAACAACCTGTTTTTTTATCTTTGCTTATTTCTTAACGAAATAGCTGCTACCAGCAGCTGTCAGGTTTGAGCTAGATGGGGTGATATGGTCTAACCCAGTGTGGACTTTATAACATTTTATGTTTCCTTGCTACTTCATCTCTTTTTCATCATCTCCTTTGTCTTTCTTTCTCTCAGTTTTTAAAACATAAGCGTGACTTTCACTTCCTCTGATTCTACAGCTGAATCTGCTTTTGTTGGCATATCAGTGTAGCCTTTTTCTACAGGTACAGTTGCAGCCCTCTCTTCTTGTTCACATTACATCACTGTCCTGCTCTGATGTCTGTCTAATATTCCAGAAATTATATGCCCATGACCAATGTATTTTTTGGTCCTCATGACTTCTATCCTGCTCAGTTTCTAATGCATTATCTCCACTTCAGTATTTCCTTCCCTTTCCACAATTTCCAGATTTCTTCCAAGAGCTCACTTCTCCAGCATAGAGGATTTGCTTTTGTTTTTTTCTTTCCAAGTCTTTGCATCTTTCCTATTTGTTGCCTTGCTTAGTCTTGTAGGACAAGTGAATTACAAAAGGGAATTCTTCTTATTGTCCAAGTCAGATGTGTATTTAAGAGTCTCACATGCACTAGTGCCAAGAGGAGCTGGACTAGGTGATTTCCAGGTGATTGCCAGAGGCCCTTCTAACCCTAACAATTCCATGATTCTGTGAAATCCTGGTATATTCAAAGAGGAACAGTATAACATTAAGGTGTCTGCTAATTTTCCAAGGAAAACAGCACAAAGAAGAGAACTGAACTTAGTATTCTCTTAAGACACTGACACCAACTTCTCAATAGTAAGAGTGCCATGCAATACCTCAGGTAGATCACTTAGAGACTAACTGAACATTACTGATGACCTTAATTAATAGAATGCTGTTCCCTCATGAAATGTTGTAGTCTGGTAACATAAACAGCTACTTGCTATTATTATTTCTGGGTGGAAAAGCAACACATTTTCTTTAATAAGTTTTGGAAGACAGAACTTGTCATGTTACCCAGTGCAGTGTTGTGCATTTTGAACTAAACCAGTGAACTAAGTAAGCCTTCATCCCATATGCTGAATAACAGTGGTTTCTGAGCAGCACACTACCCTCCTGACTAATACTAAGGATGATTTAATGCATTCCTGTCCCTAAGCATTTTTCTTCCTGATACCATTTCTTCCTATCCAATTAGATTCCTATTCCAGATCCTATTTCATACACGCTTATATCAGTCTTTTTGCCAAAATGAAGACTAAATGTCTAAGACTATTTATTACTCCTCTCCTTCTATTTCTTTTTTGCTTTCTTTTAATCTTCATCTTCCACAAATACATAAAAAAAGTTAATGTCTCATATGGCTTTCCTCAGCTACAGAAGGGTGGGGATGCAAAGCATATCCTGCAAATTGTGTGTCAAACCAAACCAGTAATTTCCACATAGTTTCCAACACCTACCAGTTGTTATGGATATCACAGTATTATCAGAGTTATTTAAAACAGTTTTAGATTAGCCAAATGTCAATCTCGCAGCAACTGCACAACCTTCAGGACATCTTTGTGCATATGACAGACTTCCAGCTGCGAAATGATTGCTTAAAAAACCCACGTACTTTCTAAACGAGCATGTACCAATTGTTTTCTTTACAGGGGAAAAATATTTAAAAGTTACAAAATAGGTTCAGCTATTCAAATGTATTATTTCAGCTCATATTACTTTTTCTTTTGAGTCTGAAAGCAAAAACAATAAATTTCCCTACTGTTTTCACATTTTCAATGTACTGTCATTGCTGTTTTTTTAAAAGTTCCCACTGACTTAAGTATTTTTAAAGCATGTAATTTGTTTGAGGAACAAATCAGAGGTCACAAAACCAACTTAAGTGACTTTGCACAAAGTCTTACTTGAAAATAGTGACAATTCTACTAAAATATCCAATCAGTACCCTCTTCTGTTTGGTTTGTTAGTTCGGGCTCCCCTTATACACCAAGCCTATAACAGATTTCTTTATATATTACAGTGATGAAAAGAAATTCAATGGGCAGAGCTACAAAAAAAGGTGTTTTCTTTTTCTAGTGGTGCAAAATAGCTCATGGTAGATAAGACAGATGCAGAAAGTTCTGACAAAGTGTAATCAGAAAGACATGACTCAGGGGGTACATGATAAATACAAATGCCCCAGTCACCATACTGTGAAGAACCCACATGGAATTAGCTGCACGAATTCCCATTTTTTAGGAAACAGCTATTTACGCTGGTTGATCTTGCACTGAGGCATAGTCTCAAGTATGTGATAATACATTCTGTCACCATGGAAAGGAATGTACATAATGTAATACCAAAGAATAAATTAGAACATTATATGCTGGCAAAGCTTTCATTCTTATTTCAACACAAACAAGGGTTTAAAAACGTGTAGAAGGTAAACACAAGTTCTCAGAGTGGTTTTTGTATTCCACTCACTCTGTTTGCACCTAATTTTGGTTTAATTTTGTTGAGTCTCTAGTTGAACTGAGCTAGTTGTGTCTTAACTATTCAATTATGTATACTCAATGAAAGACTGGACAGAAAGCTATTACTACTTCACCCTTGGAGGGCATGACTTCCCCCTTGATCTGTAGTGATAAGCAGTAAAATCCTGTTAGTCTCACATAAAAGCATCCAGTGAAATCAGAAGGATATGTTCTTAGTGAGGGGACCAGAATTTGATACAAAACTGTACTATTTTAAGGATATAGACATTCTGCAAAATTTGTGGTCATATACCCCTACGCCTAAAACAGAAAGATAAGTTAATGCAAACTCTCAGGCAAAGCATTATGTAGTACTTAACAAAGATTTGCACATGAATATGGCTTTAATTAAAGATAAGTTGCCTCCTACCCAGAAATTGCTGCTAGTTTTTGATGAGCCTGATAGGCCATCTCACATCCTCGGGTTCGAGTTTTGTGCAATTCTGCATGCAGAGAAGGACAGGTGACTGAGACATCCCCAATAGAAATGACCAGCTCCCGATAGAGAGCCACCTGGGTATTGAACTCCTGGACAAGCTGAAAAACAAAAACAATTTACATGCATGAGAATTTTTAACTACATTGGTAAAAACAATCCAGTTTTTTAAAAACATGCCCAATCTAGGGCTTGTTCCTGCTTCTCACAATTTCGTACCACACAGGATCAAGAGCACACGATTCAGTAAACAACTAGAGCCTCCATAGCAGCTGCTTCTTCTGTGAGCTATAAATGTTCATCTGTAGGAAAGTAGTGTTTCTGCTTTTAATATCTGAAAGTGTTTGAGTTATTAGTATTAAATATTAAGCAGACAAAAAAAACATCTGCTTTACTAGTAGCATGAGGTTATTTTTTGCTATCATGAAAGGCAAAAATATCTCCAGAAATTACTGCCTATGCTTCTCCTGCTTCCTGATTAACAGCATGTTCAGGGACTGGAATGCAGTATTTGCTTTTAAATTGGCAATTTTGCTAATTTATTTTGTAATTATTTCTGTTCTGTCACTTTCCTTCAACCCAGATTTCTGACTTAAAACTCATCTGCTGTTACTGACTGAGAAGATGTACCAGATAGGCACTTTCCTGTTAAAATTCCAGAAAGCACCTTTTCTAAAGTGCATGTGGGAAAAAGAAACAAATCATTAAAAAAACACTACAACCTGTACAGAAATCCAATATCCAGCAGATACATACAGATTTTATTGGATAAATGGATAATTTTAGTGTTATGGAAAGATCATTATTGTTTAGTTCCACTGATCACGTACATGGAATGATATTTTAAAGAAATGAAGCATTTGCTGTCTTCTGAACGAATGCATATAAGACCATTTGCTCCACATGGTGGTGGGGGTGGAAGGATTAGAGTAATAGAACAGAATATTTATTTATCTGTGTTTTGACCTCAATTCCAAACTATATAAAAACAGACAAGAGTAATTGCTCGTAATTCTGCAGTCATCATTACCACCAGAAGTTCAACATACCAAACATAAAAACATACTGAGAACCTGGAGTCTATCAGAGCTACCAATTTTTAAAGTCAAGTCCTCAAATTCTCATGCTCAGGAAATAAACGAGTCACTTCTGCAGTATTATATTCATACCCTTGATGCATCCCACTGCAATTAACTGTATAGCTGAGAACTGGTATCAAAAATAGTTTTGACCATGCTTTCTGAAATTTCATTTTAAGAATAGCAAATATGTTCCTCTGCTTCAGAAGCAGCAAGTCAACCCAAGTGCACTTCAATACATCTGCACCCTCCCACACCCAGATCCCAAACAAACCCAAAAGCACACACCAAACAATGCCCTAGGCACAATATTCGCTAAACAAGTCCTCAACTTTTATCATTCTGTAGCTTTAGAGAATGCATGAAGGCAATGGAGAGGAAAAAAATTGTACTGGGTTGTGTCATAGTGTGATTATTCTGCAATGGGAAGAAAAATGTCGCATCCTGCAACTGGTAACTGGTTGCACCAGACCCATTTTGCCAGTTCTCACCTGTTTAAACAGACTCATCCAGCCACCCTACCACTGCCCAGGAAAACAAAACCACACATATGTTGCTAAATCGAGACACAGAAGAAGAAAAAAAACACACTGATTTTACCTCCCAAACCCTATCACAACTTGATAGTCCACCTATAAAACAGAGTTTATTTCTAATCGGTCAATTCTAAAAACTTCTCTGCAACTAACATTATGCTGTTGAGAATAAGAAAACAGGCAGAACATACTAAGATCCACTTGTTGGGTATATTTATAGAGCTACTGTGGCAGCTTTTGTTCCTCCATGCACTGGGAATTGCTCCCAATCTTGAAGCATCAGAGCAGATAATCTGCCAGGACATTTTTCAGCACCAGAGGAAAAAAAAAATTGCCAGAATCCAGCAGAATAGAACTAGCAGCTCCATTGCTACTGGACAGAGATTTAGCCAGGTACAGATTTAGCCAGAAAAGCAGCAGTGACTTCATTTTTTTCCTACATCTGTCACTAGCTAGAAGAGTAATTCTGGGGCCCAGTGTCAGGCTGACTGTAGCTCAAGAAGCCTGAAAGGGGGCATACGGTGCTGATTTGGAGGAAAGTGTCAGAATCCAAGCATTTTGAACATGACTGAGGAAAAATCTCATACCAGAATGTGACAGTCCATAATAACACAGACACAGGTGTTTCACCTGAGGTTTTACAACTGCAACCAGCTCTCTGGGAAGACCGGTAACAGGTACCATATATATCAGGAACAGCATTTCAGGGCCTCTAATTCTGGGTCTCCTTATTTTTTAAATAGGATACCCTAATGCCCTAAGGATATTAAGGCAAACATGCGGTTGCTGCACAAGATAGCAAGTAGTGCAGTGATTCATTGGAGGCAACTATTTACCCATTCAGGCTTCAGTGCGCCCAAGCCTGGGTACAGATTTGGACGGGTCTACCAAAAAAGCAACTCCAGCTGCTTTGCGGTGTGTGTAGTGGGGCGAGGACTCCTGCTCCCTCAGGACTGTCCAGGCGCTGGCTCCGCTCCCTGTCCCGCAGCCGGCTCCCGCAAGTCTCCTCGCACCTCCCGGCTCCGCTTTGGAACCGCGGCGAGTTGGGGCGCAGGGCAGCACCCCGGCGGGGACTGCGGTTTAAAAAACAGTGCAACTGCACGTGATGGGAATAGCCAAGGTGGCGGGAGGAACGGCACCGCTGCCTGCGCCGGGAGAGCTCGGAAAAGGTAAAAAACTACGGCAAGCCCGCCCGGGGTACCCACCATCTTACAGTCGTCCAGGGTTCTCTGGATCTGGTAGGCGCTATCGGAGCCGCTGCCCCGGCGTTCGCTGTCGCGGCCGTGCGGCGAGGTCCTGCTGCCCTGGAAGATGGAAGCGGCGGAGCGGGGGCGCTTCCTGCGCCCGCTCGGTGCAGCGCTCATGCACACGCATCCGCCGCGCGGAGCCGCCCGCGGGCGCGGGCAGCGCCTTCCCCGCCGCCGCCGCCCCGGACACGGGTGCGGGCCCGCGCCGCTCGTCGCCTCGGCCGGGCCGAAGCCGCGCCGCTCACGGCAGCGAGCGCGGCTGCTGTGGGCGATAGCCTGGCGGCTGCGGGAGAGCCCGGGGAGCGCCCTGCAGCATCGCCTCCGCTACCGCGGGGAGAGGCGGAGGGGCTGGCGCCTGCCCTCCTTTAGCAGCGTGTCAGTCCCCGCGGAACCGCCCCGCCGGTGGCATGCTCCGCCGTCCTCCTTCGCGCAGCCGGCGGGGGGAGTGGGGGGAGCGCGACCCTGCCCGCTGAGGAAGAGCGCCCATGCACCGCCCGGTCCTCCCGGCGGGGAAGCCAGACCCGCCGCGTGTGACCAGCCGCCCGTCGGGAGCGGCGCGGAAGGTTCGGAGGGGCTGGCGCCGTCAGCAGCACCGCCCCCGCGGGGCGGGAGCGCCGCGCCCGCGCCCGCCGCTCCGAGCCCGCCCGCGCCGTGAGGGGGCCGGGTCAGCGTGGCCCGGGAGCGTAGGGTACCGCCCGTCTCCCATTTGCCGAAGCTCATACCGGTCTTCAAGAGGCGTGCTTAGGCGTCGCTTTTCTTTTTAAAAACGACTTGATTCGCTGCTCAATATTTACCAAATTTAGTCAAATGTTAGATAGTGTCCCACCGAGGGACACGAAAATGGTGGAGGATTTGGAGGGGAAGCCTTGTGAGGAGCAGCTGAGGTCACTGGTTTGTTCAGCCTGGAGAAGAAAACACTGAGGGGAGACCTCACTGTGGTCTTCAACATCCTCATGAGGGGAAGCAAAGGGGCAGGTGCCTATCCCATCGCTCTCACAACCAGTGCCAGGATTTGAGGAAATGGCATGAAGCTGAGTCAGGGGAGGTTTAGGTTGGATATCAGAAAATTTTTCACCCAGAGGGTGGTGAACGCTGGAACAGGCTTGCTAGGGAAGCGTAACAGCACCGAGCCTGACAGAGTTCAAGTGTTTGAACAACACTCCAATTCATATGGTGGGATTATTGGGGTGTCCTGCACAGGGCCAGGAGCAGATTCAGTGGTCCTGATAGATTCCTTCCAACTCAGCATATTCTATGATACTATGACTTTCTTTCTGTCTGTAAAAATACTTCATATTTTGGGGCTCTAACAAAAAGTTTGGTGTTTGTGATGCAACAAGATTGTATTTGTTACTTGTAGGAAAGATTAAATAATAATTGAGTGGAGAAACTCTGTGCACCTGCAGTGCAGTTGCGGTTCACCAGGCTGATGCTCACAGTGCTCCCAGCCGTGGGCACAGCCCCTCAAATGCTGTGGGGGCTGTGGGGCTTTGCCCCTTCTGTGTCTGCAGCTCCCTTTCCCAGGGTCTCCTGGGGACTGCACTGCCCCAGCACGAGCTATGGCCTGAGCCAGCTTCAGCTTCTGCTGGTCTTGTTCCTTTCTGTACCCAGGGAGCTATGGCTGTTTAGCTCTCTTTTGGTATAATTGTATTTATTCAGGCAGCTGAATAAGAGCTTTTTTGTGTTTTGGTAATGTTCTTGAATCCAAAGCAACATTAAACACATCACACAGAGTCACCTCCATCTTGCCAGGGAGCTTGAATATGCCATCAATGGCACTCTGGCAGCTTGAGGAGCTCTTTTCAGGCTGTACTGAACATTACTGTAACACAGACAACCTAATATCCACTTCAATGTGGATATGGCCTATGAATCTACTTTGAAACTCTCTTTAGACTTTTGCTATTTTCACAAAAATGTAAGCTACTGGATATGTGGTTGTTGGATGGATTCGCAGCACTTGCAAGTGCTGTCATCACCTTAGTTAAAGCTAAAATGACCTTGTAATTGTAACTTTACTTTTGTAAACATAATACCAGCATTCTGTGCAGAAAAACTTGCAGTTTGATAGTTTTAAGGACATCACTTTATTTTCCATGGTTAAGTTAATTCTTTTATAGGAAGCAAATGCATGAAATTATTCTTTGCACCAGAACATCGTGCAGCTACAATATAGAGAAAAGACATTTCCTAACGACAAGAAAAATATTTTTAATACTGGTAAAAAGCAAAATGAACACATCTTCTCCTCACATCTATATAGGTAAGGGAAAATAAATTTGTAAAGGGAAATTAAATATAACACTGTGCTATACCAGTGCTAGTGTTTATTTGTTGCTTAAGGATCATTTTAGTCAAATGTTGTAGTATTTTTTCAGTCTATTTGTAGTCTTATTAAGTGCTACTGCAATAGCAGTAATGAAAGAATGCTAATACTAAACCAAACAACAATAACAATAAATCTATCAAAGAGTCCAGCATGTTTACTTTTATGTTACCTGTCTTGGCTGAAGCTCTGGTCCCCTGAAATCAGCACCCAAGTCCCACTAGCTTTTAAGAAAGATTAGAATTTAGTTCCTGGTGATATCTCTGCCCTGTATAAAGCTGAGTCACAGCTGAGTTTTGTCTGTCAGCCAGCATCTGGAACATTTTTGAAGTTCTAGAGTCTTACTTCACTTCACATGGTGTATTCAATATGTCCACATTTGGAAGTGGATATGGTGACTCTATAATTTGTAAGACTCCATGTTTTCATAATTGTTCTGGCTGACCTCTGGAATGTGGTGAATTTGATGGTACTTCATCAGCATAACCCAGGATTTTGTTGGAGAAACATATAAGTGATAAGTATCTGGAGTGACAAGTATCATCTCAGTTTGGGATGCATAAGAAACAATGATTTTTGTAGGCATCCCGGGAATGAGGATGGGGGAAAGAGCTCCAAGCTAAGCCACCCAAGGCTGTTGCAGGGTAGGCAGTGGAAGCAACAAGAAACAGCAATGTTTGAAAATATATATCACCAGGAAACAAATGCTCTCTCTTGAAAGCAGATGCATGTATGTTGAAAACTTTCTTGAAGAGAGAGACATGATTCTTTCTTCTTGTCTGAACTAGTGTTTCTGTCATCTTTTCCTTGCTCTAGCTTCATCTCCTGATGTTTAAAGGATTGCAGGAAGCAGGGACTTGTTTCTCCCTCCTATGGCATTCTCTCAAGACCACAGGCAGGTGACCTTGAAGTAAGTTCAGAAAGTGCATGGCCTGTTATAGTCAAATTCTTTGCAGCTCTATAGCTCATAATGAACCAAAAGTGTATATGCGGGCTTTCCTCTGCCTAGCCTGTATGGTAATTCCAAAACATCAACTGAGATGAATTGTTTTTAACTTGTGGGTTTCTCTTATTCCATTTTGTTGTAATCTTTGTCCATTTATTGCTCTGGTGGTTGGCTTCTGATGATATTTCTCAAGGGAGTATAGAATGTAATGGACTAGATAAGTTATGACAGAGAGACTGAATTTCTGAGAAATGTGAGGAAATATCCTTGTAGGGCGAAAAAAAAGGGAAAAAGATATGTAAAATTTAGGAGGAAAAAAGGCCATTTCTCTAGATACAGATACATAGAGAGAAGAGGAAAACAAGAAGATACCGGATACTGAAGAAAAAAAGAGAAAGTATTTCTGCATGATCTTCATAAGACAGAAAAATAAACTAGAAGTTTTAGAGTTAAATTGAAAATGAAAACAAAAAATTATACACTTTTCTACATTTCTATGAAATTTTTATTTTTAAAGAAATTCTGTCTTTCTAAAGACATTTAAGACAGTGCACAGATTTATACTCTGAAAATGTGGGGTGAGATCAGTGTCTGGAGATAAAGCACTTGATTTTTGCACCAGGCTTCCTATGGAGTAAAACTGCTTAACTATCACAAATAAAAATTTAATAATATATAATAATTCATTTGAAAATCACCACTTTAATGGCCATTTCGTTTTTATAAATAATTTCATAAGACTGGGGAGTTAGGGAAAGGAGTGCCACAAGAGGGACTATTCCATACTTACTCCATAAAGTCTTTTATGTATTCCTGACTTCAGAGGTCCTCCAGCAGACACAGCTCCCAGTACTCTTTCTCTTTAGCCTGTGCTCAGTGCAATGCTTATCAAGTAAAGTTATTTTGTAGCAAAGTTTACAAACATTAGTGTATTTTCAGTAGTACTACTTTAATAGCAAGATATAGAAAAATATATTATTCAGTTCCTTTAGAAGTGCGTGTTTTTTGACTACAGGTGCATTTTGAATCTAAAAACAATTTATATAGATACCCTTCAAATCAAAAAAATATATTTGTGTTGATAAATTTATAATCAGTCAATTCCACAAACACAGACAGTCTGTCGTTTAACTTGTGAAGAAGACAGGAACACTTTCCCAAGTTCTGTAGTCTTAAAAGTCTCAATAATTCTAAGTTCACTTAGGAAGCTTATGTCCATGCAGTGTATTATCAGTGGAGATGCTGAGGAAAAGGCTTACTTTGCTTGCTGTCAAATTTTTATAAAATGTAATCACCAGGGAGACTGTAGCTGTCAGCCCAGTACAGGCATGTTGCTCTTGGTTAGGAATGCATGAAACAACATGCTTAAGCTAGCAAAAATGTAAAAATGGCTAAGTCTGCTTTACTTGCCTTCTCTGTAAGTATTGCAAAAGATTGTTCGTAATATTTGTCATGCCTTGAGGATTCTAGAAATTATTATGGTAAGATATTTGGCACTTAATAACTATTGCATTCTTTAAACCAGAAAATGAAAGAAATTCAAAATGGGATAATCCACGATAGTGTTCCCATCTTCTCTAGTTCTTTAGCACTTATATTTACATATGTAATTCCAACATAAGCTTACACTGTAGGAACAGTCTGTGGGAAAATATCTGTGGGAACACTCAGGAAGGTAACCAATTAAATTTTTCAAATTTATCTGCATTTGCCCAGCACTATATAGGATTTAATTACAATGAAGTCTAAGAAAAAGGCCCATAGAACCAGATACCTTTTGCTTTCACCTCTATATTTTTTTAAAAACACAATATCATTAATAACATAATGTTAAGGCCATCGGCACTTCTCTTATTAATAGGGTGCAAAAAAGCCTTCTTTAAAAACCCAAACATTAGCACAGAAAATGTTCAAACTGCAGAAAGGAAAAATCATTTCTGAAATGAAAGAGGTTAAGATGAGTTTCTCATTCTGAAATTATGAAAGCAAATTATTTACTTTTAGCTCTAATGTAGTCAATGCAATAGAGAATGACTATAAATAGTGTAGACGATGCAATAAATTAATACAATTTTGCCTTAATATTACCTAATTTTTTATTATCGTAGAAAATCTGACATAAAACAAAGCCACCCAAGAAATGGAAGATAAAAGAGACCACTAATCTTCCTGTAAAAGTCTTTAAAAATCCAAGAGAAAATATCTTTAGTGTCATAACACACAAAGCCCAAAATTATTAAAAGATATGTGTAAGAACTAACAATTAAAAGCTAAGTTTAATGATATTATTAAAATCCCTTAAGAGTCACAACTCTCATGACAATTTAATAAAAGACTGCAGAATAAAATATTTTAATAAAGTCTTACAATGAATCTGTACATTATTAATCAACTGAAGATTAAACTCAAAGTGAAAGATTACTGTTATTAAAGAAGAATAGAAAGAGATATGAAAAAGAAAACACAATGGATTTGTGAGGAGCTGTTAGAGTGAGACTAAGAGAATAGAGCTTTAGGCAAATGGATGTTTAAGTAATTAAAGTCTTTAGATGTATCAGTGCTCTACTACTTAGAAAATGCAATGTTTGGTATATAGTGGTCTAGAGAGTACTTGATGAATACAATAAGAGAAATATGTGGGGTTTGTGTTTTTATATTAAGTGTATAAACTGCAGTAATTTATGCATTCAGGGAACATATACTCAATTCAAAAAACTAAGTATGGTCGTTTGAGAATCTGAGAGTATAAATACTAGACCCAAGTACATTTCTTCTTGCTTATGTCTACAGGAAAAAAGCCTGGATCAATACAGAGGTCCTCTACTGCATCTTCAGAAACATTATAATAAGTCCTGTACTTTATAAAAGTGGAAGAGATGGCAAAATTTGTGCTCATTGTCATGTCCATGGCTATTCTGTAGTGGTTTCTAGAAATAAAAGGCCTATACAAAATCTCTGGTTTATTCAGTGTAAGAAATGGTCTTACCACTGTCTGCCCTGCCTCCTGGTCACACAGTCCCAGAGCTCAGGAATGGAACAGCACACAGCATAAACTATGCCTACAAGAGGAAGCTTGCAGGTAGGCTACATGTTTACATTTTTAAAATAAATAGTAGTTTTATAAATTTTTTACTGTTCTCTTTCAAGATTTTTAAAAGCAAAAGTCAAATAACGTTTAAAAAAGGACGTATATTTTCAGATAACAAAAGCAAGTCAAGGATAGTAAAACTTTGCTACTGTATCTAATGTAAATATAGCACAAGAATTGTGCTGTTACAGGGAATAATCCAAATGTATGTAATGTCTCAGAGAAAGTGATCTAATGAAAGTCTGGACACTAAATCAGACTGGACACTCAGGCTTAGTAATTTTGACAAATTTCTATTTATGTTATGCGAAGATGAGACTACAACTCAAAATAGGTAAACTCATTGGAAGCAACAGTGCTTTGAAATCTTTTCTACTTGTCATCTGAATTTAGCCTTGTGAAACAGCCTTTATGGTTCAGTTTGTATCTCTACTCCTCCGCTCTTCCTAATAACTATTCTCTAGCTACATTTTAAAGATCTTGTAGCCCTACAAACTAATATTTTACATCAATTTCAGTTATTCTGTCATGTTTGTTACCTGGTTGGAAGAGGTTTTGAAGTGATCATTACTCAACTTTGGAATTAATGTGTTCTTGAAATGAACAGAAATGGATCAGATCCTGTTAAGAACTATCATCTGGACTGTTACGCTGCTAGTTAAATACCCATTTGAAAGATTTGTTTTAATAATCATATTTTCATAATTTCTTTAAATGAAAGCTTAGATCTCATGGGAAATGATGCTCTTTCCATGTAAGTGTCATTATGGCACACCACCATAACTTAATCTTAGTTCATTTTTACATGAAAAAGCAGTTTGGATTGAAGCAACTGACCAGTGGGGATTCCACGGGGGAAAGCTGAGCTCTTTTTGGCCTTGTTGTTCTAACTAACTGCCTTCAAATCAAGACTTTCTTGATTAGAATACATATTGCCAAATGCTTTTGTTGTACTTGTCCTTAATCAGTCATCAATCGTCTTTTATTAAGCTCATCAACCAGCAGAATTGACATTTTTTTAATACATGGGTAAAATTTTCAACACGCGGAGCAAAACCTGTAATTGTTCTTGATGAACACCATGTATTTCTGAGAATCTGGCTGTGCATTGTGACATACAAGGACAGTAATGGGGACTTTTCTTTCTTGTTTGCCTAACTTTGAGATATTACATTATTCTTTCAAAAATCTAGAAAAACTTTGAGGCCCACTGATGGTATTGCCTGGTGTTATTCCAATGACAGTCACTTGAAGCAGGGAGAATTTTAAGGAAAACTAGAACTGAATAAACTAGGGAATTTCAGAAAAATACAATATGAAAATTAAATAAAATTTAAAAAAACTCAACCCCAGCCAACCAACCAAAAACCCCCAAACCAACAACAACAAAAAAAACCCACCCAATCCAAAACAAACAAACCCAAACCGTACATATCATCCATGTGAAAGCAAATAAAAGATTCTCTCTATGCCCCCCTCCACATTATATTAGTATGGTGAAATGGTGGCTTCTCAGAAATACTCTCCAATACTCTCCAGAATTTCCAGTTGTGTTGCTTCATTATATGCACAAGTCTCCAAACTTTACTCAGTTGAAGATTGCTTATATTTTATCCCTTTACCTATGTAGAAAGGTTGTTAATCATTATTGTGGGTGTGCTGGTTTGCTGGTGTAGGCTTCTGGATTTACCTTTGTGGTTGGTTATTGAGATGTGGAGAAATTTGTAATGAGAAAAGCATCCTTCTGTTTGTGGTGGCAGGTGCATTTGTTGGAAACTGAGAAACATGTGGATGAAGGCTCTGCCTGGCAACTTCTTTCTCCTCTAATTCCTCCTTCTCCTTTCTTCTTTGCAGGTGATGGAAACAAAAAGAACCCTTTCTAATAATTCTTCATTGAGCTTTGTATGATAATGAATTAAATATCCCTGTAAGAATCAAGGAGTTATTAAACACAAGTATGAGTTCAGAAGAGGTAGGGTTTAGGGAGACATACTCACTAAGATCATTGTTTCTGACAATGTATTTCAAAGGAGAAAAAAGAAAAAGCAAAGCATCTTAAGCTTGAATGAGTCTTCCTTAGATTGGGAAAAGGACATAGCATATGGGAGGACCTGAAGTGATTCAGAAACATATAGCACATGCTTTTCTTGAAATTTGTTTTTAAAATCCTGAATGAGGCTGTTGTGCTGTCAGTAAAGAGCTAAAGATCTGAGAATGTATGACTATTCTTCTGAAAATATAGGACTGAATTACTGTATAGAGGCAAAGAATTAAGTCCTTGGTTCCAATATTATTTTATGGACTTGCATTTTCTTTGTTCTGTCTTTTTTGTCTGTTCTTTTTAACTTTGTCCTTTTGTTTCTTTGCTTTATGTTCTTCACAGTTTATGTCATATATTTTTAATTGGCCTGTTCTCATCTTCTTTTTTTTCACTATTTTTGCATTATCCTTCCATTAAATGTTTTGTACTTATTTTTCTGGTTTTGTTTCTCACTCATTTCTCTGTTTTCCATACTTACATTTGTTTTTTCTATGTGATCAAAGAACAGTTTTGTATTTTGTTCTTTTAGATAACAAGGGAAACTATAGTTTTGAGATTAGCACATCACACCTCCAAGTATGAGCAAATTTCAAAGCTTACCCTACACAGGCTAAAACTTATGATGAGAGAGGAAGATTTATTATACAAATTAACTTCAAAAATTACATTAAAAATTCATATATAAACCCAGACTACACTACATGACAGACTTATGGGACCAGAATCCTAGTCCTGTCTTTGTTCACCACAGGTAACCACAGAGGACTGGAGAAATCCAGTGAAATATATGCTACGTATATGTAGGATCTATATAATATTGGTTAATATTTGCCTATATATTATTTCTTCACCTTGTCTCTGGGGAGAGCTACAGTTAAGGGAGGAAAAAACAGTTCAAACAACAGCTCCATGTGTAATCAGTGGGTTACTCTTAACACAGGCTAATGTGAGTGGGGCTCAGCAGATGCCTGCTGAGAATCCAGCTCTCAGTGTTCAGTGTTTTCCATGTTCCCCAGATGGTGGTATTGGGAATTTACTTATTAATTTAGATGGCACAAATGTGAAAGGACAGCTACTGGAACTCAGCTGAGAATTCATTGTGATCCTGACAAGTTGAAGATACCATCTTAAAAAAAGTTGTGAAATCTTGTAAGGGAATGTTTAAGTTACTGCACTTTGGTAGAAGTTATTCATCAAGGGGTAGGTAAAGCCCTGCAGAAAAAGAGAAAATTCATATTTTGCCTGTAACCTTTTTCTATTTTACCTTCCATTTCTATTTATAGAACACCTGCTATTGACATTTGAAAGAGAATATAGTGTTCTAAACATTCTGATCTGTTTTGTTTGTAAATATTTTCAGTTATTTTGAGGAAATGCCAAATGAAATCTTTACCAAAACATCAATCAAAAGGATGCTAAAAGTATAGATAAGCAGCATGAAGAGTATGACAAATGGCCCTGGTGGGTTTGTTGTTGTTGTTGTTGTTGTTGTTGTTGTTGTTGTTTTTCTTGTAGACTTGCAATAGATATAAAAAGTTTGATTCCCTGAATCCACTTACTGGTTTTAGATTCCCTGAATGCACATACTGGTTTTAGAGAGATGGGTTAAATTCATCAGCTTTATGTGTAGCGACAGCACATGATTCCTGCAATGTACTTCCCATTTGCTGTCTTCAGTAAGGAAATCTAAGTTGAATTTCATAATATGTGTGGTTTGTTGGTTTATTCCAGGTGTGTGGCTTCATCTGTAGCTTTCGTAAGTTGTCTCAAACATAACCCTATATTCTTACCTTTAATGCAGTCTATGGTATTTTCTGTGTCAATACAGCCTAATTGCTTCACATGATGGGTAGAAAATATATTGTTTTTAACTAGTGGTCTCTCAAAATAGCCCTTGTCACAGCAGGACAAGCATACAATTTGTACAGTAGCAGCATCTTGGTAGCTCTTCCAGTTTTCAGGAACAATTACTTCAGGGAAGACATCCAAGACCATTTGAATCTATCTAAGATTTTTGCTTTGGCCTATAATCTTCTTTGGAATGAACAAGCAAACCATATAAAGTGTGCTTTTGTGCAGAAATACTTTTTAATAAACAGAGTAATTAAGTCTTAGTTGTAACAGACTTTGCTTTAATTGTAGGCAGAAAGTGTTCAGATTCACAAATGAGAATTTGACAAATAGCAACCAACAGAACTGGCTGTTGAGAACAGCAGTGCAGTAACCCAGGAAATGATAAAGCATAAGTTAGTTTGTTTGGCAATGACATATGTAAGTAAACCAGCCTTTAGATTTGTGAAACACAAAAGTCCATGTCAATAATACCGGGACAGGCTCCCCTGGGAGGTGGTCGCACATCAAGCCTGACAGTTCAAGAAGTGCTTCAACAAGGCTGCCAGGCATGGGTGAGACTCTTGGGGTTTCCTGTGCAGGGCCAGGAGCTGGGCTCAGTTATCCTGATGGATCCCTTCCACCTTAGCACATTATATGATTCTATGCATACTGGGCCACAAAGCAGCTCCATATCCTTGGATGTAGAGTTTTATAAGATCTGTACCTTGACTTCACATCTGAGCATGAATTTAGGTGGTGGGAAGCCCTAAGTACTCCTATATTCTCTATTATTCTAGTTGCAATTAACTGTACTGTGTTAACATTATGGTCCTGGGATTCTCCTGCTTTTTTAAAGCAGTTTATATTTATTTTTAGCAGGAATATTTGAATTAGTTTACCTGTCTATCTTGGGATGAGATCTGCACTGTCTCCTAATACAACTTGACTTACTTCAGTAAACTTGGACCACAGAGGAATGTAGTCTATTATTTATGTATTTTTTCAGTTTAATTATTAATGGAACATTATGCAAGTGGTTCTATGAATTGATTACCCTTAAAAACCATAGAATCATAGAATATCCTGAGCTGAAAGGGGCCCATAAGATCTCATAATGATCACTGAGTCCAACTCCTGACCCTACACAAAGCAACCCCAAAAATCACACCTTGTGTGATCATGCCTGAGAGGCTTGCCAAATGCTTCTTAAGTTCTGGCAGGTTTGTTGATGTGACCACTACCCTGAGGAGCCTGTTCCACTGCTTGAACATCCCCTGGATGAAGAACCTTTTCCTGATATCTAACCTAAACCTCTCCTGACACAGCTTGATGACATTCCCTCAGGTCCTGTCACAGCTTGCCAGAGATAAGAGATCAGTGCCTGCCCCTCCTCTTCCCCTCAGGAGGAAGTTGTGACTGCAATGGTGTCTCCCCTCAGTCCCCTCCAGGCTGAACAGACCAAGTGACCTCAGCCACTCCTCATCCTGCTTCCCCTCAGTGCCCTTCACCCCTCCATGCCCTCGCTGGACCCTCTCCAGTACTGTCCTTCTTACACTGGAGCACCCAGAGCTGCCCCCAGCACTGGAGGTGAGGCTGCCCCAGTGCAGAGCAGAGCAGGACAATCCCCTCCCTTGCCTGGCTGGTGATGCTGTCCCTGATGCCCCACAGGACACGGGTGGCCCTCCTGGCTGCCAGGGCACTGCTGGCTCATGTTCAGCTTGCCATCAGCTTGCCCAGGGCTCCTTTCCATGGCACTGCTCTCCAGCCTCTCAGTCCCAGTCTGTCTGTACATTCAGTGTTGTCCCATCCCAAGTGCAGAACCTGGTCCATGTCCTTGGTAAACTTCATATGGTTTGTGATCACCCAGCCAACATCACATCAATTGAGTCTTAAGCTCAACTATGAAAATGAGATTCAGAAATCTTGCAATTTATGCAGTTTGATTCTAAATTATTACTTCATCTGCATAATATATGAAAGCAGATAGTAAAAATCAGTATCCTGTCTGTTACTTGCTGACTTGTTGAGAGAATTTGTTGATAAGAGCATATGAATTATATGGCATAGGAATTATGTGAATAGTATATGAATTAATAGGAGGAAATTTATTCTTGACAGTTACTCATTAAACAGTTGGAGACTGTTATATGGCAGAGTAAAAGAATACAGCTTCCAATAACATTCTGTTTTATAGATGATGGGACTTTCTAATTGAAAGGTTAACATTTATAAGGATTTCTTTTTATATAATTATGTATTAGTAGCACATAATCCAATCCCTAGACCTTTAAACTTTAATTACCTATGTGGTTATTGCTCTTGAGTTTCATTGTGCATTCTTACTGTGAATAAAATATTTCTTACAAAATATCACTTTAAAATAGTCAAATTTCTCTGATATACAGCACTCATACCATTCACAGTCTACCACAGGTACATTCCTATAAGACCCATGCCTAAAACATACTGGACTAGCATGTCAAATGCTCTATACAGAGAATTATATCTCTCACAGTCTCAGAGGGGACTCTGGAGAACACAAGACAGTTTAAATTAGATCATTGGTACTCACAAGGGATGCTAAAACCCACCAAGCATTACAGTAAAACTTTGAGCTTGTTAGATTGATTGTGAAGTTGTCAGCAGTTCCTGATCTTAAACCTGCAGAAGTGTTTCTGTTGTTTACCACAGGTGAGTTTGTTTTGAACCTTTAACTGGGAGAATAGTTAAGAAAATTGCTCAGGAAATGCTTGTGGGTGAGGATGGTTCCAAGAATGGATTTAAGCACCAAGCTACAATCTGTTAATTTGATGTACGTGACTATGTGCTGTTTTCATATATTCTCAATTCTTCAGTCTTCTCTATAGGAGTCATTAACATAATTAGAATCCTTTTACCTTCCTTTTGAAGAGGAAGCATGAAACAAGCAAACAAAAAAAAGGATGATTTTGACTTTTCAAAGCTCATAAGTAAAATCCCACGTACTCTTTGCAGGTCAAAACCGACTCCCCACATGAGAACAAATTCCCCTAGTTCATTCATCTTCCAAGTTGTCTCTTGCCACTCAATCAGTCTTTCTTCCTAAGTACAATGATAGATAAAACTTTATTTTTTACTCTTGGGGAAATACCTTGGATTTATCATTTTACAGCAGGTCTTCATCACTTCTACTGTCTACTATTATTACGTGCATGGGATCAAAAAAGAAATGCTGGACTGGAATTCCCCCCTGCTTAGATAAACTTGAACTTGATTTTGTGGGTTTGCTGGTTTTGCTAAATTTCTCAAAAGCAGGAGCATAAGCTAGGTGGCTTCAGTGTTGTGGTTTGCGCTTGCCTGTTTGGTTTCCCCCTCTGGTTCAGGTTTATGGTCTAGTCCAGTGTTCGGGTATTTGTCAGTCATTGTACCCCTCCCCTGTTCCCCTAGTTACCTGTTATGTCCCCTCCTCTGGCTACCTGCCCGTCACTCGGCACCCCTGCCTCCTTTTCCAGAAGCTTCTGGCTGGGGTGTTGGGTGATTGGTTCAGGGGCCAAGGCCCCACCCGCAACCTTCTCCCGTTGGCTGTTTATGTTTGTCAGTCTTCAATGTATCTTTTGTACCCCTCTTCTGATTCGTTGTTCCTGGCTCCACCCATTCCTTATAAAACCTGAGGCATTTCCCTGCCTCGGGGCTCAGACTTCGGCTCCCCGACCCATCACTACCCCTTCCAATAAAACCTTCCTTCCCACGAAGATCTGAGTCGCCCTTTCTTCCACGCCTGCAGCCTCGGAGTTTTCCCACCTGCGACCAACTGCCCTCAAGCCTAACATCGCTTGGGCACAGGACCTGGACTTCGAGTCTGGGCAGTGCCCTATTGGCTGGAGACTGGCTGGACTCCTCTCCTAGCTTGGGCTTTTCACTCATTTCCTGGCCGCTGCTCCAGTTCTGGCGCCCAACGTGGGGCCCCTCGTCAGACAGCTCCTGACCAGCATTCCGGGTCAGTAGAGCCCAGAAGACCATCGGCCCGCGGACCCCACGGGCAGGATTACAAAATCCCTTGGTCGCAGAACTACCCCGAGGTTGAGCAGACCTCACTTTTGAGGTAGCGCTCCCCGGGGACCCCGGACGGCAGCTCCAGCACCCGGAGTCGTCCCTGCTGCAGGACCTTCTCCGCCCCGGTTTTCTGTTTGCCACCCCCCGGACTGGTGAGTGTTCCGTCTCTCTCCCTGTCGCCTCCTTTCTCCCCCGGTGTTCTGTCACCTTCCCTTTAGTGTTCCAGACAGGGGCCGGTGGGTAGCACCCTTTTTGCTTTTTCGTTTTCCTTAACTGGTGCGGGGAAGGCTTGGCTGAGGCTGCTGATTTGTAACGCCTTATAGAGCTATGGGTGCTAAGCTCTCAGCAGCCCAGAAAGGGCTCTTTTTCCAAGTTGCGGGTGTCCTTGCTGGGGGGGGTATTTCGTTTAATAAAAAGGAAGTTAAGAAATTAGTTAAATGGATCTCCTCTGAGTTCCCCGAGGTCTCCCCTGCCTTGATCCAAGACCCTGCCTTTTGGCGGAGAGTCTCTAAGAGACTCTCGGAGTTGGTTAGGTCAGGGGACGCCTCGCTCTCCCAATTGGCATTTTTGGCAGTTCAAATTAAAAACATTTTGAGAGCAAAAGGGGACTCAGAGAGACCAAAAGTTACGTTTAGTTGTCTCCCCAGTTCAAGTTCGGCTCCCTCTACCCCTAACCCTCCTCCCCATCACCCTAAAAGCAAATCCGGGATTCTGAAGGGTGCAGCTCGCCCTTCCAGCCAGGCGCAGGGGATTCAGTCGTCCCCTGGCCCCTTTCGGAATTCCCCGTCCCCCCACCCTAAGAGTCCTGGCCAGACTCCTAGGGACTCCTCATCTTCTCCTGGTTCCCCAGTCCCTGTACCGAAATCCCCAGTTTCTAGTCCCCCGTGTTCACAGTCCCCGGTTGTTGAATCCCCAAGTTCATGCTCCCCAGTTGCTAAATCCCCAGTTTATCCCCGGTTGCCTCCAATGACTCAAAATGGCTCCCAGGGAGCCCAAGATGGAGGCGACCGCATGGCTGAGTTGGTGGGAAAACCCCCTTCTTCTTCCCAGAACCCCTTCCTACAGAGTCCCAACCCTTTCCTGCCACTCAGCCACTCCCATAGTCCCGCCCTTCTACCCTGCCCCTTTTTCAGTCCCTCCTCTGTACCTCCCACTCCTCCTCCCACCTACCCACCCATTTCTCCTCCCCCGTTTCCCACCATGGCTCCTCCCCTGGCACCTCCCATGACTCCACCCCCTGTCGCTCCGCCTCCTGTCGATCACCGTGTCCCACCTCCTGACTCCGCCTCCTGGGAGGGTCCTTCAACATCGGACCTCCCTCCCCAGGTTCCCAGCCACGCCCCTGCCTCCCTCTCTTCCGGTTCCCACGCTCCCCCTTCCGGTTCCCACGGTCCGGGGTCCGGGGGGGGGGGGGGGGTCGGGAACCAGGGACCGAGGTCTGCTGCCATACCATCGGCAGCCCCGGTCGTTTACCACCCTGAGGGGGACGGTGGGGTGCGCAGGCAGTGGGTCCCCCTTAACCATACTCAAATCAAAGAGCTGGTCAAGGCCCAAAAAGACTATGGCCGGGACAACGAGTATTTCCGGGGAGTGTTGCAGGCAACACTCTCCGAGGCCGATGTCACCCTCTATGACATCCGGTGCCTCTTCACATGCCTGCTCAATCCTACCGAGCGGGCGATGTGGGAGGCCGCCTGGAAGAGGGGAGTGACAGAAGCTCTCCCGGGCCTGTGGGGTCAACCCCATACTGGGGTGGACCTCATGGGCAATGTCCTGGCTATTGACCAGCTCTTGGGGACCGGGAACTGGGAGGATGGGCACTCGCAGGCGAGTACCCTACCCCAGGAGGCGCTCCGGGTGACGGCCCGTGCGGCCGAGAAAGCGTTCCTGGCGCTGCCGGGGGCGGCCCCCTCCCTCTCATTTTCAAAGATCTTCCAGGGCGCAGAAGAGCCATTCCTCGACTTCGTTGAGAAGTTGAGGAGAGCTGTCGAGCAGCAGGTGGCCGACGAAGGTGCCCGGGAACACATCATCAGGGAGGTGGCGTCCTCCAACTGCAACACCGCGTGTAGGGACGCCATCCTTAGCCTCCCGGTGCACCCGGCCCCCTCGCTGCATGACCTGCTCGAGGTCTGCGCCCGGAAGGTCCACATTATACCAGCTAGAGAGGGAGAGAGGAGAAGACCACCACCGCCCCAAGTCGGCGCCGCAGAGGAGACGCCGGGAGACGCTTTCGCCGGAGCCACTAGCCGTCAACCCACCCCTGGAGCTACCGCTGCCACCGCACCTTGCCATCTGTGCGGCCAGCTCAGGCACTGGATGCCAGACTGCCCGTTGCGGCAGGAATTTTATGAGTTTAAGAGGGCTAAGGGACAGAGGGGGACACTCCCGCCAAAAAACTAAAAGCAGAGCGCAGTGCCCCCCTGCGCCAAGACATAAATAAGGCGGGGAATGCAACAACTCGCAGGGAGGGGAGAAATCAGGGACCGCCGCCCGCAAAATTAGACATTTCTTTACCGGACGTGACTTTTGCAAACACACTTCAAGCTAAGCCGATCCTAACCACCTTTTCTGCTTTCGGACCTTTCAGGTTGCAGCTTTCGGAGTCGCTACACCTTCAGAACTCCGATCTTCACCTCGTTGCTGTGAACCCGGAATGCCCAGGTAACTGGGGACGGATCAGATGTAAGTACGTCGTGGTCGGCGACACCAAGCACACACCACTGGCAGTGAACATCATCCCGGGTCTCTTGCCATCGGACCCGGAGATGTTCGCTGTCGGGCTGCATTGTGTCCAACCCCCTGTCTTCCTACCCAAAGGGCAGGTGATTGTGCAAGCAATCCCTGTTCCTGAAGTGACTTGGGCCATTGGTCATCCACCACCTGACCAAAGTCTTACGGTAGCATGGGCCCAAGTCTTGGGGCAAGAGAGACCACACCTTAGTTGTTATATTTCAAAAGGGGGAGAAGGCAAGCCGCTCAAAGGTTTGTTGGACACAGGGGCAGATGTGACGATCATTCCCTCTCGGGAATGGCCGTCACACTGGGAGTTGCAAAACGCGCCAGGACACATCCGCGGTGTCAGGGGTTTACAATTGGCTAAGCAATCGAAGAGCATCGTGCAAATTACGGGGCCGGACGGGCAATTTGCATCAGTGCGCCCGTTCGTTTTAGATTATACGGAGCCCTTGTGGGGGAGAGACCTCTTGGCCCAATGGGGAGCCCGAATTGACCTCCCAGTGGCTCCCCAGGTTTTTCAGGCAGCGGTCACTGATGAGCGCCCTACCTGGAAGCTGAATTGGAGATCAGATAAACCAGTACAGGTAGTACAGTGGCCGCTCAACAAACAAAAATTGGCGGCGCTCAATGAGCTCGTAAAGGAGCAGTTACTTAAGGGCAATCTGGTGGAGACCACGTCCCCGTGGAACTCCCCAGTATTTGTCATCAAAAAGCCCAACAAGGATAAGTGGCGGCTCCTTCACGACCTCCGCCAAATTAACAATATTATAGAAGACATGGGGCCTCTCCAGCCAGGGATGCCGTCCCCAACGATGCTCCCCCAAAATTGGAATTTGGCAGTTGTAGATATTAAAGATTGCTTCTTTCAAATTCCCCTACACCCGGACGATGCCCCGCGTTTTGCGTTCACGGTTCCCGCCATCAACCGTGAGTCCCCAGGCAAGCGCTACCATTGGCAGGTTCTTCCACAAGGCATGAAGAACAGCCCGGTGATCTGCCAATGGTACGTTGCTTCCCTGCTGTCCCCAATTCGCGCAGCCACAAAAGACGCAATTATCTACCATTATATGGACGATATCTTGGTGTGTGCCCCGACCACAGACCTACTTACACACGTGCTTGACCTGACAATCAATGCATTGGTTGCTGCAGGGTTTGAGCTCCAGCATGAAAAAATTCAAAGGATGCCACCCTGGAAGTACCTGGGTCTCGAGATAACCAGGCGGACCATTGTTCCCCAAAAATTGGCTATTAAAACAAACATAAAAAACCTAGCGGATGTCCACCAGCTGTGTGGGTCCTTGAATTGGGTGAGGCCTTGGCTGGGTATACCAACTGAAGACCTGGCCCCCCTTTTCAATTTATTGAAAGGGGGAGAGGAGCTTAGTTCTCCGAGGTCCCTCACCCCAGAGGCCCAAGCTGCTCTGGAGAAAATCCAAAAGTCCATCTCGGCCAGGCAGGCCCACAGATGTCACCCGGGCCTGCCATTCAAATTTGTTATTTTAGGAAGACTGCCGCACCTCCACGGGGTGATCTTTCAATGGGACAATAACATCAAGGGCAAGGACCGGGGCTTAAGGGATCCCCTCTTGATCATAGAGTGGGTGTTCCTTAGCCATCACAGGTCCAAAAGGATGACGCGGCCCGCCGAGCTGGTGGCGGAGCTGATCAGAAAAGCTAGATCAAGGATCAGGGAGCTGGCAGGTGTCGATTTTGAGTGCATTCACATCCCTCTGAAATTCGAATCGGGCCAACTAAAACAAAAAATGCTTGACCATCTCCTCGAAACCAACGAAATGTTGCAACTAGCTTTGGATAGTTACACCGGCTGGGTTGCAGTTGATCGTCCGGCCCATAAATTGTTTAACCAAGAATTTACATTATCTACAAAATCTGTTCAGAGCAGAACCCCTTTGAAGGCTCTGACCATTTTCACGGACGCGTCTGGAGCATCCCACAAGTCGGTAATGACTTGGAGGGATCCTCGAACTCAGAGGTGGGAGGCCGATGTCACTGAAGTAGAGGGCTCGCCTCAAGTTGCCAAGTTAGACGCAGTCGTCAGGGCTTTCGAGAGGTTCTCTGAACCATTCAATTTAGTTACTGATTCGGCTTATGTCGCCGGTGTGGTATCCAGAGCTGAAAATGCTATCTTGCAGGAGGTGGCAAACATCCCTTTATACAACTTGCTCTCCAAACTTGTTTATCTAGTCTCCCACCGAGAGCAACCGTTTTATGTGATGCACGTCAGGTCGCACACTGACTTGCCGGGGTTCATTGCGGAGGGCAACAGGCGTGCTGACACCCTTGCCGCTCCTGTTCAAGCCGCCCCGCTTCCTGATCTCTTTGGTCAAGCGAAGATCAGCCACCAGCGTTTCCATCAAAATGCGCCTGGTCTGGTTCGGCAATTCCATCTCACGCGCGAACAGGCCAAGGCCATTGTGGCCACATGTCCCCACTGCCAGTCCCACCAGCTCCCGACCATCCCCCTTGGAGCGAACCCCCGAGGTCTATCCAGCTGCGAGGTGTGGCAGATGGATGTCACTCATTGTCCTTCCTTTGGCCGTCTTCAATATGTTCATGTATCGGTGGATACTTTCTCCGGCGCAGTTTATGCCTCCGCCTACACAGGGGAAAGGGCAGCGGATTGTGAAAAGCATTTGCTTCAAGCATTCGCTGTCCTGGGCATCCCGAAGGTTCTTAAAACTGACAATGGCCCAGCGTATAAGTCCAGGGAGCTGCGAAGCTTCCTGCAGCAATGGGGAATAGAGCATAAGACCGGCATCCCCTATTCCCCAACAGGCCAAGCCGTGGTGGAGAGGACCCACCAGAGCCTAAAAAGAGTTTTAGAGCAACAACGCTCAGCTGTGAAGGTGGAGTCCCCCCACATCCGTCTCGCACGGGCACTTTTCACGATCAATTTCCTAAATTGTTCGTTCGAAAATTTAAATCCGCCCATAGTGCGACATTTCGGGAAGCACGAGCAGCTGCAACCCAGGGCCAGGCCTCCTGTCCTCATTAGGGATCCGGAGACCTGGAAAACGGAAGGGCCCTTTGATCTCGTGACCTGGGGAAGGGGGTACGCTTGCGTGTCCACTCCCTCGGGTCCGAAATGGATTCCATCCAAATGGGTGAAGCCCTTCCGCCCTGAGAGGGGTCCGAAACCAGAAAAGGTGAATCAAGTCAGTGAAGCGTGTTGGCGGCGGCGGCGGAAGACGTAGGAAAGGGACCACCCTGATTTCAACTTCTGTTATCCTGGACTAGACACCTCTTATTTCTGCCCCTTCTCATATTTGATCTCTGTTTGCTTTTAGTTGTTTCTCCGCCCGCATGGACCCGATGGTCATCATGGCTCTCCCGATAGTCCTCCTCGTCGGGACTCTACCACCGTCCGCGAGTCCCTGGATAGTTCCCCAGCCAAGGGCGAACGTGTGGAGAACCCTCGCTCAAGCCATGGGCCAGGAGCACATCTGCCTGGACCTGGGCTCGGCTGAGGACCTGATGTCGTCTTGCCTAGTGGGGATCCCTCTGCCTCTTTTTGAGTTTCCCTTTCTTTTTAATGTTACTTTAAGCTCCTTACTTCATCGCAACCCCCCTTTAATGGTTGACGCCCAAAACGCCTGGAGGGATGGACTCAGGAAATTGACCCCCCTGCAGTCCGACCCTCCAGAGCTTCATTTAGTTGGCTCCGCTAAGTCTTCTGTTTGTATTTGGTTTCAGTATGCCCCCCTGTTCGGTTCCTCGAAATACTCGGACATCAGACCATCTAGTCCGGAGTACCAGGCAGCGCGATGGTGCAATTTCACCATCAGATTGCCGTTGGCTTCCACCCTTGGTGTAAAACCATTAGCGCTGCCCAGAGGAATCTTTTTTATTTGCGGAGACCGGGCGTGGGCCGGCATCCCCCCTCGTCTGGCCGGAGGCGTCTGTACTTTCGGCAAGCTGACGCTGCTTTCCCCCAACGTTACCCAAATTAGAGATTGGAAGTACAAAAAATCACAGTCTGAATTGGCCGTTTCTAAAAGAGATCTCCGAGATTTTGACCCAGACTGTGATTCCAAAATCGAACATTGGGCCAGACCAAAATCGATTGCACTCACCATCTTTCTGCCATGGGTGTCAATCGCAAAGTCTCTGGGCGAATTGGGCCGCCTAGAGTGTTGGGTGGCGAAGCAAGCAAATTTTACCTCAGCTGCTTTGACTGACCTCCTCACAGACGAGGAGATAACTAGGAAGGCGACTCTACAAAATCGGGCGGCCATCGATTTCCTCCTGCTGCTTCACCACCATAGCTGCGAGGAATTCGAGGGCCTGTGCTGTTTGAATCTATCATCTAAAGCCGAAGATGCGAGGGTCTCCATACGTAAGATAAAAGAGCTCGTCCACGAGATCAAGAATGAAACATCGGACTGGCTGGGGAATCTGTTTAAAGGCTGGGGACTGTCGGGATGGGCTGGGTCCGTGCTCAGATCCGTTCTGTATGTAGTTTTAGTTGTGGCTGTAATCATTGCCGCTTGCTCCTTAATGTGGGGACTGATTAAGGGACTCTTGTTAAAGGCACCAACAATCAACGTAAATCATTTGGAGCTCCAGGAGGTCGAGGAGGACCTTGCCTCAGCGGTGGGCTCTGACAGTGCGAGCAACGGAAGTTTAGACTCTGAGACAGCACGCGAGATGACAGCCATTTAGTTTTAAAGACTCGTTTGTTCCCCCCCTTTCCTTTTTCTCTTTTTAAACAAAAAAGGGGGAGATGTTGTGGTTTGCGCTTGCCTGTTTGGTTTCCCCCTCTGGTTCAGGTTTATGGTCTAGTCCAGTGTTCGGGTATTTGTCAGTCATTGTACCCCTCCCCTGTTCCCCTAGTTACCTGTTATGTCCCCTCCTCTGGCTACCTGCCCGTCACTCGGCACCCCTGCCTCCTTTTCCAGAAGCTTCTGGCTGGGGTGTTGGGTGATTGGTTCAGGGGCCAAGGCCCCACCCGCAACCTTCTCCCGTTGGCTGTTTATGTTTGTCAGTCTTCAATGTATCTTTTGTACCCCTCTTCTGATTCGTTGTTCCTGGCTCCACCCATTCCTTATAAAACCTGAGGCATTTCCCTGCCTCGGGGCTCAGACTTCGGCTCCCCGACCCATCACTACCCCTTCCAATAAAACCTTCTTCCCCACGAAGATCTGAGTCGCCCTTTCTTCCACGCCTGCAGCCTCGGAGTTTTCTCATCTGCGACCAACTGCCCTCAAGCCTAACATCGCTTGGGCACAGGGCCTGGACTTCGAGTCTGGGCAGTGCCCTATTGGCTGGAGACCGGCTGGACTTCTCTCCTAGCCTGGGCTTTTCACTCATTTCCTGGCCGCTGCTCCAGCTTCAGAAATGTTGGCACTAATTAGGGGCAAAACTAATGATGCTTTGTATGGCTATTCAGATTTATGGGACTAAAGAGATACTACATATTTTTCATGGTTTTGTATTTCTGCTGAAACTTACAAAATGAATCTATTTTAAAAAAATATTTCTACAATTAAGGAATGTTTGCTGTAAATGTGTATATTGAAAATCTTATCATTCATCAGCCTTTTGAAGTAGTCCTTTGCTCAGCTGATAGAGAAGTAGATGGTCATCAACACTGTGAGAGTAGAAAGCATTCTAGGAAGTTCTATAGCCAGCATCATACTAGAAGGTGCTTATGCTGATATAGCAGTAACTACTTCAGGTCATCATTTAAAACATTTTTAGAAATCTAAAATCTTCTGAATATATTAATATTTAACTTTAGAAATGTGTCTTAATGATTTGGTTTGGAGCAGTTCTTCCAAAATATCTGAGTAAGAGCAAATCCAGAAGTCAGGGACTTGTAACACAAAAGGAAGCATTAAAATATAGTTCTATTAAAAGAAACGTCTGAAGAAATTAGGAATTTAAAATTAGCAAAAAAAAAAAAGAAAATCTTAATGTTTTGTCTATCAATATGTATACTGAAAATATCAGCATGTTAACACATGAACTAATCACATAGGCTAACTGCTACAGGTTATTACTGAAGTACAACAATATATTGGTATAAATCAACACATATTCTTAAAATAAATAATTTAAAAATTGGTCTATATAGGTTATAGTGTATTGGTGAGTCTTATAAGTTAAATATCTACTTTTCTGTACCTTCTCTATGTGGGGTTTTTTTGGTGATTTTTGTTGTTGGTGGGGGGGTTGTTTGGTTGGTTTTGGATTTTTTTTTCTTTTGTTTTGTTATGTTTTTTTCTTGTTTTCTCTTATTTTTTTCATTTTAAAATACCACATCTAAGACAGAAATCAAGCACATGGTCTCTGTAGAACAAATATGGTCAGAGTTAAGAATTATGCTAGGTAAAAGTACAGCAGTAATGCAATGAGACAAAAATCTTGGTAAAATCCTAAATCTGGTCTTGAAAGACCAGAATTATTTCCATTACTCAATCAAATAAGAAGAAATTTGAGAATAAATTTCTCACATTTTTATGTGCTTGAACTGAATCTGCAGGACAATTGTAATTGCCAAACATGCTTGAAACCAAAATGCTACCAAACTATTTAAAAAATGAAATTATCAACAAATCTTCATATACAATATTTTTGGATGGTATCTCTATCTCTAATTACCTCTTCTTCTTAGCTAATTACTCTCTTTATATCATTTTTATTATGGAATTATGATTGAGATTTGGCTTGTCCACATTCCCACGTGTGCAAAATTTTACAAAATCAAACAACATGTTTTTTAATAAAAAGTCATTAACTCAAGATGCTTGCCTAATTTTCTAAGGCTATTTCCTGCACATGAATATGTGTATACATCTTTGTGGTATTGACTCCTATATCACTGTAAATTGAACAGCTTTTTAATACACATTGCCTCTCATTTAGGATAACCTCAAACTACAGCTGACTTGATATCTTTCAACAAGATAATGTATTATGTAGCCAAATATTTATGGAAGAACAATCTTACTAGAAATTTCATAATTATCTGTTTTGATTTCGTACATACCCTTTGTTTAAACTGAGTATAACCTGCCAAAGATTTTACAATGTATGTTCTTTTTGCTATATTCACTGTTTTAAATCCCCTGCTAAGAGTTGGAAATCCAGTGAAGAAAAGTATTGGAAGTTTTTTAAAAGGTGTTTTACAGATACTGAGCTCTTGACGGAAAGTCTGTTATCATCCAGTCTGTTTGACCTGTGTATAATAAAATTAATTTTTTTAGATACTTAAAAGATTTTCACACAGTTTGATTTAATGGTAATAATGGTATCACGAAACTTGTGTTACACTTTTGCAAAGTATGATTATTACTTCCCTATAATAAACATTACTAACATGGGAATATAAAAATGTAGACACCTTCCATTTGGTAGTGTCTTAACAGAGATAATCAGTTAGAGACTGCTGGCAAAAAAGCTAACAGCTGCGGCTTCAAATAAGCTTAAAATATTGAATATTTGGTGCAAGTATGATGATTAGTCTTATTTTAAGAGCAACGTCTTATTTTCTCTGAGTCTGGCTCTTACACTATTTTTCTGAATGGCTCATTGATTTGATTTATTCCTTTTTCCTATCCAGTATTTGTGGATGGGAAAACCTTTGAGCTTCCAGATTTCCTCAGGTAGCAGGAATAGAATTTGAGTTCCATCCAGATGCAGAATCGGGACATAGAGCTGTAGGAGACTCAGTAAAAGATCAGGGACTACATTTGAAGGAGAGCAACATCTACCAACTTGTTATTAAGAAATATTTGGCTAATTTAAGTTTTGATATGTTTATTATTATTATTATTATTATTATTATTATTATTATTATTATTATTATTATTATTATTTGTGCTTGTGAAGCAAGTAAAATACGATTGAGTGCTAAATCATGACAATATATTGGATTATAATTTGATGTTTTCCTTTTTTTCTCCATCAGTTTTCAAATTTGTTGATTTCCTGACACTCCTATGTGTGCCTTTAGTTTGATAAGTATTCATCCTGCAGAAGATTAAAAAACATACCTTGTTTTTAAAACTCTCCTACTTGCCTTCTAGTAAAGTTCACACACGCAAGTACTATTTTTGCATATTCAAATCAAGTATAGCTACTTGTAGTCGCAGTCTCTTTATCTTATTTGCAGGCAAAATGCACATGTTCAATTGAGAAGTTATTTAAGAAGGTAGCTCCAAGCAATTTCAATTTACTTTTCAAAGGAATAAATAAAAAAAAATACTAAATCAAAAATTGAATGCTTTTCTTACTAATGCTTTTAGAACCTTACAATTTAAAGTAATTTTCAAATAGCCATTTAAATGTGTACTTTTACACAATTGTCATATATAAGACTGTGACTATTTCTCCAAGAGACTTGGGTTTTATGATCATCTTTTAGTCATCCAGAATCGCGGGAATAAAGCAAATAAAGATATGTAATACAGAAAATAGAAAATATTTGGGCACCAGTCGATGGGAACTTCACACACTTTTTCAGAGTGTAGCTGAGAAAAGGCAGAAAAGATATGTGACAGCTTTTGAGTACTTGACACTCTAAGTCCACAGAGCTGCTATGTTATGAATATGGTAATAATTCCTCAGATAAAATCTGCTTCACAGGCTTTTCACAGTTGATCATTTTGGGACAACTACTCCTGCATGCATGTAGAGATGTGTTCTGAAGAGATATGGAAATGGAGGAGATAAAAAAGACTCTTAAGAATGTTAAAACCTGTTTTGAAATCCTAGTCTCCTTGCAGGGATTAGACATACAGAGGCTTTGGATTCAGCACATAAGGCTTTCAAGGAACAAAACCTTTCTGAAAAATTTGCCTCTTTACCCTCACAAAAAATCTGTGGCAGAAATTTTTTGCAGGATGTAGGTCTGCTGATACATCCTAGCATTTTCACCATCTATCTCCATTTCTTTGTTAGCCTCTAAAAACTTTTAATAAAAATTTATAAATATCTTCAGAGAGCAAAGATTTACTGCTCTATCTCCTCCAGACACCAATGGCTGAAGTTTTATTGTACCATGATTTCCATGGTTACAAAAGTTGAAGTTAATTTAAAATAATTTAATGCCAAAAAAGGTTTCAAAGGAAGCTATGACCTTACTGTTTCTTGAAAAACACATCCACCTTTGATATACATGAGATTAAGGTGGGGTACGTGGACTTTAAGGCCTAACTCACTTGGGGAGGTCTAAATAAGCCCACCTACAATTTTATTTTTTACCATCATAAACACAGCTCTAAAGGGATTTCTTAGGTTTTTTTTAATGGTTGAATGAAGTTGTTTCTTTCCAAGCACTTTTTACTTACAAGAAGGGATTAATGTTGATTTAAGAAATTCTTTAGATGACTGCAATACTTAGAGGTGTTCTCTGTAAGAGACTTTTGTTTTAATCTCATCCGGAACAAGATGGGGAAGTCTATATTCTACCTGACATGCTGTGATAAGTATGTGTTACACACACACACGTTTGATCCAAAGAAGGGTGTGAAAAGCAAAGACAGCTGAAACCATTTTCACAGGTCTAAATTATGTAAGCCAAGTCACATGAATGGTGTTTGAAAACACCAAAAAGTCTGTCTCAAAGCATTCATATAAGCTAAAATCATCTATTTGTAATTTTGGTCAAGTAATTTTTAACCGATTTCTTTAAATGTTTCAAAACTTCTTTTGGCAGTAGATGGCTTTATTTTTAGAAAGGATGAAGGAAATCAGGTCAAAGCTACAAAAGAAAACTGGAAACGCTATTAGGATTTTGCAATTGAGAACTCCAGATAATGTAATAATGAATTAATTGCTGATTAAAGTAGATGTCTCAAAGTTCAGTGGGAAACAGAAGCTCTTCATTTTCCCTCTAAACCTTTTCTTTTGCTGTCTTCCCTTAGGTTTATTGGCTGTGCCTCTTTATGTCTGTACTGCTGTGTGAATGCCTCAATTCTCATTTTTTTTCTCTTTGAAAAGCTAATGAAAAAAATGTGATCTTTTTTTTTTCCCTCCCACTGTACCCACTCCTAACACAAGCATCTTTTGATGGATGATAAAAGGGGCCTTCTTTTCCCTATTGATCCTCTTGCAGCAAGTCATTCTCTTCACAGCCTGGGCAAAGCTGACATAGTCCACACATTCCTTTAAATAGCTCATGAGAACAGTGGGCTGGGGCTCTCTTCCTAATACATGAATACAGGACAAGCCACCTTAATCTCCCTCCCTGAATTCCATACTGGCTCCCTCATCATCACCACATCATATTTAAACTCCTTTTCCTGACAGTGAAAATTAAATTTCTCTTTTTCACAATTTTCTCTCTCTTATTTCTTGTTGTACTTTTTCAACTCACTCTCCTCTATGAATTAATTGATCACCATATTCACTTTGCACAATACATGTACTGTTTTGAGTCTATGTATCAGCAGGTTTTGAACTTTGAAAAGCTCCTGGGCACTAAATTCTCATGTCCACCCTATGCATTAGACTCAGCATGTACAGAGATCTCTAGTCAACTCACAGCATGGTATGTTAATGGTATTTCTGAAGCACCTTTATTGGAATTAAATACCAATATAGCCGGATGGAACGTGCCTGGGTTCGTCTGGCCCTTGCTGCTTGACCAAAGGCGGCAGCTGTGGCGGTTTCACCTCAGAGACACCTTTGGCTGGCTGGATGCTGCAGCTGGGCACTTGGGACAAGTCCAGGCATGCAGGAGCTCAGGTTTACCTCTGGCGGAGAGGCTTCAAGGCAAGGTGAAGGAAAAGGAGTCGGGTTCTGCTGGAGGGTTTTGATCCAGAGCTTTATTCCTGGCACACAGGCCTCTGAATGCAGGAACAGCTCCAACAGAACAGAGAACCGCGTGGTTGCTGTGCCTTTGAACCCCGGGAGAGGGGGCGGGAAGGGGTAGGGATCCCGCCGACCAGGTAAGGGGGGGAGTCTCAGGGGACAAATGACACCTGGATGGCCCAATGTTCCCCAGGGTTGAAAGGCATCTTTTGAACTCTGCCGATCACACGATGCCCTTTCTAGAATGCCAAGATTGATGGATAGCAGTCAGCAGGGGGCAAGGGGAGGGAAGGGAGAGGGTATTGGCACACCTTGGGAAAGAACCAGGATGACTGAGACAGGCTATTACATCACACTGCAGCACACCTTCTTTCAAGCTGTGCATTTGCAGTCCAAAATCTTAAAACAGGGTTGTATATACCTGGCATGTAAGAAATGCTTAGAAAAAAAGCAGTAGTAGTTAAAGTGAAGATTAACTTTTAGTTAAAACTCATAGAATGATAGAATGGACTGGTTTGGACTGGAAGGAACCTTAAAGATCGTCTTGTTCCAACCCCCTGCCGTGGATAGGGACACCTTCCATTAGACCAAGTTGCTCAAAGCTCCATCCAACCTAGTCTTGAACACTTCCAGGGATGGGGCATCCCCAGTTTCTTTGGGCAATGTGTTCCTGTGCCTCACCACCTGTAGCATACTCTTTCCCCATTTAAAACCATTATCCCTTGTCCTGTCACAACAGGTCCTACTTAACAGTTTGTCACCATCTTTTTTAGATGATCCTACTGAAAAGCCACAGTAAGATGTCCCTGGAGCTTCCTCTTCTCCAGGCTGAACAGACCAGCTCTCTCAGTCTTTCCTCATAGGAGAGGTGCTCCATCCCTCTGACCATCTTGGTGGCCTCCTCTGGATGTGTTCTAGCAGGTCCATGTGTCCTTCCTGTGCTGGGAGCCCAGAGCTGATGCAGCCCTGCAGGTGGGGTCTCAGCAGGGCAGGGCAGAGGGGCAGAATCCCCTCCCTGGCCCTGCTGCCCACCCTGCTCTGGATGCAGCCCAGGACACGTGTGGCTCTCTGGGCTGGGAGTGCCCATGGCTGGGTCATGTCCAGCCTCTCAGCCACCAGCACCCCCAAGCCCTTCTGGGCAGGGCTGCTCTCAATCCACTCATCTCACAATATTTTTCCTTATGACAATTTTAAATCTGCAGGGTTTTAATTTGATATACTCTGGTTTTGATATTCTTAGTATTATAATTATATCTTCTGCCAACATATACCAACTATAAAAAGACCTAGTAAGCACATTCATATATACTATTGCATTAATTAAATATGAAGACATTTTAAATAGACAGTGGTTTTAGCTGCATTTATTTAATTTTTAAAAGATTTCACATAAAGTAGCCTCATCAAGTTGTTGCTTTTGGAACACTTAGTTTCTTCTAAGATGTAAAACAATAGTTGTTGTCTAGGAGCTGAGTTAATAAAAGATCATGATTTAAAAAAGCTTAAGGTATCAATATACTGAGATCATCTAGTTTTTCGACACAGATGACAACAGTAGTTTGATGACTTGGGGAAACAGTCTCTAGAATGTGAAAGGCATATCCAAGAGCAGCATTTGTCTCTCTTCCCCTTCTCCCATATATTCCTGACTAAAGTATTTAACTTACAGAATAAATTTCAGTGAAACTGAAACTTAGAAACTCCATCTTCTGTACTTAATAAAGAATTTAAATTCAGATAGTGTTATTATGGCTGCAAGGAACCCTTAAGGATCATAAAGTCCAACGAATACAGAGCCTTTCTTTCATTTGACAATGAAAGAAAGTGGTGTTTCTCCCTGACATATCTATATGTTTATCTAGTGCTTAGAGCATTTTCTCTGGACAAGGAAAGTTTTGATTGAAGGAGGATATGTTTAACCCATTTTCCTGAAACACTCTGGCCACCAAACCGCAGAAAAAGATTATTGTTATCTGTGATTAACACAGGCATTATTATCCATCACAGACACTGTTATTCTAAGGGCAGTTAGGTGTCAAGGATCTTTGGAAAATATAGACTTAATTTTATATTACTGTTCATTCCTCTGAGTAAACAAAAAATATTTGGGTAAGTGCAGACACTCAATATCCACTTTTAAAACAGTCACTTAGAGCCTATTCTGGCAGACCACAGGCACTTTGCATTGTCACCTGACCACCCTGCCTGCCATCTGTAGGATTCCTAATGCCAAGTGGTACAGCACACAGCCAGCTATGCTGGCTCTAGTCCACATGAGGATTCCTGCACCAAAAGGTGGGAAAAGCAGAGCAATTTCAGGTGCAGCATGGCTGCTGCAACAGCACATAAAATGGCCTAGTGAGAGAGTAGATTTGTCTGTCACAGTAGGTTAAAAAGAGGGAGCTGATGGACAATGTTCATTGCTGAATCAGGACTTCATCCTTATCTCTTTGGAAGACTCTCTTCTAGGACTTGATATTTTCTCTTTTAAGTCCTTGATTTTGTACTTTTGCTGTGACGTGTTTACTGTGCAGTCATTCAACCTACTGCTTCGCCTTTCAGGAAGAAAATTACCCACAGTTGTTATTGCATTTTGAAGATTTAAAAAATTTTAGCACTATTACTACATTTTGATTAATGTTACCTGATAATGTTACCTGATAATGAAACCTGTCCATTATTAATGTTTAAAACCCAAATAATTTCAATAAAATTAAAAATATAATTTCTATATTAATTCTATGTAACAGCTGTAATGTTTTTCTGACATAATGCTGATTATGGCAGTGCTTTTCAAAGAGACAGTCCCAAGTCTTTACTAACATCCTTTTAAATAAAGAAGTATGATTGCTATGATCTCATTGCTGATTACTGATGATGCTGACAATGGAAATATTTCTTGACTTTGTGTAATAATTCTTGGATTGCTTTACTTGTATTTGTAAAAAAGCTGAGATGTGAAATAAACTCAACTTTCTTTTCAGTTGGTGCAAAAGCCAGAAACTCTGTTTACTAAATAACATTGTGATTTATAGTTTGCTGCCTGAAGCAATTTGCTCTCTGCTCTATTTAAGGGTTTAGACATTCTCCCTTTTTCTTGATGAGGGTACTTAGCTAAGCAGTATGTGGAAGCTAGTAGGAATCTTCCAGAAATGTCCTTCCAGCCAGTGGGTCACAGACATTCCTGAAAGGCTTTTAATGTTAAAGTTCTTGTAAAGCAGTAAATGCTACCCTAGGGGTAGGGGTGTGTTGTGGGTTTTTTTTTTAATGTAGATAAAGAATTTAGTTAGTATCTATACAAGTCATGCATATATAATTTGGCTGCCCTTTGATTTAAATTATGGTAAGAGGATAATTTTGTTATTGTTGCCAAAAAATGTGTTAACCTGTTATAGTAACACAGTAATACTTACATTTGTATATTCCCCAGTGTTTGTAAGAGTGCCTTTAACTTGAGAAGCCCCAAGTGATTTGCACATTGAACATTCTACTAGACTCTGCATGAAAATAGAGATTAAAAATAATGAGAATCAAACCTGCAAATTACTCTGAAAATAAAACAATTCAGGAATACCCAGGGAAAGAGAAGGATATCTTCATTTATGCTATTGTTACCATTAGACTAGATTCCTCTCTTAAGCAGAATTAGAGATAAAATAGTAGTATGGCTTGACAGTTTAATACCATTATGTAATTTTTGTAGTTTAGAATTTAAATCATAACCTACATGACAAATAAAAATTAGTTTGTGAGGCTTGATTCCCAGGTGAGTGTAAAGAAAACTATCAGATGATTTTGTAGGTCTTGCAATTGCTGTTCATGTGAAATTGCAGTATATGAATTGGAAAAATCTGTGACCATAGAGCTGTTTTACTAACGTTTATTAATTTTTTAATTCCCAAATTTTAAAAAAGATAAAAGGTGGAATCTAATTCTATAAGATGGAACCAGAGAGGGATATAATTTGACTGTAATATTAACTTCTTACACACATTCTCTGCTTGATAAAATGTAAAAGAAAATTAGCATATTCTTCCTCCCCTGAAATTTAATTCAAATTATTTTAGAACTAGTTTAACTTCTGACAGCTGAAATGCATACATTAGCCATCTAGAGCCATCTGCAAGGCAAACACATTCTTACCTCATATGTTTCTAATTAGAACGTGTTGTCTTGTAGGCACCCTTTGATGCCATGCTCTGACTGGTAATGAATTCTGGAATCATGCATCTCCCCAAGGATTTATACTGCATGGATTAAGGACAGGTTTTTGAGAATTTCAGTTATTTTCTCACTTTGATTGTAAGTGTAAACATCATTTCTTGGGTAGCAGCCTGATTATATGAAATGTTACTCTCCCCCAAACCAGGGGTTACTTTAGGTAGATAGGTATTACATAGGATTTTTAAAGTATTTCATTTCCATTTTAATTTACCAGGATGGTCAGCTAATTTTTTCTGTCAATATCTAATATCCTTCACTTTATACAGGTAATACAGTAAAGCTAAATGAGACTTCCTGTCTCTATAGTCTGAATTTCATTCTCCAGCTCAGAAACAGTGGAATATATTACATGATTAGCATTTTAATACTATTTTTTTGAATGACAGATAAAAAAGGATTTGAAATAATTAATTTTTCATGTTTTCATCAGTATCAAATGACTTATCATAATCCTTTTATTGGTGGCATTTACATTCTCTGCTTCATTGTCTTGTTTGAGGATAAAATATTGCATATGGAGTATTTTCAAGTTATTGCCTGATTACATTTTAATGATTTAATGGAAATGTGAAAATACTTCAACTAAATGTTGAAAATGTTTGATGGAAAATGAAATAGATTTTTCATAAATTAAAATGGTATCTACTGAAAAGTCAGAATATAATTACTGCAGTTTTCTCATCCTAAAACCAAAGTACAAATTTAAATAAGCCATCACTAATACAGTAGCATAATGATTTGTATCACTTGTATATCATCAATCTAGAAATCCTGGGAGAAAATTTATTTAATTTGTAAATTAGTATTGAGATGTCAAGGGCATGAAGCTGAAGGAGTCTTTCATTACATTGTAAAGTAGAGTGGACAATAAAAAATGTGACTGAGGGAAGGCAGCATTACCGTTGAGTACCAGAGTAATATTCTGTAGTATTGAGTTCCAGAATACTTTTCAAACTCAAAAACTAGTTAGATACATGCACACAGGACAATGTCTGCTGCTACAATATTACAGGAAGTGCTAACAGATAGATTTTAAATTTCAAGCAGTCCCATGGGGCCTTTTCAGTAACATTTCCATGTATCATGAACAATCCTGAATGAAGCGGCATACTTTCCTGACCAAGGACCAATGTGTAAAGAGCCCTTAAGAAGATCAGGTCTAGCCAGGCTGAGCCAAGACCTTGAGGGGTTTCATCTTCACAGACACAATGAGCAAACAGGCTCATAAGCCACTCTTCTGTTCTTACCAGCCTCAAACAGAACTGAGGGTGAAGCTGTGGCTGTTTTTAAGGGGGGCCCGGCTAAAGGGATTTAGAGTCCAGCCACCTTCAGCTACACCGGCACTCCCCTGGCACGAAGCCAGAAGCATGTGCCGACCGTGGGTGGGGTGAGAGGAAACAGTCACCGATATTGAAGCAACCACGCCGCAGGAGTGAAGAAAAGAGACGGCCCTCCTCTGCTGGGTGAATTAACTTGGTTTAATCCAGGGTAGGGGAAGTGCAGGGTGGCCACCCAAAGGTGGCGAGCGGAGGAGGAGCCCCAGGCCCCTCCGGGGACCAGGTTTTACAGGGAAGGGGTGGGTACACAAGAAACCAATCACAGAACGAAAATTTGCATACATTGAAGACTGATGGGTGGTGTGGATCAATGGGGATAGGTCAGGGGAGGAGCCCAGGCCTACCAGCCAATCACTCGACACCCTAGCTGGAAGATTCTGGAACTTGGGGCGGGGTGCCGGTGATTGGCAGAAGGCCTGGGGAGGGGATACAAGGACAAATAAGGGATAATGAGGGAAAATGAGGAGGGGAAAACCGTGATTGACATAACTGGGGGTTTGAGCCAGACCAACTTGCCAAGCTAGGAGAGGGGGGAACGGAACAAACCAAACACAAACCACAACATCTCCCCCTTTTTTGTTTTAAAAAGAAAAGGAAGGGAGAAAACAAACAGTCCCTTATAATCAGGCGGCAGCTGTCTCTTGTGCTGTTTTAAAGTCCAGGCTTCCACCGCTCACGCTTTCAGAGTCTGAAGTCGAGGCAGGGTCCTCCTCGACATCTGAAAGCTCCAGATGGTTTATGTTGGCCGCTGAGGCATTCAGCAGAAGTCTCTTAACCAATCCCCACAGTAGGGAGCAGGCGATGACAATTATGAATATAACTAAAACAAAATATAAGACGGACCGAACTATGGACCCGGCCCATCCTGACGGGAGATCAACTAAAAAGAAACAGAAATATAAGTCAAGAAGGTTTGGCTCGAGAGGGGGGGGTCAGGACCGTGGTCAATGGTGGCTCACCCACCAGTTCCTCCGTTTCCGCCGCCAGCACGCCTCTGCTACCTGTGGGGCCGGTTCCGGTTTTGCACCCCGCTTAGGGCGGTAGGGCTTGACCCACTTTGATGGAATCCATCTCGGACCTGAGGGAGTGGACACGCAAGCGTAACCCCTACCCCAGGTCATGAGATCAAATGGCCCTTCCGTTTTCCAGGTCTCCGGATCCTTAATGAGGACCGGAGGCCTGGCCCTAGGTCGCAGCTCCTCGTGCTTCCCGAAGTGTCGCACTATGGGCGGGTTGAGATTTTCAAAGGAGCAATTTAGAAAGTTGATAGTATACAACGCCCGTGCGAGACGGATGTGAGGGGACTCCACCTTCACTGCCGAATGCTGTTGCTCCAAAACCCTTTTAAGGCTCTGGTGGGTCCTCTCCACCACGGCTTGGCCTGTCGGGGAATAGGGGATGCCGGTCTTGTGTTCTATTCCCCATTGCTGTAGGAAGCTCCGCAGTTCCTTGGATTTGTAAGCTGGGCCGTTATCTGTTTTGATTACCTTAGGGATGCCCAGGACCGCGAATGCCTGAAGCATATGCTTCCTGCAATCTGCAGCCCTCTCACCTGTGTGGGCAGAGGCAAAGACAGCACTAGAGAAAGTGTCCACAGAGACATGTACAAACTTAAAGCGGCCGAATGATGGATAATGGGTTACGTCCATCTGCCACACCTCGCAGCTGGACAAACCACGGGGGTTAGCTCCGAGAGGGACAGAAGGGAGCTGGTGGGACTGGCAGTGAGGACATGTAGCCACAATGGCCTTGGCCTGTTCGCGCGTCAGATGGAACTGCCGAACCAGGCCAGGCGCATTCTGATGGAACAACTGGTGGCTGATCTTGGCTTGACTGAAGAGATCAGGGAGCGGGGCCACTTGAACAGGGGCGGCAAGGGCATCGGCACGCCGGTTGCCCTCCGCTATGAACCCCGGCAAATCGGTGTGTGATCTCACGTGCATGACATAAAAGGGTTGCTCTCGGTGGGAGACCAATTGAACCAATTTGGAGAGCAAGTCGTACAATTTTGGGTTTGACACCTCCTGCAGCACAGCATTTTCAGCTCTGGACACTACACCCGCTACATAGGCTGAATCCGTAACTAAATTGAAAGGTCCAGGGAACCTCTCAAAGGCTCTGACGACTGCGTCCAACTCGGCAATTTGAGGTGAACCTTCAACCTCGGTGACATCGGACTCCCACTCCCGAGTTTGGGGATTCCTCCAAGTCATGACTGACTTGTGGGATCTCCCGGACGCGTCAGTAAAAATGGTCATTGCCTTTAGAGGAGTTCTGCTCTGGATCGATTTTATAGATAATACGAACTCCTGATTGAATAATTTATGGGCCGGCCGATGAACACTAATTTGGCCGGGGTAGCTGTCTAGAGCGAACTGCAAAGCTGCATTCGTTTGCAGGAGGCTGTCAATTACCTTTTGTTTTAGGTGGCCCGAATTTAATTTAAGAGGAATGTATATGCACGCAAGATCAACGCCTGCCAGCTCTCTGATCCTCAGCCTAGCTTTCCGGATCAACTCTGCCACCAGTTCAGCGGGCTGTGTCATTCTCTTGGACCGATGGTGGCTGAGGAACACCCACTCAATGATTAAGAGGGGGTCACTCGAGCCCCGGTCCCTGCCTTTGGTGGCCTTGTCCCACTGAAAAATCACCCCGTGGAGGTGTGGCAGTTTGCCGCAAATAATGAATTTAAATGGCAGGCCCGGATGACAGCGGTGGGCCTGCCTAGCCGAAATGAGTCTCTGGATTTTCTCTAGTGCAATCCTCGCCTCTGGGGTAAGGGTCCTGGGAGAACTTAGCTCCTCTCCCCCTTTCAATAAATTGAAAAGGGGGGCCAGGTCTTCTGTTGGTATGCCCAGCCAAGGTCTTACCCAATTCAAAGATCCACACAGCTGGTGAACATCCGCCAAGGTTTTGATAGTTGTTACAATAGCCAATTTCTGAGGAACAATGGTCCTCTTAGTAATTTCCAGGCCCAGATACTTCCAAGGCGGCACCCTTTGAATTTTTTCCTGTTGGAGCTTGAACCCTGCAGCAACCAGCGCATCGACTGTCAGGTCAAGGGCGTGGCCAAGTATGTCAGCGGTCGGGGCACACACCAGGATGTCATCCATGTAATGGTAAATGATGGCATCGTTTACCACTGCACGTATTGGGGACAGCAAGGAAGCGACGTACCATTGGCAGATCACTGGGCTGCACTTTAGGCCTTGTGGAAGGACCCGCCAATGGTAGCGCTTGCTTGGGGACTCACGGTTGATGGAAGGAACCGTGAACGCAAAACGCGGGGCATCGTCCGGGTGGAGGGGAATTTGAAAAAAGCAATCCTTTATATCAATCACAGCCAATTCCCAATTTTGTGGGAGCATCGTTGGGGAGGGCATCCCTGGTTGGAGAGGCCCCATATCTTCTATAATGTTGTTGATTTGGCGGAGGTCGTGGAGAAGCCGCCACTTGTCCTTATTGGGCTTTTTGATGACAAACACGGGAGAATTCCACGGTGACGTGGTCTCCACGATATTGCCCTTAAGTAGTTGCTCCTCAACGAGCTCCTTGAGCGCCGCCAATTTCTGTTTATTAAGCGGCCACTGCACTACCTGGACTAGCTTATCTGATTTCCAATTGAGCTTCCAGGTAGGGCGCTCATCAGTGACCGCCGCCCGAAAAACCTGGGGAGCCGCTGGAAGGTCAATTCGGGCTCCCCACTGGGCTAGGAGGTCTCTCCCCCACAGGGGCTCCGTATAATCTAAAACGAATGGGCGTATAGAAGCCAATTGCCCATCAGGCCCCGTAATTTGCACGATGCTCTTAGATTGTCTGGCCAATTGTAAACCCCCAACACCACGGACGTGTCCAGGCGCAGTTTGCAACTCCCAATGCGACGGCCACTCCCGAGAAGGAATGACCGTGACATCCGCCCCAGTGTCCAAAAGGCCTTTTAGCTGTTTGCCTTCCCCCCCTTTTGTAATATAACAATCGAGGCAAGGTCTTTCGTGCCCCAAAACCTGGGCCCATGCGATGGTCGGCGTGGTGTTTTCTGATGTTTGATGTAAATCCCAGGTTATTTCAGGCACTGGGATTGCCTGAGCTACAATCTGCCCTTTAGGCAAAAAGATGGGGGGCTGGACACAGTGCAGGCCGACGGCGAACACCCCCGGGTCCGATGGTAAGAGGCCCGGGATAATGTTCACCGTCGGTGGTGTGTGCTTAGTATCACCGACCACAACATACTTGCAGCGAATCCGTCCCCAGTTACCTGGGCACTCCGGGTCGACAGCAACGAGTTGAAGGTCGGAGGTCCTCAGGTGGAGAGCCTCCGAGAGCCGCAACCTATAGGGTGCAAAAGCAGAAGCGGTCGTTAGCACAGGTCTTGTTTGAATTGGTAAAACAGAAGTCAAGTCCGGTAAGTATTGGTCACATTTAGTTGGCGGCGGTCCCTGATCTCCCTTCCCCCTACGCGATGATGATAAATGGCCCGCCTGATTTTTGTCAGCGCGCAGGGGGGCACTGCGCTCCGATTTTAGTTTTTTGGGGGGTTGGCCCCCAACTGTCCCTGCTCCCTTTTAAATTTGTAAAATTCTGCCCGTAGGGGGCAGTCCGGCATCCAATGTCCAGTCCTCCCACACAAATGGCAGGGTGCGGAGGACTTCGACGAAACAGCTGCTGCAACACCCTGCTCGGTGGAGGGCTCTTCTGCCGCGGCGACCCGGGGAGGTTGAATCCTCCTCTTTTCGCTGTCCCTGGTGGTCAATAGCGGGACCTTGCGCGTGCACACTTCCAACATATCAGCCATCTGCGGTGCCGGGTGGAGGGGCAGGCTGAGGATGGCATCCCTGCATGCCTGGTTGGCATTTGAGGACGCCACCTCCCGCAAGATGGTGCTTCTAGCTCCTTCGTCCGACACCTGATGTTCAATGGCCTTCCTCAACTTCTCCACGAAGTCAAGGAAGGCCTCGTCTGGACCCTGAAAGATTCTAGAAAAGGCAGTTGGGGGCGCGCCCCCCGGCAGCAACAAAAAGGCTTTTTCTGCGGCAGCTGCCGACGCTTTAAGAGCCTCCCGGGGAAGGGTACTCGCCTGGGAGTACCCATCTTCCCAGTCCCCGGTCCCCAGGAGCTGGTCGATGGCCAAAGGGCGACCTGTGAAATCAACTCCCGATTGGGGTTGACTCCACAGGCTTGGGAGGGCTTCAGTCACCCCCCTCCTCCAGGCGGCCTCCCACATTACCCGCTCGGATGGATTCAGCAGGCAAGTGAAAAGCCGCCGGACATCGAAGGGGGTGATCTCTGCTTCGGAGAGTGTTGCTTCCAAAACTCCCCGGAAGTATTCACTCTCCCGGCCGTACTCCTTTTGGGCCTTGACCAGCTCCTTAATTTGTGAATGACTTAATGGGACCCATTGGCGACGCACTCCCCCACCCGCTTCTGGCTGGTAAACAACCGGAGCCGCCGATGGTACAGTGGCCGGCTCCGGTTCCTGGCCTTTGCCCCCCCCCCCCCCCCCGGGCCCCGAACCGTGGGAACCGGAGGGAGGGGCGTGGGAACCGGAAGAAGGGGAGGAGGGGGCGTGGCGGGAGACTGGGTGGCCCGATGACGAGGGGCCATCCCCGGAGGCGGGAGCAGGAGGCAGGGCACAGTGCCAAGCGGTGGGCGGGGAAAGGGGCGGGATTGTGGGAGGAACGATGGGAGGAGCTATCATGGGAAAGGGAGGCGGGGAAACGAGATGGGAGGGGTCAGATAGAGGGTGGAGCTGGGGGGAGGTCGGGAGGGAAGGGGCGGGGAAGGGGGAGTGGCCGAGAGGCAGGAAGGGGTTGGAACTTGGAAGAAAAGGATTCTGGGATGAGGATGGGGGTTTTCCCGCCATCTCGACCATGCGGTCGCCTCCATTTTGGGCCACGCCGCGGCCATCTTGTGAAACCAGAGGCGACCCGGGGCAAACTGGGGATTCAACGAACTGGGGTACATAACTCTGGGGTTTGGGGACAGGAGCAGGGGAGGCAGGACAAGTCGAGGAGCCCCCGAGAGTTTGGCCAGAACTCTCGGGGCGGGGGGACCGGGTATTCTGGAGAGGGCCAGGGGATGATGGAACGCCCTGCGCCTGGCTGGTCTGGGGGGGTGCCCCCTCCAGAATCCCGGTTTTAAGTTTGGGTATACGGGAAGGGGTATTTGGGACAGAGGGTGAGGAAACCGAACTGGGGTGCGAAACCGAACTGGGGCAACGTTTAACTCGAACTGTGGTCTGTTCTGAGCTCCCTTCTTCTTTTAATATTTTTCTAATTTGGGCAACAAGCCTGGCCAATTGTATGAGGGAAGCGTCGCCTGGCCTGAACAACTCCGAGAGTCGAGTTTTAACCCTCCGCCAAAAGGCCGGATTTTTGATCAGGTCAGGCGAAACCTCCGGGAACTCAGAAGAGACCCATTTTATTAATTTTCCAACAACAGGTTTTTCATAAACAATTCCCCCCCCAACAAGGATTCCCTCAACTTGGATAATAAGTCTCTTTTGGGCAGTGGACAGCTTAGCACCCATAGCTAGTAGAGACTTCCCACGAAGTCAAATGTCCACTACTAAGAACTTCGAGCCCAATCTGCCACGCAAAAGGAAAAACGAAAACTAAAAGGTGACCACCCACCGGCCCCTGCCTGTAAAATCAAGGGAGGGCGGCAGAACACCCTGGGGACTGGGGAGGACGACAGGGAGAGCGGCGAAACACTCACGTGTCCGGTGGGCTATCAAAGGAAAGCGCGGCGAAGCGGGTCCTGCGGCCGGACGGCTCGGGGTGCTCGAGGTCCCGTCCGGTCCCCGGGGAGCGCTGCCTCAGAGGGCCTGCTCACCTCGGGGTGCTGCTGCGTCCAAAGGACGGAGTCCAAAATCCGTAGGGTCCTTGCGAAGATTGTAAGTCCAGGCTCTACTGGTCCCGAATCCGGCCGACCAGGAGCAGGCAATCGATGCAGAGGGGCCCCACGTGGGCGCCAGCAACTGAAGCTGTGGCTGTTTTTAAGGGGGGCCCGGCTAAAGGGATTTAGAGTCCAGCCACCTTCAGCTACACCGGCACTCCCCTGGCACGAAGCCAGAAGCATGTGCCGACCGTGGGTGGGGTGAGAGGAAACAGTCACCGATATTGAAGCAACCACGCCGCAGGAGTGAAGAAAAGAGACGGCCCTCCTCTGCTGGGTGAATTAACTTGGTTTAATCCAGGGTAGGGGAAGTGCAGGGTGGCCACCCAAAGGTGGCGAGCGGAGGAGGAGCCCCGGGCCCCTCCGGGGACCAGGTTTTACAGGGAAGGGGTGGGTACACAAGAAACCAATCACAGAACGAAAATTTGCATACATTGAAGACTGATGGGTGGTGTGGATCAATGGGGATAGGTCAGGGGAGGAGCCCAGGCCTACCAGCCAATCACTCGACACCCTAGCTGGAAGATTCTGGAACTTGGGGCGGGGTGCCGGTGATTGGCAGAAGGCCTGGGGAGGGGATACAAGGACAAATAAGGGATAATGAGGGAAAATGAGGAGGGGAAAACCGTGATTGACATAACTGGGGGTTTGAGCCAGACCAACTTGCCAAGCTAGGAGAGGGGGGAACGGAACAAACCAAACACAAACCACAACACTGAGGGAACAGTCAGTTGTTTTCTAGGCAGCAGTCAGTAAAATAATCTTGTGTTATTAATATTGATCTTGAGTTTTCTAAGCCAGGCTGAAGGGCATTTATCCTGGCACTGCTACCCAGTACTGATATCCAGTACCTCCCTGGAAGCAGTTGCTTTGCTGTCCTTTGCTTATCTGCTATTTTACACCTTCATGGTTGCTTTCTTGCAAGAACCAACCATACTCTGGCTCCTGGCATCTTTTTTACAGGGACACAGAAGTTCCTTTGAAAACATCCTGAGGTTTTATTTATATCTAGTACAACAAGGTGTTTTGTTCCTCTTTGTCATGCATATATATTTTCCTTCCATTTATTTATGCCACAACTTTCATTAAAGGCTGTGGAATAAGTCAGGTTAGGATTCCCACCTGGTTATAAGTTCAGAATTTTGGGAGAGTGGTATGTCATGCCTTAACAAAACCAACTGATTGAAATAGAAGAGCAGCTCCAGAGGACAGAAAGCAATGAAAAATAACAGTACATAATCTTGCCTTCTTTGGATAGATTCCAGCAGTCATAGGTGAACCTAAATACCTTAAGAAACCTGGGAATATTGGGGAATCTTTTAATGTAGCAGAAATGGAAAATCAGTGTGTGCTGTCAGATGCCCTGGATAGCTCCTGAGGACTTGTTATAGGACACCTGCTCAGTTGAGGACCCCAAAGTGCCAGGGGAGACGAGAGAGTGCCCTGGACGGCACTCAAAGGACAAGGAAATCCATTTGGTCTCCTACATAACTCTGCCCTGATGAGAGTCTTTCCTTGAGAAGCAAGCCCTGAGATTTTTTTTTCCCCCAGTGTCAGTCTGATGACTTATCCAGAAGCGTTCCTCTGATCAAATTTGTCGGCTTAGTCAGGACATTTTCTGCAGTATTCATCAGAGATGAAGTTTGTCATGTAGGATTTGTCTGTAATAAAATAATTTTAGTAAAACCTAATGTGGGCTTATACATACCCTTGGTCTTCATTTAGGAACTTTTTTTTAACAATAAAAAAAAACCTGTAAAAATTATGATCAAGTGAAAACTTGAATGTCCTCAATTACACATTATTACATTTTATGATTAAACTTCCACAGTGTAATGGTGGAAAGTACTTTCAAATAGGTCTACATTTTAGTGCCTCATCAGAAATGTAGAAATATTTCAACCAAAGAAGATGTCTGGTATAAAATTAAATAGATTATTATTAAGTTATTTTTAACTAAGTAATTTTACTAAGCTATTATAGACAGTATTTTTTTCCAGGGTTATATCACAGCAACAAAGAAATCCTAATACATTTAACACTCTGGAGGTTCAGTTTAGTTTCAGTCATAGAATAATCAAATATAAGTAAACATAAAATTTGAACTTGCTTTCATGAGAAATTCTGAAAACTCCAGAAATGCCATCAAAATACGTTTTACAGTAATACAAAAAGTTTGTAAGACACAAATCCAGCTGCACATGTATATGAGAAACCATATTCTACAGTGATGACTCTCATTGATTCTGCTGGGATCCAGATCACTGCTGAAATCCATCCTAAACACACCTATTTAAGGCTTAAGATCCCAGCGTTTGAAATCCTAAAGAACCCATTTTGAAGAAATGTGATCTTCTATTCTGCATCAGGTCACTTTAAAAGGAAGGTCTCATATTGGGAATGACAAATTGAGGCAAAAAAAATTAGGAGGTACTGTTTGAAATTTGAATTCAAACCCTTACTGTAAAAAATTAGATTTTACATTTGAACATTTAAATAATAAGTTTAGATATAAAGTTGGCATATCAATTTCTGACACTAAGATTACTAATACGGAAATAATATAACTAAACCTTCTGTGATTCTTTCCTTAGTACTTTTCTGAGTACTGCAGAGAACTGCAACAACCACAGATTTCAATCAGTAGGAAGAAAAATAACTCTTTAAAGATTGAACTGGTTACCAAAGAGAGACTGGTTGTATTGAATCAAAATAACAGTGAAAGAAGAGAAAATTGTAATTAATTCTAGATGGATATGTACAGAAAAGTACAGAAAGGGACAAAAATGTAGGCCAAGTTTTTCTAGCATTGTACTACTTTTTGGTTTTAAGGGAAAACATGATGTTCTCTTCAGACATTTCTGTTTTATTTACCCCTTATTGAGGAATTAACTTATTCTAGTCCTCAACCAGTCAATTCTTGTGTGATGACTTCACAGAATTACTCATATGAGAGAGACTTCATTCCCTTAATAATTTCCGTGGTCCTTTGCTGGCATCTCACTAATAACTCTGTATTCCTATTGTACAGGGCAGACCTGAACTGGACAGAGTCCCCCAGAGATGGCCTCACCAGTGCTGAGCAGAGTGGCAGGACCGTCTTCTGTGACACCATCAGCCTTCTTGACACAAGGATGCACTGCTGGCTCATATTTTGAAGTCTACCAGAACTCCCAGGTTTTCTGGGAGTGTAGAGCTGCTTTCCAGCTGGGTTACCTCCTGCATGTATTGAGGCATGGGGGAGCTGTTCCCAGGTGCAGGACTGCTCTTGATGAACAGCATGATGTTCTGGTCAGTCCATTTCTCCAGCCAAAGTTCCACTGGACAGCAGCACAACCCTCTGGTGTACTATCCACTTCTTCCTATTTTGTCCTCTGCAGCTTGCTGAGGGTGTGCTCTGCCCCAGAATCCAGGTCACTAATGAAGATGATGAACAGGATAGGATGCAGGTTTGTTCTCTGGGATATACCACTAGCTACTTGCCTTCAGGTAGACTTTGTGCCACTAATCACAGCACTATGAGCTTGCTCTTCAAGTCAGTTTTAAATCCACCTCACAGTTTGTTAAGGATACTATTACTGACAGAAGCCTTGGCCTGAACTAAGGTGCAAATGGGACCATATGGACTTTATTTAACAACAAACAGATTTTATTTAACAATAAAATGAGAGGCAGAAGGAGAGGGAGAGAGCAAGTGAGAAGAAAGCGAGAGAGAGCAGAAGATAGTCACCACCCATGGATCCAGAAGTGTCCTTTTGGTCCTTCTTAACCCAGGGTTCTTGGTGGTAGTGTTCTGAGGTCATTCAAAGCTTTTCACTGTTTATACATTTTTGTAAGCAAAGGAACTAATAGTCATTGGTTACATAGTTCTCTTATTCTAATGCTTAAAGGATTCCCTCACTTCTAATGCTAATTAGTCCCATGCTCAGTCTTCCTCTGGGTTGAGAGTTGGTGGCTGCAACCTCTGCCTGCCAGAATTAACTTTTACCCAGCCTGAGCTGGCTTCAGCACAGTAGGTGAGTTGGCTTTCCTTGTGGCCCATAGATTCAGCCATTATCACTGATACATTCTTCTTCCCCAGCTTTGTTAACTTCCCTCTAGGCCTGAGATAACACTCAGACAACATCTTATCTTGTCTCATGTATTCCTCATAATGTCTTAATTCACAGCCCAGGTTTCAGGTATCCACAGAGGCATTGGTTGCAGATGCCAGTTGTCCCATAACCTGCTGATCAGGATCTTTGTTTGACCAGTGCAAGCATACGAGCAGCAGATTCTTTACACACTTTGTCACAGTGTGAATTTTTGTCTGATTACCCAGGATGTGATAGCTAGATCTTGCAGGCTTGGAGTCAGGTCATTCTGTCACTCCAGTCTGTGCTTATTTCATGGAAAAGTCTTTTTTTGGTAACTGTGTTTGAGATGGAAAACTGTGATCTTTAAGTCCTTATACTAGTCCTGTCTGCCTTAGAACTTTCTGGTAAATAAAAGGCATCTCTAAGGATAGCTTTGGATTGCTCTTGGTCCATATGCAGAGCAATCCAAAGCATCTTTCCTCACAGCCTCTGCCTGGGTACGGGGCTGAACACCAGCAGATGCTCTCGATGTCCTATCTTTCTTTTCTGTTCATCTGTGACCTAGAATTCCCCAAGTAGAGTGTGCATCTCATAATGTTGTCAGGATAGCAAAGAACAGAAGATCCTGAAAACACATCCAAAAAGCAACACTACACACCATGAAGACAGTTACTTGTCAGATGATAGCTACAATAGATAATCTTACCCCCAGACTTTCATGTTATCAGCAATGATTTTCTCTAAAAATGACAAAACACACTGGTTCTTCCTTCTTTTCCATCTCAGTATCACTAAGTGAGGCAGTTGACATGTGATAAAAACACGAGGTGTATATGCAGAATACTGGGAAAAGCTTCACTTGGATCTGAGCTTCTGTAGGCAGGCACAAGCCATGAAAGACTCTGTTGTGCTTCACAGCAGCTGCTCCCTGAGCAGCTATTTTTTGGGATTTTTTTTTAGAATTGTCTCATGAGAGAAGCAAGATGACTGAACCTTTGGCAGGTAGGGGAGCTACAAACATACCCACTGGTTGACAAAAAACTCACACACTTCTGAGTAGGCATGAAGGTCCTTTTCCTGTAAAAGTGATACCTAAGTCTTGTCCTGGATTTCTGCTGTCTTCAACAGCTAAATGGTCTTGACTAACAGCACCAGTACTGAGAATTCTTCATTATCGGAATATGTTAAGAACCAGACCATGCCCCCGGATGATTTCTGACAAAAGATGCCTGGAAAGTAATGGAACAAATAAAAGGCTGCTAATATAAAAAAAGTTAATCCCAGTAGTGAAAAAAATCAGCAAACCTTTGATGCTCCCCAAGCAGAAACAAAAGGGATACCACAGAAGACAATGAATGAAAGAAAATAACTCCACCAAGCAAAATCTAGTGAAATGACTGCAAAATATTAAAAACAACTCAAATTTTATTGTAAACATTTTAATACTATGTAATTAAGAAATACAAGCTTGCTGATCAGGATCAATTTAACCAGAAAATAGCCTACAAAGGACCTGCTCTTGCTTGAAGAGATATTGACAGCATTTTACAGCAGACTTCAAGAAAAAACAAATTTAAGCCTTTAAACTGTTTCTGCTTTTTTACAAAAGTATGTAGCTCAAAAAACCCCAATATATGACAAAAAATGTGCATCTCCACTCTATGCTTCTTAGGTGTTTTCCTCTTATGGAGGATTGATCCATATCAATCCATATTGATCCAAAGAGTTGGATTGATCCATATCAATCCATATTGATCCAAAGAGTTGGAGTAGTCTTCATAATGTACGTTTTTGATAATTTAAGCATAATCTTCCTCTGGAATTAATAACAATCCATATAAAATAAAACAATATTGCTCAAGAAACAGTTTAGGCCTTGAAGAAAGGTAGAGTTAAACAATTAGAAATGTCCTGCAAAATTGTGAGTCCGACTAACTTTAGAAAAATGTCTCTCTCAGTCATCAATTCTTGTTGAAAATGTACAAAAGAAGCCAATATTAGATTGTATTTTTACTCTTCTTTGTGACCCTTTTTCAAATAAAGCCATGGTAACATGCTATTAAAAATGATGTAACTTTTTCTTATATAACTAGTTAGCTTCTATATTACATTTCTTATGTATTAATATATTTTTGAATATTTACTGAAGGATATTGCTTTACCAGACATCCTGGTTAAAAAATTTAAATAATATTATTACTGGAATTTTAGACTATATCACTTAATGTAATTTTTCATGACATTTTTTTATTTTAGGTTTTTTGAGATCAAAATGTAGAAGCAATTTTGTCTTAACAGGGAGTTTGTCTCCCTTTTCTGACATATGAACTGTAATTTCAGAAGTTTAGAGAGGCAAACAAAAATTGCAGTTAGAATGGCAGTCCTGGCATATATGAGAGAACTGTTTAAATTTGTGGATAATATTTTAGCATACACACCCACACATCTGCATGTAGCCAAACAGGAGCCTATGACTTATACCCCCTAGTTTCTAAAATACTTCCACCAAATGTTTTATTACAGCCTTAAAGCTTTTAAAACATTATGCTTAATGTCACTAATAATAGAGCTAGTCACTTTTAGGAAGAGACAAAGTAACTGGACGTGGATTATTCGTATTACAAAAATGTATTTTTGGCAAAGCCACGAGTATGTGGTGATAGTGAATTTCAGTTCTTACATCTCTTTAAATTTGCACATATTAAAAAAGACAACAGATTATTTAGTCTAATCAGTGTAGTTACTGTAATTTTTAATTCTACTAATATGTTTTTGAAAAGATTGTTTTATGCAGCCTGTTAGAAAATGAAATATTTGTAGTTGATTTACTGCTGATTTTCAGATTAAGTGAAAGTTTCTTTTCCTGATCTCTTCATAGCCTGTAAGAGGCTGACCATGCTGGAGCTGCTCCAGTAAAGGAATATAAGATCATTCTTAATAAAACTCTGATTTCATTCCATCACATTTGGCAGATGGCACCTTCCACAACATATTTCTCCTTGTTCTCTGCTAGAACAGGGGAGTACACCACCTACTGAAAAACCACAGGTCTCCCACACAAATTCCAATACTAGAAGGACAATATACCTACACTCACATGCTTTTCTAAATGAAAGTACAGTGTACTTTGAAGAGTCATGCCACTAGAAATAAAAACTTCCTTGTACCTCCCTGAAAAGTGAAGCCCCAAACTACTGTGTGCCATTCTTCAGAACCTGATTCCTACATTCATTTCTAGTATCTTGTACTATAATTTAATAGATGCTCTTCCACTTGAAAATACTGTGTAAATAACAAGTCTGGAATTATTGTTGAACTGGCTGCAGTTTGTTACTGTAACTCATCAATTTGTATTTAGAGTAACTATAAAGTGCTTTAGAATAGTTTCACAAGAAAGGTGCAAATAAATACTGTGCCCTCTTATGTCCTGTCCCATGAGACATAAAGTCATGGAGAACCCACATTTAAAAGTATCTTCAATTTTTACAGCAATTTAATAATGATACTGATTTCTTATACTGGAGAATGCTTTTGTTTCCATTATTTATTTGGGTCAGTGTTTCACAGCATCATAGCCAACAGGCCTGCTGCTTGCCCTCCATTAGTCTTGCAGGGTCCAAACACACTCATCTGAATGGGTAAAAAAGGTATGGTGCTACACTGGGAATCTGCACAAAAATGGTCCTGTTATTGTGCAGAACTTGTGGTTGTTAGTTGATTCCTTCTGAATAATATTTGCTGAAAAGATGAACTGGCAGCACACTGCAGTGTAATTTTTCTTTTTGGTTAATAGGCTCAAAATATCACAGTGGAATGCTGACAGGTCTATAAGTTGTCAAAATTTTCCAGGATTTGGATCATGGCACTGAAATAGCTCTGATGAATGTCTATGCAGTGTATGTACAGCACTTCTCCTGCTCCCAAAAGATCTGAGTAAAAATGGTAAGCATCTTTATTGCTTTTATGTATGAGGAATTGAAGCACCAATGAGTGAGTGAAATGTGTCAACACAGAGTCAAACCCCTAAATGACTCTATAGATTACATTCTTTTGTAGTACACAGACCTCCCTAAAAACTGGGAGTACTTCTACAGAGTAATCATTTTATAAATTAGGGGTAAATTCTTTTCCCATCAAAATTTCCCAAAGGCAAAACTCCCACTGAATGAAGTATGATGTGGATTTCACATTACATTTGTAACCAAACTCAAGCACTTTGTCACATATAGGAGAAGTAACGAACAGCTTCACAGCATGCTTGACGCAGTCTATTCCAATTCTGAATGATAAAAATGCAATATCAGACATTTTAACCTTTTTTCAATATTTTTCTAGTCACAATTTTTCTGTTCACATGACTCTCATTTTCCTTAACTGTTATTTCTACAGCCTAAAGAGGGAAAAAGAAATAACAAAGGAAACAGAAAACAATAAATCCTATTATCCAGTTGATTGAATAAATGTAGATGATCACCAAGTCCATATCAAACCGCCATCCACGGCTATCATCCTCGAAGTCCATGAAGTCCATCCTGTGAGCAGCATGTGGGAAATGCCTCCTGGTCACAGTATTTGAGCGCCTTCGAAAACCTGCTGAAAAACAGACAAGGAGTTAAAAATCTTTTTAAAAGGAACCAGATTGACTAGCAAAAAAAGTTAACACTCCTTCCTCCAGTTATCAAAAAGACAAATAGAAGCAGGAAATCTCACACCTCACTGCTAAGTTTCATCACTTTGTTGGACAAGAAGCTATCTTTGGAATTGATTTTGAAGGATTTAAAAAGTAACACTGTGTTCCTTAAAAAGTAGCTCTGTGTTCCATGTCTAGAAAATAATATGTTTGTTTGTTTGAATATGGAATTCTCTACCATAATAAAGTAATGATATCTGCTTAAGTTTCCAGATTTATCAACACCTCTTTTGGTGCCTTCTTGCACTGAGTTTGACTCAGTGGTCTAGAAGTGAAAGGCTCCATATACTGTAATGAATCTCTTCAGCAATTGGTTAAAATGGGTTCCCTAAGATGGGTTCTACTCATCTGAATTCTTCAGTAATCAAAAATATCCAGATCTGTACATACATAGTTCAACAGCTGATACACATTTGAATTCCTTTTTACTAGAATCTGAGATTATTTTTCAAAGATAAAATAAATAAATCTTCTAAATGAATTGTGCTTGCTTAAATAGAATGTTCATTGCTTAATATAATGCATACCAGGTGAAAATTCAACTTTTAAATCACTGTTTGTACGCTGATAACACCTTAAAAATATATAGGCAGATGCAAACAAGTCAAGTGGAAGTAAAAATCCTGTGTCTCCAAGATGGCCTGAGGGTGGGGTCCTCCTCTTCATTGTCCGCCAGACTTCTCCATGTAGCAAGTGAGGTACTGTGGAAGCAGACCTCTTTCCTGTGTCAAGACATGAGTTTGGAGAAGAGTCTGTGCAGCTGTGTCAAACAGTAGGCTGTGGCACAAAAAAGAGCCTGGGAGCTGTGGTGCAAAGGCAGAAAATCTGTCCAATTCTGATAAAGGACAGTTGTACTCTGGATTTTTCCTCTGTTTTCATGTAATGAGAAATTTTTATGATGCATTCTGTATTCTTTAATAATTTCTGACAGAAAAATACCTTTTGTATTTACAGCTAGAGTGTAAACCACATTTCTTAACCATCTGCTGATAAAAGCTGAGAGCTGTAGAGCTGCTCAAAAACTGAACAGCAACATAGAGTAGAGGTTTGAATTATGAAACAGAAGACCTGAGGGAGCACCAAACACCTTTTAATGTATTTTTCTACTTCTTAAAAAAAATCCTATCATACATGATTTCAATCCCTAATATAGTCCCCAAATAATTAATGTATGGGCATGTATTTGTGCAAAAGTATATTTTATTTAACTTTCTTGCGTATGCCTGTGTTGCTATACTCTGAACAAGAACTTCTACTGAAATCACATGAATATGCATGCACAGTGCTGGCAGAATCTGGCAGACTGTTAGTGGGAACCTGTTACTAGATAACAAAAACAACGTTGTGTGCAAATCACACTTTTATATGCACCAAAGTGTGCAAACCAAAAAGGTTTTCAGTAAGAATCAGTAGGCACATCTGTTGCACTTTGCAACCTTCTGATGAAGTACTAGCAAAGCACAAAATAAAACTACAAAAAAATTAAAATATCCTCCCAATTTTATAAATTGACCTACTTTTTTTAAACTCAAAAATAAAAGGTACCAGATAGAAAATTTTACTCTAAAAATGTTCCTAAATGAATAATATGCAAGCTACAATAACCATTTACATTAAAAGTGCTCATGTAAAATTAAATTATGTATGAACAAGTGTTCTAAGGTTATCAGATATACCAAAGTACATAATTTTGGCACAGCCTCTTCTTTCTGCATGGATGAGAAAAGCTATTGAAAGACTGTGAGAAAAAATGCAAGTACAGACTGAGACCTTCCCATATGTGCCCTTGCAGCACCTGGCAGCTTGGTGAGCTAGATCTTTGGAAGTTTTTTCCAGAACAATGTGTTAAAACAGCATTGCATGTGTCTCTGCATGCTTGTGAACCAGATCTCACACTGACTCCATTTACTGCACTTTATGTCCCTTGGTGGAGCAGTTTTGGAGTAAATAAATTGTTTTCCTTTCAGGTAAAACTAGAAACAGAAGATGAGCTCCAAGAGCTCAGAAGTGTTCCAGTAATATGCTTCAACCACTAATGGGCATTTAGCCCTTGGGACTGCAAGTTGCCTCACATGCAAATGTGGACATCTGACCTCAGAGCATCAATTTTTGTGCTCTATTATAGCTGATATAATTGCTAATGCAAGAATGCCTCTGAGAGACGGGGAATAATCTTTCCTACAACATCTTTATGCTATTCATAATTTTACAGATCTCTAGTATCTGTTTTCTTTAATATGCTTTCCAAACAAAAGAACTTGTGAATTTCCTTTGTATGGAAAAAGCTTCAAAACTTCAGACTATCCTTTCCACATTATGCTCCACCCTCCTTTATTTTTCTCTGAGATGTAATCTAAAATTATGTGCAAAATTTGAGTTGTGGGATCACCACAAATCCAGACAATGACAAAAGATTTTGTTATTATTCCTGCTTACCTTTTTACTGTGGCTGTGCATGAAATGTTTTCAAAAAATTAATCCCAGTACTATCCAAATGTCTTTTTTTAAATGGCAATAGCTGATTTACAGCACACTACAGTGAATATTATGGATTATGGAGATGACTAATGCCTCTGTGTACACCTGACTGTCCTCATAGTGAAAGGGTTTTACTTGCAATCTGAACTTTTCATATGCCTTAATGCTCATCCTCTTGCCACACACCACTGTGAACAGGTGGTCTGTCCTCTTGGTGGTCTCCTTATAGGTATGATAAGGCTGACTGGAGATCCTCCCGAAAGCGTACCCTTTCCCTTTCTGAAGAAGCCAGTTCTTTCAGCCTCTCCTTCCAGGTCAGGTTCTCCAGGCCTCTGAGCATCCCAGCTAAACCTGGGTCGCTCTGCTAAACCTGCTCCAGTCTACTGCTGTCTTCCCTGTACAAGGAAGGAAGGCAAAACTGCAGGATTTTAGATGTGGTGTCTTGAGCAGTAGGGGATAAAAGCTTCATCTACAGGTTTTCATACATCATACTGGATGTATGAAAATCATCGTACAGCCAGGATGCTGCTGGCTTTCTTCACTGCCAGGGCATACTTCCAGCTCACCCACAGCTTGCTCTCCACCAGGATGCCCAGGCTCTTTCCAGAGATCTGTCCTCAGGCTTTCAGTGCACAACCTGTCTCATTGCCAAGGGCTCTTCCTTCCCAGGTGCCGGTCTCAGCATTTGTCTTTTTGAATTTCAGAGTCCTTTCCAAACATTTCTACAGCTTGTCAATGTATCTCTGAATGGTAGCCCTGTGCTGAGTCTATCAATCTGTCCTTAACTTTGCTGTTCTCTGCAGGCCTGATGAAAATGTGTTCTGTTGCTATCTCTAGGTCACAGATCAAAACTTGACAACTATTAGTTGTCAAGTTCATATTTACTATCATTAGTGAAGTGAATAACTTAATATCACTATAAATTTTACCAGCAGTATATGTATCACTTTACACAGACCACTGTGTCATTCTGACAAGGTCTCAGTTTGACTTGCTACGTGCTCTTTTACACTGTACTTCCCATCTCCTACTTGGGTCTGTTTTTCTTTTTTAGGCGCCTGGCAAAAGGGTCTTTGTCTGATGCAGCACCTGCTTTTCTCCAACTTCTTGTCCTTTCTGAATAGCAGCCCCACCACTGAGTCTACCAATTTGTTGTCACCTGCAGACTTGATGACAGCATGGAGGAAAAGAACAAAATTTCCAAGTATTCTATAATTTTTCAAGTATACAGGTGTTTTTATGTTGCTTTCATGCTTTGACAAACAAGGTATCATCCCAAACTTCTTGCATAAACGCCAGCTTTCTCCCATATGCACATCAAGAGGCATTATATTCTGATTATGCTAACATAATAGCTAAATTGCGAGATTTGCTAGTTAAGATGAGCTGTGAGATTTGTATTTCCAAGAAAGAAAAATCATATATTGCTGGAAAGGTTTATGAGAGAGCAGCACTTATTCTGTGTGAATGACTGCAAGCATGTCCCATTAACTTCTCATCTCATGCCCCAAACTTTTAGTCTCAAGCTCTCCACTGAGACTCAAGTTCCCAAAATATTCAGTTCCTTCCCCAAACTAAGACCATTTAATGAAACTACCATCCTTCTCAGATCCAGAGGTCTACTTCTTCTGCATGAAAAGCTTGAACCTCACCACCCTCTTGCCTCAGTATTTCAGCTCCACAGACCTGTTGTCTCAGAAGTCTTTTCATCTAGAGAGAGACATATCAAATTATAAACTTCTTTCTCCAGGATGCATACCAGAACCTTCAGCTTTCCTATGTTAAAACTTCTACTGTCATCTTCCAAGGCCTTTTCCACAGCAAAATCATCTTTCTCACTATCCTGCTCTTACCTTCCTCGCACTTTCTCTCTGCTTTCCTTGCATATTTCACTCCTCTTGCCCTTCTGATATTATCTGTGGTCTCTTGCTGGCTGCCAGCACCTTATACCCATGACTAAACTTACATGATAGCTTAAACATCTCCCCTTTTCTTTTCCATCACCAAAATCCAAGTCCTACTTTCTGACAGCTGTTGGGCTCTAGAAAACCTGGATGTAAAATGTACTTAAGGTGTAAAAATGTACTTTCCTTTCCTGAAACCATTTTTACTTCCACTATGTTGTCTGTCTTACCAGTTATAGACTTTTTCTGGGCTTTTGTTTTAAGTGTTAAATTCTATTGCAGTCTCAGAGAGGTAAATTGTGTTTAAGCAGTAATTTGTGCATGCTTAAAATGTGATTTATTGAACTCACTGTGCATATGATACTGATGGCCTCTGCACATTAATAAATCAGTTGCACGCAGCAATTTAATGAGAAAGACACAGAAACTGCTTTTTAAAGGTGTCAAAGACCCCCATCTGAAAGAGTCTACATAAGCAATCAGTTACTGTGAAAATCTGAAAATGCCATGTCCTGAAGCCTTTCATATGGGACAAGACTTGATTCCATAAGGGACACACCTTTCCATAAGGCAGAGCTGGGAACCACTGCTACAGCTAGATGTCTGCTTTGTCACTTTTGTAAGGCATTTAACATGAAAAGAAGAACAACATGCTACAGACAAAACTATGTAGAAATCCCAAAACGTGGAAGTGTCACTGATGTACATATCATTTGTCAAAACAAAAGGCTTGCAAAAACATCAGTCCTACAGAATCAAGCACCAGCCAAACAATGCTTCCTGCTGTCTGGTATTAGCAAAACTATTGGGATTTATATCTAAGAATAATCTCCCCTCTCTTAAAACTTTATAAATCCTTTGTGGATCTGAGAAGAGAATATAACAAAATGAACCAGAAATATACAAAATTAAAAGGATAAAAAACCCCAACCAAAACAATTAATAGAGGTTCCAACGGCAATAACAGTTCTTAAAAATAAAATATTTATTTCATACAGCTCTAACTTTCCATATTATTTTCAAAATTATAAGTTCAATTTTTTTGGTAGCTAATCTCAGAGTTTTTCTTCAGAGGTGTGTAAACAAAATAAATGCAGAATTTAAGGTTATTAATTACAAATCAACACATAAAAGCCATACTTAAATTTGGCATTTCTTTGGATCATTTATGGTCAATCCCTTAAATTAACATCTCTCAGGCCTTTAGGACAGAGTGACAACTTATAATTTGGACTTTTTCCTCTGTGAAATACTGTAAATTGCATTCCATCACAATTACAATTATTTTCACTTGACAAATTTGATGGTTTTACTCTAGAGTGGAAATAAATATAAGATCTTCTTCCATTCAAATACAGCTTGTCAGATTTCAGTGAGAATTATTTAAAAGTGAAGTTTTTCGCACATTCCTACTATTAGTTTGAATTCTAAGAATAAAATATAGCACCACTTTACCACTTAGCAATGATGTTCAGAATACTAAGCAAATAAAGAAATAAAAAGTCTGAAGACAGTTACCTCTTGCTATTTTATAGATAAATAATTCAGCTTTTACAAATTAAAATATGAACCCATATTAAGTTAGCTTGTATATTGTGAAAAATAAGCAGATTGTGAGAAAATGAGTTTGAAAATTAATTCCAAAAGCCATAAAGCCACATTAAATGCATGCATACACATTTTGCATAGGCTATTCTGCATAACTAAATATCTCACTCTTTAATAAATAAGAAATATATTTATCAATTTTATGAAAATTATTCAATAGCTACTGTGTCCAGTCCCTCTCAGAAATTCAAAGAAAAAATAGAACTCATAATTTCTGTCTTGGGCTGTTTATTTTCCTGAAAATAACGGAATCAAGAAACGAGAGGACTGTGGGAGGGCATAATGACCTTAGAAAACATGCTCAGCCTGTGATTATTATCACAGAAAACATAATCATCTGTGATTATTCTATAATTATCAATACTCACAAATAGAAGCCACTTGGCTAGTTCAATTGCTAGGATACGTACTAAAATGGGAGTAATTAATTCACATATCTCAGTGTAAAAGTCACTTGACTTTGGGAGACTTGAAGGAATTTTGGAAGATAGTCAGCAAGCAGATCCCTTTTTTTCTTAAGTAACTAGGTGGATTACCTGTTTGCTTTTTTTTCTTCCCCCAAATCATAACACAAAAATACCAAACAGTCAGAATATTATGTAACAGCCGAGGACTGATATCAAGGAATGAAGCTGCATGGTCTCATGCATGTCATAGAGATCTAAATGCATAGGTTGCATACATTCTAGACCATAAAATGTCTTACTTTGATTTTAAAGGTAAGACTTGTACATGCATATTGATGACATACAAGTTACAGTTATGGTAATTTTCATACATTTGCCTTCAGGAGGGGGAGTTGTAATGACTTTTGCTCACATTTGCTTGTAAATAAATTGTATCTTAACAGTGAATTTAACTTGTGGACAATTTCTCTCTTTACCGTGACCATGCAGACAATAAAAACCAGGGAATTTCAAACAGCAACTTGAGGTTGCTTCTGCTTCTGCGGTATGTGCATCAATAATCTATATGAAAAATAATTTTAAAAAGTATTCTGAATATTCTAAATCAATGAGATTTCCTCTTATTTTTCATCTACTTTCTGTTTCTCTTCCGTTCTATCTAATCTCTTACTCATCATCAACATCATTCATCTCTCTCCTGCTGTTCCTACATTTTACCACTGAACGTTTCTGTACATCGTGTTGTATTTGTCATCTTCCCAGATGACCAAATACTGTATTTCAGCTGCCAGCAACTCTTGCTAAGTTATCATCACAAAAGCCTTCCCCTGTTTGTGTCATATTGCTGTAATAGCATTGGCTACCTCTAGCTTCATTCTTCCCTCACTAAGTACTTACATCCCTTTAGGCTCTATTTGTACAGACTGCTACCTCACAATAGATAGAGAGGCAAACACTATCGATATTGATAGGTAGACTTATTATATAATAAGAGATGACTGAATAAGTATAGAATAGCATTTAAAAAATATGTCATATTGTTTCTTGTCTTTGATGTGAATGCTACTTGGCATGATGCTTAATTCTCTCTAGATTCTTATTTTGTAACCTCCATGATTGCTGTATTTTTTCAAAACATAATATTTAATACTAATGATGATTTAAGAAAAAACTTTGCAGAGTTTTGTAACTACTGTTAAAACCCTTTCAGTGCTTAAGGCTTCAATATTTTAAGCCAGTGTCAGTGATAACAGTAGATAATAGTAAGGCAAATACTTTCTTTAAAATAAATTAATGAATCATCCCTACTTCTCCTAAGACAGGGGCAGTTTCTCTAGAGAAACTGGTGAATTACCTTTCTTGGACCCATGCATCTGTCTTTAAAAAAGCATCTGTCTTTAAAAAAGGCATGATCAGCTTTAGCTATTATCAATGCTCAAAATTTTTATTTCCCATCTGAGAAAATAAAAGAAATGTTCCTCCAGATAATGAAAAAATCCAAAGTACAAGATTGTATCTTTAGAAAGCTGGCACAGTTTTTCTGAACTGAAACTTTTCTGATGCTGACAGTACTTAACCAGTTTTTAGGAAGTTAGCCAAGACTTCACAGAATGAGCTGTCTAAAAAGCCTTCATAGTTGTTCAACATAAAAATAAAATAAAAATAAATTTTCACAAAGCAGATTTATTAAAAAGTTAACTGGAAAGAAGTAATTTGAAATAAAAAGAAAGTGCTTATGAACTGTTAAAAATTCCTTCCTTTAATCCTTGTTTAGTTGTGTAATGGTTTTTACCTCTGATTTTTTCTGATGCAATTTCAAACATTCAGCTTTATCTACTCAGTAAGTATATGCACCAAAGCTCCTGAATTTGCTCTGTTGTTTGCAAATCTCTGGCTTCTTTAAGAAGGTATGGCTAGTCTGGCTCTGGACTAATTAAAATATTATCACCTTTTCATGTTTATTATTCTCACTCATCACCTTGAGTGCTTTCATGGTTCTTCTTTTGTCCTTCATCAAATCAAAGTGTCAGCTTTTGTTTTCACTTTAAAGGGTCTCCATGACTCTGTATTGCCTAAAAAATGTTGCCTATCTTTTTACAATTATGCTGTGCAAGCACCACATTCTTCCAAAAATCTTGTCAAGTTTCTGTCCAATAAATGCTCCAGGATCAAAGTGAATTTTTGCTTATGTACAGCTTTGGAATGGGTACAGAGTTATCTGTCACTGGTACAGGCGTATGAAGTAGTAATCACAGCATATTAGGCAGGAAAAACACTGTATGTGGTTGTCCTTCTTTCTTCCCTATCCACTCATTGACAGAGATGAAGCCAACTAATACATCTACCATCTATTATCAACCAAAATTTATTATTTTTATAGCAAACAGAGTTTCTGTGAGGTATCAAAGAAACAAACTGAACACCAGGCAAACTTAATTTTAATTTAAGATATATTTACACCATCAGAGTTGAAACTCTTTAGTGGTTGCGTGAGTACAAACTGGTCTCTAGGCCGTGCATTTCAGCGCTGGGGAAGAATGCACAACATAAAATTTATTAAACATAATAGTTAACAGCTATAGCTGCTATAGCTAACAGTAATAGTAGAGCTAACAGCTAATTAAGAATATAATATAATCATTTTTTTCCCTATCCCTATTCTTCTTGGCGTAGCTGCCAAGGATTACTCTCCACTTCCACTAAAACACATAAAAAATACTTGTTATTTCCTGTCATTGGTGAAGAAAAAAGGCATCTTTGCTCTCACTTGTTCACAGAGACCAATCTGAACCTGAACTAATCACAGCAGAACTTTACACAAAACATAAATATTAAAATCAAGAGATATTTTATGCTCTAAACAAATTCTGTAATGAAAGACTACCACTTAAAAAAATTAATTATTCAAAGTTTACCCAATGTGGTTAAACTAAGATTATGTATTGTTTTCAGTTGTCTCTAGAGACCAAATAGTAAATATTTATGTGATCTTATTTAATAAATAAATAAAATGAAACCCTTTTATGATGGCTTAAATAAAATCATAATGAAAGAGACTATTTTATCAAACTGCAGAACATCTTATAAAACAGGCATACTGAGTAGTCTAAAGGTCTTCCTACCCTATCGTTCTTTCCCTGACAAGTCAGACTATGAGGAATTGGTCAGGATTGAAAAAAAGTAAGAACAAGGCAAGCATATTGCAACATTTTTCCCTCTCAGTCCCAGGGACCGCATTTCCATGATCTCTGCAGACAAATGTGGTACCTTTGAGTTTAACAGGAACAAGAATCTGTCTTTATTTGAATCCATGCTTTGGGGTAATGATAATTTTATTTAATGTCTCTTAGTTCTTTTGCAGAGTTCTAGTTCTTTTATTATGAGACAGTGAATAACAGCAGCAGACATACACTTCTGTCATTCCTTTCGTGATCTTAATTACCGCAATCATCCCCCCTCTTTTAGTAATCGATTTCTTTGTGTGAAGTATTCTAGTCCATTTACATAATCCTCATCAGGAAACAATTTAAAACTGACTTTCTCTTTTATCTTTTCGGTACCCTTCCTGCTAACTACCTTGTTTTGTGATGAAAAGAAAACAATGTAAACATTGCTGAAGAACACTAGGTTCCAAGACAATCTCCTGCCACTGATTGCACTTGGTTTTAATTTTTATTATCCCAAATATTTCATACTGCAAGCAAATCTTACATCTTCATGTCTTGTAAAAAATACGCTGGATAATACAAGCTGTAATTTAGACCCATACAGGACCCATATGATATCTCTTCAGTGAGAAAAATTAATCATATATTTGTATTCTTTGTTTGGTATCTTTTAACTGGCTATTAATGCTTCAAAGGACTTTCCCTCTTATCCTGAACACAGCTATATTTTATCAAGCATCTTTAGAAAAAGACCTTAAGAGTTTTTAGGAATTGTTAGCTGCAGAGTCAAAACCCTGATATCTGTAACTCCCCTACAAGTTAATTTGGGTGTCTCTGGTAGACCTGTGGGCCATGGCTCCAAAGGAGGTCCAAGATGTTCTTGGTTTGTCTCACTGACCAGCATGAACACTTGGCTGCCTAAGCAGAACTAAAGATGCCAATATAACATCCATTCAGGGACATGTCAAATGGGGAAAGGCTACAGTATACCTTTTTGCCATGGCCATTCTAGCACAACCCTTGGTGTTGCATAATTACAGCTACCAATATTCCTGCCACACCAGTCTTACAGTACCACGGTTAAATGGAAACAAGCAATCCTGATGACACATACATACTAGATAGAATTTGATTCCCTCCAGTGCATTGATGAACCAATAGAGACAAAACAGCAACCATAATTTCTGAGTAGTAAATTACTCTCCTACACAGGCTAGTGCTGGAGGCAGTCTTTAGGACTGGAACATCCTTTTCAACGAGAATGTGGCTCTGAAGGAGTCCCTAAAGAACAGCCTCTGCAAAACTGCTTAAAATATAAACAAGGCTATTGATACACAAGATTTAGTTCTAACACTGTTGGCAAAGTAACAGGGAAGGAAGTGGCAGCCCTGAAGCTGAAGCTTAAGACTTCTCTGTAGCAAAGACCTTTTTATTTTAAAACTTCCCTTCCATTTTCTTTTCCTTTCAGATTGACTTCTACTTGGCAAGATGCAGAAGGAGAAGAATAAAGGCTATTTAGAGCATAGCTGGTCCATGGGACCCAAGGGGGACTCTGGAATCAAGAAATCAGTCTTGCATTTTTTACCAGCAGGAGCTGACAGAACTTGTGGGCAAGGAAAATGGGTGCAAGAGTTAGGGCCCAAGTGCTGAAAAATCAGTAAAATGACAAAGTGGCCATCGGTGGAGCTGAGCTAAGACACTCAACCAGCAGGTTCGGATTCTGTCTTTTCTGTATTAGTGTACTATAAGCCTAGCAGATACTGAGACAACACTTCCCAGTGAAGTGTGTCTTTTTTGGGCAGAAAATTCACTCTATGTGAAGACTGCAGATCACAAATGCATTTTGTGACAAATAGATGTGTGCAAATTAACTTTTGTGATTTGACAAGCTCTACTGAAGAATTTTGTGAAGAGAGGCTGAGAGAGCTGGGCCCATTTAGTCTAGAGAGGAGAAGGCTGAGAGGGAAGATCAGTAACATATATAAATATCCCAAAAGTGAGTGTCAAGAGGATGATGCCCGGCTGTTCAGTGGTTTCCAGAGACTGGGAAAAGAGCAATCGCCATGAACTAAAACACGAGAAGTTCCACCTCAACATGAGGAAGAACTTTGTGTTGAAGGTGGCAGAACACTGAAACAGGCTGCCCAGGGAGGTTGTATAGCCTCCCTCTCCAGAGATATTCAAAACCCAGTTGGATGAGTTCCTGAGTCATGTGCTCTGGGTGACCCTGATGGGATGGAATAGAAGAAATTGAGAAGAATAGTCCAAAATAAGGATTATTCTGGGAGCCTTCTGCCAGCATTACTCTTTATAGCTAAAATTACACGCTGCACCTTCTATTTTCAGTAACACCTGTCTTGTTTCTTCTCAGTAGATCACAGTTATCTGAACTTGAAAACCAGTATCACTTTATTTGGTTATTTATACAAGGAAGATTTAACTTAAAACTTGTACATTTTTTTGTTTCCAACATCCTGCCTTTGTTACCTATCAAACTGAAATCACGATAAGAAGAATCTTGAATCAAAAAAGTAAATTTTAGTATTGTACCCCTATTTTAAAGACAGAGAGACAAAGAAATGTACCAACTGGCATTATTAAAAGTTTTCTCTAAAGGAAATGGTTCACCATTTTCTTTAGAGAATGATTACATAAAGGGTCATAGCAGATGTGACCTACTGAAGTGATGGTAATTTCCACCAGGTTTTAGTAGGCTTGGAAAACACTCTGTTGCAATCCTGATGCAGAAGTCAATATTTTTATTAAGTACCTAAAGAGATGAGATCAGGAAAGAATCTGCACAGATTTCATCGTATACAACACTAGAGGAATGTTTTCTAGATTAAACATTTAAAAAGATAGAAACAAACATTCTATTTTTAACTAGACTTTCAATTTAATTGCCGAGTTTTAGATAAAAACATCAGCAACATTAACAGATGGAGGGGATTCCTATTAGCCAAGGAATAATTATGATTCCAAATAGTAACCAAAGGCTGTAACTCAGAGGTTCCATAATCCCCTTCTGCTCTTCTGAGCATCTACTTCTACTTTTCTTGAGCCATCTCTACAACCTTACTCTACATGCAGGCAGCCAGCATCTATCTACAATGCAATCATCATTATCCTGACTACTTTATCCTTCATCTCTGCAATGTATTTCTATCTCAGATTTATGCAAAAGCTTTAGAAATAACACTTTCAGGCACAGTGTACTAAATATCTCAGTCATTTGTAATTTCTGCACTTGATTACACCGAAGTCAATGTCAAATTAAGTATCATATTTGCAATTTAAATTATTCTAATCTCTTATTTTAGCTCTCATTTCTGTATCAAATTACTGTTGGGGCCTACCTTTAGTTGGTGAACTTCCTGTGACTGTACTGCTCTTACAGAATGCAATTCCACTTTAATGGCATGCAAAGGCCACACTTAAGGTATTCAATTATGATATATGATAATAAGATCCAATTGAGTGTGTTTGCTATTTAACTTTTCTGTTCAAACTACACTATTTATCTGTTATAAAATCTATTTAAGAAAACGATTAATTGTTATTTCTATCGTGAAATTGCAATTTTTTAAAGTTGTCAGTACTCAAAAGAATAACTAATATAATATCTTTGTTTATCTCATATGAAACCAGAGATATTTTAGGGAAATATTTAAAATTAGTTTGTTAACTTTTCCATGTATTAAAAATCTGAATGGGAAAAGAAGAATTGCTTTCCTTTGTGAACGGCATTGCCATTTCCCCATTAACTTATCCTTGACCAAACACCATATAGACAGCAATACCATAAGCAATGTTTATGAAACAAGTGGGAATTCTGTTGATTATTTGATTGGAAAAAAATACAGTGCATTACAAGGGCAATCTAATCTGGAGAAATTTTCATCAGTGTAAAGCCCAAAAGTGCCGCATTGCTGAGGTTTCTTTCTTTTTGTATAAGAACTGAAAAGTTATGGTTGTTTGTATTATGAAAGATAATTCTACATTCCCTATGGAAAATCTCATATGAAAGAAGTCTCACATGTAGATGAGCAAATATATTTGGCTAAGTGAATAAGTTCAGGAAAAAAAGTAAGGAAAAAGAAGAAATGCTTGATTTTATCTAGCAGTCCTGCAATGTTCATTAAGTCAAAATTAGTTAACCTGATAAATTTTGTATATCATCTAAACTTCCTAACAGTAATTTTTGTCTCCTCATGTCCCAATCTAGTTCTGAGGTCTGATTTTATCTAGCATATCTAATGAGTGATTTACTGGCTAAGGTATACTATTTTTACATCTCTGGTATTAAAATGATATTGTGGAAGAGGTTTTGTCCCAATGAAAGCTAGAATAATATGAAAAGAGCTTCCAGATACTCCATGAACACTGGACCTGCTGGATATGAAAGTGAAAGAGCATATGCATTTCTAACACGGATACAGAATTTCTTCTTTGCCAATGTAGTTATTGTACTGCAGTATTTGACAGTGCACTCTTATATAGAGGTGGTTATTTTCATGTTCAAATTTGCAGGATTTCATTGCTTTCTAAGCACTGAAATGACATCCCTTTTCACTCCAGTCACTCTACTCATGTACCCACCCTATTCCTCTTCCCATTCTTTATATTTGACTTCTGAAATTATAACATCTTATTAGGCTATTAGGTTCTTAATTAAAAGAAAATTAATCTAAGTGCCCTCTTTATCCCTTCAGATCTCAGTGGTATCAGGGTTTCCCTTTGCAATGGAATCTAATATGATGTCAGAAGACTTTTGCTGCCACTATTCTCAGCATTTTATGCCTGTTAAGTTTGAGCAGTGTCCTGAGGCAGTGAACAAAACCAATTATGGAAACCAAATATAGAACTTTAGGTGTTGCCAAGCACAATTTAGATATAAGGCAAATACATAGTCCAGGTAGAAAATACAATATATTTGCATTTTGAAAGCACACAACCTGCATTAGTTTTTATTGAAATAAAAAGTCAGAAGACAGACAAGGCAGCAATCCTCTTATTGAGAAATGCAAGGACAAAGTTTCAGACAGCTTTGTGGTTTGTGTGTCTCATTAACTAGATTTAACCATGTTTCCATTTAGTGCGGGACTTTTAGACTATACTTTGGAGACACATAATTCCAGCATTCAAAATTACCTTTGGCAAATTTTCAGGTGGCACAATACTGAAACTTTATGATGTCTCCAGATCTTTCTTTTATTTCTACTTATTTATGCTTTGTACAATGCTTAGTATTGTGAAAGATATTTATGAAAGGCATAATTTGTATAAGACTACAAAACATAAAGGAACTATGTCACATGCATAACATATATTAAAATAAACCCATAAGCCCAGCATTAACACTCATACTGTATTAACTCCTGTTAGAGAAAGTAAATAGTCATCCTCATTGTCCTGCCAACAGTTTTTTTCTCTGAGTAATACCAAAGATAATCTATGAGTCCTCAAATTTCTCAAGTCTGCTACTTTTGATAGCCAAGAATATTTCTTGATATTATCAGTATCAAATTGTGACATTACTTGACATGATTTTATAAGTAGAGTTCCAGAATTTATCAAATTTCACCTTTACAAAGCCCTGGGTAGACTTATAAAAGGAATATAAAATGCAACTCCTGTTTTATTTTTTCCACATACTTTTAGAAGGCATCTGCTCTTACAAACAGGAAAAGTACATCTGCTAGCTAGAATCAGCACTATGAAAAGTATATCAAGTAACTACAAGTAAATTTACATGAGGCCTGGTGAAGAAAGGCCATTAGACTGAAAGCTGGGAAATATGGGTAAATGGTGAATCCTGCATTTAGGTGGTCTAACTTAAATTTGTTCAGTTCATGATCAGTTAATCCTGAAAATGTTTAGTGTTAAAGTAGCAACAAGAGGCCTAAGTTTTCTTCATATAATAAAGAGAAAATGAAATGAAAACACCCATACCCATTACTCTATTTTGTATGCATTATATATGGAATAATATATATTATTCAAAATTTTTATTTGACTTCTTTTATAAAATACTGATTCTTTTGATTTTTTTTTTGAGAGGTCTTTATTTACCACACTCAGAACTAGCAACTTTTCTCCTAGAGTAATTTTCTTTATTCCACTATGCAGACAGACATTTTTCTAAGAAGGACGCTACATAAAATTATCCTGATAATGTGCGCAGAATTAAAGATTCAAAAATAAATGAAAAGGTACAAGCACAATTGTCTTTTTACAGTTTGCAGTTTATCTTTAGATTCAGAGCACTGTGTATGAATCACCCATGAGAATTAAACTCATCTCTACTTTAAGAATCATCTGTCTGTTTGCCAATGGCATGTATTAATCAGAGTCTTATTTTCAAATATTGCACTTGAGTTTGAATGACATTTAGGCAAAAAATTAAAAATCTTACCTTCAAAAACTCTGAATGCTTTCTTGCAGCTTGGTAGAGGCCATTTAGCAGAATTGGATTTTTGAAAATTTTCCTTTAGATTCAAATATTCCATAGGGAAAAAAGATCTGGTAGAGTTATTCAGATCTACAATAATTAAGGGGAAAGAATACATACATCAATGCCCTAAATAAAGCATAATAATAATGAGCACAAATTTACACAAAATAAAAATGCCATACCTACTGTGTAATTCTTCTGATTATAACAACTATTTTTTAAAAGTCACATTTACACAACCATTTCCATACATAGCAAGAGCAAGTTGTAAACATTCTACTTTTTTGGAAAAAAAATAAATTAGAAAAGATGATGTCATTATGATAATTTCTGGCAAAATTATGCATTGAAGAAATCAAGCTATTTAACTTACAAAACTATGATGATCTCTCTTAATAAAAATTATATCCATAAAAATGACTGTGGTATTAATTCTCAGCTTTTTGTTTAACATCACCATTCAGTAATAGTCAGTAATGCAAAGGAAGGGGAAGAGCCTGACATTTTTTTTAGATTTAAAAAAGTACTTTGGATTAACAGGAAGTTAATCCTGTTAATTAATTAATCCTGTTAATTAATTATTTTATAAGTTTTTAAGAAAACATTTGTAGAATGATTCATGACACATTGCAGGAGTTGGCATTATGGACTAATCTCAAGAAATCAACATCTTCTCAGGGTATAATTTGGGGAAATACCTATATGATTGCAACTTAAAACTGCCAAACTAAAATATTCATAGCAATGCAATGGAAAACTAAAAACAACAGTATTTTCCTACCATAGAATTGATCTACTGATAACAAACAGGGTTGCTAAGCTAGTAGTTAACAGGAAAAACTTCAACCCCCTGCTCATCAATTTCTGCCTCCAAACCAAGATGGCTCCAGATAAATATTAATAGTAGCTGGTACCATAATTCTTTCTGTACCTACCAAGTAAGAAAAGACATTCACAGGATTTTTGAGAAGGCTTTTCTTATTACTTCATGTGGTCCAATGTAATGGAACATACTTTTCCAATAATAAATATTTTATGAAAGGATAAAATCTTTTTCTCTGGCAAATTTAAGAAAGCTAAGCTTTTTGTGAGCAGGCTCCAAAAAGAAGAAAAAATGCCTTTGCTTCCAGTAGCTTTTTCTGTGTAAGATGAAGACATTAACAGATTTGAAGTAAAAACCCCATGCTAGTTTGATTCTAAAAATTATCCTTTATTTCACCATGTCACAATGCAGGTGGAATGAAGCTACACAATACATGAAGAGCATAGAATCTTCAAATCCTCCATCCCATTATGTGAAAATAGAGCTAATTCACATATAAACTGCTGTCCCTGAAGGAAAAAGGGCCTTTTCTCTCCAAAATGTAAAATGAACAAACTGTGTATTTTTCACTAGTATTTTTAAATTTTTATGAAAGATCTTTATATGCTACTGAACATATTTGGATTAAGTATTATTCAGATTCAGGCTTCTGATGAGACTCTGCTTGCTTCTCACAGCACGGAGAACATTTTATTTTCCTGCTACAGACCACAGAAATCAACACAGATCTTTCAATTTTATTCAATTTTGAAAACTGAAACCTCTGGTGAGGCATCTAATTCCTGTTTCTCAGAAAAGACAGTGGTGACAAGTCTTACTGGCTTCTAGAAGCCTGCTTGGCTGGGCTTTCAATGAAAGATCCCCTCAAGCTGGCCAGGTCACCTGTCCCTCTGTATGCACATGACCCTCTTTCCCTGCCACGTGCCTGGACCTCCCTTGCAAAACCACTACCCTCAATCTGCATTTCTCCAAAGTGGTGGATTTATTGCACATGTGTGTCAGATCTGGCCCTTCTTGCAAACAACATAAATTAAATTTTTATTAATGGAAGTGTAGAAGATCACTCTGTCCCTGTAAGTGAAGCATTTAAAAGATACTTGCTAACTTAGAAAGTTACTTGGTGGAATCAGCTCAAGAGCTGTTTTCTTAGGTGTATCCTGGGCACGTTGTCATCTGATCAGATGTGAGTTTAGACTGATGGGAGAAGGGCTTCTAAGAAAGCCTTTAAGAAAGATGGGAACACATAGTAAGCACCATCAGAGCAACCCATCTGGACTGGAACTCATGCTTAAGGGATCCTCTAAAAAAGGCTCAGCTGACCAAGGCAACTGGCCAGAGGAATTACCTTTGTGAGTCAAATATGGCTTTGTAGCTCTCAGTTAAACACTGATTTTCTCCATAATTGATGGATAATTGACCTCTTAGCCCTTTTTTTGACCTGTTACATGCATCCTTCTGTTGCAGTTATGTTCTGCAAAACCGTACAAGCTAAAAAGTGAACTTCTGAGTATATCCTTAAATGTTTTTCTTTTTGACATATCTTTGTAAAATAAATGCACTCACACAAAAGGAAAGCTGCAGAGAGCATCCAAAATAAATTAATGATGGAAATAAGATATCCCAGCTGCATCATTAGAGAAGTATATAAAGACTACAAGCAACTTTGCTTTGCTGCCAGCACAAACCTATAGCAGCAGTGACTTTAGCATAAGTTTTTAAAGGCTTGATAACTCTTCTGAGTGGAAAAAAAATAAATTACTATGCTTTACATTGCTCTGGTGCCATTCATCTTCTTAATGTGCTGATTTTACTAACTTCTCTGAGGATACAATATCATCATCAATACCCCTTAGTTAATTTAAAAGTTGTTCAGTATGTTATACACTGAAAAATTTCAAAATATTTTTTGTAGTATATATAATAAAACAAAGCTAAATTACTGTAGCTATTTTTAAATATATTGCTAAGTCAAGCACATATTGCTATATACTGAATGGCAATATACAAATAGTTGTAGATTTCTCTCATCTGAAGTAGTTAATACAAAACATATATACTGTTATGGTCCACTATTTATAGTAGACTCTATCTACAAATCTATGACACCTCATGTCCTCCTTAGGCACATAAACCCTTTTCCTCAAAAGAGCTACATACCTATTTAATATTTTAAGAGTAAGTAAAGTTGAATGGGATGTCTTGAGAACAGCTAGTCCAACCTGCTAAGGCAGGGTCAGCTGCACAGGGGCCCCGAATCAGTTGGGTTTTGATGGGTGTTACACAGCCTCTCTGACCAGACTGCTTGAGATCCTCACACACAAAAAGCTCTTTCTTGTGTTCAGATGGGATCTCATGTGTTTGAATTCATGCCAAATGCCTCTTGTGCTGGCAGTGAGCACCACTCAGAAGAATCTGGCTCCTTCTTCTTCATTCCCTCCCACCAGGCATTTTTACACATTGCATGTTAGGTACTCAAAGGCTACAAATAATCCTAGTAATATTTCACTTAGAAAACTGTAACATGTTGAAAAGTTTTGCAAATACATTTTAGAAAGCATCTTTATTCTCCTTTTGTGCTCTCCCAGTGGTAATTTTCTGCAGCAAATCTGCTAAATTGTTTTTTTAAAATTTAAATAGCCCTAGAAAAACCTAACTATCTATCAGTGAAACATACTTCATCTGTACATCAAATTGAAGGGAGCATCAAACATTAGGAAAATGAAATGAGAACAGCTTGAAATCTCTATACAGCAGACAGGCAGGGAGTTGAGAGTGCTCAGGCTGCAGCTTTCCACCCATTTTCTCTGCTGCAGTGCATCAGTGCAGGGATAGCCAGTCTCTATCCCTGGCAACCAGCAGCTGCTCAGTGAATCACCTTGGGGAAATAGGTTCACCTGAAAACTGCTTCCTTCCCACCCTAATGAGTTCTTCTTTATCCAGTCAGTTCCTCAAACTGACCTGTGATCAAATCATACAAAGTTAGGCCTGTGGACAACAGAGTCTGTCAGAGTCTGTGAACAACCAGAAACAGAAGTGGGCAGCTCTGCTGATCAATGTGAAACTATACTTCAGTCTGCATCCCTAACCTGTCATCATCACAGCACTCACAACAGCTTAAAGAAGATCTCTGCAAGATCTCTGTAGCATCTAAAATGAAACAAACACTCCTGCATGGCTGAGTCATTTCCATTACTTTGTGAACTGTCTATGCACAGTTTTAAGTGCTGTAAATGATCTAACTCCAGATACATGGTGCAATTTTATCAATGGCACTTGAATCTACCATATAAACTTTGGACATAAAAGACTGACTCATGCTGTTCCAGACATTCTATCTGCAGAACTACTTACCCTCTTCTATTTCTATACCCAATCTGACACCAAACACCCTACCCACCATATTTTCCTACTGTTAAGAGTAAGGAACACTAGAGATGAGGGTATAGGAGGCTAGGACACAAGAATTTAAGAGATGATCAAGGGTTCTCCCAGCCTTTAATTTCACTTGTCTCCAAATTTAATGTCATAAATGAAAAGAGCATTTTTTGTGTGTGCCATGAAGTGGGCAATTTTGAAAATACTTTTCCAGTAGGATAGTTTGAGAAATGTTTATTATGTTTGGAGCTTGTTATTATTCAGGAAGAAGAAACAAAGAATTCTACCAGAAAAGAAAGCAATCGGAATCTCATTTCTAAAATAAAAAGTTTAAAAGTACATGTCCTGAATAGCTTCTTGACATTGAAGAGAACCTGCATGGAATGTTCTTAGGAGGAGGTAAATGGAAAGAAAATCTCACAGTGGATTAACATTACCAAAATTTGCTCTGAATGCATACAGGAAGGAAAAGTACAAATAATTTTTATTTGTAAAAAATAAATAATTGCAAAAACCTTCATTTCTATACCTTTTTGGAAAAAGACTCTGGCAATTGTAGTGCGACACAGTGGACATGGAGTGCTGGCTGGATTGTCTTTGGCAAGCATCCTTAAGCAAGGTTCACAAAAGATATGGTGGCAGGGATAGCACATGTAAGGGTTGAAATAAACATCCAGACACACAGCACAGAGATAGCTTTCTTTATCTCCTCTGAGTTCATGCTCATCATCTGTATGCAGGTTATCATTTGCAGGCTGCAAGAAGAAAAAGACAACATATTTTCACATTCAGCTCATAACTATTTTGGATAAAACAATTGTCCAGAAGATCATTTTCAGTACTGGTTAAGAAGACAGTACAAACATGTGATATTCTTAAATTTAATACAGGTTAATACTTTTAAAAAGATGATGAAATATAAAACAGGAATATCAGAAAAAAGTCCTCTGTGGGAAAGACGAAAAATCACAAGGCAGTAAAAGAAGGAAGTAACAAAACCAAAACGGCTAAGTAAAACTGTATTATGATCAGATTTCTTCTTTTAAAATTAATTTTTACAGTTTATATGTATCTGCATTACAAAAAGGCAGAAACATAGAATGGTATGGCTTGAATGGGACCTTAAAGATCATCTAGTTCCTACCTTCCTGCCATGTGCAAGACACCTTTCTTGAGACTAGGCTGATCAGAGTTCCATCCAACCTGGCCCTGAGCATTTCCAGTAATGGCACATCCATAACTTCTCTGGTCAAACTGTTCCAGTGCCTCACCACCCTCACAATAAAAATTTTTTTACCTAGTATCAAATCTGCATTTACCCTATTGCAGACTGAAGTCATGCCTCCTTGTTCTATCACTACATGTCCTTGTAAATAATCTCTCTCCATCCTTTACGCTCCCTTCAGGCACTGAATGGCCACAATTACGTCACCCTTAAGCCTTCTCTTTTCCAACCAAATACTCAACAAACAAAACCAGACTTTGAACAAACCAAATACTCAGTCTTTCCTCCATTCCTCTAATTATTTTGGCGGCCTTGCCGGAACCTGCTCCAGCAGGTCCATGTCCTTCCTGTGCTGGGAGCCCAGAGCTGATGCAGCCCTGCAGGTGGGGTCTCAGCAGAGCAGAGCAGAGGGGCAGAATCCCCTCCCTGGCCCTGCTGCCCACACTGCTCTGGATGCAGCCCAGGACACGTTTGGCTCTCTGGGCTGTGAGTGTCAAACATGGGACTGGGTCATGTCCAGCCTCTCAGCCACCAGCACCCACAAGCCCTTCTGGGCAGGGCTGCTCTTGATTCCTTCATACCTCAGCTTGTACTGATATCAGGACTTGCTCCAACCAGTGCACATTTCACTTGGTCTTACTAAACCCTCAAGAGATTCCTGTACACCCATTTTTTGAGTTTGTGCATGCTCCTCTGGATGGCATCCCATCCTTCAGGTGTGAAAATACCTTTACTGTGCCAAGAAAGGCAAAAATAAAAAAATTAATTTGTGAATGTTTATGTTTGTAATAATTATTTCATGTTCCAGCGAGAATGAGTTCAAAACAAGCCACAACTTTATTACTACAAAGCACCTTAGAGTAGAAAGTCTAGGAACTCCTATCATCTTTGGTAACTGCTTGCTTTTGTCAGCACATGTGCTCCAAATTTCCTTGCACTGCTATATTTGTAGGAAGATATAGCTGGACTTCCCAAATGGTGCTCATCCCATATGAATGTAACAACTTGTGTGCATTACCATGTTCCAGCTTTGCTCCTGTAAGATGACTAAACCTTTCCAAGTAATCTGAAGATCTGGTATTTATGGCACCCTGGGTTTTTGGCTGTCATGATTTAGGAATGGTACTCTTCAATTTAGTGCTCCCACTGAGATTCTCCAAACCATGTGCTACTCAACTCTCCCCCTCCCCTCTGTGGAGTGCTGGAGAGGAGAATGCGAGGCACAAAAGGTGAAGATCACTGACTGAGGTAAGAACAAAAACTGGGAATGGCAGTGAGATAAGAATATGAACAGTAACAGCAACAATGCTAAAGGCGGAGAGTATAAGGAAAAACATGGTTATTGTTCACTGTGGAAACCCCTGACATAAATACCACACTGCTCCCTCTGGCTCACAACCAGTGCCACCTGACAGCCCCCTCCAGCTTGGAACTGATGTTATCCAACCCTCCCTCCAGCTCAGAACCTGCACCACACTTACTCAACTGGAAGGAAGCCCTTCTCTTTGGAAAAGACTCTCTTTCCCTGACCCCAGCAATGACACAAGGTAAAATAGAATAATCCCTGAAGAGCTTAGCCATGCCCCCTCCTGACTACTGCAAAAGTTAACCCTATCTTGATTGGAATGAGGATATTGGGTTAAAGAAGCAACCAATCTTTTAATCATTATGGGAGACACTCAGGAAAAATTTACTATGCTCTGCCTCTTCTATCCATCTTCTTTGTTTCTGTTTCTGGTTTTCTCGTTCACAGATCACAGAACCCAATATACTGCAATAACGAAGAGATCCACCACGAAAAACCAAGATAGGAGCATATCAAGACACTTCTCTCATCCCCCTTACTCTAAACTCCCAATCCTTGCCTCCCCTGTGCAGCTGTGGTGGGAAGTGATAGAGAAGCTTTGGTGGCTGCCTGGAATCCAGCCAGGGTCAATCCAACCCACTATGCATTACAGAGACCACTTTTGACACTCATAGGCCATGACAGACCACTACTGCCTGACACTGGTACCAAACGTTAATGACAATTGTTAATATTGTGGTTATGTAGATATGGGAATCTATAGATGTTTCAGAGATTACATTTATGCTTATTACATTTATGGCTTATGGTTTGGATTGCTGTGTTTCTCGTTACTCCCAACGGGTATCTCTCTCTATGGGAGTTACTGAACTCTGCAAATAGTGAGTAAATCCTTAACAGTATGCAATCCAATACTGTGGATCGCATTAAAAATACAGAAAGATTTAGCCAGGATTTATCAGTTCTGGACAAACACTTGTTCTGTCATTCTACCTTAGCCTTTGCATGGCACTTTCCAAGATATTATGTGGCAAGAGTGCTTGTAAATTCTGAGCTGCTGTGCCAAAACCACATTGCACTGTGTTCAATCACAAGCTCTTGTACAACCATGATTGTCAGTAACTGTTTCTCTTACCTTAGAATTTGGTCTAAGAACTGTCAGCAACAGTTTCTATTACCTTAGAACTTACTGCTCCAGTTTGATTTTCTACACTTGACAGGGCCGCAGAAAACTTTGGTGTGTACTGAAATTTACAACAGGGGCAACTAGGATGTACTGATAAGCAGGAAGCATAAGTCTGGCTGCACGAGCAGCCACAGAAGCTAGATACAGACAGGAAGAGCTTGGGACCATTACTTCCAGCTCCATGATGTAGGAAAGGTTCTTAAGGCAACATTAAATACTAGAGTATTACAACTATCTGTAAAACTGTTTAACTCAGACTGTCTCTACACTTACAGCACAGAAAACCCACACCAGAACAGAATGGCAAAGGGTAAAAGAATTAATTACAGCTAAGTAATTTAAAATGAAGGAAGCTTCATAATACCATTTCTTTGGGAAAAAAAATGGCAAATAATTTCGCAGAGAAAGTGAGGAAAGTAATCTCAGGTAATTACATGACTGATGACTTCAGCAGAAATCAGGAAACACTAATACATTGTGAAAGTCCCCTCCAATGCTGCCACATGGGCTTGGCAGGGCTGAATTAAGTGATTGAACTTGATCTTAAAGGTCTTTTCCAACCTAAGTGACTCTATGATTCTATGCAATGTCAAAAATGTCAAAAACAAAAATCTAGCATGAAAACAATATACAGGGAACAGAAAGCTTTTGCTAACTGGTTTCGATGAGAATTGTTTGGAAAGAAAATATACCTAGTGTCTAGAGCTGACTGCAAGATAAATGTCTTTCAAATGGCAATTAAGTAACTAAGACAGCTAGAGGCAAAACTGCTGAGGACTCACAGGTAACAGCTGGTTCTGAGACAGGTTTGCAATCATGGTAAGGTGCACGGACAGAGGTATCTCAGAACCAATTGCAACTATCAAAGGTTGCAATTTGATCAAAATATCAAAATTATTCTAATGTGCAAACAAGATCTAATTAGGAGTAATTTTCTTAGTGGAAGAGACGTCTTTTCTACAGCTTTGCACCCCTTTTCAAAAGATCTATGTAGGCACATGGCATTATTCAGTACTGTAAAGCTAAAACCAGAGCAACTTCCTTATGCAAGAAGGTAATGCACAAAAATTTAAAAAGTCATTATTTTTTTGGTTTGCAATTAAGTGGTGCCTATATATATTACTAGAGTCAGGGCTTTGGTGTATGAAAACAAGCATAAACCAGGTTGGTTTTCTCACAGGATTATAGTACGAACAAAATTAAGAAAGTACATGTAAACATCAAGGACAGTGAAAGATTGTCAAATAATAACAGAAAAGGCTTGAAAGCAAAACAATTACTCCTGAGAAATGAAGGAAAGGTAAGAGCCTTTCATCTTCCCACATTATTGGGAGCTGCTAATGCGGCTTTGACAGTAACCCCTATATAGGGGGACATCTATAGTGGGACATCTGAAGGATATTAACGAAAGAAAAGAGAGGAATCAACTTCTGCTTGAGAAGCCTATAAAGCATGTTAAGGAACAAGGAGTCTGATACAGCAGTGGTTGAGAAGGGGCATGAAGCTATGAAATTTGGATATTGGAGCTTGTGAGAAGTCTCTGCTACTGGACTACAGGAAAGTAGTTGATCAGTTTCACATTCAGAAAGAATACATGCATCACTGGATATCTAATGCAACACAATATCTAATGTATGGTTTACCTGTAATCATATGAAAGACCTAGACCAAGTGGTCATACACACAAGAAAAGATTTTGTATGAAAGCTATCAGTAAAAGGGAGTTCAGAGTAAAACCTGGAAGTATGATCAAAACAGTGGCAAAACCAAATAAGGCACATATGTCATTTGACAAAGCTGCCCTATTATGAAAAAAAACCCAACCTGCAAAACCATTCATTTTAAAATGACCTATTCAGAATACCTTGTTAGCTCAAAAATGTCCACAGTTGAAAGGAATGATGACTGAGGGAAAATCAGTTATATATTTCATATTATTATCTTGCAAAGAAAACTACCTCTAGAATGATTTTTAGCCTAAACCAGACTTTAACTCTTCAATTATAATGCAGAATTGGAATCATACACCTCAGGTCTGAAAAAGTGAGAAAGAATGAATATTGATGCGGTTTAATACAAAAACAGAACAAAAAGAAATAAATGCTTCTTGGTTGCTGCTGGACAAAAATATCAGTTGCTTCACATTGTCCCACAACAGCTTTAAACCTCTTAGACAATTGCAAACAGAACTGGTACAAGACTTATTACATCAGGTACATTGCTTCCTGAAAATGTCTTAAAATTGACAGGTATATTGGGTACAGGGACTGAAATGACTGTCGTTATGAGAAAATTTTCAAGTGTTCTTTTGCTTCAAATGGAATTTAACTAGACTTATTTCTGTAGAATAAATTAGTGACTTCTAATGGCATTTCAAAAGTAAACTCAGAAAAAAAAATAGACCCAATATTAAAATGCAGAAAAATCCTACTCAAAAATGTTGCTAGCTATACTAGCAGAAGTTCTTCCAAATCAGGCCATAAGGTATGCCAGGGTTTGTATGCCTTTGAACACTGTTTCAGTTGACTGGTATAATGAATACAAAAGGACATATTTTCCAGTGTCTGGCAGAACTAAGCCTGAAACATAAAAATCAAAATAGGGTAGAGAGATCAATGCCCATGGCTTAAACATCTTTACAAATGAATAACTGAGTCTAAATTCCCCACACTTTAAATTTCTCACCATACAACATTTCAGAAAGGCTCAAAGGCAAGCCAAAAACTTCAAAGCAGAGCCAAGCTGCCCAAGCAGCTCTGAGGAGCCACCTATTGCCATGTTCTCCATTCAGAATCACAGAACCACAGGCTGAGTCAGGTTGGGAGGGACCACAGTGGTTCATTTCAACCAACTCCAGCAGGGAGTAGGATTGACACAGGGATGTGTCCAGACAGTTCTTGAGTGTCTCCAGTGAAGGAGACTCACAACCTCTCCAGATAACCTGCTCCAGTGCTTTCTCCCCTGCACAGTGAAGAAGCTCTTCCTCATGTTCAGGTGGAACTTCTTGTGCATCAATTCCTGGCCACAGCTCTTGTCCCATTACTCAGCACCTCATAGAAGAGCCTGGATCCATCCCATTGACACCCTCCTGTCAGACACCTGTGTACATTGATAAGGCTCCCTCTCAATCATCTCTGTGAGGCTGAACAGGACCAGTTCCCCAGCCCTTCCTTATAAGAGAGATGCTCCAGCTCTTTAATCATCTTTGTAACCCTCTACTGGACCCACTCCAGGAGTCCCATGTCTCTGTTGTCCTGAGGAGCCCAGAACTGGACACAGCACTCAGGTGAGGCCTCACCAGGACTGAGTACAGGGGCAGGATCACCTCCCATGACCTGCTGGCAATGTTTTCCCTAATGCATCCAGGACAGTCTTGGGCACTGCACTGCTGGCTCATTCAGACTCTCTCTGCTGCATTTGGGATTGATAAATTACTCTAGGGGAAACAACTGAAAGATACTTTGTTCATTATTTTTCTAGAGAAATTTCTTTCTAGAGCTAAGAAGCTAACAGTGGTATTTTTTATTTATGTTTTATTTTGGTTGTATTTTTGTTGTAGGTTTTTTTTTTTCTTTTGTGGGGGGAAGAGGTTGTTTTGTTTTTTTTTTTATTTGTTTGCTTGTTTTTTCATTCAGCCTCATTTAGAAGTTGCCTTAGGCACTGGAGTTGTTCATCAAGGACAAGTACAGACTGGATGGAGTACTGAGTGATCCAGTCTAGTGAGTGGCATCTCTGTCCATGGAAAAGGGTTGGAAGTAGATTCCGATGCAAAGCATACTATGATCTTGGGTGATTAAGTGCATTGTAGACCAAGGCTTCTAAGGCAACTACTGAGAGGACACATATACTAGAGTACTTTAAGAAAGAAAAGAATTATAAAATAGCTGAGACATAGCAAGTTAACCAGTTTGGCTCAAAGAAATATTTTTACTTTGTCAGGAGACAAAGGCTTATTTTGTTGAAGAAGTGGGAAAAGACCACAAAAAAACCAAACAAAGGGGAAGAAAATGATCTAGTAACTTTTCATTTGTGTCCATACCGCATAAAATAAAACCAACTATTTTCATTTATTGCTGATTCATATTTTTTTAATCAAGTTGAAACAGGCCATACAAAACTGAATGTATCTTGTGCTAGACACTGTACATAAGTATTATGCACTTATCCCCTTTCTTTCCAAGCATCTTATATAATATACTTCAGTTTCTCATTATGACAGATTTGAAATTTTTAAAGCATTTTTTGTTATGCAATTTGGTTAATCTCTGCACTTCCTTCTGTGGAGTACCAGACTTTAGGCTTTTGAAATACACATCTAAACTGGCATATTATTACCCTTTTTGGAAATTTCTCTAAGAACATTCGTATTTAAGGAACATCTCTAAACACAGCTTTTATGAAAATATTTTGAAGATCCCTGCAACTAATTTATAGGCTTATAATAAGGTTTTATTCCTATTAAAATAATTCAATTATAAAGAATAATTGAGAGATGGGCCACTGGAATAAATATTACTCAAAATTCTTGTACCACACTCATATAAACACCTTAATATTTACCCTTAACCAGTATATAAGAAATTAGTGCCATGTTACAAGCTTATCTTTGTTTTCATTTTGCATTTCATAAAACACATACATAGTTTATACAGGCATGTAAAAAGACAATGTCAGCTTTATAGTTAAGTAGCAAATGAAGCTTCCCACCAGAAATAAACATCCAGGCACAGCTATTAGTGTTACTAGATCTAAGAATAAAGCAAGTATTAACAATTATTCATCTTTATTATAACCACTATTTCAAACAAAGAGAAGGAAAATTCATTCCCAGAGGCCTGCAGAAACTTCTGTGAATCTCACAGAACCTTGACATGATGACTCAATGATAGATAAAAGGATCTGTTGGCCCTTCTGGCGTGAATTGCAGAGAAAACTTTTTTAACAACTTCTTTTCTCTTTTTACAGATGTTGTATGTTTTACAAATATATTAGAGCTGGAAGGTCAAATTAGAGTCCTAAAGAAGTAAAAAATTATTGGTTTTCGTTAGAGCAAAACAGCTGATATCTACGCCTGAAGCCCACCTCTATAGTACAGTGAGTGCAACTCCCCTCTAGGTACAAACCTGTAGTTGTTCTGGTTCCTGGTATAGTCCTGTTCTGGTCCTGATATAGTCCTGTCAGTTTACATACAACTGAGATGAAGAATCAGAAAATATTTCGGCTTTAGTTTAATTTTTTACCTGCAAAACCAGATTTTGTTTTCTTTTTTTTTTTTTTTTTATTTTAGCAAAAAAATTTACAGCACTGAAATAACAGACAATGCTTATTTTTTAATTCTTTCTCTAGGATTTGCGTGAAAGTATACACTATTACTTTTAGGGGAAATGCTCATAACAAAATGTCTGTAAAAGCATATCTTGAACAGTGCTGCTACATTTTGGCATCTTTGCATAAGTATAGTACAGGAAAGAATGCATTTGAAATGCTTCTGGTCATTCAGTATAAATTAAAGGCAAATTACAGCAATGCACGACATGATCTGAGGTAATACCATACAACAGACACTTAGTGAAGAATACCAACTCTTACCATTTACAAAGGTCTCTCCCCCAGCACTATACAGCAGAAAGTGGAGTAGGCAACATGGAAGAGTGTTGGTCAGATGTGGAGGTTGGTTCCTGTTCTGAACAGTGTTTATAAACTGTTTATAACTCAATGTCACTCCATTTGTGGAACACTGCTTTCCAAAATAGTAAGATAAATGTACAGATTTTTAGTTTCTTACCAGTCTTACTGCTCCTGGCATTTGCCTGCTCGAAGGTAAGGTTCTTTATACTCAAAAAGTCTACAGCAAGTACAAAGATCTGTCTGCTAGCAATTAGCAAAAGATCAACATAATGAGAGTTGCACAGTCTTTGGCTGCTAGTTACAGAAGACTTCTTACCATTTGGGACAGAAAGATGAGTTTGCTGAACTGAACTCTCAGTACAAACTTTTTCAAAAATATCTTCAAATGATTTTTAAACTAATTCCTCAGTATTATTATGTAGCCATTACCATCCTTTCAGTCATCAGCTGTGGTGGTAACATGATCACCCAAATTTTATTAATACAATAATAACATGTCAAACATAGGTTGGAAAAAGTTCAAAAGACTGGGGTAGAAGTCACAAAATTCTTCCCTTTTATTCATCAGATAGAAGAGATTTTAGTTAGGATTCATAACAACTGTGACCAAAGGAGGTATTTAACCCAGATAAATTAACTCTTTTATTTTTATTCACCAGGATGTGCATTATGGTACAACCACCTCTGACCCTTCTTTTGGACACCTGTGGAAGGTGACATCCTTCTTTCTGGGGATGGGTGACCATTGTGTGCCTTAGATTGAGCTCACTGCTCACCCCAAAATCAAGAGTTATGAATCTGCAAGCATCCTCTGTTTCCACAACTGCGATATAGTTTGTGAGATATCACATTAAAAGAAAGATTCACTTAGTGAGATGAATTGCTTTAAAATAAGTTGCCTAAAATTAGGAACCTAGAGCTATATTTAGACAATTAAAGGACTGTCCCAGTTTTCAAAGAGTTTCCTTATCTGGCTGGAGCAACTGGGTGATCATCTTCCTTAGAACAATCAGGCCACTGATTTAAAGTGTGTTGGCTAAGTTTTTAAAAATCAATTTAAATATTGATTACTTAAATAGAGTCCATCACTAAACAATGTTTAGAGTACAGCATTCAACCGTTCTGAAGGAAAATTAAGATAAACAAAGGGTTTAAAAAAAATTATATATATGAGAAACTTAGATAAAGGTTAGCAGATTGCATCACTGTTGCTTTTTTTAATATCTACTAAGATGACTATGGAATAATCCTAGATTCATCAGAATCAAATAATTTAATTCACTTCTTACGCAGTTCAGTATGACTTGGAAAAATTAATGTACAGTTTTCCCTCAAAATGCAAACAAACAAATCCCCAAAATATACAAGTATTTGTTTCTACTTAGAAAAAAATAATGAAAATTACATTAGATTTTCCATTACTACAAACATAAAAGAAGCAAAAATCTGTTTGATTTCGTACAGAAGCTGTATTGCCTTTCTGGAGATTTTCTCAAAGTTGTAAAAAACATTTTTAAAAGTAAAAAGTCATTTAAGGTTAAGAGTCATCCACAACAAGACCTTTATCTCCATTTTCATAACATAATTATCTGACTCAGTAAAACTTACAGTTTGTAATCCTCCTGTAGTAGACATTGCAATGCTAAATTAAAACAATAAACAACCAAAATACAAAAGTGCTTCAGATGTTCTCATGCAGCAATAGAAAAAAAATACGTCCCTTTTGTTTCTTCTTTTCAAGCAAACCTTGGTGACTGACACTGAAATTTTATCCTGAGCTATGGAAGAAAATAATCCAGGCAGACCTGCAGTAATAAAGTGCAGCCCAAATGTTGTATACGTTGTTTCTTTCTGACAAATAATATCTAGATGTTCAGTTTGATTAATCCTTGTCTCTTCAACTCTTAATCTTTATGATACTTTGTCAGAAATACTATTGTAAACTGTGGTTCTGTATCGGTAGCAATCAGCAATAAGCAATACATTCTTTCCTTGGTATTTTATTTGGTCATATTCAAAGTCATCCAAATTGTGCAAAAGCTTATTTCCCTCAAATGTAACTGTTAGATGCCACAATCTGAAAGTGCTAAACATTGATGGATTCAAAGGGGTCAGCTGTCAGTATTCTGGTACCTGAATAAATTCACTTTCCAGATACTTAAATTAAGCTGCTGTTATCTTTTCTGTCTGATAAACAGAGCAGAAAATATTGCTAACTTTTTATTTCATAGTACAAGTGAACAATTTTGTATGCATGCATCTTTCTGTAATTATTAGTAATTTCATATACACATCTATAAACACTTCATCTCATGAAGAGCAAACTACATTCCCTGAACAGCTATTGAACCACTGTCACTCTATTTTATGCAAGACATAAATTTTCTCTGTTGTATAAGCAAGATATTGCACCCTATTTCATTTTCCCCAGATGTTATTTACAAAGACAGTGAGGCCATTTTAAATTCTAGGGTGACATCCTTCCTCATGAGCCTTCCTACAAAAGCCTTGAGGGGTCTGAATAATGACCTCTAAAGATTTCGATCTTTTCTCTTTGCAACAGTTTAATAGTTCAGATTTTTCTTCTAATGAAGTATCCCACAAAGTCTTTCAGAAACTGATTATGAAAATCCACCCTCCCAGAAAAAAAAAATGGAGTCTGTAAAGCTTTTCTTTGGAATTGCAGGATGCTGAAACAGAAAAATCAAAGTGAACATCTGCTATTTCACATTTCTCTGCCTGGATTAAAAAAATTAGGATACAACTACAAATGTTGTTGCAACACACCAACAGAAAACTGAATCTAAGTAGCTGCTACTTACCTTTCAACAACATTACCACAAAATATGATTTGCTTTAGATGAAGGCAAAATTCTTGTTTGAGGGTTAAAACTTTTCAAAAAGTAGACTAGAAAAAAACTCATAAGCATAATCACTTTCATAACCATCATCATAAGCATGGTCATCTTCTCATGTCTAAAATGAATAGTTTTGTATTTAGCTTGGCACTGGTAAACCTTATCTAAAAAGCTTAACTGCTCATGCAACAAATTGCTATCTACATTCATTAAAATTCTCAAAATACATGGATTTACTAAAGTGAATGCACTGCCCTAATACTTCACATATTTGACCCAATTTAGATATATGACATAATGAATACTTGGATCTGGCCATGATAGCCAACATGTAAAATAATTAATCATCAAAATACAAGGCATCTCAAAAATTTCACTGCTGACATTCTAAAAATACTTGCAAGACTGACATCAAGAAGATATAAAAGAATTTGGAAATTTGTAGAAATACAAAGAAACTAGAACACACAGCTTACAATGTTTTCATGTAGTTTGAACTGAAGAACAGTTCAAAATATATACATGAAAAAAAAAACACCAGGAAAGGTTATTTCAGACTTATTGTTCTACATGGTGTAAAATAAACTGCAATTTATTTTTGTGGCAAAGTACTGTACTATAGTTTGATATTAAATTATCTATCCCTTTTCTGAAAAATCCAAGAGATGCCCACTACCATTAACATATTAAGTAAAGATTGTTTCATTTTTAATTATCCATAGTGACATTAAGAAAAGACATGACATACTTTGCATATAGTATAACAGTGAGGGGAAAACTGCAGTTACTATAAAAATAATCCTAGCAGACCGAGGTAGAGGACAGACATCACCCAATAGCCTCCCTCAAATTTCTAGGGCTCTCTAGTAAGGTCTTAGAAACTTTCTGATGTTAGCTAATAATTTTCATCTCCTTAATGTGGGCAGCATGCTATGTCCTAGTTTAGCAGGACAGAGAAAGTATTTTCTAATGAGGAAAAGTAATAGGCAAAGACAAAAGACCCAACAGAGTAAAGCACACAAAGCAAACAAATGCCCTTTAATTTGATTGTGCTGGGTTGGTTGCCTCCTTAATGTAAGTTTGTAGCTGACAAACTGAGCATTTTTAGATGTATTATTTATGTCATTCTTCAGGCAAAAGCAGGGCATGATTGGAGCAACAAAGCTCACTTTTACACTGTTCAAAAGCCTGCCAATCTTACAAAGAATAAAACTTGTTCATCTACAAACTTTTCATTTTATGACTTTCACAGTGCACTCCATGCAAGGGTAGCACTTGATTTTGGATCTTAAAGGACACAAGCTAAAGCCTTTAAGCAGAAGATGTAACATAAAGCCTTTGTGAAGGGTACAACCAGCACAAATTCTTAGAGTGCATGACAAATTCAAATGTTCTAGTACCTAATATTCTGTTGCTAAAAAGAAGTTTTAGTACTCAGATAAACCTTCAAAAGTAATAAAATTTAACTGATGGAGACAACCTGAAAGAAAAACTCAGTGATGCGAGCTCTGCCCTGCTTAAGCCTGAGTGCAGTCTTAGTTCTGAAGTCCATCAATGTCAACTGTAGTCATTTAACCTTGATCATTTAGTGGATACATGGTGTATGAAAGAGACTCAGGAACTGGAGGGGTTGCTGGGGGGAAGAAAATGCAGTGAAAAGCTGGAAGGTGTGTCAAAAAATGAACCAAATGCAGAAATAAAAAAATTTCCTCATACATAGTATAAAGATATATGGCATAGACATCTGTCTGTGCTTTGTATTTGTGGCCAAAGTAGTGCTGATAGCACACCTGTGTTTTGGCTATTGCTTCATTCCTTGGAATGCTTCCTTTCCTGTTTCAAACAGGCAGAGACTGGGCTTGAGGTTGGGAGCTGATAGAGTCAAGACAGGTGACCCATACCACTGAGTGTCATGTTCAGAGAGTTGAGGAGGAAGGGGTGAATGTTTGTGGTTGTATTTCTCTGTGCAAGCAACCATTACATGTGCTGAATCCCTGATTCCTAGGAAGCAGATGGACATCTAACTGCTGATAGAAAAGAGTGAATAAACTCCTCTTTTTGCTCTGCTTGCACACAGAGCTTTTACCTTGCCTGTTAAATTCTCACTATCTTGATCTGTGAGTGTTCTCATCTTCCTTCCGTGTGCCCCCACAAGAATGGACCCCCTATTTGCCTTTGCAAGAGAGATGAGCAAGCAAGAGGCTGGCTGGGTGGGTGTTTGGCTGCTGGCTGGGGTCAGCATATCACAGCTCTGAAAGAACTGAGCAGATATAAGTGTTTAATTATTCTTCCAAAGACTGTATCTTGACAGGAATAAAGAGGCATACATAAATAATTTTATTAAAAACCAACCAAACAAACAAAATCTCCCAAAACAACAAACAAACAAACAAAACAAAACTAGTCATTTGTTCCATAATGAGGGATAATAATTGCACAATAAAAATAAGAAACCATTATAATACTAGGTTAAATGATGTACACAAGTTTTTAATAGTTCTTCAGCCTTCAATCACAGTTCATTCATGTTGCTCCTTAGATTACTGTATGTAAACTTTGAGTTTCAACAGTTATTTTTTCAATGCCAGAAGAGACCAATTAATATTAAGTGCTTTAAAACTTTATGTAAAAATATCTTGTCAAAAGCCCAAACCAATTCCATAATGTAATAAAACCCAGTGAAATCTTACTTCTATGATTTTCATAAAACGCATTATCATAAGCCCCCTCAAACTAAGAGGAAGGAGATCAATGACAGATAACATTGCAAAGGAGATTATGAACTTGTCCCTAGGTCTGCATTATATACCTGCTCTCACTAGATCAATCTATGTTCTTCCCAGCACCAAATCTATTCACTAAGATACTCCTGAGATTGCAAAGATAACACAGCAACACAGAATCTGATAAATTAATGCCAAAATATGATGCCTGCCTTGTCTCTGGGTGTTGTAGATTTCCAATGACTGGTGACTTTCTGAGTGCCTAAATGTGGTACAAACAAAAATTTAAATCAAATAGTGCAAACAATACATCACTGCCTTGGTAGCAATGACACTTTGAAAAGAAAGGACCACAGACATCGCCCTTGACAAAGATTATGACTTTGTTCTCATTTTTCCCAGGAAGAGCATTTAATTTTCTGTGTTTACAACAAAAGCACATAATCTGACAATCTAAATGATAAAGTTTTCTAGGTCTGTATTTCAAAAGGACAATCTTGCAGAAGTTTAAAATGTATACACACTAACATCAAACAGATGCTGGCATCTCATTTTTCTCTTTACACTCGTTTATAGAACAAATACCATAATTTGGCTCTCTACTTGTATCAAATGAAGTTACTCTATAATGGAAAAATATTTTATAATGGAAAAAGTTACTTTATAATGGAAAAAATACTCTCAAATATTATTTTATAAAATGTGTAGCTGTACACATAGTAAAAATCATCATATGGCTATCTGATATAGTTCCTTGCTCTAGAGCTGCAATTCTTTCAAGAATTCAAAGGTTAACAAGATTCTTAGAAGAACTATGACTCATTTCAGTTAAAAATTACAACAATTTTTACAAGGCATAAAAATCCAGGAAAACTCCTCACAGAACACAGGTTCTCCAAATTTGAATTTATCTGTTTTAACTTCAGTTTTCAGTACAGCAAAACAAATGTATGTTATCATTAGAAACTATCCTTATAGGGAGCTACTGTCTGTGCTCTTAGACAGTTAAGTGTGAATTTGTTTTACCTAATTAACAAAGGTTATTTGCCAATTAAAGCTTTAAATAAAATTACTCATTCCAAAGATATTTGCAACAGTAACCCAGCAAACAATTAATCTCTTGGAACTTAAAATCTATTCCCTGAATCAGAGCCTTTTAAACACTTCTGATAATATTTATTTTTAGGTTTTGATTATACTGGCTCTGAGCATCCTGATTTATGAATATCAAAATTAGATATTCATTTAAAACTTTCAAATACAGATAACAGCTCAATGAAAGCATATGTTGTAATTTATAGCATAATCAATTAAAAACTATTTTACCTGTAAAATGAAACTAAATTAATAATTCAGACTGCTCCACATTACCAAAATCAATGTAGTATCATTCCTGCATCTGAGAAAAATACTACATAAAATTACAATCTCCAAGACTGGAGATGATTTGTGGTTTGCACCAGGCATATACCTATATACATACATATATGCAAAAAAAAATTCTCTCAATTGGGTAAGATGATAATTCAATCAATGTTTGGGTTTTTAATCATTTTTGTCTCTTGAAATACCCCAGGATTCCTAGTGCTCCGATGAAGTACCTACACTGTACTCAACAGTCTCAAAGAAAATACTGCCTGGAAAATGCGACATGCTTAATTTTGCATCAGTTCAAACTAAAATTTGAATTGGCATATCCTGGTCTTCCAGCCTCACCATAGCATGTCATTGCTCTCACACCAGTCTCTAAAAACTTTCTCCAGAACTAACTAGTGGTCTTCAGAGCAGAGCCACTAAGTTGATCAGAGGGCTGGAGCACCTCTCCTTTCAGGAGAGCCTCAGACAGCCGGAGTTGTTCAGCCTGGAGAAGAGAAGGCTCCAGGGAGACCTCATAGCACCTTCCAGCACCTAAAGGGACCTACTAGAAAGACGGGGAGGGACTTTTCACAAGAGCTTACTGTGACAGATGAGGAGGAATGGTGTTGTATTGTGTTGGTTTGTTCCATTCCCCCTCTAGGTTAAAATGGTTCTGCCCTGGTTATCCCTCCCCTCCCAGTTGCTGCCTGTCACCCCAGTTGTTATAGCGACCATTGTATCTTTTTACACTCCACCCCAGTTTCCCTAGTAACCGAATGTATCCTTTCCTCAACCCCACCCCCGTGCCCTGCCAGTCACTCCCTGCCACCACCTTTTTCTCCAGAAACTTCTGTCTAGCGCTCGGAGTGATTGGATCAGGGGCCGGGGACCCTCCCTCAAGTTATTTTCATTGGTCTTTTCTGTATGTCAATTCCGTGTACCCCACTTCCCCCTGGATTCCTATTTGCTCCCGACTGGTTCTACCCCTGCCTCCCACACCCTTTATAACCTCATGTAATCCCTCCCCCGCCCTCTTCCGTTGCTGGCCTGCCTAGGATCTTCAGTAAACCTGGACATTGCCCTGACCGGAGAGCGCTCTCTTCTTTCCCTGCTGCCCGCAGCCCCTCCTCGGCCTCGTCCTGCATCTGGCAATGTCTTCAGCTATAACGCTGGGCATTTGCCTGAGGCGCTGGCCGAAGCACGGCTGTCCGGTTAAGTGCCCCCTGTGCTGCTAGCTGGGACGCTTTTCTCTGGCTGGACAGCTGCAGAATGGCTATAAAACAAAAGAGGGTCGATTTAAATCAGATACTTGGCAGAAATTGTTCACTGTGGGGAAGTGAGGCACTGGCACAGGTTGCCCAGAAACGCTGTAGGTGTCCGTCCCTGGAAGGGTTCAAGGCCAAGTTGGATAGGGTTCTGAGCAACCTGGTCTAATGGAAAGTGCCCTGCCAATGGCAGGGAAACAGATGGCTTTTAAGGTCTTTTCTAAACCAAACCATTCTGATTCTATGATTTCCAGAACACACTCTCTTTTTCAGACAATATTTTTAATTTTCCAAAATTCTGATATGACACTAAAATTTTTCTACAGAGATAAAATTAAAATGCAACCAACTCCTCAAGCCTTGAAGTTCTCTGAAAAATGGCTAGGCAATTTTTCTGCTATCAAATGTTAAAAATACAGTCAGTTCTGTAGTTTCAATTCAGTTTTAAAAATGCTTGTAGAGAGGTTTTAATTCTATAGTTCTATAGTTAATATGCTTATGATGTACAATCATGTCCACTCAAACCAAATTTAGTACAAAGCAAGGAGCCAAAAACAAGAGTGAAAAACTGTCTTTCCTAGAATAAACTGAGGACTAAGTTCTGTCTTAGGATGTCACCCTGGTTTTTTAAGATTTTCTAAGCCTTCTGATGTTGACATTCTTGCAGTGAACTTTATCACACACTTCCTGTAAATAACTCATTGTTTTGCATTCTTTTATGGAGGAGGAGAGAGTTGATGCACTGTTGGTTTGACCAGTGTCATTGGAGAGGTGTCACTGTCACCTTCCAATCTGCTGTCGCTTTTGGAAAACTATAAATGTTGGAGTCAGAAAATAAACTGCCCTTTTTTCTTTACCTTGAGAACAGCGGTGTTCGCTTGTGCTCTTTCGTGTCCTAAGGACGTTAGGGTTCAGACTTTGGTTACCCAACACTATCAGCATGAAGGTCACCCAGGCACAACTGCTAAGTAGGATGCTCCTTTTCATTGCTCTTGCATCATTAAGTATAAATAAAAATTTATGCCCTCTAACTATTGTAGTATTTTAGGAAATACTGGATTCACCAGATACATAGTTTGTATTGTACTTTTGCTGTGTTACCATATCATTTTTTAACCCAAAAATAACCTCAGTGCCTTGTGGAAAGAGGGCAATTGCATGACTAGATGAGCAGGCTGTTCTTAGTGCCTAAGAAGTGCTCTCTAAAGTGTTAACTGTTAAATACTTTGCATTACAGAAGTGGAACAGACAGCTGGAACTGGGGGTTCAGATGTGTCTTTTTGTAAATGAAAAAACAAATACTTGTATTAATATCTTTTCTAAATTCCCTTCATAAATGGTAGTGTGCAGGTGCTTAAACTGATCTTAATTAAATTGGAAACAACACAATTTTCCACAAGACTGGTTCTCCCTATCCCCGCTCTCCCCCATCCCTCCTCCCCACCTCCCAGGTATTATAAGATTTCTTACATAACATAGGAGGAAATTTACTTTCATAGTTTTTAAATTTTGAAATTACATTTTAGACTCTGTTGCAGAAAAAGTAGTCCTTCCCAACATTACTCCCACCCAGTAATCCCTATAATTTCTATAGCAGTATAGAAATGCTATAGAGGCAAAATACAAACTCCCTGACCATGCAGCAAAGCAATGTATCACCATATATGCCATATGATTTAAGCACAGATGGTTAAATACATTAAATATGTGAAGCTAGAAAATCTCAAAAGCAGATACAAAAGTCCACCTTCAAAATTTAGAGAGACAGAAGCTGATCAGTTTCATATTCACATTATAACGGGTTTCAATACACAATGATAATACTCTAGCCGTCAACTTAATTCTGTTCACAGCAAATCAGTTCTGGATAATGTCTCACACACTTCCACTGAGAAGAATTACATTTTTTTATAGCCATCATAGGAAACATCCAGCAAGTGAAGATGATTAGCTGATAGGAAATAGTATGACTCCAAACAACCAAGACTTTAACACAAGAACATTTCCTATCAAGATTAGACTATGGAACAAATTAGTAGCAAAACTCAAAAGTATAAGCCATATTTTCATGTTCTAGCTTAGCTGATCTACCAGCTAACATTTGTTTACCTCCAATCACACCATTTCAATTATAGTATTATGCTGGCTACAGCAAACTAGTAAACTCAACAGGATCTGATATGGCAGAAGAAGCAATAGAGAAATATTTAATTTTAGGTTTTTTCCTCTCTGAACCTGGACAACATGGGTCAGATGAGACAAGAGAAGCAGCCAGTTCTGGCCGGAATTGTATGTGGGTTCCTTTTCATCCACTTTAACTTGAAACCACCACCTACGCTGCCTACGCACACTATCATTTAAACTAAAAAAGCCATCAGATACTGGCATGTTCTGGCTCTGCTATGTGGTTCTGATTGTGTCGGTATTTTGAACAAATAACTGTGCAAGTTTCCCAGAATATAATTCATAAAACTAAATTGCAATAGCGTATCAGCAGGATGGTGAGTCATTCACCTTTCATTGATGTTCATGCTTGAGAAAAACAAAACATAATTCCTGGAAATTTCTGGTTCAGTCACAAACACCCTGTGCCCGTCCACCATTCTGACAGCCTCGTGTTGTTCCAACAGTCTAAAAAAATCACTAGTAGGAGCCTCACAGAAGGGAACATGATGCAGCATAATACAATATCATACCTTTTATTCTTTCTTGTGCCAAAGATCTAGCTTGGCTAGCAACTTGTCAAAAGGACTATTCTGTAAAGTAACAGAGACCTTGAACTCTCAGTGAGCTTCCACAATCATGTGTCATGGGAGATTCATCTTACACCAACAGGCTCCAAATCAGGAAGGATGAGCTACCGGCATTGATAGGAAGTTTGTACTTCAGCACAAATTTTTGGTGGAACAAAATTTAAACAAAGCACTGTCTTGTTTCTAAATAAATTTGACACTAACCACAAAAATTTCATAAACATAAACATTCTACACTAAATTAGGGGGCGTTGTGTCCTTAGAAAAATTCCCTAGATCAGACAAAAAAACAGGCGAAGTTCTGGTGCAACTATGGAATGGCTTCACTTTGGTTTTTACTAATATGTCTTAACTTGTTTCTCAAAAGTAAAAGGATAGAGCTAAATGAATAAAAGACATACTCCATCCTGTGTTCTATATATACCCACAGGTTTATGGTCTATTTCTTCAGCTTCAACATAAGTGCAAATTGATGGGCACCACCCTGTTTTCTACTTAGATTTCACTGCTGTAAGTAGTCATAGCCTCCAGTGAGTTTGCTCTGTTTCACACCATTCCCCTTTTATTTTTTTATAGTCTAGCTTCACAACAAAGCACAGTAGAAGCAGGGAAGGTACATGCATTTGCACTCAAGCTCCACTACCTTTTGTTGTTCCTCCATCTTCAGCTGCAGTTCCATGCATCATAGCAGGAGAGCTAAAGAAAGAGACAGAACCCAGCGAAAGAAAAAACCTGAATTTATTTCTTAGGCTAAGTATTCTCACTCTTGGATTCCAGAGGTACAGTTTGTCAATGAACTTCCAATCAGCTTTGCCTGTGCCAGGTCTCTTCCCTCTCCGTATATAAAGGACTGCAAACTAGAATGGGACACAAAGGAGTGCAGACAGTGATGTGAGCGACATTTGGGTCATAATTCACTAGCTGAGGGGTTTTGCTGCAGAGTTTCTATACCTATGGCACTAAAATGCAGCAGTTCACATTCCATACACCATGTTTATGGTTGGAAAATACTGACAAAGTTTCTTATGGTATCCATTTTGAGGTATAAGAACTGTTTTTTTCCACTATGCACAAAATCCCATTTTCTGCCTGTTTTTTCTGAAGAATTACTTGAACAATTGCATTCTATGTACAATAAATGATGATAAAAAGCACACTGCCTACAAAAGTACAGCAAGTCTGTTCCCACAGCACATGCACAACCATATTTGAAAAATGGCAAAAGATTGATGGAAGACAAGTGGAAAAATACCCCAAGGTATTTTAAAGTTCAAATAAGAAGTTGAAGATAAAGTGCTGAGAAAACACATGAGAATTCAAAAAAGCAGCTGCAATGGTCTGAAGCCTTTTGATATGGTATCATGTACAGCAAGCATATAGAAGGACAAGAAAGGCGAACTGCTGCCAAGAACACAGGTAGAATACTAGGTAGAGAAACTTAGGACAGATAAACAGATGCTGTGAATCTCACTTAATCAGATCACTGGATGTATTGAGGTTCAAAATGCCAAATGAAATCTGTCAAGAATTGACATGAGAAGCAAGGGAACAATGTATTTCTGTAGATTTAACTGATGAAATAGTGGTATAGATAAAGAAAAACAGAGAATCATAGAATGTTTTGTTAGAGACAATAAGATGTTCACTGCTGCTGCCCCTAACAGGTTTTACATAAGTTCAATCTAGAGAAAATGCAGAGAACAACTGGGAGCACATCTTAGCACTAGGGCTGAGCAACTAAATTCTACTGCATCTTTCTATTATAAAGTAAGATTATATTATACTAATTGTGGCTCAAGTTAAGCCAATGACATCCTCAAAACATTCTGTCCCCACTGTGTTGGGTCACATACTATGCTTTCCACATTTATCCCAAAAATTCAGTACTGTGCACACATTTGTATTAAAACAGTCTCCATGCACTAATCAATGTTACATTTATACTTAAGGTAAAGGGAATTGGGTTACTTTTAGAACAAAAGGAATCCAAAACCCACACATCCCCACGATAGTTAATACCGTTCTAAATGTGTATTCTATAGATTAACAGATTTCAATCCAGAAAGATTAATCTAGTAGTAATTCTAATACATTATTTATATCCTCATAAAACAGCTTTTAGAAACCAGATCAGTCTGTTGTGCTGTGCTACAGATAGAAAGAGCAGCATATTGTCACAGCAACTGCAAAAATGGTGTTCTGCCTTTCAGTTTAGTGGTTCCCTGATGAAGAGAATTGATTATCTATTAGAATTCTTTCTGTTCAGCAATTTTTCTAAAGCATAAACCCAAAATTCAGTTCGCTAATACACCAAAAACAGTACTCCTCTTTACCATAACATAATTGACATAACCCATTCAGTCTGGATTTTGGACCCACCTCAAAAGGACTGCTCAATAATACAGGCCGCGTCGCTATGCAGCCAAGAGGAACTACCAGGTGTGTCCATGTCTACTCTTTTAAAAAATCTCTTCACGTTATTTCTTCTATAGCCTTGTCTGTCCTGTAGAAAGTGATACGGAACACCAAACCCACTTCATGGGTTTTTCTGGAAAAATGCTAATTATAAAAACCATATGCAATTGCCCACATGCAATGCTGTCTTTTTCTCTTTGCTATTCTAGAATTCTATTTTCCAATACTGTCAATAAAACAAACAAGAAATTCTCTAAACCACATATTTGATATGCATCAGAGTAGAGGAATAAAAGCAAATTAATCTAACTGAAGAAGAGCAGGTCCTATGCAGGAGGACACGCTCCTTCTGGATGTACCAGTGCTGACTGGTCTGCTGCAGTGGGGCTTGATGTCTACAGATTTTTGCCTTGTGACTTGTATCTTTCCCTATAACAAAGCTCCTGTACAGCATTTTACATAGAGTATTTAGGAGTCTTCCATGTATATCTAATTTCCTAAAATTTCCTAAATATTAGCAGTTATCTGAATAAAACTTACCACATGATAAATTGTAGCTAGAATGAAAAAAGAGGTCAGAAAACATTGAGGAAACACACAAAAAGGAAGATTGTAAATTTTTTTCCATACAACTGATCAGCCCACAGTTTTTATTTTTTTTCCAGAAAAATGACTGGCATGCAGTTTTTACCTTCTTCCAAGAATCACAAGTGTAATGTTTCATGCTATTCATATGTGTTTGTTGTTTTTTTAACAAACATTTTGCTACATCCAATTGGAGCAGAGTCAGAATGCTCCACAGTCATCTATTCTTTCCAATTCAGGGAGCCTACTCAATGCAACACTCCACATTTCCTGGTTTCTTTCATTATTTAATGTATTTTAGTTCCTTCACCATGTCTGACCTTTTTGATGTTTTAATGAATGTTATTTCCTCTGTTTCCTATTAATTAAATAATTTCCATTACTTACTTTCTTAATCTCTAAATTGCTTGGCTTGAAAATTAGTATGACAAGAAAAACAGCGGGATAAACAGACAGATGGAGTTTTTTTTTTCTAGTAAAGAGCATTTCAGAGTTGCACTATAATTCTAGCTCTCCTCTTCCTGAGACATACTAATTTTAATCTGAAAATGGAAACTTAGATATTCTAGATTACATCTACTTTTGATTTTCTAATTTTACTTTTTAAAAAGTCCCTAAAATTCTTGTTTCTTACACATTTTTGGTGTGTGTGTGTGTGTGTGTGTGTGTGTGTGTTTGTTTTTGTTTGGTAAATTTTTTTTTGGTTAGTCATTTCACCAATTTCTATACATGTTTTACCAAAACATCATTTAAAATTTTTGCATTTATGGAAGAAGGTGAGAATCATCTCTCTTCACCAGTTGCTTCCTCTCAGTTCCCCTTAGGTAAAATCCCGTATTAGTTCCCAAGCTGCTAGCTAATTATTTTCAGTTTGCTTCAGAATCTGTATTAGCAGTGCACTTTAGCAAAAAGTCTAAATCCAAAGTAAAACTCAAAATAGCTTTTAAAAGCTATTGAACAAAATACAAATGAAAGAAACAATGCCATTACATTAGAGAGAAGCATCAAATTATTTATTTAGTTGAGTGTTCATAATGTCAAATATTTATTTGATTGTACATAGTTCTACTAATCATACAAGATTGATTAGTCTAAGTACTGCAATCTCTCCTCACACTCTAGACAGAAGAAAATGAGATATACATGATATGAAAATAAGACATCTTCAACTTTTTGACCTACAAATATTTAGATTTGATTAACATTTTGTCAAAGTTTAAGATTGTTTTTATAAAGACTATAGGGAGAAAGCCTCATCCAATGAATAAGTTTCTTCAGACTGGTAGCATTTTCAAAAAGGTAAGATCTTTAATGAATGAGGACATTTACTTTCCTCATTTTCAATATGTGCAAATGATTTCTTGCTCATACTCCAATCTCTACCCTTTAGAAACAATACATCCTATCTCCTAATGCTCAAATGAAAGGTAAAATAGAAACTTGATTACAAATACTAATAAGGGGAAGTGACAAATTTTTAGCATTCTCACATAAAGCACATATGCTCTTGAATGCAAATTAAAAGAGAAACAAACTCCCCACACATTCTATCCTCCATAATTCTAAACTGTAGTAAATGAGAAGCATGTTTAGCTAAATCATCTATAAAGAAAATAATTCCCTTCTGATGTGTAATCATTATAATTTAGGTGTTGATATAAAACATTAGCAAATTACAAATCGTTATAATTTAGGTGTTGATATAAAGCATTAGATGATCATGTGATATCAGAAAAAGCAGTGTTTCAAATAAAACCTTGGCAACAGCTAGCTTTAGAAAATGACATCACAGCTTTACAGACATAAGGGTGTTACATCATAGCATAGGAAACTTTTGTTTTATCTAAATCTTTGGTACAAACTTGTTTTTTGGATGTTACAAAGACATTCTCATGCCCGAAAGACTGCCAGCTTCTTTAGCTGTAGAAGTAGGTGCTATCTTTCCTTACTTCGGAATTATTTCCTTAATTCTGAAATGCTGTTACCGTACAATAGCTCTTCAGTATTTTGCAGTACTATATATATTACTTTCACTAATTCGTTACTTTAACTTTGCCATTTCCTACTAGAATCACTGATTGCTTATCAACTGCAGAAACAGTTTGTATGAAATCTGATCTGTTCTATTAGCGTGATGTCTTTTGGATGTGTACAATGACTTTTACTCAGTGATTGCCTCCATAATGAAAGAAATGTAAAGAAAAAAAATATTTTTGGATAGCATTATTTTATCCCATAAGAGATGATGATAAAAAAAAAATGCTTTGGAGTTGAATACCATTATATTTAATGAGAGGTTGTGGATTAATAACATTCATAGACACATTGACTGCTATAAAGCATGAAGAAATAGCTGCGGTTTCCTTATCCCCAGAAGTGTTCAGGGCCAGGCTGGATGTGATTTGAGCAACATGGTCTACTGGAAGGAAGACAGAGGGGCAGAGGGGTGAAAATGAGATTATCTTTAAGATCCCTTCTGATCCAAACCATCCTATAATTCTGATTCTGTGAAATAGTAGAGAGCTTTAATTCTCCCAGATCTTAGGAATTTTTTTCTTTAAAAAAAATTAAAAAAAAAATTGGAGAACCAAGTCCTGCACTCGAATTTCCATTCAAGCCACCTTTAATTTACTTCAGTTACATGTATTGAGAGAGTTTAATACCCTGAAAGCTAATCAGAAATACAAAACCTACTCAAACTCTTAGTCACTGAGAATGAGTCAGTAACAATTCATAGAAAGGAAGAACTAGGAGCACAAAATTTGGTTTTTTTTTTTTTGTAAAATTCTTTTCTTACTGTGTATTTGATGTTGTTCTTCTGGTTATACACAGGAAAAATCGTAATATGAAAGCACTCTTGTATTATTGTTCCTAGCATTGTTGAACTTTGATTTTCATCTGCCACAAAGCATCTTATGTAACTGTAATTTAGTGTGCTTTTCACTCTATCTATGTAATAAGAATCCTTGCTGAAATTATAGGATTCACCTAACTGCACAATACTGCAACCTACCTCTGTGAACTGGTCATTTTCTTTCTCAGCTGAGAGACTGCAAATTTCATAAACTCTTATGATCTAAATTGTCTGTAAGCTTCTAGGGAAACTAAAATTATAGTTTCTAGACCTTACAGCTCATAAAAGAAAAGAGCGTACAGTACTTCTATGCTTCTAGGCTGATCATCAGTATTTTCTTGGAATAGCAATCAATAGAGCCTTGGAACAGCAGCAAAGATTCTGTGATCATCTATTGAAAAAACACACTGGTTTTTGGGTTTGTTTTTTTTTTTTTTTTTTTTTTTTTTGTTTTGGTTTTTTTGTTTTTGTTTTTGTTTTTGTTTTTTTTTACAGACAACAGTAAAATATTTAATTAATTTCAATGGGCTGTTTCTTTCTCTTATTGTTTTCATTCAGCAAGATACAGTGCCTGTGAGGATGGATTAGGATCTTATTTGTGGCATGGGACATTACCCCAGCCATTGACCCTTTTGGGTTGTAGCACTTTGAGTATATTATTACTTAAGAGGTGTCTGCATTTGCAGACTTTCTGTGTCTCTCTTCAGAAAAACTACAGATTACTAAGGATGCAAGAAAAGCAAAATAGATCAGTGAATACTATTGTATCCTAGCATTCTGAACACCAGTGCTGGCCTGGCACAGCAAATAGCAGATGATCCCCTCTGTCTTTTGTAAGATGGGCACATAATGCGTAACAGTTCCTTGAATTCCACTCTGCTGGGATCATTCTATATATCCTAAAAGCGTTTTATAGACAAGCAGCTTAATAACCTGTATTTCATTTAAATTAAGGAATAAATTCACAGCACAGCCAGCTATTTTGGCCTTCATTAGAGCTACTATGACAGTGCAGCTACACTATATTGTAGTCTAAATTATCTAGCTTCAAGATGATCATAAAATATATTAAAATCCATACAGACAATCGTGATATATTGTGTTTCTATCCAGTAGCATCCTGAGCAATTTTCTCTCCTTCTTAACGCAAGTGTTGCTTACAACACAACTCATAACCAAATGCAAGCAAAAGTTCCTCCTGCAAATTCACAAAACTATCTATTCCACTTACTATTAACACCAAGCTGTGTAGAAGACATGTCAAACAGTAGAAGAAGTCAGGTCAGAAAATACCCTTAAAAGCTGTAATCGCAAATAATGGCATAAAAAGACTGCAGCTAAAAGTAATTAGAACTCTTAAATGTTGACATTTAAATGCTTGAGACAGGAGATTTAGGTGCACCTCAGAGAACAGTAGCTGTTACATGCTATTTTACTCAGATACAACTTCCATACACACCACAACTGCAGTTTTACAAAGGTATGCCATGCATTTGGGCATGAACCCATCATTCCTAATACCTTCTTCTTCATCCAGTCCTAATCAGTGACAGAATGAATGTGCTAATAACCAAGGTCATGTAGCAACAATAGTTACAACCAGAGCAAAAGCAAAGAGAAACTTTGGCTCAGCAGCAACCCACCCCTGAAATTTATTCCCTCCTTTATTCAGGAAGTTAAAAAAGACACTACTTCATGTACCCACATAGCCCTCATGTACCCACATAGCCCTGTAATGCAGTATTGCTGCTGTAAGAACAACCACTAGCTCAGCACTGACCTTGAAAGGCATCAGGGCTGAGGCTAGCCACACTTGCTGTGGCTGATTCCCCTTGCCCTGCCTGCTGCTTGGCTTTACTTTGTTTAGCTGCAACAGCAATTTTTCTAATTGACCAGATGTCTGCAGTTAATTTGTTTTACTTTTCTTATCTTTATATGATACAACAACTAACAGCAGTTGTTCCATGTATGTTTTAGCCCCCCAGCAACCAGCTGAGAGATCCATATGCAGTCTGAGAACAAATCTTGTTTATGAGCATCATCACAGAAAGAGTGAATGAAGTCCAAGTACATAAATGCATAACTGGACACGTGAAAGATTTACAATTGCAATAAAAATATGACTGTGCGTAAACTATTGTGCTCATTAACAAGAGACTGACATAGATGAAGATAACTTTGGTCACAAGCTAAACCTTCAAAGTCTAGCACTTTCACTACAAGACTCTCAAATGCTAGAAGGTATCAGTATGAACTTGAAAACTCAAGGCTGTGGGGCAAGATAACAACACCTGACAGTGTGGATAAACAACACTGTATCACCCACCTATTTGTCCAGAGTTTAGATTATCACTGGGAGCATGAAAAGCAAATGGACTTTTTAGAAACTGACCACTAGCCATCTTTGTCAGAGAAAACACTGATGTTTTTGAAAAGATACAAAAGAACCAGTGAAGTGTCATTAAGAAATGAAGCAAGACTGCCAGTATTTTTCCCTACAAATTAGGATCCCTTCCAAGAGGATACTGCAGTTTTGAAGCTGATTACAGAGCCTTCCTCTATGTAAAATGATTTTGAGAAAAAATGCAATGTATCTGGAGGAATCACAAATCATATTTTTCTGAGATCTTCCAGAAAACTAATACAAGCTTCCTCATTAGCAAACAATGTAAACATATAAGATACACACAAAATGGAATTCATAAAAGAAGTACTTCATCTGCTTAGCTACAGCAACCATAACAAGAATCATTACTAATATTGGCAACTCCTAGACTTAAGCAGCTATTATCATACCACAACAATTTACATAATTAACATGTTCTAACCATATATAATCATGTCCTAACAGAAGCCTAAAAATCCCCCATGAACACAGATGTGCACACACACATTAGAAATGCAAGCATCCCCTGCACAGGCATGAAGAGCCATCCTTTGCAGAACAGAGAGAGGAAGCTTGGGTCCCTCTACTGTTAGCTAGCTAGTTCAGTCCTGCTCCTACACCTCAAAACCTGCATTACTGCAAGCCTCTGCAAGAAGTGCAGGTCAGGAGCTCACAGAACGTTCCTGTGTTCAGTTTAATAACAGAGTGCATTCTGCTGCCACATAATGTTTGTGGCTGCACTTTGGTTTTCTGCAAGATAGAAGAAAACCTATGACAGATACTTATCTTATTACAAAATAAAGCAGCCCTTGCATTTACAAAGAAATTCCAAAGTCTGAACAGACTTGTTATCTTAGACTGCTCTCCAGAAAATTAAAGATAAAAGTGATATGCTCAGTGCTTTTGTGACATCTTTGAAAATATTTACGTCACATCAGGGTTCGGCTGCATTAAAGTAATTCTTAAAAAAGTACTTAAATTATATGCTTCTCACTGCCATTTATTAAAACTCTTTCACTCCATCCAGCCAGAAGTTTATGGATTTTTCTTTGTGAAGTTTTACTGATTGCTTAAACACATAGGTGTGTTAGCAGTCATGGTTACAAAGTACCCCAGATCAGCTTTCTATTGGAAGTACCAGAGTGACAAAATCCACATTTTTACAAGGAGGATTGCTAGAGCACCAAAAAAAAAAAAAAAAAAAAAAAGTAAAACTTGCAAAAAAAAAAAAAGGATAGCAGATTGACATGAGAGGCAAGCAGCCATGAAATGGAGTGCGTGGCAGAGGACCATTACAACACGTCAGGCTGTACAGAGGATGTGACTTTCTAGAATAACATTCTCCTGGGAAGATCCCTCAGCACTGGGAAACACAGCTGCACTAGCCACATGTGCAGCTTGACACAGTCTAAGAAGTAGACCCATTTAAACATTCCATGCCATGATTGCAACCTCTCACCAAGGATAAAATAATCAACCCAAACCAAAGTATCTTCTTCTGAAAGCTACTACTTGAAAGCAATCACTTAGTTTACACACTAATTTTGAAATTTTTATATTTTGTAAACTATGCTTACTGATGAGAACTAACATTTATAAACTGTATATAATTTTCTATATAATATTGTAAGAGACTTAAAGATCAAAATTGCCTCAAATACTGTTAAGATCACCAAAGAACTTTGCTCATTCTGGCAAACCAACACCACAAGGCAACTGTTCATTGGTTACGACCCTGTCCCCCTGCCACCCACCCTGCCACTGTTGGATATGCCTTTGTGACTTCCTGGAAATTTGGACAGTAAGTTAAGTCACATGACAGGAACTAGGGATAAGATAAAGGTGGTAATACTGTCCAATTATCTCAGACTAGGAAGAGGTAAACAAGCTGGGAGAGCACTGATAATGAACAAAAAGCATCCACAAGGAAAGCCAGCTCAGTAACTGTGCTGACAGACAGCTCTGACTGGGTTCAGCTCAGAAGGAAGAGGCTGTGGCCCACTGACTCAAAAGAAGAGGAAAACTGAGCATGGCACCACTCAGCATTGGAAACAAGCACATCATTTAACCAACAGAATGGGAGAACTCTGTATGCAATGAGCATTGATTCCTTTGTTTGCTAAAATGTACAAATGGGGAGAAGTTTTGAGTGACCTTGGACTCCTACTACTGAGAAGACCAGAAGAGGACCATTGGGATGATGTCTGGAGCCATGGTTGGTGATACCTTTTTACTTAATCTGTCTGTCTCACTCCTTTCACTCCCCTCCTCTCCTATTTCTTTCTATCTCTCTCTACCTCCCACTTACTGTTAGATGAAGTTCATACTATTGACTTCAGCATTTGGTCTTGTTTGCACCTTAATTTGGGCAGAGGCCTTTCTCAAATAATGGGATCTTAACGTTATTTTGTCATAGTTGGCAGGATACTGTGATCTGAATTGTCTTTGACAATAGTACAGTTCCCTGGGGGGGGGGGGGGGGGGGGGGGTTGTGTGGTTCCTTCCCTGGGAACACCTGGAAACTTTGCCACAGCTTTCCTCTGAGGAAGGTTATATGTGTTCTCCTGTGGGAACTTTCAAAAAAATGGCTGTCCAGGGTAGTCAGTGCAAAAAAAGTATTTTTTTTATCCTTCCTTGAAAAATTTGTTAGTTTCCCTCCTAACTGTCAGATGGGTTTACACAAGAAAATTAGGCTATTGGTTCCTCATAATGAGCTATTGGTTATTCAAAAATATGAAGATGAAATAATGGTATCCTTATGAGATTTAGTGAAAGAATAGCACTTTCAGACAAATAAGGAAAATGAAAAAAGAATGCAAGTAGAGGAATTGCTAGCTGTCAAGCACGGTGATGCCCAAATGCTTCAGGCAGAACTTTTGGAATATGAATGAGAAAGAGGGAGAATCTTAGGGGGATAACTGCAGGATGCAGAACCTCTAACATACTCTAAAACATGATCTTGTAACTCGACATTATTTTGTTCAGTGGAGGAGTTGGGAGACAGTGCATGAGTCTGTGGTTCTGCAAAAGAGCAAAATGTAACATTAAGGTTAACACTGACGTCTGATGACAAGGCAGTAGCATGTTGATACTTAAAATTGAAACCCCAAATGACTGCCAGGATCAGCAAACAGCTACTGAAATGGTGCTTTATGTATCTACTAAGATATCAAAGCCTGGTCATACATCAGGCAAGACTGAAATCCATTAATACTAATTCATTAGGATACTGAAAATCTGAGTATACTTTCAGGATGGCAAAGAGGTAAAATCACTGGAGTAAACTGAGCCAGTGTTATCTGCCAAACTGATAAGGTTAATTCATGGCTCCTGGATGAGAAACTGAAGTCTGCTAATCTTAACTCTAAAAGAAATCTGGGTTAAGCCATTTAAGTACTCCCTAATTCACAAATTCAACACTTCTCAAAGTTTTGCAAGCAGTCTTATTTCCTCCAGATGCGAAATAAATTAGAGGACTGCCCCATGAAAAGATGAAGGAAACAACAAGAGGAGTGCACCAAACACTTCATGAAACAGAAGTTAAAACTCTAAGGGGTAATCTGCCAGGAAGTTTGTGTTGCTTTCTTTTTCTAGGAGTGCTGGCATTCCCTGCCAAAACTGAAGATCAAAAGAACCAGCTCAGATTGGGTGAATCAGTGGATTTACATGAGAAAGTTTGCAGAAGTCAGCTAAGATACAATAACGACTTTTCCTTTAGGGCCTTTATCCTCCCTGGTAGACACAGGACCTCTGAATCAACACTGGATGGATTTTTCATCCTCCCAGTAATCTGTCTGTAGTCGACTGAATTTTCACTTTTCTTGTTATGGGAACCAGCCAACATATGAGACCAAGCTGCATGAAACCAATGAAACTTTTAATTGCCACCATAATTGCTTGTAGTATCAACTTACTAATGTTTGTGATTTGTTTGTGTTTTCATTGCGAGTGAACCTGTTGGGAGACCACATATTAGTCAAACCATTTTATGTGTTGTTAGTTTGATTTTTTTGCCAAGCTTATTTTGTCTTTTACTGGAAGAAAATGGTGTGGGAAGAGCTTTTACTTTTGTCTCATAAATGTATAATTTTGTCTAAATCAAAATTAGCTTGGGAGTTGGCATAAGAATTTACGCATATTTGGAATCATACAAATATGTATTAACCATTTCTGCCTCAAAAGGCTTAAGATTTAGGATGATTTGGCTACATTTTACAGAGATATTAATGCATGAGCTGAATAATCCTAACAAAACAAATGTTCCATGAGAAATGGAACATTTCCTTTTTAGACCAGAAGGACAGACAGCCGTGGACCAAAAAAGGAGCATGGGTAAAATACAAAAAGGCTGTTTACCAGATCTTAAGCAACTTTACTTGTGACCCGTTTTGGAACCAAATATGTTATCAAGCATGAGACATTCCAAATCAAATCAGAGACTTATATTCCCTGTTGAACGTGTCTGATATACACTGACTTTTTACTGTGTGTCCTAACAGAGTATTTTAACTTTACCTAATTTATTTTATTTATGCTAATCAATATAGTTACTCTAGTACATTCTGCACCACATGTGCTTCTCAGTTGTGGGTGCAATTTACTCTGGCAGCAACGAGGGCCATTTGCACCCTGAAATAAAAATTAAAGAAAACAAAAACCCAAAAAACCCCCAACCAAACAAAAGCCAACGAACAAAAAACCCCCAAGTAACCAAGCAACCGAGCAACCAACCTCCTGAAACAAACAAACAAAAATCAACACCCCCCCCCCCCAATTAAGAAGCAATCTAGCATAATATAACTAAATCAGAAAGTTTTAATCTAGAAGTTAATTTTCCACGGTTTATAGAATTACTCAGCTGGACAGGAACATTACCTATAAAATTCTTTCAACTACAGTGGATATTGTTGAAAGACAACACTTTGAAGTGTTTATTTGAAAAAATTTGAAGTATGTACGCACACCTTTTCAACAAATCCATTCACACTTATTCCCAGTGTGCAACTGTGTAATCAGCTGTACTAAGTGACCTGAAAATCTACTTCAGAGCAGGCCAACTGACCTATCTTAATACATAATGTATATATCTGTTGGGGATACTGGCCTATCGGATTTAAAAATCAAGACTCTCTCTGTAATTCTATGGCTAATGTTGGCGTACATCCAACAGACACAGTATTGCAGAATCCATCACATCCACTACCAATTAAACAACACTCAGATCCTTGCGTATCACTGGTGGGGGCAGTGCCTAGTCAGGATTGGGTTAATAAGTGGAATTGGATTTGTATTTTTAATGACTGAGGAAAAGTCCCTGGAACCCAGTGTTTGAGCCACAGGCTGGTGTGAGAAAAGCCAGCTCAGTAACTGTGCTGACAGACAGCTCTGACTGGGTTCAGCTCAGAAGGAAGAGGCTGTGGCCCACTGACTCAAAAGAAGAGGAAAACTGAGCATGGCACCACTCAGCATTGGAAACAAGCACATCATTTAACCAACAGAATGGGAGAACTCTGTATGCAATGAGCATTGATTCCTTTGTTTGCTAAAATGTACAAATGGGGAGAAGTTTTGAGTGACCTTGGACTCCTACTACTGAGAAGACCAGAAGAGGACCATTGGGATGATGTCTGGAACCACCTTTTTACTTAATCTGTCTGTCTCACTCTTTTCACTCCCCTCCTCTCCTATTTCTTTCTATCTCTCTCTACCTCCCATTTACTGTTAGATGAAGTTCATGATATTGCCTTCAGCATATGGTCTCGTTTGCACCTTAATTTGACTAGACGCATCTCTCCAATAATCAGATCTTAATAAATATAATTAAAATAATGTTGGAATAGGTTAAGCATGTCTTAACAAGAAAAATTCTCAAAGTATCTTTCTTCCTTAGCTATGAAAAATTCAGAAAATCTGTACAATGTCTTATTCTTGAAAGTAACATCTCAAGATTAAAGTGTCTGGAGACACTGTAGGTGACATGATGAAAATGAAAAATACACATTGTGCTTGTGCATCATCATTTCATTTACCAAAACAATGAGATCTGGAATTTTTAAAGCCATTTTAAGGATCTGAACAGCTAAGAATCTTTATAGGCTTATAAGAAAACAAGTATTCAATATTAAGACATCAACATTCTCAGCTTCATAGATGCATTTTACAAGAACAAGGTTTCAAAAGGTCTCAATAGCAGTTTAAGTCTTAAAGCAAAACAAAAAGCCTTCTTAAAGAAGAAGGAATATATGCACACCATACTGCAAAGACTCATAATATTTCCCAGACCCATTACGTTTTCAGGTTGGTTCTCATGTATAATTGAGAGAGACACCCTCCGAGTATCTTTCTTAAGTCTTGAATGCAGAATGACAAATCTACTCAAAGGAGGAGTAATTGCTTGAGTAGATACTTCTTCTCTGATTATTTAGTAAGTTTGCTCTTGCTTACCACACAGGTTTTTTTTGCAGGAAATTTATGATGAGAAATTTTCTTTTAAAGGCATGTTTATCATTAGTCATTCTACTAAATTTGAGAGCAAACCAAAACTGTGTTAGTCATTTCAAGACTGGCTTTCCTTCCCAGTCTTCCACCAAAAACTGTGACTGCCTACTGCCTTTAATTCTATTCTGCTTTACATGCCTTAAAGAAGGAAACTATTACTGTACAATTGATAAGAATGTAACAGTTTGATAAGATTTGCAGGCCAAAAATTTACCTATTAAGGACTAATATTTTAAATAACAGTAATCAACTCTTTACTAATAGAAAAATATTTTCTTATAATAATATCTTACAAGAAATAATAAAGGCATTTAAAACATACTTAACTATAAAGTTAACTCAAAATGCCATTAATTTAGTTAGAAAATTCTGTTATGGTAGGGTTCCTCATTTAGAAGATTCAAATTTTTAGTTTTTCTTTAATCCCACAGATTAAATTTCATTGTGTTTTTTCCCACTTCAAATTACTATTACATTAGAAAACAATAAGAAGGCCAGTGAAAACCCATCATGTTTTGATTTTGCACAGAAAGAAAACCTGATATGATGGAATTAGAAAAAAACTACATGTAGGAAGGGTTCATACATCTTTGCTTGCCTGATACCCGACTGCAGGTCAGGTAGGAACTGTAGACAGTTCCACATTAAGCCAATATTAAAAGACAACATTAAAAAAAAATCAGAATTATTTCTAAAAGCAAGTCAAATTATACCAAAAAAGTAGCATAATTAATTTTAAACACTTACCTGCTTCTGTAGACATTGTTCTCGCCTTCTTTGTTTTCTCCTCAGGCTTTTTGACTTGTTTCTTTCTCTCTTACTCAGCTTTTGGTTGAAGGAGATACTCGTAGGCTGCACAAGACCACCAGGTGTGATGTATTGTTTGTCTTCTACAGCCCTTGTAGGTGAGGAAAGATTCATCGCAAATGGTGACCCATCAGCAATGACACTACCAGAAGATTGTCCAGTAACTTCAAAATCACACTCACTTTCAGTGTCTCTGTGTAGTAATGTGGTAACAGAAGTAACTTGAAATTGGTTTTGTAGTATCTCAGCCCTGGAACTATACAGATCCTGAAAAGAAATACCATCTTTTCTACTGGCCTCTAATTGCAAGCTCCCTTGTACATAAGCAGGTGAATTTTCACTTTGGCCATGGTAAAGTTGTCCCATGCCGCAAGTTTCATATAACACAGGTGACAAAACAAGTCTTTCTCTGATATTTAAGTCCAAGCTACATGATCTGTGAAAAGGTTTTACAGCGCATGCATCTTTTATAGGATAGGAAGAAGGGAGATTTCTTTTTTGATTTAATGTCTTTAAGGGCAGTTTTTTACTTTCTACCTCATATCTGGGAGCTCTTACTTCTAGACAAAGTGCTTCTGTTAATCTTCCAGCACCATTATTACTTCCAGCTGTGTATGAAAGCCCTTGATTTATGATTTCCAAAGTTGCAGTTACCACTTCATGGCAGGTATCCTTGTTAAAACCAGACTGAATTTTGAGAAGCAAATGTTTCTCTGATGATTTTGACAATTTAACAGAGAAAGGTGGCTGATCCTCAGTCCCAATTTTGAAGAAATGTATATTTACTAACTGTCCACAGGAACATTCTTTGTTGCAAACAAAATTAAAGCCCCCTAAGCAGGCCTCACAGAATGGACAGTGCAGTTTTCCAATTGTCCACTGCGCCTATTGACAAAAAGAGAAAAAAATAAAACACACAACATGTTCACTGAAAATAAATGTGCAAGAAATAATTACTGAAGTTATTTTCTCCTTTAGTAAGAGGATTTTCTTCTTGTTTTTTCAAATAGAATAAAAGATACTTCACAGCAGAAAGCAAATTCACCATAAATAATGTTCTGGTCAAAGCTTGGCTTGCTGCAGGGATAACAAATTCTAAGAAAACTAAAACACACATTGTAAAATGTACGAGCTTTGAAATATGTTTAAAATTTGTCCACAGATAGAATAATGCTGCAATACTAATAAAAACATTAGATCTTTAAAGTAGTGAAATCAATTTCCCAAGTTAATCTGGAACTGGCAAGGACAGCTTCTCAGCTGAATGTTCTGAGCACTGATACATTTCTTGCATACTAAGTATGGTAGAAGAAGATTTCTTATGAAAAGAATATAGCTTTTCACTTTGATTACCCCACAAAAGCTTAAAATGGTATTTGTATTTTGGTGTATGTAGCATTACAACATAATCTCTGTGCAGAAACCATGACAAATCCTTAATACTCTATATATAGGGAGACAGTTATTTTCATTATTTATAATTCTATGAATTCTTTTCAACACTGAAGGCACTTTTTCAAAAGGAAATACATATCAAAGATCTATAAATGCCTACATATTAATACAACTATTAGTCCTCCTATATATTTAGACAACTATTAGTATTTTCAGCAATTATATTCATTTGTCAGCAGTACTGTTGAGGACTAAAGTTATTCAAGTGTTTGTAGGATCAAAGCCCAGATAAGAAATGACATTATCAACTCCAGTCACACTTAACTGAAGAACTATGTGTCTGAAGAACTATGAATACAGAAGGTACACAACCTTTCTAGTTTAAGCATTGCTTTCAGTTGCAAATGCCCTTCAAGGATTTTGGACAGCTATGTCCATAACTGATGCTTGTCCCATTGAAAGGTACAGAAAATGTCAGAAAGACCAATTTAGCAGTTTCAGAAAAAAACTCCAGCAACTTGTGTGGAAAAAGTTATTTTCAAAAAGAATAGTTTACACATAATCGCAGGTTTTCAAATTCTTGAGGATTCTGTAAACATGCTCAATCGCTCTCAGTTTACTAAGACTGACCAATGTGTACACAGGCCACTCCCAAAGAAGGGTTAAGCTTCTTCAGAGATTTACTCTTAAGTCTCCCACAGTCCATTTCCCAGATGGCAGGGGCTAGACACTAAAATTAAGGGAAAAGCACTTTCTCGTGACTTTATTGGGTCTCTCTGGGATGGAATAGCATCCAATCTTCAAATGGAGAGGCGGAGTGATTCACAGAAGGCCAGAAGCCTGGAAAAAATGGACATGCAAGACACAGGAGGGAAAAGGACACCTCCATGCCCCATGTGCACAGAGACTGGGAGATGAGGTGTAGTACCAAGGAGCCTGGGACTGATTTAGCATGAGTTTGGCAATGGAGTGTGGAAGCACTGACTCAGTAAAAGAAGAAACAGCCTACTAGTGGAGGAGGTGGTAGGGGGAAAATCAGCAAGATCTGAAAGGGAGCTGAGGGTACATAGATTTAGTGATGGACTGCATAAAGAGGGAAAAATGGAAATGGTAAGAAAAAGAAACCAAAACAAGAAATAAGTGATGGGTAACAGAAAATCCAGGTCAATAAAGGTCACTAGCAGCACTAGCTACGTATTTATAATTATTGAAGATTAACTATACTAATATGTACATGAAATCCAAGGAGATTGGTTAAGAACAGGGACAGATGGCAAAAAAGAACCGGCTGGGAAGCAGTGGGTTTTTACAGCCTGCAAATAGATTTTGCGCTTATGCAGAATGATTTAGCCTTTGATTCAGGAGTCATACAGGAGAAAATAACACATGATCACAAAATTATTCAGAGCTCAGGAGGATCTGGAGGTAAGTCAGAATTGTTTAACACCCTGCAACCCCCGCACTTACCCATAAAAACACAGGATCTTGCCAGAGGAGACAAAGTGAATGAGGCAAGAGTTCCAAGGATATTAAATGACATAATGAACTTTGACAAAGATGACAAAGATGTCAGGTGTACACAGAGAATTGCATTGTCTGCCTTTTTCACCAGAGGAGAATTGCTCCTCTGCATCCTTAAGCAAATGTATCAAGCATTCAATGGGTTTTGTATTTCCTCGGTCCCCAGTTTGACCCTCCAGGTTTTCAAATGCAAAAGCTAAAGGTGCAAAATAATAATTTAAAAGCTAAAAGTGAAAAGAATAATACTACTATCAATATTGAATTCAATTATACTGAAATAATTTAAGAGGCAAAAAAACCTCTAAAAAACTGCCTTCTTATTATTAAAGATTCATGGTTAGGCGATACTGTAAAGTGACTCATACTATAACTCAACTCATGAACCGTAATTTTCAAACACACCTTTAAGATTAGTGTTTCTGAACATAACTGTTCAGAACATAAGTATTCTGAACATAACTATTATAACATAACAATGTTTAATTCATTGAAGTAGAGTAGATCACTAATTTAAAAGTTTAATTAATGTTTAACAGAAAAATCCCACATAGAGGAATACAAAGAAGGAAGATGAAGGTTTTCTAAATTTCTGTATGCTTAGTTCTAGTCATAACAATTTTTTTCTCTTTGCGCATTATTTTCAGTATAGGTTTGCTTAGGGCAGAAATTGCTTAAAATACAGCAAAATTTTACACTGAAGTCTAAGGAGAAGTCTAAGGAATGCAAGTAAATTTACTTATCAAAATCAGAGATACATAAAAGAAAATCAGTGAGGCAAAAAACCCCACTGCTTCTGCTTATTGATATCTATGTCACAACATTAACTTCTAGATCTACAACAACTTAGAGAAAATACCAACTGAAGCAGTCAGTACAACAGGAAATTTATGAGATGATTTGTAATTTACAAATGGGCAGTTAAAACTCAAAAGCAGTCACTGGCTTGTCATCAGACCCTTGAATTGGCAGAAAAGTATCTACTTTATATTCATATGACATAAGAGCATATTAAGTATAAAAGACTTAAGTATAAAACACATCATATTCCAAAAACTGATCTCTTAACAAATCTGGAGTCCACTTTTATGGGGAAACATGCTTCCTGTTGTCCCTGTCAACCTGTATGTCAGTACTGCAAGATATGATGCTCAAAACAAAGAAAACCCCAAAGCCCAGGTAACAAATACAATATTAAGCATTGACAAACATGCAGAGATGCCCATGACAGTTATTTGGACAGCCATAAACACAATCATCTGTTAAAGAGTAGGAAACGGAATTTATCACTTGTAGCACTTCTGCATATATTAAAAAGCAAAAGAAAATTAAACAGCATTTAAGAGAGGAAAAAAACGGTAATGGTAAATGGTAACGATAGAAGTTCCTGAGAAGAATTCCCTCAGTAACAAGGTCTCTGTAACATACATGGACCTTGCCAGAATAGTGTCCTTGAAATTTGTCCCCCTTAATTATTTTACATGCTGAATAATGAAGATGCAAGGAAAAAAAAAATCTACTACCTTTTCAATCACACATTTCACCCACTCTGGAATGGCTTCTAAGCTCACATGCCATACATTGCAAGAATTCTGAGCAGCAGCTGAAGGTTGTGATATCTGTTAATAAAACAATTGTACTGTTACTCAAAATTTATGTAAGCTTTTTATTCTTTGAATATAGCCAGAAGACAGTTCCCCAAAACCAGTAAACATTAACAATTAAAAAATCTCAAATATGATGTGCTTCTTTAAGCTAAAAATCAGATAGATATTGTCAGTAATTCTCTATTTCTGAATCTAAAAATATTGGGCAACTCCTATGGAAATGTAGGCATCTGGAGGTGGTTTTGTTTTGTTTAAAAGACCAGAAAGTATGCTGTTGCAGGCCTTCCAAGAATATCTGGAAATTGATTTTAGAATCACTGTGAGCCTGCATAATTTTTCAGTAAAGACAGAAAAATATAAGTTATAATTTATATAAAGACTGTGATCAGCAATGCACAAATGCAATGAGTAGAATTAATTTTCTAATTTTTTTTAGAATAACTAACAGACTAACCAGGTAATCTTATCAACTTTAGAGTTTTTACAGCAATAACGTGATCAAGTGAAGAGAAAAGAAATCTAAAAACCTGTAGCATTTCACTAATTGATACTAAAATAAAACAATTGCCTAACTATATAAGTGTTACAGGGATGGCTAAAATTATAAGGAAACTGGTGAGAAAGTCCTAAAATCAGTTGTTAAAATTTATGAATAAGGAAAGTTGTCAACGCCCATGTTATTAAAGTCATTGAAATAAAAATATGATTCTGCTGAAAATTAGAAGTGGGGCTACAGACAGAAGATAGAAGCTTTTAAAAATTTTCCAAGTATTGACAGAAGACAGATCCATTTATCATGTCTATGCTGGCTTTTTGTCCTATCTGTGAAGATCATCTGCACTTCAATATGCATTTAACTATTAGTGCTTAGACCGTGTTCTTAAATTCAACATTTGTTTTAAAATTTGTTCTGCATTTTTTTTCATTCGTTACTCAGTTATGTCTTTGTGTGAAGGTCTAAAAATGATCTGTGAAAACACGCTTATGCAGATGAAAACATTAGTCTTCTCATCCTAGTACTGTCTTTCCCTCCCAACCTCTTTAGATACAGTGTTAAATTACACTTTTTTATTTGCTATCTACATAAATGGAGGAGAAACTACCTCAGCCATGTGCAATGATGGGTGGATCTCCACTCACAACTAAAAGCTCCACCATAGGGAACTTGGACAAAGATATCTTTTTATTTTCACTACATTTTTTTTTCCATGGAAGGAGTTGGAATTTCCACATTCCCCCCCCTAAAAATCACTTCAAACCATGCATAAAAGAACCATCAAATATAAAGTGAGAAAATTATTCTAAAACTTCAAGCTCTGTAAGCAGAGTGATTAAAATGGGGTTTATTGATAATACTATCATAATCTTAAAAACTAACTTTGTTTCTACATCTATTGGCTGTACCCCTCTCTAGTGTGCAAAAGAATGTTATTTCATTACTAACACATTAATAAAAAAACATCACCACCTTCTCTTCTATTTGCTTTTTAACTTTGATTCAAGAGGCTGTAAGCCTTTTTGGCACATTTGGAAAGACCCTAGCTCTTTATGATTAGCAGCTGCCATTATAAAACAGTAGGAAATACTTTGTCATGGTTTTATTTAATGTAGTGTATTTTATTTAATTTAGTGTAATTATCCTTCTGTTTATTTTAATAAAAACAATATAAATTACTGAGCAGGGTATAACCCTGCTCAGGGCAGACTAATCTTCTGAGCTATTTTTGTGCACAGACTATGGCCCATATTTAAAAAATGAAGAGGAAAATTTTCTGATGTAGGGATATTTTACACACAGTTAACTACCACAATGGAAATTAGAGCCAGTCTTTAAAATATACCTTATACACAAAGAGTTGTCCATTAAGAGATTTAAAACAAAAAAAAAAGACTGCTTTAAAACCATCAAAACCAAACCCCATTTTTATATTAGAAATGGTAGTGCTTTATACAAGCTAGTAGCCAAGTGTCCATGAGCACCAGCCTGCATATGGCAGAACATGAAGGTGATCACTGCCTACTTGGCTTCACTAAAATTACTTCCTCCACTACTCTCTACAGAACTGTCTCTTCTTTACTACATACAAGAGATTAATTACAAAGTGAGGCTAAGTCTAATACTTCTCCTTCATTAAGTCTAATACTTCTCCTTCATTTAAAATAAATGGCACCAGAAGAACTTACAAACTCCCTCAGAAGAAGCTATACTTACTTTGGGTGTTTTCTTCCCACTACATTTTGCAAGAAAAACAGAATTTGCTATATATTTTCTACATCTCCAGCAACAGAGAGCACCAGCCTCTTGGTTGTTCATTATGTCAGCTTGGGATTTTGCAGCTCTGTATGTTGACCTGTAAAGACCACAAAGCATACAATTTGGTCACCCGTTGAAACACCAGTTTTCTCTTGAGACCTTGAAGTCTATAAATACTCTCACCACTGTAGTGGAGACTAATACTCTACTTACAAACATACTCTGATCTTACATAGCATGCATCTAGATGTTTTTAATAGTAATGTGAAACAGCTAGTTTTATTTCCAGGTTGCAAAAAGAACTAAATAGCAACAAAACAAGACAACTAAAACTAAATAAAATAAACCAAAACTGACCAATCAACCAAACAAAAAGCTTGTCCAATATTTGGACAAAAGATAAGAGAACTCCAGTTTTTATGGAATATGTCCACAGCAATTAGTCATTGCTACCCTAAGCAATAAATAAACATACACAGATATAATGCCAGATAACAATAATGAATGCCAACATAAAACTATAGATGACAGATTCCTTTCTCAACATGCCCCTGGAGGCTTGCTCCCTTAAATTATTTTGTGTGCAAGGATGAACACTACTGGTGCAATCATTTTTCAAGGACTACATTAAGACACCAGAAGGACAAGACAAATATTCTATTTTTCTCTTTTTGGGTCTTGCTGCATCCTGATTGTCTCTCTGGTCTTCTCTAGCTTCTTCCAAAGTCTTCCCTTTTTGTCATGTTTTCTCTTAAGACCCTCCAACTTTTTTTTCAAAGTACTTATGTTTTTACCCCCTTGTGCTAGCTACATGAAAAAAAGTAAGAAAATCTTTTTCATCTACATAGCAATTCAAGCCCTATAGTAGAGTCAAGCCTACTCCAAGTGCTGAAGTGCATAGCACTCATTGATGGGCATGCTGGACTATAAAACTAAAAATCAGTGTAAAAAGTTTCAGAGTCCAAACATCTAATTTTGCAACTATTTTAACACTGAAATTTTTTTAGTTTTCACTAACTAAAGAAACTTTGAGGTCTTCACTAAAGGCTGTCTGAAGAGCAGTTTGCCTTATTGAAAACATACAGACTTTTGCATTTTCCCCATTTCTACCTTTCCTTTTTCTGCCTTGTTTTCTGATTTAATTAAAGACGATGAAACACACAGAGAGGTTACTTATTATCTTTTATTTACATCTGAGGTCTTCATTCATCACATTTTTTACTTTTCTACAAAAATAAAGGTCCAAAATATAGTCTGACAAAGACAAGCAGAAACATGTACGCATATAGTAGACTCTGAGTATATGCGCAATTTTTAACAATCAGATGGATCCACTCTCAGCTTAAGAAGTGAAATTAAGGTAAACATTAAATATCTCCTTGCAATATCACCATTAAAATGAATTTTTATTAAGGGTCCATTAAAGAATCTTAGGACAGACAAGCAAAGGATCATGCAAGAGACAATACATAAAAGCTAAGAACTTATACTAGCAACCTGTCTTGCTTGTTCCTGACAAAAATGGAATGATTCAAACACTTTGACTTAAGCAGAACTTCAGTTTTTACTTAACTAAAACTTAGTTTTTACTAAGCTACCTTTGTCAGTGCTGCTACTTTCTGTATCAGACACATTTCAGAATGTAACATATAAAATAATGAACCTATCTATGAATGATTTTTTTAAAAGTAAATTCATTCTCTGGAAATTTTTAGAAGTACTTTGTATCCCTTTGCTGTTATAACCCTAGGCACCACAGCGTATTGAGAGAATGATTATCAGTTATGAATTTCTTTATATCACTCAAACACTTTAAAGCTGTTCTAATGAATTTATTCTTCACAAATTCATAACACACTTCTAGAATGAATTTAATTTTACAACAGTTCAGTGTGAGCATCAAATCTAAGATCAGCCAGAATGGACTGAAAGATATTTTGCACACAGCTAGCTCAGACATTCTTTTTAGGTACAGCCATATCCTTATCTACTCAAATACCTTCTTGATATGAGGTGATACATACTTGCATCACTTTTTATGCTGTATTTTTTTTATCCAAATGATATATTTAAGTCTCTATATACATTCTGTTCCCCTTAGAGAACAGGATGTCTTGCTATCTTTTGAACAGCTGCTTCATTTGAAGCTGATGACTGGAGCAGGGCAAAAACCACTTGGGGATAGACCTCTCAATAATCAGATAAAAGACTGATGAGCACTTGCTCTATTTAAAAGCCAGGGTTCAAATCATGCAAACAAAGGCTCTCTAAGGATCTCAATAGCATTTGAACTGATGTAAACATCCTCCTCATCTCTATAACGTCTTCCAAGCTTTACTCCAAAATAACACATCTTTTAATTATTTATTTTGTTTAGTTAGTTATACCCTTTGAGAGGTTCTTCTTAGTTCAGCATATACTTTTTATTTAAAATTACACTTACGTAAGAGAAATGAGTGCATAGTGTAAGTGTAATGACATACATAGCATGGTTGTATTTTGTTGTGTTTTGTGTAAGCAAGAGTGCTGATAGTGAACTACATGGAAAAAATCCAAGTCAAGTGTATACTTTTTAAAATATTACGGTACAGCAGGCTAAAGTGTTTTACTGGCCTAGGAGTATTTAAAAAGTAAGTAGGTGTATTAAAAATCTGCTTGTCTTTTGCAGACCTCACAAAGGAGAGAAGAAACTCTACAGATGCATGTCAACACACTGCAGAAGTTTCTACACACATCATGTTTCTCATTTATTGCATCAGTATGCACTTTTATTTTGTTTTGCATGTAAGCTCAAATGAATGCATATGACCACAGAATTTTGAAGGTTTTTTAGTTAGTTAAATGCAGTTTAACCATAGTGTCTTGGTCTCCTTCAGCAAAAAGTGTCTACATAAAAAGTTTTTCATTTGGAACTCCAAAAATAGTGTCAGGCCCTGAGTGGGCCTTTTTATCTCAGTACTAGGTCACGTGTGGCTGTACTGCTTTCAGGCCAGTTGCTTTGTGTGAGCTCATGCTTGCCTCCCAAGTAGCATGCAGATGTATCAGAGTGTTTAAAAGCCTATATTCTTCCATGGTGACTGTCTGATGACCTTCAAACTCTTTTTTATTATTTAGTCCCAGTAAAACTAATAGCAGAGTCCTAAGACTTCCTTTCCAAGTCAGTCTCAGTTCCCTTTCTCGGAACTCATTGGTCTAATCTTCTCTTAGAGACCTTTGATGAAGATTTTACAGCCTTCCCAAACTATTTCATTGTCTTCTTATCTTTTATTAACTTTTTCCCTAATACTTAAATGGTATTTTCTTCTAAATTCCCTTATTTGCTGTGAATACAGAGAACGAAATTGCTCCTTTTCTTTTGTGCAGAACATTTTAAAGCTTTAAACACTTTAAATTATCTAAATCATCTAAATTTCTTATAAAGTTCAAATTGTATAATATATTAAATTTTGGACATTCTGTCTTCAAAAAGATTGCTAAAAAACATGAAGTAGGACTCCTATTAAAAATTCTCATATGTTCACAGTGAAGAAGGAAACACAATCCCCTAAATTTCTGTTTAAATCCGGTCTAGAATTTCAACTTGCCCTTCATTCAAAATACATAAAAATGAGAAAATAAGTGTAGCAGCACAAGTGGTTATCAATGCCTTTTCTTCAAAAATCACCTATGACCCCTTCAGAGCATTGCAGCCATTAAAATTACAATACTATTTACACCGTAGTAAGAAACTAGCACACTGAAACTTCAGCAACAGTTATTGACAGTCTTAAAAAAAATTTGATGAGAGTCAGCTTTGTAGGAAGATGACAGAGAAAAGCTAAATGAGCTGTCCTAGCCAACAAGAGTCCATATCCCAAGTTCCTGTTCCCAGAAAAGGAGGAACTGATACTTTACCAGACAGAGAGACAACCATGGAAGACATCAGGGTATGCTTTAAAAACTTCCTGCTACTTTCTGATCTCCAAAGTATTTCTGATTAAAGAAATGCTTAAAAAAACTTACTTCAACAACGATTCTCAATAAAATAGCACTAAGACAGCGAGACAGAAAAGAAAATTTAAAGGACTGTCTCCAGGCTGCCAAAGAAGAAAAGCAGAAAGATGCACCATCTGCTTCTGGACATCTCCTTCTTGTCTACAAATTCTTCTAGCAGTTCAGCCGTTGTGTAATCAGCTTCCGTATGATGGAAGTTAATGTCAAGAGGGTGGCCAGCATGATACTTTTGTACCAAGACTAACCAATGTAATAAACCGGAGTTAAAAAAAAAAAAAAAGTTGCTTGCAACAAATTTCTTGACTTGCTGAATCCCCTGCTGCATGCTGCCTAAGTCAACAGGTCGTCCAGGCACAGCTGGGATATAGAGCGTGTAAATGGCTTTGACAGGGAACAGAGCTGGCGGGTCACTGAAGACCACGGATGGCGTGGTATCTCGTTTTTCCAAGAGATCCCAATGTCAGAGCTGCCTGTTTCATGCTCTTACACATACTAGCACTAGTTGTTGCACAAAGTAAAGACCGAAACAAGCAGGAACGGGGTGCCACTGTCCCAGCACAGCGCAGGACACCGGGCTGTCACTGCCGCTGCCCCCGGACACCCCGAGCCCGCCCAGGCCCGACAGGGCGCGCCGGGTGCTGAGGGCCGGCGGCGGCCCCGCCGAGTTAACCCCGGGAGGGAAGGCACGGGGCTGCCTCTCAGGCGGGGGCCGGGCTCACCCGGGGGCGGACAGCCCGGCCGCTCCCCCGGCTGCCGGCGGGAGTCCGCACCGCCGCGCTCACCCCGCACCCCCCGCGCCCCCGGCCCGGGCCCGCCTCGGCCCCACGGGCGGCTGCGGCGCCTCCCGCCGCCCCGGCCCCGCTCAGCTCACCGGGCCGCGCCGTGCGAGGCTGCGAGGAGGAGGCGACGGCACTGGAGCGACCGGGCGGGCGGGGAAGGGGCTGCGCAGCAGCAGCTGCTCCCGCGAACGGGAAGAGACGGGAGACAAACGGCGTCGGAAAGCGCTCCGCCAGCGCGGCCCCTGCCCTCGGTAGCCCGAGCCGCCCTGGCGGCTGCTACGGCCAGCGGGGGGCCCTCGGCGGCGGCGGGGCCAGTCCTGCTGTCGCGGGGACGAAGGCAATGCCCGCACCAGCTTGCGCCGAGCCCTGAGGCCGGCACGTCCTCTCGTCTCCTGACTGGCAGAGATGGAGCGGGGTGGGGTCAGCGCCGGCGGCAAGCTGTGACCAGGGAGAAGAGAGGCGGAGAGAATTAAGGCTGAGGGAATGAACTATAACTTTTCAATGGGCACTGGGGAAGAAACTGCATTCCCTCAGGCCGGAGGAATCAACCCAAACCCAGAGATGGTAATCTCATAGAGCGAGGCCAGGGACATGGCAGAGACGGGCGAGCGCCCGCCGGCCGTCACCTGCTAGGCTGGGTGTCCTCAGAGCCCCCGGCTGCCCTAATGTACAGCGAGAGAAAGGAGGAAGCATTAAATGAAATGGGGCGGGGGAGTGAAGAACACTTATGAATCGGTGTAGGAAATTGCTGCACATCAGGCGGGGCTCCATGATGGAAGGAAAGGCGGCCCCAGGCCCCAGGCCGGTGAGCGTGTGTGCCCAGAGAACCGAGCTGGCCGCTTCCATCCCTGCGGCGTCCCTTGCACCTCAGCGGGGATTTCGTCTCTCCCGGTGACACTGTGGCTTGACCGGGAGCTGATACGTGCTGACAATCTGCTCATGAGACTAATGACAATCTTCAAACACGAGAATGGAACATTTTTAAAGCAATGTGAGAGTAAGAAAGGCTGGAAGATTGCTGACGAAAATTAAATTAGAGTCTGTTCACTTCTTTGCCTGTGGAGGTGATTTGGAAAAATGAAACCTTTATTTCAGGCTTTCTCCTATATTTATGATATATAGTTTCTGTGATCTTTCTTGTATTTCAATATACAATCCCTGCAGGTCAAGACAAGATTATATAATTAGATGGCTGTAACATCTAGGCTCTCATGGAGACCAAAGTGCCCTGCAAAGGTTACAAAGTACACAAAGACTACAACGTGAGATGTTGTGGTAATTGCTACTTTTTCTTAGTGTAGACCCAGTAAAGAACATCACAAGTAGGATGCTCCCAGTAATTAAATTCTGTTTAATTCTGCCACGTGCAGTACAGTAACTATATATAGAAGAAATGGACTATTATATTCAAATAATTTATAGTGTGCTACAGTATGCTCAAATTTAGACTAAAATGACTATTAGAAAAAGCAATATTTATCAGTCATAAAGAATTGCAGCTTATAAGGCAAGTTTTAGCAAACTTAATTGATAAAACTATAGAGCAACACATGAACTCAATGAACGGAAGAAATAAAATGCAGATTAAAATAATGAGTTCAAGACATTTCAGGCCTCAACTTCTGACATAGAATAATGTTGGAAATGTTAGGAGAGAGATATCTTAATTTTTTTTCATCTCATTTGCTTCAGTTTAAGTAGGATGTAGGGTTGGACTACTTGAGTTTAATGGAATTCCACAGATAAAAAGAAATAGTCATGAAGGTGGCTCTGGGGTTAAGAGATGAAAAGGACCATATGGCTTACATCACAGCAACAGCAAATGGAATGAGGAAGAATGAAACTTTGCTGCTGGCTACAAGACTATGTTCAGAGCCATTCAGCTGTACTGTGTGGGTAACTTTATTAATTATCTTATAGATAGTGTTTGTCTATCACAGGGCAGCTGGACTGTGGAATGCTAGAGAGGATGAATTGTGCTATGGCTTTAGGACTCATGACAGGCTGATGCAGTAGTTAATTCCAAGGCAGGCTATGTATGAAATGCCTTATGCTGGGATAGCCCCTTAAGTCTATGGTGGAAGTTGAAGGATCAGTGCCAAACAGTTAGTCAGCAGCCAGAGAGCGTGTTTGCTGTTCTGAGGCATTGATCGTGTCTCGGGAGGACTGCATTGAAGGCCTGTGCAGTGAGCCATTGTGCACTGAAACACCCTGCTGGGCTGTAGTGACTGCTGCATACACAGTGGCACATTCTGTTTTCATGTCATGACAATGGAGAGTGTATCCAGCTCACAGGTACTCTATGGGAACCTCTAACAAGTGGTCATGTATTCCAATAATCACACCAGGAACAAGTTGTTTCCATTCCAGTTGTGTTCATACAACTGCCTAGGGGGAGGGATGACCTAATTGTCATTCCTGTAGAGCTCCTTTCTTTACCAAACTACTTCTTTATTAGAAGAAGTTACATTTTTGCAGCTATTCAGTAGTGCACTAATGACCATCCAAGGCATTAACCCAGTCTGTAATCCATGGTTCTTCAACACATTAGGGTGCTCCATTATGTGGTCATAATCTATTAAGATTATCTATCTGCGTATCTATTATTTTGGTCACATGTTCTGGAAAATGGCCAGAGCGGGAGCATTAGGAGAAAAGAATGAAGAAATAGAAATTGTTGGGTAGAACTTTTGGGATTTGATATTGAGCATAGAAGGAAAATCATCTTTACCATTACCTGCTGGGTTTTTTTTTTTTTGTTTGGTTTTGTTTGGGTTTTTGTTTATTGTTTGGTTTCTGTTGTTTTTGTTTGTTTGTTTGTTTGTTTGTTTGTCATTCCCCCCCGCCCCCCCCTCCCCCCCTTTTTCTTTTCTTTTCTAAGCAGCTTGCATATTTGAACAGCATTGTATCAGGAGAAGCCCAATGAGCAGCCTTGGCCTCTTTCACCCTTCACTATCCAATGATTAACTGTTGGAAAATTTTGTTAACACTAGGCACTACAATAGCCATCAAACATAACATTTTTACTGTATGGAGATTATATTTTCGTGTACTTTTATCCTATTGAGAATACAGCTTGACTTTCAATTCAGCACACTGCTGAAAAGCTTTTCCTATTACAAGGTAAATTGTAAGAAAATGACATTTCATACTCTTTTACTTGAAGATAATGGTTTATATTTGTTTTGTAAATCTTGTCATACTCCTATAATAAATGTAAAATCTATACAGAATAACCATCAATTAACAAAACATTTGCTTTGCTTTGCTTTCTCTTCTATTAGAAAAATAATCAAATCCATCTAAAATTGTGATGATAAGCTGGATTATAGCTAGGAAAAACATTTTTAAGTCACATAGGACTACTAATAAAGTAATTTTTGATATAGTTTTCTTAATTTGTAGTTGCTTATTCCCTGGGATGGAATCCAGAGCTGTGTTAAATGTAGGGATCCTTTCTGTACTTCACAATCCTGGTAGTCAATCCTGCCATCTTGAGAGAGAACAAAAGAAAACATAAAAAACCATATACTGCAAATATAGTAAGTCACTGAACTTTGTTGCTTATCAGCTGTTGAAAGCTAGTTCCTAGAAGGGAAACTACTTATACAGAAAAGAGGTTTATCCTACATTTCCCTTAACCTGGGAGAACATACTAGTTATCCAGCTGAAAATAAAAGCACTGGGGGTTTTTTCCTCCATGGTGGCATGGTTTCAAAGAATTTATGTTCTGTGGGAATATACAGGATGGAGAAAAATGTCTGTGCCCAAAGAATTGTGGAGCTTACATCAGAAAGGGAATGTCTGGGATCTCCAAGGAAGAACTTGAGTGTTTTTCACTAAATAGACATGAAATTGCACTAACCACTCTTTGAAGGAGGTTTTGTACTATGTAATATTTAGTTTGTGTAAGTAATACCATTAAGCCAATCATTGTAAATTTTCATCGAGTCTTTTGATTAAGTTGGTTCAGTTTAGTTTTTAGTGAAGAAAAACAAAGTATTAAGTGCTTGACTTGTAAAGTGAGCTTACATAAGCTAAAGAAATTCAGCCAATCTGTACTGCTCAGGAATTTGGGGAAGATATCTGAAACTGAAGTTAAATTTCTTTAAAAACCCAAGAATTTCTATCCCAGCACGGATAATACTTCCAGAAATAATGTTAGAATGAAATGGATTGTTACTTGAAGCAGTATTTTCAACAGACTTTCAACAAATAGAAAAGAACAGAAAGGAATCAAAAAATACTGATCAGCAGATGACATCTTTTTTGAGAATGTGGAATAGCAATTAAAGCTGCTTAAATTGAAGCTGGATTTGAACTTGCAAAGAATGTTACTTTATAACCTTGGCTGTCAGAGTTGGAAAATGAATGAGATTCAGGTGAATAATATATAAGTTTATGCACTTTGAGATTGCTGGCAAGAATTTCTGCTATCAGGTGGTGACTCATCAATTGGAAGAAATAAAGAGGTTAAGTAATGGAGTATATTAATTGATCACAGGATGTTTGTCCATTGGCTGTGTGATGTAGTGCTGAAAAAAAAATTCTGTCTTGGCATTTCTAGTACATGCAGGTGAATATCCATGCTCTGGTAATTTTTAATTTGAAATAATATGGATAGTGATGATAATAATAAATTTTTTAAAAAGGTAATTTGGGCAAGTTTGGGCACAAAGAAAAATACTAAGGTGATAAAAAATGTATAGAGCCTGCCTTATGGGAAAACAGAATTGGCTTTGCTACTCAGTTCAGCAAAACAAATGCTGTGCAAAGTTTTTCTTGAGAGGTCATCATTGAGGAAATAAAATATTATTGCAGCCTTGTATAACTTAGGAAATGTATTAAAAAAAAAACAAACACCCAAAATTATTTGACCAATAAGAAATTTAGTTGTTGAAAAGTTGTATTTGTACTACCAGGGAGATAAATGGAAAACTTTCATAAGAAAAATATTGGAGAAAAAAACCACCAACTAAGTTTTCCAAAGTTGGTGGTGGCACTTTTATTTTTAATTTTATGGTTTTTGTGAAAATAAGATTATCCTTGGTAATTTGTTACCTCATGACTCTGTCTCTGTGTTCTTAGTCCTGATTTCCCTTCCCATGAGAGGCACTGCCTTGTCAGTGCTTAGTACATATATAAAGATAATATTTCCTAAGTAGTGTAAAAACATCTTTTACTTCCTTCAGAGGGAATATAAAGGAATTCAGGTTTTTTTCAATGTTGCTGTCATTCAAACATTCTGAACAGCTCTGCATAATAATTTCTATTTGGTGAAGTTTAATCTTTCATAACATTGCAGCATCATCCTCTGTTTTACCATTGTAAATGACATCTTTGTAAATATATTTTTATTGCAGCATTATATGAAACAGTTTGAAATGCATTTCTTTTCTAGAATTATCAGTTTAACTTTTCAATAGGAATGGGTAGAAAAGAGTGAAATTTTCCTTCGGTCATTAGTCCTAATACCTACATGTACCAGGCTTGTTCTTAGGCTGAGATATAAAGAAATTACTATAGAATGGTTTGGATTGAAAAATACCTAAGAGATCATCTGGTTCCAAACCTTCCTGCCATGGGCAGGGACTTCTCCCATGAGACCAAGTAGCTCAAAGCCCTGTCCATCCTGGCCTTGAGCACTCCCAGGGATGGGGCATCCACAAAGTGTCTGGGCAACCTGTCCCAGTGTCTGAAAACACTCACTGTTACTTTTTTGAAAATTATTTCTGTTTCAGTTTCTGAGTTGAGAATTTTGGTCGAACAAATTCTACGTTGCACTTGCTATTTGCAGTTTGATGGCACAACAAAACCAAAATAGAGATCTTTGAAGCTTTCTAACATTAGACTGTGTTCAAATACTCTTTTGTTGTAGTTGAAAGAACCTCCTACACTCATTATGCATATTATTTTCATTATTACTGAGAAATGATACCTAGGAATTCTCCTGACAGATCTCATAGAGATCCAAAATCCTTATAATAGAGTTATCAAAAAAATGTAATATAATATGCTACAGTAAATAGTGTTTTCACTTTAGTTTTTTATCTTACCAGATTCTATATAATTTTTTCCTCACTGCTTTTGCCGTGGAAGTCCTTCTCCAATCCTTGAATGTAAGCTCTGGTTTTATCCCAACAAACAGGCCTCTTAAAGTAACCATTTCAATTACCAAAACTAAGTACTGATGAGCTGAAAGGAAGCTCTCTGCTTTACCTATGATTCTTGCAGAGTCAGTGCAGAGTGAGATTCCTTAAAATGTTCTCTGTTCCAGCAGGAACTGAGGAGGACACTGCCAAAGCTCTCAGTAAGAGCAACCAACCATGTAGCCATGACTCTGAGCTCCACGTGGAAGCAGTACTGCCACAAACTAACACTGCAGCTGATTTTATTCCCTTTGACATGGTTTAGTCACACTCTCACTTCAGGCTTAAGCCATAGGACAAATGCTTAAGGTAAAAGCTATGTCCCCCCAGTCTCTAGGCTTAAATATTTTAAAAATCTTGTAGTTTATATTATGGACTTTATAAACTGCAAACAACTTAGGAATTGCTTAAACCTCATCTTCTGAGTCTCTTTTTCAATTTTAATGCAAGGCTTGAATGAGATACCCACACATATGTCTTCAGTGCTACTTAAAATTCTCTCTTGTTTATGATATTGGAACATATGACATGGTCCTCTAAAGCAGCACTTAGAAGCCAGGTTTCATACCTGAGGGCATCTCATATGACTCTAAGAGTTTATTTACTGGCAGCTGAATATTCCATTGAAGTGTATCTGAGATGCCTAAAAAGTAACTGTTCTTATTTGCCTAAATATTTCAGTTTTTAATGACGACTGGGAAAACGAAAGCAGAGAATGCCTTTTTTGGGCATCAGTTTCCAGTAGTGAACACCTCTGCAAAGTGAGATACGTGTTTCTGCTGAATTCAGGGCATTTTCCATGTAAATTATGCCTTTGTTTTTGAGCTTCCTAATAGGACTTGGTGGTTCCCATAGACGGAGCTTGAAGCTGTCCATATGGGGACTGCTTGGGAAGTGCTTGGGCCATGGGGAGCTAGATAAGTATCCTTCTTGAGGGACCTGGGCTCTTCTTCCTTCCCTCTGTGAAGCAGTGAATTTAGATGGTCTTCTCCATTCTGCAGTGTGTTGTGGTGCTAGCCAAGGGGAGCAGCTCCTGGTCCTTGGGTTTCTCTGGCCTCTTTCAAGACACAAACATGGTTGTGAAGACTGGGTGGAGCTGCCCATCTGCTCAATAGAACCTTGCTCAATAGAATCTTGCTTATGTTGCTCCCTGCTTTACCAATCCTGTCTGGGATGCATTGTGTGGTGGACAATGAGGAAAACAGAGTTTCCTCCTTTTCAGGCAGACTGTAAACACCAACATTTACTCAATGGACTCAATTTTTTGAGATGGCTCAACAGCACCCTCAGATCCATCAGTTTTCAGCCACCAGGATCACCAGGTGCTGTGGGGCAAGAGCCCAGGACTTACATGGGTGTCTTTCAGCCTGATGTCTCAGCAGACATTTTCTAGAACTGCTCAGAGATCCTTGTGGCCCTGCTGCCCTGGCTAAAACAGTTGCTGTATGGGGCCACTGGTGGATGTGGCTTTGGCCACGTAAATGGCAAAAGAGTAAATCTGTGGTGCTGGGTGAGGAGACCTTGGTTTGGAAGTTGCAGACCTTTCTACAAAACCAGACAGTCATTTTTGTGTGCCAGCTCATCAACATTGCTGGAGGCAAGTGCCCCACAAAGAGAAGGGCCAGTGGCCTCCAGAACACCTCCAGGAGGTCATACCTTTGGCAACGCTAGGGCAGTGAAACCAGGGGCAGGTCAGTTCTGGGAAACGTGCTGGCCCCTAAGAGGACCTGAAGGCACTTGTAAAAGAATACAAAACTATGGAAACTGCAGGAAAAGCCTTGGTCTCCCATTAAAATAGTGTAGCTGTTATTGCTATGCCCTCTTGTGAAGTCTTTTCCTCTTTTTCTGGATTCTGTGCACACCTTTCCCCTCATGTGTCTGCAGCAGTCTGAGATGGATGGGGCCTGTCTGGTGGGATGGGGTACAGCCACGTACTCCTTTGCCAGGACAGGGAGGCCTTCAGGTCCAGCCTATGCCTCATTGCTCATGAGCCTAGACCTGGCCTCCTCCATGCCTCACTCTGTGCTGACATCTTGAAGCTCTTCTCCAGCCTTTTCTGTTCACTACAATCTTGATATGGTTGCACTCAGTACTTCCTTCTGCACAGAAGCACAACTTTGTGCTGCTCTTTGTGCAGAACTGTCACTGTACTCTGATGAGGTGAGCAGGACTACAGTAGAAGCACCATGGCTGCCTGGTCAGAAGGGGAAGTGTTATGGCAGCTCAGCCAGGTGGAGCCCATCTCCAGGCTGGCCAGACCACATCCTGCAGAGCATGCCTGAGCAGTCTGTCTGTGAGGTCTTGAGCAGAATGCAGAGCCTGTATCTTGCTGCTGGCAGTGGCTGTGGCCTGATCCTCTGTTATGGGGCTCAAAGGTGGGGATGCAGGATCTCCCTTTCCACCCTAGGCATGTGGAAGGCAGGCAGGATGGGGCTCAGATCAGAGCCATAATCCCATTTGCTTTCATCGCCTGGGCAGAGGACAGGAGTGACTTAAATCAAGCTGTTCCTCACAGATGCTCTGAATTTAGCAAAGGTGCTCTTCACTGTAAACATCTTCCCAGCATAATCTGGGTGTCTTGCAAGCAGTCTTTGTGTGGAACTCTGCTGTGGAAGCTCTTTGTGGTGTGTGAAAAGAGAGCTTTTCTAGCCAGGAACCTGGCAAGAGCTTCTGAACATATGGGAGCTCACAGCATCTGCAATCAGTCTGTACTGTCTTCTTATATCCCCAGTCTTTGCAAGTGTTTGTGTGGCCTTTTATGGGGAGAGACTTCCTGTTTCCATCTTGTTTTTCAAAACCAATGCTTGCACCCAGAAATGCTTGGGAACTTGCTCTGACCTGACGATGGAAAAACCACACAGTTCATAGAAGCCTACGTACTTGATCTGTTCCATTCTGGGGTCTGTCCCTTATGTCAGCCCCCAAAAGCCAAATTTCTTTCCTGTCTGCCTTCTCATCAGAAGTGAGAACACAGGGACACTGTCCTCCTCACTGGAGCTACTGACTGTTGCATCATTTTTGAAAGAAGGTGTCAAAAATCCACCTTTAGATCACTAGGGTAGGAAGACTTGTTTTGAAATGTGGCCAGGTATGTCCATGAGGACCAATAAGAACTCTTTCCTGAGTTTCTTATACCCAGAGAAAATTCCAGCAATTGTGGACATCATACAGGACTTCTAATGCAGATTGGTATCACAGGTAATTTCCCTCTTTTGTGTACATATGAAAAACATGCCCATTAATTTTATCATGAAACTTATTAAGTTGAAACTACGAACTTTGCGTAGTGTCAACATTTTTAACAAGGCACAGAAAAAATATCTGCTGTTAATAGTGGGGGGAAAATCTGCAGATAAAAAACATTCCAGGGAAGATAATGAAAATGTTCTTCTGTAAGACAACAGTTGTCTGCAGTTAAGTTTTATTTCCATCTGCTTTCACTCCCCTGACTGCTGCTTGCTTTGCCAAACCCAGACTTTAAAATAGATTAAGGAACCTGAAGTTAGGCAGCCTCATTAGTCCAGTAGAGTTGGCTGCATGCATCATACATTTCATTCTGTGATAAATATGCTTTCCTGTCATGTCTCAGGACACAGATACTGTTGAATGAGCCCAAAATACATAGTAGTTAGTCACAACATTTTATACACAAGACTTTCCAAATATGAGAAAAATATCAGGATTTATACTGAGCTGGTAGGTGATAAGTATTTAACATATATCAAAAGAATCTTACAATATATGGGACAGAAAAGCTATAGCAGACTGAACTTCAAGAAACTTTTTCCTGTCTTTCCTTGTATGTTTGAAACTTGGCCTAATTATCATGATTGCCATAAAATAAATAGATTAAAAAATTGAAAGGATGAAAAAAGAGAAAAGAAGGAAAAGGAAAAGGAAGATGAGAAGAAGGAAATGAAGGAAAAATGAAAAATAAAACCATTCATAAAATCTCTCTATGTGGTAGCATGTTCTCACATCCTGGTATATGAAAATACTTTTGTATGTGTAGAAAAATTGTTGAACTTTGAAATATGGGAATTGCTCCAAAGAAATTATCTTTGGTAGAAGACAAACATCCAGACGCTAGCATCCCTAACTAATTATTGTATTTCTCAAGTTTTAATAACAGAGACATGCTCCTTATTAAAACAAAAATATTGTTGACTTTCAAATCCATATTTTCTACTGGGAAAAATAATTTAAACTCAGAGCCTTTTTTTAATGACAAATCTGTATATTTAAAAGAGATTGTTTTTTTTAGAACAATCTTTTTTTTTTAGAACAATCTCCCGAATTGAACAATCTCCCATCTTTCTGATGTCTACCATGGAAAAACAAATCCATCAGTAAAATATGTGTTAACACATCCAGTAGACAAGGAGAAAATTGAGGTACTTAACAGACTTTTTGCCTCAGCCTTCTCTGAAACTCTCTCTTTTCACATCTCTAAAGTGGATGGAACTCAAGGCAGCACCTGCAGGAGCAAAGTCATACCTACTGTAAGAGAAAGTCAATTTTGATACCACCTGAGGAAATTGAACATACTTGAGTCTATGGGACCCAATGAGGTACATCCTAGAGTCTTGAGGGAGTTGGCCAGTGGAGTTGTCAAACTTCTCTCTGTGGTACTTGAGAATTCATGGCAGTCAGGTGATGTCCTGGGTGTGTGGACAAAAGAAAAACATGGAATCCATTTTTAAAAAGGATGAAAGGAGCTACCAACCTGTCAGCATCACTTCTGTGTCTGGGAAGATGATAACACATCCTTCTGGAAGCTGTGCTAAGGCACACGGACAACAGGGATGGTTGTGGACAACAGTGGTTTGAGACTGCCAGCATGGCTTCATCAAGAGCAAGTCCTGCCTGATCAACCCACTGGCTTTCTATGATAGAGTGACTCAGTAGATAAGAGAAGATGTCATTTATCTGGGCTTCTGTAAAGCCTTTGGCCGGGTACCCCACATCATCCTTGTCTCCAAGCTGGATTTGATGGGTGGACAGTGGTTAAGAGGTTGACTGGATGGCTGCATCCAGAGGGTAAGGGTCAAGAGTTCATTGTCTGTACAGAGATCAGTGGTGACTGGTGTCCCCCAGGGGTCCATACTGGGACCAGGACAGAGAGAGCAAGTGCACCCTCAGCTAATTTGCAGATGACACCAAGCTGAGTGGTGTGACTGGCACACCTGAGAAATGGGAAGTCATCCAGAGGAGCTGGAATGAGACTGAGAAGTGGCCCCACAAGAGAATATGAGTCTGTTATGTTAGACAGATAAAACGCCCCCAGAAATATCTGAGTTCATAAATACCTGCTGCAAATAATAGGTGGGAAACTGAGTCTGTTCACAGAATCACAAAGAGCAGAATGAATGGCTGGGGTTGGAAGGGATCTCTGGATGTCATCTAGTCTAATGCCCTGTTAAAGCAGCTTAACCTAAAACATGTTGCATAGTATTGCATCCAGTCAGATTTTGAGTATTTCTGGGGAGGGAGACTCCATGGCCTCCCTAAGCAATCTGTTCCACAACTCTGTCACCCTCACAGTAAAGAATCAGAGAATCACAGGATGGCCTGGGTTGGAACTGACCTTAGAAATCATCTAATTCCAAGCCTCCTGCTGTGGGCAGGGACACCTTTCACCAGCCTAGGTTGCTCAGAGCACCATCCAACCAGACCTAAACACTTCCAGGGATGGGGCAGTCACATATCCTCTGAGCAATCTGTTTCAGTTCCTCACCATCCTCACAGTAAACAATTTTTTCATAATATCTAATCTAAACCTACTTTCTTTCAATTTGAAACCAGTGATGTGTCAAAGAGTCACATTTCCCACCTTTGTAATGTTTGTAGAGTGTATTATTGTAGGGTGTAGAGTGTATTATTGTTTTTAGTACTCCAGGAGAATAGCTGGAGAAATTTGTGGACTGGAGTTCTCCCTCCTAGGCACATGCTTGCCCTAAAGTTTTCTCTTTCTGAGTGTGGGCAGCACATCTGACACTGCTCTGGATGCATCTGAATGATCCTGAGACACAGGCACCTCCTGAAGCAACCCATCTGTGCTGAGGCCTTGAAATATTGCATCACTGACCAAAAGAACCAAAGATGCTACTTCTGCATCAAATAGATTTTATTGTCTGAGTCATGTCCATAACCATGTTCACACATCTTCTAAGATGGGAAATTAGATGTATGCTTTGGCATATTTTTAACATTACAATTTTGAAATATAAATGCCAGGAAAATTGAATTGAATTCAGCTATTCATATTCTTCCCAGAACCTGGATTGTCAGTGAATGACAGCAGTACAGCCTTGATGTAAGCTGATGGTCCTGCACAGTTAGGATCCTGCACTGCACAGGATACATGCATTTCTAACCTTGCCTTGCAAAAAGCACAGGCTTGGGGTAGCCACAGAATCACAGAATGGCTTGGGCTGGAAGGGTCCACAATGATCATCTAGTTCCATCTCCCCACCATGGGCACGGATACTTCCCACTAGACCAGGTTGATCAGAGACTCTTCCAGCCCTGTCCTGAACACTTCCAGGGATGGGACATGCACAACTTCTCTGGGTGACTGGTTCCAGTGTCTCATCACCCTCACAGAAGATAATTTCTTCCTAATAGCCTAAATTCCTAAGCCTACTCTCTTTTCACTTTAAAGCCATTACCCCTTGTCCTATCACTACTCACCCATGCAAAAAGTCCCTCTCCTGCTTTCTTGTAGGCCCCTCTAAGTTCTAGGAGTCTGCTGTCCAGTGTAGGTATGTGCATTTGGGTTTTTTTAAATTTTCCATGTTTCACCTAATTGCATTTTTTAGGCACTTCTGATACCTGCTTAGATTCTGTGTGTTTTCTGCAGTATCTATTTTAAAACATTTATTCCACTTGCACATATATCTCTCATTTTCACAAGGTGCTAATATTCTTTTGTTCTGGTTTTTACCTACCATTTTCTTATTTGCATTCAATTTTTATTTTTTATTTTAATTTGTCTGTGCTTTTTTCTTTCATTTATTTACAAAGTATCTTCTCTTTCCATCAGACTTCTCTCTTTCTCTCTTAATTTCTGAGCCGAGCAGAAACATGTAGACTGTATCTTTTGCTGATTACAGGAATTCCTATGAGATGACTACTGGCTGTGGTTTCAGCGGGCCACCAACACATGAGGAAATGTAAAACCTCAGCTGAGATCCATTTGATAAACACTGCACTGAGATTGCAATAAGTGCAAGAAGCTCGAATATCCAGCAGAGGGAGTAATTTCCTCAGCTAATATCCCTCTGCTCGGCATGCCTTGACTCCAGCCTCGAGGACAGAGCATCAGCGTGTCGGCAGAGGCATGAGAGTAGAACTTGTAAAATGTGCAGCAAAAACAGAGAGCTAAAACACAGTATGTAAACTACCTAAACGGAAAAAAAGAACTATCTTGAAATGGCTGTAATTTTTATCTAACTAGTAAAAAAGTTTGAAGAATTTAGAAGAGGAGATTCAAAAATAATGATTAACTGGCATGGTGGTCTAACCCCAGTGGACAACTAAGTACTGCTCAGCTGCTTGCTTGCTCACTCCTTGATCCACATTCCCCTGGTGGGGAGGAAAATCAGAATAAAGGAAAAGTAAATTCATGTTAGGACATAAGAACAGCTTAATAATTGAAACAAAATAAAATATTATTACACTACAACTACTACTACAAGTACTGCTGCTGCTACTCTTCCTACTACTACTACTACTAATAATAATAATCATCATGATGAAAAGGTGCAGCAGTGCAGCTGCGAGAGAGACGTCTGGCTAGCTGGCCAGCACCGCTAGCAGCACAGGGGGGCACTTGTCCCGATAGCTCGGCTTCAGGACAGCGCCTAAGGCCAACGCCCAGCGTTGCGGCTGTAGACGTTGCCTTGTGCAGGACGAGGCCGTATCAGAGCTGCAACCAGTGGAATAAGAGGGCGGACTCCAACTGTGGTTAATCCAGGCTTTAATGGATCCCACAGGAACCAGCAGGAGAGGACGGGGAGGGGGGAACGACAGCAGTTTTTAAAGGGTGGAGAATGTAAGGGAGGTGCTAGTCCTTGGACCAATAAAGACACAGTGGGGAGTGGGGTCCAAAGGACTGACATGGGGAAAACACCAATGGGGACAATTCTGAGGAGGGGCCCCGGTCCCTGGACCATTTATCCAACTCTCCAGCTGGAAACTTCTAGCAACAAAGGTGGGAATGGAGAGTGACTGGCAGGGCACCAGGGAGGGGTTGAGGAAAGGATACATTGGTTTGTAGGGAAACTGGGTAGGAGTTTTAAAAGATACAATGACAACTGGGGTGGAGTTAGGGTGACAGACACTAACAGGGAGGGGAGAGAGAACCAGGGCAGAACCATTACCAAGCATGGGGGGAACAGAACAGTCCAACTTTAGCAGAACACAGGTCAACATCTCCCCCTTTTTCGTTAAAAAAAAAGAAAAATAAATGAAGGCCTAAAAGGAAGCAAACTGCTCTTGATTATCAAGTTCTGAGTTGGCATAGAGATCTGTAAACCAGGGGTGGCTCATCGGGACTGGCGCCCATTGTTCTTCCTCAGCATCCTGAGCTCAGCTGGCTGTCCATCCTCTGAGGCCATCACCTGGTTGATGTCTGGGGAGGATGTCAACTTAACAAAGAGTCTCTTGACTAAGCTCCAAATAATGGAAACAGCAACTGAAACTACAAATAAAATTAAAAGAACCAAAAGAACAGTCCTTAAAATTGAACCAACCCAACCAGAAAGGCCCCAATTTTTGAAAATGTCCCCTAGCCAGTCTGATGTTTCTTGCTTAATGTCATGGACAAGATCCTGCATTCTTTTGATGGATGCTCTCACGTCCTCGGCCTTTGATAACAAATTCAAACAGCAGAGGCCCTCGAATTCTTCACAATGATGGTTCTGTAGAAGGAGTAGAAAGTCAATTGCCGCTCTCTTTTGAAGAGTCGCCTTCCTTGTTATTTCCTCGTCTGCTAGGAGGTCCGATAGAGTGGCTGATGTAAGATTGGCCTGCTTAACAACCCAACACTCTAGGTGGGCCAATTCACCTAGAGACTTAGCTGCAGATACCCAGGGCAAAAACAATGTAACTGCAACCGTTTTTTGCCGTCGACCCATGATTAATTTCAGAGTCACACTCCGGGTTGAGATCCTTAAGATTGCTTTTAGAACAGGCCAAATTTTGTGTGACACTTTTCGTTATCCAGTCTCTAATTTGGGTCATGTTGGGTGTAAACAGCAACAGCCTCCCAGCTGTGCAGGGACCTCCGACCAGGTGAGAGGGGATGCCTGCCCAAGCTCAGTCTCCGCAAATGAAAAACACACCTCGGGGGAGAGCCAGGGGCTTGCTTCCAGGAGCAGATGGTGCATTGATTTTGATGGTACTTCTACACCATTTCTCAGCATCATACTCATTCTTAGACTGCCGAACCACCTGAAATCTATGGTTTGTTGGAATTGGGGTAAAGGGCAGAAGAAACTGAAAACAAAGAGAGGCGTTGGCGGAGCCGAGCAACTCAAATTCCAGGGGATCAGAATCTTAAGGGGTCAGCCCTTTGACTCCATTCCTCCAGGCCACCCTGTAATCTAAGTGTAACGGGAGGATGATCTCTTTAAGAGATCAGGGGGAAAATGAGGTGGCCAAAGGAAAGGGAAAGTCATCGGGAGGGAGAGGGATCCCCACAAGGCACGACGACATCGGGTCCTCTGCTGAGCTGGTGTCTAGGCATATATGGTCCTGGCCGAGGGTTTTGGCAAAGGTCTGCCAGACACTGGTTTTCGGCTGGGGGATGATCCATGGGTCTGATGGTGGAATAATGGACCAGAGGGCTGTGACCAGCAGAACAGCCGATAAAGGAGCCATCCGGTGGGAGTTACTAGAACGATAAGAGAACAGAATTAACAAAAACAGGATTTATAAGTTTGGTTCTGCCCCTAGAGGAGGTCGAGGTTTAAGTGAAAGGCTTGCGCTTCCTCCTCCAACAGACCTCCTCGACCTGTGCCACAACACTGACTTGCTTGGATTTCTTAGGGAGGAAGGGCCTGACCCACTTAGATGGTACCCACTTTAAGCCTGAGGGAGTGGATACGCAAGTGTACCCTCTCCCCCAAGTAATTAGGACATAAGGCCCTTCTGTCTTCCAGGTCTCTGGATCCTTAACTAGGACCAGAGGCCTGGCCTTTAGGTGCAGCTGCTCATGGTGACTGAAGTGCCGCACAATAGGAGGCTTCAAGTTATCAAACGAGCAATTTAGAAAGTTGATTGTAAAAAGTGCCTTTGACAGCCGGACGTGAGGGGACTCCACCTTCACAGCCGTTCGTTGTTGCTCAAGTACCCTCTTTAGGCTCTGGTGGGTCCTCTCCACCACAGCTTGGTCTGTCAGGGAATAGGGGATGCCTGTCTTGTGCTCTATTCCCCATTGCTGTAAGAAGCTCCTCAGCTCCCTGGACTTGTACGCTGGGCCGTTGTCAGTTTTGATGACCTTGGGGATGCCCAGGACAGCAAAGATGTTTTTCCACGTCAACTGCCCTCTGCCCAAAGATGTTTTTCCATGTCAACTGCCCTCTCCTCTGTGTGGGCAGAAGCATAGACTGCACCAGAGAAAGTGTCCACGGAAACATGAACATAACCCAGTCGGCCGATAGAAGGGACGTGAGTCACGTCTGTTTGCCACACCTCACAGCTGGACAAGCCTCTGGGATTTGCGCCCGAGCTGAGGGACGGAAGCTGATGGGATTGGCACTGGGGGCATGTAGCCACAATTGCCTTGGCCTGTTCTCGTGTAAGTTGAATTGACGAACGAGGCCAGGGGCGTTCTGATGGAATAGCTGGTGGCTAATCTTTGCTTGGCTGAACACATCCAGGAGCGGGGCCATCTGGACTGGAGCAGCAAGGGCATCAGCTCTTCGATTGCCCTCTGCAATGAACCCTGGTAGGCCGGTGCGTGATCTGACATGCATCACAAAAAAGGGTTGCTCTCGGCCGGAGACTAATGTAACCAATTTCGAGAGCAAGTTCAACAAGGGGATGTTGGACACCTCTTGAAAAACTGCATTTTCTGCCCTGGACACTACACCTGCAACATATGAGGAGTCTGTAGCCAAATTGAATGGTTTGGAGAACCTCTCAAAAGCTCTGATGACTGCGTCCAACTCAGCTACTTGTGGAGAACCCTCCACCTTAGCAATATCAGCCTCCCACTGCTGAGTTTGAGGATCCTTCCAAGTCATCACAGACTTGTGGGATGATCCAGATGCGTCAGTAAAAACCTTCAAAGGGGTTCGGCTCTGAACCCTTTTTAATGATAATGTAAATTGGACATCCTGATTGAATAATTTGTGGGCCAGCCAATCAACAGCAATTTGGCCAGTGTAGCTGTCCAGTGCAAATTGTAACATTTTGTTTTCTTCCAGCAGTCCATCAAAGACTTCCTTTTTGAACTGGCCCGATCGTAATTGAATGGGAATGTGAATGCAGTCAAAATCACAACCTGCAAGCTCCCTGATCCGTGATCTTGCCTTGCGGATCAGTTCTGCCACCAGCTCCTGTGGCTGTGTCATTCTCTTGGACCGATGGTGACTGAGAAAAACCCACTCTATAATCAAGAGAGAGTTTCTCGAGCCTTGGTCCTTGCCCCTAGCTGACTTGTCCCATTGAAAAATCATGCCGTGTAGGTGTGGCAGTTTCCCCAGAACAATGAACTTAAATGGCAGACCCAGTTGATTCCTCTGGGCCTGCCTGGTCGAGATGGATTCCTGGATTTTCTCTAGTGCTGCCAGTGGCTCCGAGGTAAGCGACCTGGGAGAACTGAGCTCCTCTCCCCCTTTCAGTAAATTGAAAAGGGGGGCTAGGTCATCAGTTGGAATGCCCAGCCAAGGCCTTACCCAATTCAAAGATCCACACAGCTGGTGGACATCCGCCAAGGTCTTAACATTAGTTTTGATGGCCAATTTTTGCAGAACAAAGGTCCGCCTAGTGATTTCCAAACCCAGGTACTTCCAGGGTGGCATCTGCTGAATTTTGTCCTGTTGGAGCTCGAACCCTGCAGCAACCAATGCATTGATTATCAGGTCAAGCGCGTGGGTAAGTATGTCGTCAGTCGGAACACAAACTAATATGTCATCCATGTAATGGTAAATGATGACATCCTCCACAGCTGTATGAATTGGGGACAGCAAGCAGCAAGGAAGCCACGTACCACTGGCAGATGACAGGGCTGTTTTTCATTCCCTGCGGGAGAACATATCAATGGTAGCGTTTCCTTGGGGCTTCATGGTTGATGGAAGGAACTGTGAAGGCAAAACGTGGTGCGTTGTCAGGGTGTAGGGGAATTTGGAAAAAGCAACCCTTTATATCCACTATGGCCAGATTCCAATTTTGTGGGAGCATCGGTGGGGACGGCATCCCTGGTTGGAGAGGCCCCATATCTTCAATGATGTTGTTAATTTTGCGGACGTCGTGAAGGAGCCGCCACTTATCTTTATAAGGTTTTTTGATTACAAACACTGGAGAGTTCCAGGCTGACGTGAACTCCACCAGGTTTCCTTTAAGTAGCTGCTCCTGGATGAGCTCATGGAGCACTTTCAATTTTTGTTTGTTGAGTGGCCACTGTTCTACCCATACTGGTTCATCCGACTTCCAATTCAGTTTCTGGGTAAAGTGCTCCTCAGTGATCACTGCCCGAAAACCTGGGGAGCTGTTGAGAGGTCAATTCTGGCTCCCTATTGGGCAAGGAGGTCTCTCCCCCACAGGAGTTCCATGTAGTCTAAAACAAATGGGCGTACAGACGCCAATTGCCCATCCAGACCCTGAATTTGTACGATGCTCTTCGATTGTTGGGCCAATTGCATGCCCCCAACACCTTGCACGCATCCAACCACGTCTTGCAATTCCCAATGTGACGGCCATTCCCGAGAGGGAATGATCGTCACATCTGTCCCTCTTTCCAGAGGACCTTTGATTGATTTCCTCCCCTCAAAAGCTGACAGGTGATTCTAGGTTTTTCTCTCCCCAAGACCAGAGCCCAGGCTACCGTAGGAGGGTTACCCTGCCGAAATGGGAAAGGTAGCTCTGGACTCAAACCTAGTTCTGGCAGCGGGATGGCTTGAGCCACCACCTGGCCTCTGGGGAGGAAGAGGGGAGGGCGGACACAGTACAGCCCCATTGAGAACTTCCCTGGGTCTGATGTTAGGAGATCCGGGACAACGTTAATCTCAAGTGGAGTGAAATTTGTGTCTCCAACCACGACATACCTACAGCATCTGATCTGTCTGCAGTGGCCTGGGCACTCTGGGCACACAGTCATGAGGTGGAAGTCGGAGTTCCTTAGGTGGAGCGGTCGAGAAAGCTGCAACCTGAAAGGAGCAGATTTTGAGAGTGTGGTTAAAATCGGTTTAGGTTTGACACAATCCAAACAAGTCAAGTCCGGTAATATGAAGTTGTGTGAGGTTGTGGACGCAGGCGGTTCTCCTCCTTTCCCCTCCCTGCAAGATTTTACCAGGCCCACCTTATTTGTATCGTTGTGCAGGGGGGGGACTGCGCTCGGATATTAGTTTTTTTGTGAGGGATTCCCCCGATGACTTTTCCCTCTCCTAAAGTCTAAAAACTCCAGCCTCAGGGGACAGTCTGGCATCCAGTGCCCCAACTTTCCACACAGGTGGCATGGGGAAGTTGTCTTCCTAGACGGTCCAGAGGTGCTGGGTTGTGGCAGATGGTTGGTTGCAGGAGTGGCAGAGTCTACCGGTGAGACATCCACAGTATCTGCGGCAGCAACTCGCCGAGGCGGTAGCCGGGCCTTGTGGTCGGGGTCACCTGGTGTTAAGGAGACCCTGCACGCGCAGACATCGAGCATCTGCTGCAGAGTGGGCGGAGGGTCCAGTGGAAGGTTAAGGATGGCATCTCTGCAGGCAGCATTGGCATTCGTAGAGGCCACATCTTTAAGAAGCTCCCTCCTGGTCTCCTCACTCTTCACCTGCAACTCAATGGCTTTTCAAAGATGCTCGACAAAAATAACAAATAGCTCGTCTGCGTGCTGAATGATTTTAGAATATGAAACGTGAGGTGCAGCTGATGGCAGCCTCAAGAAGGCCTTCTCAGCCACTTTGCCACTTTCTTTTAGGACCTCAGGCGGGATGACCCTGGCCTAAGTGTGCCTGTCAGCCCAGTTTCCCATCCTGCACAGGTGATCGATGGAAATGATCTCCCCGTTTACATCATGTCCTGTACGGGGGTTCTCCCACAAAGATGGGAGGACCTCCACCACCTCCCTTTTCCATGTCACCTCCCACATTACAAACTCTGTGGGGTTGAGGAGGCATGAAAAAAGGCTCTAGAGATCACAAGGAGTGACCTCCAACCCTGCTATGGTGGCCCTCAGGATCCCCCAGAAGTATTCACTCTCCTGGGAGAAATTCTTTTGTGCCTTGCAGAGCTCCTTTATCTGGTGGTGGGGAAAGGTGGGGAAAGGGGTCCACTGAGCCCGGGTTCTTCGTTTCCCCTCAGGGTGGTAGGTGACCGGAGCCGCAGATGGAATGGAAGCCGGCTCTGGATTTCGGGTTCTCATCACAGTCGTCCCCCCCCCACCCCCCCAACACTGAAGCGTGGGAACTGGAAGAGGGAGGGGAAGGGGAGTGGTTGGAGGACTGGGCAGAGAACTGGGCGGGGATTTCAAATGTTAGGGTTCCCACCTCAAGGGAGGAGTCAGGAGGCAGAGCTTGGTACAAGGCAGGAGAAATGGGAGGGACCAACGAGGGAGGAGGGGCAGAGGGAAGTTGGGAGGAGTCAGGGGACAGGAAGGAGTTTGAGAGTGAAAAGGGTTATGGGAAGAAGAAGTGGCAAGGGCGGGAAAAACCATGTGGGTCCCTCCATCTTGAGCTCCATAGGAGCCATCTTGTGAGGGGAGCCGAAACTGAACCGAAGGTCTTCTAACTGGGGACTTACAAACTGTTAGATAGAGAGGAAAGGAGATGAGCACTGGGGAGTCTGGCCAGGACTCCTCAGGCGGGGGGATTGGGAACCTTGAGGGGAGCCAGGGAACAATGGACACCCTGTGCCGTGCTGGGGCAAGCTGTTCCTCTCAAGATCCCAGCTTTAGGGAAAGCAGAGGAGGGAAGAGGGCTCGGAGCAGGGAAACAAGGAGAACTGGGGGACAAACTGGTAACTGAGGATTGTCTTCCCAATTTCAATGCTGATTTTAATATTGATACAATATGAAATGTCCAATAGGTGATTTCTGCCAAAGAGGAATCCCCTGATTTAATCGCATTTTGTAATTTAAGGTAAACCACGTCCCAGAAATTGGGATCACAAACTTGGTCCGGGGAAACCTCCAGAAATTGGGTAGACATCCATTTTATTAATTTTCTTAACTCTTTCTTTGGGATAACAAAACCCCCCCTTGCAAGGATCCCCACAACTTGGGCAGAAGCCCTTTTTTGAGTCGCCGACAAGCGAGCACTCATATTAAAAAGGTTTTAAACTGCGCGACTCAGAACACCCTCTGCCTCGGAAAAAGGTTAAAGAAAACAAGAAGGAGCCCCACACCAGTCCCTGTCAAGAGAGGGCTGCACAGCAGAGGAAAAGAGAAAACCCCTTTGGAGACTAACTGGTTAAAAAGACAGAGAGAGAAAAGAGAAATACTTACAAAATCCAGTGGAGGCCAAAAGAAATCCGAAAACCGTGGTTTCCGCTGGGGGAATGACTCCTTGGGTGCGAGGAGCCGCCGTTCTCGGTCCCCTGGAGCGCCACCCACCAGAAAGGGGTCTGCTCCCACAGGGGTAGTTTGGCGGCCAGTGAGATTAAAAATCTCATCCGCAGGGTCCAGCGATGCTCTCGGGCCCCACGTTGGGCGCCAGGAACTGCAGCAGTGCAGCTGCGAGAGAGACGTCTGGCTAGCTGGCCAGCACCGCTAGCAGCACAGGGGGGCACTTGTCCCGATAGCTCGGCTTCAGGACAGCGCCTAAGGCCAATGCCCAGCGTTGCGGCTGTAGACGTTGCCTTGTGCAGGACGAGGCCGTATCAGAGCTGCAACCAGTGGAATAAGAGGGCGGACTCCAACTGTGGTTAATCCAGGCTTTAATGGATCCCACAGGAACCAGCAGGAGAGGACGGGGAGGGGGGGGGGGCTACAGCAGTTTTTAAAGGGTGGAGAATGTAAGGGAGGTGCTAGTCCTTGGACCAATAAAGACACAGTGGGGAGTGGGGTCCAAAGGACTGACATGGGGAAAACACCAATGGGGACAATTCTGAGGAGGGGCCCCGGTCCCTGGACCATTTATCCAACTCTCCAGCTGGAAACTTCTAGCAACAAAGGTGGGAATGGAGAGTGACTGGCAGGGCACCAGGGAGGGGTTGAGGAAAGGATACATTGGTTTGTAGGGAAACTGGGTAGGAGTTTTAAAAGATACAATGACAACTGGGGTGGAGTTAGGGTGACAGACACTAACAGGGAGGGGAGAGAGAACCAGGGCAGAACCATTACCAAGCATGGGGGGAACAGAACAGTCCAACTTTAGCAGAATACAATACAACAAAAAGGAGAGAGAGAGAGAGAGAGGAATAAAAGCCAAGAGAAACAAGTGACCCACAATACAATTGCTTACAAGATGCTGACCACTGCCCAGCCCAGCCCCCAGCAGCAGTCAGCCCCTCCTGGCCAGCTCCCTGCAGTTTACATCCTGGACACGATGTTCTGTGCTGTGGAACGTCCCTTTGGCCTGTTCAGGTCAGCTGTCCTGGCCGTGCTCCCTTCCAGTGCCTTGTGCATGTGGTCACTGTCAGGGAATGGGACACTGAAAGTCCTTGGCTAAGGGTAAGCATTGCTCAGCAGCAGCTAAAACATCAGTGTGCTGCCAGCATTAGTCTCATGCTGACTCCAAACACAGCGCTGAACCAGTGACTAAGAAGAAAATCATTCTATGCCAGCCAAACCCCAGCTAACTAGAAGTGTGAAGTATTGTGCAAGAAATATTTTTAATCAGTTGTGGTGATATTTGTCTTCATGATTGCCACAAATCAAATATTGATGAAGTGATATTCAGTCTGTGAAAGGGAAATTTATTTAATTACTGGAAAATATAATTTATCATACCAGTTCATTAAAGTGTAAACTGAAATGCTACCTCTTTTTGTTGGAATACTTACTGGTTAACAAAAATTTTACCACTAACTATGATAATTATGTAAATAAATTATAAAAAACCCCCAACATATAAAAACTGATGTTTGTAAAGAGAAATTAATTTACTGGTAGTGCCTGGATTTTTTTCAGTTTGTACTGACCAAGTAGCAAGGCGAGAATCTCTGAATGTTTTGCATAATGCTTGTTATTAATAGCTCCAAAGATTTTCCTGAGGTAACGTCCTGGGAATGAACAGAAAAGTCAAATTGACTTATCCGTGAGTTGTCAACATTTTGAAAGCAGTCATTGATCTCTAGGTGTAATTAGCATTAAGAAAGGTGTTGACTATACTGAAGTATTTAGCTATTGCTTTCTCTCAGTTTTGACTGGAAGCAGACAAGGGTGAATAGAGATGAGACAGAAAAAGTGAACTAACCTGAAAAGCAACCCAGCAATTAAATTACCCAAAGCAGCTTTTGATTATGTTTGATATCCTTCCTCCCTTCCATAATTTACTGAAATTAGTTTTCGATTCTGTAAAAAAAAAAAGGCTGCTGAGCAACAATCCTTTAGTACCTCTAGACTGGAAAAAAAAACTTGGATTGGAAACTTGGTTATTATGACCTAAAAAAAAAATATTCAAATTGTTTTGCAGATGTAAATTTCAAGATTCAAAAAAAGTCAATGTTAGAAAAAAATACAAACTTGTTAATCAATCGAATAACATTTTAATGTATGGATTGCCATGTTCTAGGATAACATTTTAGATCAAAACACAAGATAAAAATAAATTATAGAACAGTGTGTCCATTTTCAAAAAGCATAAGGCAGCAATGTTTGCTAACAATAGGGAATGCTAAGTTACAACTTAAAACACACCTAGTTGAGTTCTGGATAAGTAATCCAATCTATAATATGTATCCATTGATTGAAACTTGGGCAAAGTAAGGAGGCTTAGTCTTTTTGATCTTTAGGTCATGCCAAATGCCAAAGTAATACTTACCTACACTGTTGTCAGTGGGATGGGTAGCAAAAAGATATTTTAATTGGTTGGAGAATGGATTACATTGTTTTTATAGCATTTTCTCAATTTATGAAAACCCGTGTTATAAAGTGTGCACAAATGTTACTCATTTAATATTTGGAAATACTTCTAGAATTCAACACAAAGCAGATGGAACCCCCCAGCAAATTTATCTGGAAATTATCAACATTGCCTACTGACTTGCTATGTTTTTGTTCAGCACCTGCCACCACAGAACACAGAATGGCTTTGATCTTTAGGAGCTACATTAAGGATATCTGGTATTAAAATTCAAAGGAAGAATTCAGAAGCATCTTGCTCACCATAATTATTTGCAAAATATTGTGGTAATTTCACAGTAGCCAGAGCTGAGGCGGGGAGGCAGATTGTGCTTCACTCCACATCAAGACAGAATATTTCTCAAAAATCTCATCTGAAACTGTGAACCATCAGTGAGTAATACAGGTATTGTCATCTAATAAAATAGAAACATGATATCAAGTGATGAACACCTGTGACTTATTTTCACAGTCTGTTGCAGTCTGAAAATAAGGCTTGGAATTTAGTGGTTTGATAACATTAGCCAAATTTGTATTCTTCTCAGAAAGCAAGGTGATACTAGATAATATTTTTCTTTATTTCTTTTTTTGACTAGAATACCTATAATCTAGATCTAAACAGAAAATCAAAACTTAAAAAAATAAGGGAAATTGAAGTTTTTAGCAGTGAAAAACAATAAAACTGAAGTACTAAGAGATGGCAAAGACTGTATGCACTGGAACTCTCAAAAGTATGTGATGATTATTGAGATTTCCGTGAAGATTTCCGCATTATACCATTGGGTCTGGACAATATGTAACATTCACAAGAGCAAACTGAAATACTGACAGAGTGATAACTGGTGGGTGATCCACTAGCTATTTTTGACTCTATCTTCTCTGTAATTATTTTTATATAGAATGAAGGAAAGCAATTCTTGTGATTTTTTTTCCTAATATAAATATGGAGTTTAAAAGACATAGTATGATATTAGTATGTGAAGGAATGCTTCTGACAGAGTGAGTGTTTGGAAGTGTTTTGGCAGCAGGTGTCATTCTTAGGATATTTTTTATATTTGGGAGAGTTCCTTTTTTTTAGGGGAGGGGGGGACAGGTTGCTGAGGGAGGGTTTCATTTTCATAGCTTATCTTAGGCTAAATGATATGATCAGAAAAAATACTAAGCAGTGTTTCAGAAGGTTGCTCTTCTTTAAAAATAGATATAAACAGACTGAGGAAAGCATCCCAATAGCATGATGTAAATGGCTTAGGTGTATATGAGGACAAGATCAAGACAGAGACTTTATTCAGACATGTATCTATACTTAATTCATCTTCATCCACAGGGATATTTTGACAAACTGTATGAATTTGCACTGATTTTTCATCCTCAAAAATCATCTCCTGCAGTGTCACCAGAAGGTTAAGTAAGTTTTTGATAATTGTGTAATGAAATACCTTTTTAAAATGTGACATATATCATGACATTTTAATCATATATGTTAACACCCATCATCATCTCACCATCAAACTGTCTCCAAAATATCCTCTGAAATACAGAGTGCACTGGCATTATGGCATTGTTTATATGTTTATATTCTAGGGATACTTTTTCCAAGGAAAATAGTGTATGTTGGAGCAGACTGCTATTGCAAATTGACCAAAAAGCATGTATTCAACTTTTGTATACTTTCAAGGGGAAATAAAAATGTATGGTTTGTGAAATGATCAACACATTATTATTCATGTGGTTCCCTCCCCTCCCCCTGCCCCCCCCCCCCCCCCCCCCAGTCCCAGGAATTAATAACATATCATTTATTAAATACTTGTGGCAGGCTTCAAGGGATAGCAGAATCTAATGAAAGAAATGGGAAAACCTAGTGTTTATAATTAGGTCTTCCCAAGTGCAACAAGTACTAGTAAAAATTGGTGTTTTCAGAAGTGTTATTTCCCTATTAGACCTTTCTGAAGGGCTTTCCTTGCTCTGTCAAGCATTGTTCTAGATAGTTACCTAAGGTGTATTTAGTGGGTTTTGTTAGATTTTCTGTAGTTATCATTTATATTTGGTATATTTAGCTGTCAGCTCAATACCAGTAGTATTTACCTCGAGAAGAACTTGTTGTAGCTTTAAAAGAAGATGGATGCTTTTGCTTGCTTTGTATCATGCAGCCATAGAATCACTATTAAGTTTGGGAAAGACATCCAAGATCATTGAGTTCAACTTCTGACTGACACCACCATCAAATAAATGATAGCACCAAGTGCTATGTGGGGACTGCACTGCTTCCCTGGGCAGACCAGTTCAATACTTGACAAACCTTTCAGTGAAGAAATTATTCCTGAAAAGATACTGACTTTTATGGCGATTTAAAATATTTAGTGCCCATGAGCACACTGTTAGTAGGAGTATCATGTAGTAGCAATATGTTTGCAAAGTATGGTAATTGTGTAGTTTCTAAAAAGTCTAAGGGAACAATGTTTAGGAAGTTAAGTCCAATAATGAGAAACACTCAAAGAAATGCTCAATGTGTGAATTATGGTAAACAAATATTATCACACATAGATATCAGTCAACCAAAACTCCTGCATGTCCATGAAAAGAAGCGATATGGGTTAGCAGTCCATTACAAAAAGTCACTTGTGTCCTCTTGTGGAGTATCTTTCAGGAATACATACTGCGCTGATCATTCTGGGGTTCTTTCCATAGGCTCTTAAAGGTTATGACCTGCTCTAAACTGTAGAGGTATACCAAAACTAGCCTGAAAATCAAGAACTGTCCACTGAAAGCTAAGAACCAGTATTTGCCAGGGTAAATTAATTTTCTGCTGAGCTGTGTGGCTGCGGCTAGACTGTCAAAGGTTCCTGATCTAATTTCTTTAAAGCTGTCGTGATGATTGCTAGCACTTATGCTGAATGGGGATCAGTATTCACAGACATGTATATGTGAGGTTTCCCAAGCACCAAACTTTCACATGTTAGACATCAAAAATATAAAAAACTTGAAGAATAAATCTTCTTCGGACACCTCTAATTATCTAGTGTGTCTCTTTAAGTACAACTGGAATGTGCCTTGGTACTGGGTGCTCCAAGGGTGTATTTACTAATTTTAGTGGTTCAGACTGGTTTCCTGTGGGAAGTGTGTGCGTATTTGGGTGCACTGTGATTGGCCTCCCCAACATGCCTACCATAACTTTAGAATTTACATCACATCAAACATGCAGAATAAATCAACACATACATTTTGATTATTAGCTCTTCAATACTGCCCAGAAGCCACATATTTTTATGTAAATAGCAAAAGACCATGATGAGCCATCAATAGTGTTCAATGAACCTCTTTCCTTCCAGAGTATTGCTGATGAAAAAAAAACTAAAGGTGGATGCCCATTTTCTTCAATGAAAGTAAACCAAGTGGCTATCAGGAAGGGTGATGGCTTTTATGCCTCATCTTAAAACACTTCATAGCCCAAAACAAATAGCACCACAACCATCATTGTTTTTTAAGGGCTAGATACTGGTCATCCTTTTCCTCATTTTGAAGATATACAGAAGAACACTGAGTCATAAGTTGTCAAATAGAGCCCTTCTTAAAATTCTAAAATTGATATGGAGATCACAGAGCTCTTCTAGGCTATTTTTATTTCAAGAGTATTTCTGACTTTAAGTGAGATATTCCAATTCTTTTTCTTATTCTGAAACCCAATGAAAGGCCCTTACTTTTTCATAGATATAAAGGTGTATTTGTCTTTATCTTTGGTGGAATGAGTTTGCCTTTTGGCTGCTCCTCCCTCATCTGTAGAAGTCAACTACCTGAATGAAGAACAGCACAGACAAGAAGAGGATGAAGGCATTGAGAAAGAGTAGAAGTAATAATACTGCAGCTTGGAATGAAGAAGCACAGAGGAGATGCTTGTCTTACAGTGCACCCAAGAAGGCTTCTTGAAGTTGCCAGCTGTCTTATGGATTTGAGTGTGTAGCTAAATGCTGATATTAATGCTAATTAATGCTAATTTAACATGAATATTCTTAAAAGCTTATGGTTGCCTTTCCCCACTTCTTTGGAGACTTCAAATCCCAGGTCACAGCATATTAAATACTAGAAAACTAAATCAATTTGATAATTTCTTTAATATTATTTTAACTTTTGGTTGGATATCATCTTCGTGTTAGGAGTGAGTGCACTGCTTATTGCTCTTTTGGAACCTGTCTTGGATTCATTACACGGAGACCTAAACCTTCTTTCATTCCAGTAGAGTAGTATCAGTAATCAAAACAGAAGGATGGTAAAATTGAAGAAGCACATATGGTAGCAAATCCCCTGAAAAGAAAACAGGCTATAGCATAAATCTACCATCTGCTCTAAGATTTACAGTCTCCCTTTTTGGTAACTGGATGGCAAACAGATTACCCACCCTATTAACCTATGACAAAAAGAATTTTTCTGTTGTCTTGTTATAAAATTAGCTGGGCTGAAATTTGCCTCATACCTGGGCTTGGTCACCTGAGCTTCCTCAGTGGATGGAAGAGGTTTAACATGTTAATTTTAGACAACAGTCTCCCTTCCCACAATGAAAGGTGTTACTCAAAAGTCATTGTAACAGCTAGTGCTTCCTTAAAGTATGGTGAAAGGGAAGGTGGGCAAAAGTATCTAGCAATAAGGCAAATCAGCTGTAAACCCACATTTACAATTTAGAAAATGCAAGAATGAAAGCACACTGGTGTCTTGTTTAAGTTATACTTCACCTTGCTGTGGCTGTTTTTTGAAACTGGGATCATGGCAAAGTAGAGTCCTTTTGTTCTAGGTGTTGCCCAGCAATATAATGTGATTGCTTCTACATAAAATATTTATATAATATTTATATAACATAATTTCTATATAATATTTACCTCTGTGCAAAAAAAGACCATTCAGTGCTTTGTACTTTCCAAAGCCTCAGTTAAAATTCCTTATTTTTGAGGTAGGCTCATGCAGCAGAGCAAGACCAGAAGGAAGCTATTTTCTACCTCTTCAGAAGTGGTTGCTACTTGCCTTTCACAGAATCCTGTTCCTTGTGCATGGGTTTGCTGCCAGAACTATTGAAAACATGTGGAATAATCTAAGTGCTGTAGAAGAAATCTGATCAGTATATCTAAAGCTTAACTCTTCCATTTCTACCCTCTGTTAACTGTCACAGTTCACCAGAGGACAGGAGTCCCCAGCCCTGGGCAAACACACCAGTGTAACATCCACGTTTCCTCTACTTCTGGAGCTGGTAATTGTATTCTTAGTGAGACATAACACCCTGAAGGCCTAATGATTTATCATCCCTCCCCCACCCCGAGAATGCCCTTTTGGATTAATTTTTCTCATCTGAATATAACATAATTAACAGTATTGGTATTTCAAATTGGTATTTCAAAAGTCTACATTTGACTCCACATTTAAGACCTCAGACATAAATGAGCCATTTGAAGTCTTTTCTTGGGACTTTTGTTCCCCATCACTGATCTGCATTCTCATTTGGATCACACAGACATTTCAAGCCCAGAATCACAGCTGCATATAGAGGAAATAGAATCTGAAAGGCCTGATCTGCAAGACTGCTAAGCACACAAAATTTAAGGAAGTCCTGATAGAAATCTTTGAAATTCAGAAAACATGGAGAAGTTTCTCATCTTCAGTAAAAAAAAAAAAAAATAGAAAACAAGGAAAAAAAAAGAAAAAAAAGAAAAAAGAAGAGGGAAAAAACCCCCAACAAACAAAAGGAAAGAGGAAGTGAGAAAGCTTAGGTACTAGGTAGAATTTTAAGATATAATAAAAAGGCACAGATAGACCATTGATCTGTTTGGTTGAATGGGATTTTCATAACATTTGACATTTATCTCTCTTAAAGTATTTTCTCAGTGAAAGAATCATAAGTAAGATTATTTTATTCCTTTTTCTGTCTCATTGAAGGTTTCTGCTGGAAAGCTCATTAGTTCTACTTTTTCCTGGTCTGAGAATTCTTAGGCTCATATGAATATAGGAGATGGCCTAGAAGGTGGATGGGAATAAAAAAATTCATTCTGAGTATATCCTTTTCATCTTTAAGATACTTTTTCCTTCTAAATGCAGCTTTAGCAGTAATACCCCAAACACTTTAAACTTTTAGATAAGCAGCAAGGGCATGGATCATAAAGACATACTTAAGTCAGTTAAAAGTTGAACTTCTTAAATATCAACCCTTTTCTTTTGCTTAGAATACCTTTGGGAATTCTGAATGTTTCAGACTAGGCTTTTTTCCCCTTCTTTCTTCCTTAAATTTTGAGGAAAGTCTGGACAACTGTTACTGTATCAGAGACTGCCTGGTTCTCTGGCACTTTGCACAGATGTGAATAGGAGCGTTGGAAAAAAAGCCTCTCAATACTGTTTACCTTGTAGCTACTAGTATTCTTGCACAGAAATTGTGTGGAATTGCTCAAACAAGGATGCAATTATACCTATCAATTTCTTGTAGAGAAAAACAAAAACCATTTTCTTTCATTGTGATACCTACCTAACACACGCCTTGTCTTAGTGTTTGTTATTACAAGAAGAAAGTGTAGCCATTACTCTTCATACACAGAGACATTGGCATCATTGTCTAGATTATGTTAATAATTATAATAACTGAATAAACCACCTCAAACAGTTCTAAGGGACATAAGAACATCACTGTTATGATTTGTCTTTTTGAAACCCTCTAGTAAATTGAACTGTGCTGGGGAGTGCTCCTGAGAGCTGAAATTCAAGTGCACATATTGTGAAATTTTTGCTGGGGTTCTGTTGGGGTTTAACAGCAGTCAACAATCAAAGCACCACACAGCCACCTGCTCACTTCCCCACCAGCAGAATCTGGGACAGAATCAGAAGGGTAGAAGCTGAAAAACTCATGGGTTGAGGTAAAGGCAGCTTAATAGGAAAAGCAAAAGTTGTGCACACAAAGTAAAACAAAGGAATGAATTCACTGCTTCCCATGGGCAGGCAGGGCAGGCAGCATGTCCAGGAGTGCAGGGCCCTATCATATGTAACAGCGACTTGGGAAGACAAACAGCATGTCTCCAAACATCCCCCCACTTCCTCCTTTTTTCTCCCCACATGCATACTGAGCATGATGTCATAAGGTCTGGAATGTCCCTTTGGTCAGTTGGGGTCACCTGCCCTGACTGTGTCTTCTCCCAGTGTCCCAGGCACCCTCAACATCCTCAGCAGTGTGGCACTACAAAAAGCAGAAAGGCGCTTGGTGCTGACAAAGAACTGTTCAGTGGTAAAAAAATCCCTATATTCTTAACTGCTCAGCACAAATCCAAAACACATCCCCATGCAATCACTATGAAGAAAATTAACTCTACCCTAGCCAAAGCCAGCACAAGTCTTTAGTGTATCTTTCTCCCACATGAGATTGCACTGTTCCAAATAATTTCCAAGCTCAGTTTGTGATATATTATGGATCATTTCCACTAGTCAGTTTGCATGCCCCCAAGCACCTTTATAGGCTAAAATTATTTAGGAGTGTGGAAGTAAGCTGTTCTCTCCTACTTGGTGTCAGCAGCCATAACTCAGGCACATTTAACTAAACTTGCAGTATATGAAAAGTCTCAAGAGAGACTACATGATTTTTTTCATTGGCATAAGGAAGGGCTAGTAACAATCTCACTTTGTAAGGCTCACTTATTCCCCCTTTCAGAGTAGCCAGCCAGAATGACCTTGTCTCCTTGATGTCTGGCTGAGTGTCTTAAGACCACTGATACACAAGTCTTATCTCCTTCCCTCAAATCTCAACTAGAAGTGATGATGCTTTTTAAGGTGCAAGAAACCTTGTTACAGAGTTACCAGCTCTTAGTCATAAGATTTACTAGTGTGAAAGTAGTAATCCTGCTTCTTAAATTGCATCTGTGAGTGCCTTTTCTCATTCAAACTAGGCAGAAAACACCAACCTAAAACTGAAAATGTACGCTAAAAATAACAGACAATATAGGTTATTGCAGGAAAGTTCATTGGGTCATATAAGAGAGAAATCCCAAAGACATAAGCCAGGCAGTGTACAAACTAAGTTTCTGAATATCACTTTTAAACAGGTTCCTGTCTGTTCTGTGCGTACCCATCCAATTTAGGTCAACTACTGAAGATGATCAAACTGCAAGCTACTCTGACGTGAGGGAGATAAATTAGTTTTCTTTAGAAACAATTGCTAATACAATGATGTAGCTGAATGAAAATAATTAACTTATATTCTCAAGGGCAATTTCCTACATGCTTAAATATAAAGGTATCAAAGAAACTCTTAAGCATATAGAAGGAAAGAGATTTACAAGTTAATCACACCTGCCAAAGTTAAATAGATTCTACAAAAGTCCAAGATAAGTAGTCAAACATTTCATGTCATTGCCAACGATAGTAAAAGAATTCCTTTTTTAAGACACCAGTCTCATTTTGTAATCACTAGTTCTTAAGGCATTCTTTATCCCTTTTCCTGATGCCTTCTTACATCCTGGAGCAGCCTCATCCTTCCTCCTGAATAGCACAGTATTCTGCTTGTCATATACTACATTTGTGGTGTTGCAGCTTCTAGCTAAAAAAATCAAACTGCCAAATAATGAAGGTACAGAATTAAGAGTGGCTAGAACTTTACTGCCTTATACCTTCCCACATATATATGTGAGGAGATCTGGGACTATTTTTCAACAGCATTTCTTTGTCTTGTCTGGAAAACTGTTTTGAAGACTTCAGTAGTTTCAAGGATTATCTGTTTGAAGATACCAGTTTCAAAATTTTTTTCCTTCCCTCTAAAGATAGTTAATACAAAATATAGACAAAACTGGAATGAGGATTGCATATTAGTGTGGTGTCTGTTCATTGACAATATCTGTATCTGCCTTTAGTCTATGTTGTATTTGTTTTTTTAAGTTGAGTGTATTTCCATCATTTCACCTTATAATTAAAGTCATGTTAAAATTGCATAGGGATGAGGTATTAGGAAGTCTTTTGAAATACAATTACTTCTTTTGGATTTGACAGAAAGGGAGGCAAAAATATTGCAAAATGACTGCAAGTCATATATTCCACAAATAATAAATACCTCAGAAGAAGTACACAGCCACTTATGTAACTGCTTTTGCAATCCTTCCTCAGTTTTATCTTTTCATCATTCTTAGACTAGTGTACCCTGAAAAGAAGCTAAAAGCAAAAGCAGTTGGACTCACAGAAAGAAAAGATTTGGAGCATAAGAAGAGCTCTTTTGATCCTTCTCCTCATGTAAAGTGTGCTGTATAGCTCTGGAGAGATGAGCAGGAAACGACTGATCACCAGTAGTTCAAAGCATTAGTAAGAAATATTAGAGTCTCCAGATTAGGAACTTGCAGTATGAACATAAGGAAAAGACGATGTATGAGGAGAGGAACTGCAGTATGTAGTCAGTACACAGTCACAAATGTTATTTTCTTTATATGGCTACATGTATTACGAATTACAATAAAGTGACTGGCAAGTTTGTCTCACTGAATGATTTTCACTGAACTCTTGACATATTTGAGTTTTGACATTATGGCTTATTTGTTACTGAAATCTGTGGGAGTCAGACTTTATATATGATCTAAGAAGTCTAATGAATACAAAAGCGAACATCATTCCTTGCTTTTTAAATGGGAAAGCACAACTGTTCAGAATCCTACTAATTGTTGAGTCTACTCTTATATAGAGCAGCAACTGTATTATATTGATGACTCTCTTGAATTTGAGCTATGGCTTTGTATATGAACACTGATATTTTAATTTTTTAATTTCTGATTTTTAAAGTGGGCCCATCAAGTAATTAAATCAAAACACCGAATTATGGCCACAAAACAAGCCGAGCACTAAAGATCCAAGAAAAACATTCTTATGACACTTTTTGGAACAACAATACACCAGATTTTGTATTGCAGCCTTGGCTTGGAACTATCTATTTTACCTAACAACTCATTTGAAGGTCAAATTTACTAGGCAAATCATAGGTGAAAAAGAATTTTCTTCCCACCACTTTGCCTACAGTTGCATTGGCATTGAAGGATTCCTTTTGTTGTTACATTTAAGAAATTATCTGTGAGGACCAGAGTTCAAACTTTTCAAACATTGCATCGGTGTTGCTGATATCTGACAAAGTAACTGTGAAGGACATAGAAAAACATTGTAGAATGAAACAAATAATTTGAAGAACAATCTCAAGGTGATGTAACTAGCTAAAAATGGCAATCCAAAATGAAATATGGTTTGAGAAAAAGAAATTATCAATAGTTTTTCAGTGTAGAAGAGTAAATTATGAAGTTTTTCTGTATCTATTGCAAATAATTTTCTAATAGGAAAAGCAAGATGTCTCGGTCTCTCTGTGAGCCTCTCAGGAACCCTGGGCCAGTCCCGAGTCGGCAGACACCGGGGGGCAGCCCCGACAGGGCCGACAGCAGGCAGACACTCTCTGTGCCCCGAGGGTGCTGAGGGCACCTGGGCTGGCAGGGAGACACTCTCTGTGTGTGCCCCGAGGGTGCTGAGGGCACCTGGGCTGGGGGCAGACACTCTCTGTGCCCCGAGGGTGCTGAGGGCACCTGGGCTGGGGGCAGACACTCTCTGTGCCCCGAGGGTGCTGAGGGCACCTGGGCTGGCAGGGAGACACTCTCTGTGTGTGCCCCGAGGGTGCTGAGGGCACCTGGGCTGGGGGGAGACACTCTCTGTGTGTGCCCCGAGGGTGCTGAGGGCACCTGGGCTGACAGTGGGGAGACACTCTCTGTGTGTGCCCCGAGGGTGCTGAGGGCACCTGGGCTGGCAGGGAGACACTCTCTGTGTGTGCCCCGAGGGTACTGAGGGCACCTGGGCTGGGGGCAGACACTCTCTGTGTGTGCCCCGAGGGTACTGAGGGCACCTGGGCTGGCAGGGAGACACTCTCTGTGTGTGCCCCGAGGGTGCTGAGGGCACCTGGGCTGGGGGCAGACACTCTCTGTGTGTGCCCCGAGGGTACTGAGGGCACCTGGGCTGGCAGGGAGACACTCTCTGTGTGTGCCCCGAGGGTACTGAGGGCACCTGGGCTGGCAGGGAGACACTCTCTGTGCCCTGAGGGTGCTGAGGGCACCTGGGCTGGGGGCAGACACTCTCTGTGTGTGCCCCGAGGGTGCTGAGGGCACCTGGGCTGACAGTGGGGAGACACTCTCTGTGCCCCGAGGGTGCTGAGGGCACCTGGGCTGGCAGGGAGACACTCTCTGTGTGTGCCCCGAGGGTGCTGAGGGCACCTGGGCTGGCAGGGAGACACTCTCTGTGCCCCGAGGGTGCTGAGGGCACCTGGGCTGGGGGCAGACACTCTCTGTGTGTGCCCCAAGGGTGCTGAGGGCACCTGGGCTGGGCGCCTGTGCAGCACAAGAGACACCAGAGACATCGGTAGAAGAGAAAGGGCTGACTCTTAGCAGGGGTTAGTCCAAGGTTTTATTCAGATCCCAAAGGAGCTCCTGCGCCTCAGGGGGCCTCCTGCCGAGAGCCCCGGGAGATGGGCCAAGGTCACATTTAAAGGGAGGCGGAAACCAAAAGTAGATAACATTTTACCAACCAATAGGTATCTCTAAGGGATGGGTACTGGGGGATAGACATATAGGACAGCTTTTGGGGCAAGGCTTGGGGGGCTGACCCCTGGCCTCTGGCTGATCACTCGACAACTTGGACCGAAACTTCTGGATGGAGGGATGGATGCTGAGTGATTGACAGAGAGCCAGGGTGGGGGTTTGGGGATGATCTCATCCCGGGAGAGGGATAACACAGGTAAAGGGAGGGGAGTACAGTCTGGGATAAACCATTTGGGAAAAATATGGGAATACAAAACAAAACTACTTCAAAGTATTACAAAATATAAAAACGCACTACAACAGCAAGAGATAGTTGCTACATGGTTGAACATGTTCTGATTTCTCTTCTTCAACTCCATCTGTTGGAGTTTTGCTCCTTTTCTTATTTCTTCAATTTTCACCTGGTCTCCTGGTAAAAACCTGTAGACAATAAAATGGACAGCCCTTTGGACTTTGTACATAATTTATTTATTCTAGCTGAGCCTAAGAATTTGATACCACATGCTTTCTTCTATTTCATACTATATTAATATCAAGTGCCTGTAGTTATGGTAAATACAATGATTCTATTAATATTTACTATGAATTATGATTATGAAATTGTATTAGAAGATTATAATGTTATAGAGTCTTAGAATCATAGAATATCTTGAGTTGGAAAGGACCTCCATGAGTCATTGAGTCCAACTCCTAGCCCTGCACAGAACATCCCAAGAATCACACAATCAGCATGTGCCTAAGAACATTTTTAAGTGCTCCTTGAACTGCGACAGACTTGGTGCTGTGACCATTCCCTGGGGAGCCTGTTCCAGTGCCCAGCCACCCTGAAGGTGAAAAAAATTTTACTAATATCCAACCGAAGCACCCCAACACTGCCTCATGCAGTTCACTTTGGTTGTATCAATACTAACCAGAGAGAAATCAGTGCCTGCTTCCTCTTGCCCTCATGAGGAAGCTGTAGACTGTGATGAGGCACCCCATTGCTTTGCTCCAGGCTGAACAGACCAAGCTGTCTGCTCTTCAGTCTGCCCTCAAGGCCTTTCACTGTCTTCTTTGCCCTCCCGTGGACACTCTTCAATAGCTTTATGTCCTCCTTCTGCTGAGGCACCCAAAGCTACAGATGGCACTCAAGGTCAGTCTCCAGTACCAGCGCAGAGCAGAGTGGGAAAATCACCTTCCTCAACTCTGCAGCAATGCTGCGCTTGACGTACCCTAGAGATTGTCCACATGTGGGAGAGCATGTAGCAATAGATTTGTCTGGCTGGCTTGACTATATGCTTGCATACATATTTGAATTTCCTCTTTGTGCCTACCCCTTCAAACCATTGCGGTTTGAGCCAATTCTTAGCTCAAATTGCAGCAACATTGATTCTTCCAGTTACAGAAATCCTTAATTTTGTCCTTGTGTGCTGAACAGCAGGCAGTCTTTACAAACTGTGATCCTTTTTGGTTTTCCACATATGCAAAATATTGCAGTAGGGCAAACTGAAGTTTACATGGAGCAGTTCAAAGGCCTAAAAATAAATTGAGGTAATTTTTGTTTGACTGAGTTAACTTGAGTCTATAAGTTACTCATACAAAACAGATGTAAACAAGTATTCAACTAATGTAAGTGTCTCTACATTAAGGGCCTTTTTGTAGTTTGGTATGACTAAACTACAAAATACAAGACCAGTATGTAAAAAATGTGAAAATGCTCATCTTCAGAGGCTCAGAAAATGGAAGTCCCATAAATATGTTTTATACTTTGGCTTTAGAAATCCAATCTTGTTAGGGCTGATTAGCAGAAGTACACAGGAGCAAAACACTTTCCAAAGAAATAGTTGTCCTTATTCTGCAGTTTAGTTAGTATTAAGACATCCCTGTGCTCATATAATAGGCTGCACTCAATAAACCATATAAATCACATCTTTTCTTTACACTTACGGACTGTTTCCCTGTTGTGCTGGTTTTTGGCCAGGACAGAGTCAAAATTTTGCAGTAGCCATGAGGAGGAAGAGACTGGAGCTGTGTGAGCATGTCTAGGTTGTTATTCTATACCACCTCATATCACCCCTGGGCTCAGAAGAAAGGGATTTCTTGCACAGACACAGAGGGTCCCTCCATCATGGTTAACTGTCTCAGGGTGGCGCTGCATTGAATCAGTTGGTGAGGGTTTTTTGCTGGTAAGTCACCCTCTTTTTGTACGTTTCAGTATTGTTTCTGGTACTGTTTGTTTACTTGTCCAGTTGCTGTTTCCAGTAAATTGTTCTTATCTCTACCCACTATTTCTGCCTTTTTTTCCTCTCACTAGAGGAGCAGGGGGAGTGAGCAAGCAGCATCTGGTTTGGGAGAGTCTTGCTTTGGAGGGGGACTCAGCTGGGGAGTGCCATTCCCAAACCATGACACCTGTGAACCTCCATGGATTGCAGAGCCTCAGATGCCTCTCCATGTTCTTCACCAGGTGCTGCAGGAGAATTTCTGCTCCAGCATCTGGATGAGCTCCTTCCTTTCCTTCTGCAGTGACCTTGGTGTCTACAGGGCTGTTCCCCTCACATATTCTCACTCTTTTCTTCTGTCTGCAATTGCACAAAGTTTTTTTCCTCCTTTCTGAAGTACATTATGCCAGAGGCACTACCAGGGTCACCAATGGGCCTGGCCTTAGCCTGCAGAGGGTATGTCTTGGACCCAGATGGCCCTGGCTCTGTCAAGCATAGAGGAAGCTTCTTGCAGCTTCTCACAGAAGCCATCCCTGTTGCCCCCTGGCTACCAAAACTTGGTCATGCAAATGCAATACACACACTTCCAGTAAGAGCTAGCTTTCTGTAAAAGTTTCATCATACTGATTTTTCTGTAAGATAGATTTGCCCTTGGAAGATATCACTTTTGATATCTTTTTAACAGTTCAGTACCTTAACCAATAGATTGTGAATGGGACTTTCCAGGATAAAAAAGGAAAAAGGAAATATTTAAGTAGAGCAAAATAGAGATATGAAATCTCTAAAAGTTTGGCCAGGGAAGGTGTGGTAGTGCTGCTGTCATCAGGCTATCATGGGCTTTTGTTCTCAAGTATTCTTGGCCCCTGAGTTTCATCATCTTTATCTAGCTATTAAGACAAAGATGTCCTTAATATCCCACTATCTGTTCACTGGTCTAAAACTGAAAACCTCTTTTCTAGTACATGTGAAGCCTGAAGTATAAGAAAATAAGAAAATATTACAGCAATAGAGTTCTTTTATTTCCTAGTGTTCTGGAAGACAGTGACCTTTCTGCTAGGATTTGTTAATATTCAACTGTCAAGGACTAATTTCTGTTTTAAAATTTTTATATCAAGTTAACTTATCCTAATGTCAGATACTATTCACTTTTTATGAAGTAACATTTACAAGGGGAAATACCAACAGAACTTAATGGGAAAATGATCGAGCTTTTATTAGCCACTCAAAAATGTACCATTATTTGAATAAAATAATTTTGGAGGCATGTTTTTCTAGAGTATAAATCATATCTTGTTTGAGCAAATTTCTGCAATCTGATTTTCTAATTTCTTCCTTGTTTTCTTATCTTTTGCACTCCATAGCACTTTCCCAGGGAGTTGCTCTTACTCCAAACAACTCCTGGTATCCTGAATCGTAACAGATGTCTGCATATTGAAAACCTGTTTTTTTATTAAGAGATAAGAATCTGTTGGGTCTAGAAGACTGTGCAACTTTACTCAAGCTTGGTACCAAGGTTGGATTTTTGTTTATTTTTTCCCTAAGGCAAAGCACAAAACTTTTTTTTTTTTGAAATATCATGGACTCTTCATTTTCTTACTGGTGTAAAGAGTCAAGTTAAAGATACAAAAAAACCACCTCACTTCATAAGGATCTGTGCTACATTATAGTTGCTAATAGGTTTTATGGCCAAGAAAACAAACCAATATCTTTGGGACAAGAAGTTGATTGAGATTTTTTCAAAATATAGTTATCTAAAGGTGACTGGACTTTAAAGGTAGCAACACTGCAGTAAATGCTTAGTACAGAATTATCAGGGAAAAGTTCCTACAGTTGGAGGGAAGTCAAAAGACCTGTTTTCAAAGGACAACCTAATTTTGCTCTTTAATTTTATTACTCTATGCCAGTGAACCGCATAGGAGAAGTCACTCTGGATAAAATAGAGGTGAAGAAAACATCAGTGTGTATCAGCCATGAATTTTGATCAAATAAAGGACAGATGTGCAGAATCACATTTCTGTTAATGCATAAGAGAATTCTGTATTAATGCAAAAGTTCACTCATCTGTGATCTAAAGAGAATAAAATTTTATACTGTGGATACAGATAAAGGTGTAAAAATATTCAATATTTTCATCACTAGGGCTATAACTAAGCCCTTTTTTGAGAAGAAAGAAATTGTTTTCACTGCTGTGAACTGTGTAGAAAAAAAGAGGAAACTGCTCATTATAATAATGTCATTTTAATGTTTTGTTTTCTATTTTTTAACTGTGCAAATTTTAGAGACATTTGCTGTGTTTTCTGCTTTTCTGGGCTTGGGGAAAATATTTCCTGCATATATTTCACTTTGATCTCTGTCCATCTTCATTCAAAACCTTGTACTGTTATGTACTGGTGAATAAAAATATACTTATTAACATTTGCTGGTGGTACAGAATCCACATCACCCAGTGGCAAACATTGAGAAGGAAGTGTCTTGACTAAAGGGAAAACAGACCCTGAAGTTCTCATGGGAAGAGCACATGAAAAATATTAGCATGCAGACATTCATTTGCTTCTCACAGATAGTACTGAAAGTTCTATTCCTAGAAGATTATGCCACAAATATGCTTGTGTAGGTCACTGTGGAAGAGAAAACTGGCAAGTATATTTGGGATTTCAATGTCAGTTACATTTCTTGAGTTATAATTGTATAAAACTGACCCCACAAGTAGTAAATGTCATCATCAAAGACACAGGCAAAAGAATGATACAATAGAGCAACCCAGGGGAGAAGGGGCAAGCATTTCCCACAGATTAAACAGGTTAGTTATAACTGGTTTGATTAACCATGGAATTAACACCTGTGATAACAAGATGATTTTTTTTTTCCCTGCCCGGATCAGAACAGCTGCTAAGGAGAAGACACACATGATGGCATCTCCAGGAATTACTTAACCCAGCAAAAATCCCCAAACAAGCTCTTAGGTACTGGAGGGAAGTATAACTGTTCAATGGGATTGTGAATGACATGCAAGATTCATACTTACACTTTTCATAAAGATATGCCAGAATTTGCAGATTCCTTCTGAATGTACACCTGGCAAACATTAATAACAAGGGACAATAACAACATCTTCCCTCATGCCATTGTATTGCCATTTGGTTTACCTGGGGCACATGAGAAGAGGGCCTGGGAAAATGCTAATAACACAAGTGGAGACCTGTGAATGGATGAGTCCTGCCAGACATCTCGGTGCAACACCCACAAGGGAACTGATGACAATCCACCTGTGGCATCAGCATGGCCTTTGGGATCCTGCTTACGGAAACACGGTGATTGCCTTATTTTGGAGGATGTCACAATATGTTACAGATCTACATGCTGAGAAGGAAAGAGAAACAACTTAAGGGGTTTCTCCTTCCCTGTTAATGAGATTCATTTGTAACAAACATGAGGATTGCTGATGGAAAGAGTTTTACTTTAATGTTGTGTGTCTGGCTGTGTAGTTGCCATGTCTCTGGCTGCATAAAGTCTGTATAGTTCTGAGAAGCTGTACCTGCCTTACTTTTTCTGGTAACCTGTTCAGCAAGAAAAATATAAAGAAACAATGAGACTAACACAGCTTTGGTGTTGCATCTAGTAGGTTTATTTGATTTACATTTCAATCTTAACTAATTATTTTAGTGATTTCATGCAGATACAGTAGAAACAGATCTATCACTAAATATGAGTTCCACTGCAAAGACTATTATACAATGGCTGAATAAATCTATGTTAAAGAATAGACCCTTTCTCCCATGTGATGCATGGCATGCAGCTGTATATTATTTCTATAATCATTAAATACTGCAAAGAGATTTCTAAAATATTAGATGCCTCTGAAAGATATTGCTGACAGCTTTTAAGTGTTGCATAGCAAGAGTTCACTACCTTTAGGCAGACAAAAATGACAAACTCTGAGTGTCATTTTTCTATTCTCATTTAAGAAATGTGAAATAGAAACTTCCTTATTGCTACATTTTATATGAAGATTAGGTTCTTAACAGAGTAAGTTGCTATTATCATGCATAATATGGTATGCATCAAAGCAGAAGAAACATAAAACATTTCATCTGATATTTGCAGCATTTTAGCATTTGCTATGTATTATTGTAAAGTGAAGAATTTTATAGGTAATAAAGGATGAAATCATCCACAAGGAGAGAAATAAGTTCTGTGTAGTACAGACTTATGTGTATGAGTTTTTAAAGATTATAAACTTTTGTAATATTTGAGCACAAGTCTGTCTGTTCTGCCCTGTTACACTGGGCATGTATGACTTACATAGAATAAAGACAAAACACTAAGTCATAAAAACTTGTTCTTTCAGCACTAGGAGAACCCAGAAGTACTTAGAGACAGGAAGTGTTTTAAGTTTTCACCACCTGGGCTACATTGGAGGTGTGGTAAAACCTGGGTGCTGCTAATGCTCAAATTAGTCTTGAAGAACACGTGGAAGGATGGATTTTTGAACAAATTTGCTGCTGAGCAAAGTCCTAAACTAATGGCTGCATTGAGCTGAAATTTGTAGTAGTCCTGAGCAACTCACCACAGTTGCATCCCTTTAACATATCACAGATGATGTCACAGCAAAATCAAACACCTTCCTGACCTAACCTTCCAGCTAGCTCCTTGACAGCACTGCTGCTTCTAAAGCAAATCCATCTGACCACTCATAAATCAGCTTGGTTTTAATTTAGCCTACCAAATTAGTGAGAATATTACCTCTGTGGAATACCACACCAGAGCATCTTATCTACTAATCATGTGAGTGTTCCCCCAATATATAGCATAAAACATAAGTAGCCCACAAACTACAGCACTATTACCTTTTGGCTTGAATCATCTGTGTTTTCTTGAGATAAGGGATAACATATTTTCTTCTCAAAGTCGTTTTATTGCAAGACACGATCCTGAACAAATCTGGTATTGTTCTGAATTTGTGTCTGGAGTAATTTCTAGGAGAAACAAATAGATAATTAGGAAACAACTAATTGGGAAACAACTGTTTGATAGTAGGAGATGTTTGAAATAATGCATTATATTAGAGAACCAATTGGAATAACAATATTATTGAAAAAAGGAAAATTCCTTGGGGAAGAGGAATTACTATATAGCAAGTAGAAACTGTTTAGACTCACATATTTATTAGTCATAACCATGAAAGTAGAAGTAAGAATACAGTTAGACTACAAATTGAGAGTACTTTGATATAAGACAGAATTCAGCTGCTCTTACATTCCTGCAAGGACACCTGAATGAATGCAAAGAGCTAGTCAGTGGACTCTCAGCATGATCATTTAAAGGAATATATAAGAGAAAATAAATATAAAAGAAAATGTATTGAAATCAGGATGGCAAACTGACCTGCTGTGGAGGAAAAAAATTAGTAACAGAAAGGAAGAAATTTGGCTGCATGTGCCATTTAATGGATGAGAAAAACCAGATATACAAGGTCAGAATTAAATAGGCTCAATGAGAATAAATGAAACAAAAAACCCCATTGAGAATCAGGCATTATTTTGTAAGAGAATGAAACTGAGACTTATTCTGTAAAGGGGAGTGATGGTTAAATAATCATAGGTGCAGGAAAGGACAAAACAGCTGTCAAAGAGCTGTTTATTACCGCTTGCTTAATGAATTCTCTTGAGAATGGTAGCCAGACCATAACATAAAGAAAACTAAAATATGTGGATATGCTGCATGACTACAGGTTGCAAGAGCTGGTGATGCTCAGTTTTGTTTGTTCAAAAAATCCTGAGCAGTCTTGAAACTGATTGAGATTACTGCTTCAAATGTGAAAAAGATAAGGCATCTCTGGAACACAACTTGAAAAGTGGCAAGAAAAAAAAATGAAGAATTTAAGTTTTTCGGCCTAATGTTAGCATTGGTTAAAGTCCTAGAACAACCACTTTTGTGAGTGTCTGTGGGACCAAATACAAATTAACTCTCCTAAGTAGATTTCTTACTATCAAATAATGGAACCCAATGTAATTCCTCTTTTGGTAGAAAAGATGAGAGACAAACAGGTTGTATGAGATACTAGCTTTTGTATGTCATCATCCTGCTTGACATTCTTATTTGCAAATTAAGGAAAGATGGCCCAGATGAAATGGTAATCCAGTGAGGAAACACTGTACCCTTCTCAACTGTAGCTCTCAGTTTGGGAAGTCATTCCAGTATTGCATAAGCCTGTCTAGAGCATGCTTCTGTTCAAGATTTTAGTTAAAGGCCTGCAGGATGGAAAACAGAACATATTGAGGAAGTCTGCAGATATTTCTGGAATACTGAAGGTTTTAAATGTTTTTGAGGGAAGAGAGTAGGACTGGCATTCAGAGTGTTCTTATTATAATAGAGTCGAAACTGCAAAGGACATTCCTGTGATTCCTTTTGTGAATCAAATTTAAAAAAAAAAAGGCAAATAATACCAGCTTTATTTGTATAGATTATATTGTTAAAGGTTAGTTTTTCTTTAAATTAAAGGCATGAGTATGTAGACACTAGGGAAAAATGTCTTAATTAGCAGTCAGTCATCTGCGCAGAATTGAGTAACCCTGGTATTCCCTGCACTAAATCCCACAACAAGACAAAGATGTCTATGTATTTTTTGAGGAATATCTGAGTAAGATTCTCATCATTAATTGCACAACTGACGTGATTAAAAGCTGTTTTAACTTAAAAAAACAAACAAAACAAACCAGGCTGTATAGATGAAATAAGATGTAGTGTCCATTTAGGAACAAGCAATCAAGCATAATCACATGAGCACAGAGTTACAGAATCACAGAATATACTGAGTGGGAAGGGATCCATCAGGATCATTGAGAGCAACTCCTGGCCTTGCATATATAAGAGATGTGGGGGAAAAGCACAAAACTGATTATTCTGAGGGGAGATACTATTGGAATGTGATGGGAGGTGAACAGAAGGGATAGAGTCTATTATTACAAGATGACAGTGAAAAAGCAAATTTTAAAGAACAGCTAATGTCCTATTCTGCACAACAGGCCATATTGTTACTGCTAGGGAGAGGATACATAAACACACCATCAGGCTGTCTAAACTAGCAACACCAATTCATACAAATGGAGAATAATTTCATCACAGCAAAACAAGATATTCCTGATATCTATTTTTCCTTTGTGGATTTTCTCCGTGGAAAAGGGCTTCTGAAATCAACTGTGAACTTTTTCCCAACTGTGTTTGGTATTGCAGACTCCTTTTGTGCTCCCCCAGTGCAGCTGCATTAGTTTTTTTGTTGGAAATGTGTCAGTGGAGATTCAGGCATGTCTGACCACCTACAATTTGGTGTGAAAAGGAGGAATACAGTCTGCAGTGGTGTTCCATGAGGTGTGACTCCAAAGCTTTTCATTAGATTAAATAAAGATGGGGGGGGTCCCTTTAACATTTCTATCGGTAATTTTTTTTTGTGTGTGTATGTTTTCTGAGCTGAAGGGGCAAGATATTGGGGGAACCCTATGTACTTTCTCTATTGTAAGACATTAGATTAGTAGAATCCTCAGTCCATTTTTCCTGTGAGGGCTGTAAAGAGAGTGATTTGAGACAAAGAAAGCTGTGTGGACAAAACCCTTCCTTCATCATTGTGCTAGACTGCTCCTTTGTGAATAATGTGAACAACAGTCATCAGAAAGATTACATAAATCTTTATGATATGGTACGAAGAATCTGCTATTTGAATTCATGCTAAGAAAGGGTAAAAGAGTGTAACAGAACATTGTCTTGCTTACACAATCCCTAAGTCAGAGAAAGATTCCGGTTTATTGTACCCAATCTATACTTGAGTAGAAGAAGTAGTGGATAATTGAAGTATATGTATGTGTATTATAGCAGAAAAGGTGGTATTTGACTTGACCAGCTCCCTTCCCTCCTAAATTCTGTAAAATTGGAAATTTTACCATCTTTTCCTGGAAATTTATATCAGATGTCAGAGTTAAAATAATAGTGAGATAATTGTAGCACATCTCTAATGACTGCTGTTTTAAAGTGCATCACTCTAGAGTGAGACCATAGCTTCAGTCATCAATACTAAGAAACCACATTATTGAATCACTCATTTATAGGAAATTGATTCAAATCAAGCATGAAGTTTATGGCTGTGTTTATATTGCTTTAGCTAAAGCACACTGTGAAATTCGTGACAGATTTTGAGCCAAAAGCCAGATATGGGAGGTTAAATAATACTCACTTTATGGTACAAAGTCAGCCCATCAAAAGGTGTAGAAATATCTCAAGGTTCCAATAATTTGTGCTGGTTCACTGCTTTGTGTCATGTGATGGTACTGATTTTGATCTAGTACTGGGAGCTCTAAAGTCAGACTCAGTGTGTCATGAAACTGCGGACTAATGCCTTCGTTGCAGTTATTTTTACAAGTATTACCCAACTGGTAGAAAAAGTCCTCCTTTCATGTGTCATGGTTTAACCCACACTTGAGTACCTTGCAGCTGCTTGCTCACTCCCCTGCTGCCTGCCTCTCCTCAAGTGGGGAGGAAAATGGAAAAGAAAAGTAAAATTTATGTGTTGAGAAAAGAACAATTTGATAATCAAATAGAAGAAAAATACCATTATTACAACAGTATTAGTGATAATGATAATGATAATAGTAATGACCATTGTGAAAAAGAGAGAGAGAGGGAGACTGAGAGAGAGGAATAAAACCCAAGAGAAACAAGTGACAGACAATACAAGGTCTTACCCTCTGATGACCACTTCCTAGCCCATTCCCCCTCCTCCTAACCACCTTCCCTCAATTTATATCCTAGGCATGATGTGCTATGTTATGGAGCACCTCTTTGACCAGTTTGGACCAGGTTTCCTGGCCATGGTCCCTCCCAGTGCTTGTGAACCTGCTTGTTGACAGAGAATGAGAAACTTAAAAGTCCTTGATTTAGGATAAGCACAAAGTAACAACTACTAAAACATCAGTTTGTTATCAACATTATTCTTATGCTGAATGCAGCACTGTACCAGTTAGTAGGAAGAAAATGATCTCTACTCCAGCCAAAATCAGGACAGGATGCATGTTCTTATTTCTACATTGCAGATTGTCACCACTCACTTTTGGCATTGCCAGAATGCACCAGCAGGGCTGCACCCTAGGCCATGGGAATTAAGTGTACCCCAAAATGTTATTCCTTGTTCACTCCTTTTTAGACTGGCAAATTTCAGTGTTTCAGTGATTAAATCTGCAGATTCCACCAAGCTGTGCAAAAACAAATGAGGTGTGAGGTAGGAATAAGTAGTCACAGATGTGTGTAGCATATCATGCACAATAAAACCAAGAAGCTCTTCTGGCCGAAACAAGGTTTATTGTGGGAGTGGTGCAAACCCATATATGACAACTACTAAAATTACGATGGAAAGAAGGGAAGGGGCAGAGTAACATACTACTGATTGACTGCAGCCAAACCCTTGTCTTTGCGCTGAGTCTACCAGTTTTCAAATTGCCTGAAATGGCCAGTACTCTGCAGATGGCCCTAAAACATCTGCAAAGCAAATTAGTCACTGGACATCTCAGGTTTTTGGTTGGTTTTTTTTTTTTTTTTTTTTTTTTTATATTCAGAGAAGTTTGTGTATGAAATATGCATTTATCATATCCAGCTAGTTGTGAATATACTTTACAAGTGATTATATATTCACGGACTGGGAGAGGTATTGTTAAGGTTAAAAATACACTAAATACAGATTTTTCCTTGAAAAGAAAGGTGGTTTTGAATGTTTTTATTTTTAAAATGGGTGAGTACTTTAATGATCCAACAATAAACCAGGGGAAGCAGCTGAATGCTTATGAACAGATGTAGAAATATCTCCAAACCTGCTGGTAAATATGACTCTTTAAGGAGATGTATAGTAAAATAATGTACCACAAAATTTTGAAAGGCTTTTCAAAACTGGGAGAGATGATTATTCTAAAAGTTACTATAATCCTTCAATTTGCCTGCTGTGGAATAATCTGCAGCTAAGCATTCTTTTCTCTGTCTATATAAAAAATAATTTAGAAGTGTAATTGCTGTAAATTAGAACTTGAAACTGAAATGAGACTAATTAAAACTGGATGTTGATGATGGGCTGTAACAAAATAAGTATGAAATATTGAAACAAACTATCAAAGTTTTGGGCTTTTTTAATGATCAATGCCTACAAATCAAAAATATTTGGATAAGTGTTGGGGTAATTGGCAGAAACAGAACAGCCTGTGCCATGTAAAGGACGAGGCTAAATGATCTGAAATTCCTTCAGGATTTATTGTTATAAAGTTCTGGGAAAAGTTGGGGTTTTTTTTCGCTACTGCTAAACCTGAACTTTCACTAGCTGAGGATTCTGCACAACCAGCCATTGCACATTTTCTCATTTTATGAATATTGCTAATTTCAGTAATATCCCATTGCAGCAATACTGTGCCAAGGCTTCAGGCTAATTTAGTGCCAATGTGAAACAAAACGAACAGAAGAAAATCTGGGTGTGGAAGTGAAGTAGATAAACAATGTTTAGAGCTATATGAATTTGTATCTGTTTAGATAAAGGAGCAATCCCTCTTTTCCCAGAGTCTGGGCAGTTCATCACAGAAAATACTTGAAGTGTGCAACAGTAAGTATTCAGGTTTGTATATAGATTGGGCATCAAGTTACAAATTCACAGAATTCACAGAACGACTAGGTTGGAAAAGACCTTCAAGATCAACAAGTCCAACCCATGCCCTGACACCTCAAGTAAATCACTGCACTGAGTGCCACATCCAATCTTTTTTAAACACATCCAGGGATGGTGACTCTACCACCTCCCCAGGCAGACCATTCCAGAGCTTTATGACTCTTTCCATAAAAAACTTTTTCCTAACATCCAACCTATATCTCCCTTGGTGCAGCTTGAGACTGTGTCCTCTGGCTCTGTCAGTTGCTGCCTGGACAAAGAGACCAACCCCCACCTGACTACAGCCACCTTTCAGGGAGTTGCAGAGAGTGATAAGGTCGCCCCTGAGTCTCCTTTTCTCCAGGCTAAACACCCTCAGCTCCCTCAGTCGTTCCTCACAGGGTTTGTGTTCCAAGCCCCTCACCAGCCTCGTTGCCTCCTCTGGACCTGCTCAGGTGTCTCAAGGTCCTTCCCAAACTGAGGGGCCAGAACTGGACACAGCACTCAAGGTGCTGCACTGTAGCAATACACCTGAATTAGCACTTCTTCCCAACTGCTAAGCAGTAGCTAAAACATGCCCATGCACTGGATCTACTTTTCCTCAGATGTACTTCTCCTGGGATGCCTTCATCTCTGGTCATTTGCACTTCCAGCCTATTCCTGTGCCTCTGTGGTACCACTAAAAAACTTGATATTGTATCAGCTCCCACCTTCTGGGTGCTAAGAATTTGTCAGCACAGCTGTGGGCCTTTCACACATCTCATTTTGGTGCCCAAGAGCATTCCATTTTAACTGGCTGGAAGAGTGTGAGCCACCTGCCTCAGTTTATACTGAATGTGGTTATGGAACTAGGTGCTGTCAATGGCTGATGATTCCCAAACTGCTTAAATTATTAATAGAAACTAAGAACTGAAGTAGTAATTAAATACAATAAAATGCCTACTTGTTCTGCTACTGCTTTCTTTCCATTAGATAAACACTTTTAGTTGTACTCAGTATTAGCCTAATTTCTTCCCCTGATGTCCATGAAATTCCCAACCCATAAATATTAACCAATTACAAAAATGTGTGTTTTACTTCACATCAATTGTGACCCCACATCTCAGAATGATAGTGGATATGTGTAGCTAAAAATCGATGAGACATATTTCTGTCCATTTTTTCACCATTTGTCAAAATCAGCCTGGCTTCCTGAGGGGAGATGATCCTGGAGAGTATACACAAACATGTGAGCTGGTCCCTTGGTCCTAGCTGTGGTGGTTTGACAGGAAATATGCTTTCTGGGATGCTGTGGTCAGGCCAATTGGTGCTCAGATTTTAATATTGGCACCTAATGTGTCCATTGGGACATTGGGTCCGCCTCTGAGAGCACGGGGTTAAAGCAGGGCTCTCCCCAGGCAGGCTCTCTTGGGTTCCGGTCAGGGAAAGGTTCAGAGCTGCCCTGCCCGGCTGCGGGCTGGGCGGGGCAGGGGCAGCCATGCGGCCCGGTGAGGTAGGCCGGGCTGGGACAGAAGGGAGGGGAAGGCCCCTGCAGGATGGAGGGGTGGAGGAGCACTGAGAGGCATCGGGCAGCCACCCCCTGCCCCAGGAGAGACAGAGAGAGCCTCTGCCTGTGCTTGTGCCACCTTGAAATTCAATAGTGGCCGGCCGAGAAGGAGAAGCGGGGGTGCAGTGAGAAGGTGCCCGGCTGGGCAGCCATGGGAGTTCTGGATAGACAGAGCCTCAGATTTTTAACCCTTTTCTTGGATGATGGAAACCTTACAAATGCTAATCCTCCTAGAGCTGAAGGAGAAGAGAGATAGAGATGAGATAAGAGGAAATGGGCCATGAGAGAAATAGAGAAGAACTCGGGTGGAAGAGATGATGGAGTAGCTTATGCTGGACTCTTTGTGTGTAGCCATGGACAGAGCCATGTTTCCTTGTGATACAGGGACTGCATTCTAGGGGGAGGCAATGCCTCAGAACCAAGAGGGTTCGGTGCCGGTACCCCTCGGCCCCAGGGGGTGAAGAATATGGGGGGGGAAAGATGTCCCAAAGTTGAGACTGTGCCTTTTTGGAGTGGGACAAAGCATCCTTAAAAGTTGACCCTAGAAGCAGCTCTGGTCCATGTTCAGTGGTGAGAGCACTGGACATGAAAGGAAGAGGTCACTATGGGCACAAGAAGGACTCCTTCCCCTCTTGATGAACTGAGGATTGAGTATTCTGAAGGGTGGTGCCAGACTGAGAGTCGATGATTTGGGGGATGTATTGTACTGGGGATTTGGTGGGGAGGGGGAGGAGGAGGAGATGTATTTGTGAAGTTTTCATTTTTCTTGTGTGTTTATTTTTTTTTTCCTTTCCCTTGTAGTTTAGTTAATAATTTTTTTTTCTAAGTGGGAGCCTGCTTTGCTTATTCCTGGTCACATCTCACAGCAGAAACCAGGGAGAAGGTATTCTCATGGGGGCACTGGCATTGTGCCAGTGTCAAACCCTGACACTAGCACATAGTCAGATTCTGCACTGCTTGACCTCTATGCCTACAGGATGAGAAACTTACTGAGTATGAGCAGAAAGGACTTCTGGAGCAGAGATGGTCTTCTGTTTTTGACTCACAAGCTCCAGTATTTCCATAAATAACATATATGCAGCTATGCTGTATTACATAAAATCGTTCAATCATTTCCTTTTAAAGGAAGGATTGTTCTTTAAATAATTACTTTCTTTGATGGTAGATTATATTCATTTCAGCTAATAATTTTTATTGTACTTCTTTCAACTCTAGCTGTAAAATGCACATAGCATAAATCCTTGACCCAGGTATTAAAAGTTCAGTTACCAATAATTTAGTGACAAAGTTCTCCCCAGCTTAATTCTGTTATGCTCACAGACTTACTTGCATAAGAGATTAATATCCTACCAGCTTTTATTTGTTCATTCATTTATTTTGTATTTCCACTCTGAGGAGCATTTGGCAGTTTCCCAGCTAAACAATGAATTTTAGCAGCTCAAGTCAGCCGGGACACTTCTTTCATTAGAGTGCTGATGAACTGATTCTTCTACATTGTGAAAATGGTTCTTGATGCTTCTATTGTCTTTGTGAAATTGACTTCCCGAAGTCTGTAATCAATTGGTTAGGTTCCCCTTTAAACATTTACTAACCTATATTCTCCCAGTCCCATACACACTAATACCAAATATACCTTTTACTTCATCAACAGAAAAATCCCCCTTCCCAGCCCCAAATAAACAAGTTGTCCCTAGAGTTTATATGACATAAGCTGAGCTCATTTGATATTTAGATCTATTTCAATGTATTTCACTGGTACTGCAGTGCTTGGATCACTTCTGTTAAGGTAGAAGCAGTTTGTGTAAGTTCCCACATCAATTTCAACCCATTTCAGTCAGAGGGACGTGAGGGTATTGGCAGCATCTCTGACAATTCTTTGTACCTCATCACAGCCCAGGCAGCAGCTGAGATCTGGTTTAATTTTAGGATTACTAACCTGAACTGAAATGATGACTAAGAGAGAGAAAACTTTATAGGAAGATTACAAAATTCTATTAGTCAAGATCAAACCTGAAGTGTTTCATCCTGGAACTTCTGAGGATTAAGTATGACATATTCCAAGACTTCTTGAATTTTTCCTAATAACTGATTGCTAATCACAGGTGTCTGAAAGGAAAAACTAAAGATGCCTGTCTGGAGTACCACAGTGTGTTGCTTCATCCCAGCCACTGTTTGCACATACACATTAAAGGCATTCTCACCTACCTTTGTTTCAAGACTCATGCTCAAGTAACTCCCTATTGTGTCCATATCACCATTTAATGTGTTGATCTGATTTAGAGATATGACAGATTTATGTGCTTCTTCTCTAAGGCAGAAACACCACTGAATCAGTGAAGAGTTCTGATCTGTAACATCAAGCAGGCTGCGTGATTTCATTCACTAGCACTGAAAAATGTAAATGCCTGCAGTTTCAACACTTTTTGTAAGTATTTTGCTGAATCAGGAGTTATCACTCATCATTCAAATAATCTCTGGTCCCTGGAATCACTATATGTTAAAGGATGTGTTTTGCTACTCTAATTATGGGCTTCAAACTCTTCAAAAAAGGCTTGCCAAAAGCAGAACATCTACCATTCCACTTCAATCTCCACATTATACCTTTCTGAAGAGAACTGGCATAGCTTTTGCTTCTTCTATGCTCTTTTTCATAGCTATTAGCTGAATTCTAAATGGAATTCTCAAAATTTGGATTGCCTTCCTGCAGCTGAGATGTATTTAAAAATTAATTAAGCTGGCAGTTTCTATTTGCCAGGTGAAATACATTTAAGCACATTTTCATTCAATTTCAAAAGATGGAGTTCCTTTCTGACAGCTTGTTACCTAATGCATTCAACCAGAGCAGTGTCTTTCCAGCAAATAAAACATATTTTATCTTTCTAAGGATATGCATTGATCTAACTTCCAGTGTTCCTGTTTGAAATCTTGCCTGTCTTTGACTTAGGGACTGCTGCTCACAATCTGTATTTGATGCAGAATTTTAACCTGGTGGGAGTGTGTGAGAACTTTGAATTTCAGTGGAACTAAGATTTTATTTACAAGTTTCATACTCTTATCTATTAGATTATTTTTTATCCTTTTCTGGTTTCTTTCTCTGACTTACAGATATCTTGTGTCATATGTGGTGTCTACAGTGAGATCTACATTTTCATTTGCAATTGTATGCTGGCAATTGTTTGACATGGTGACGTGTGATGTCTTCGCAGAAAAAACAGCTCTGCTTTGTTTTCCTGGGCAACAAGTAGGACATTTACTCTTAGGTATAAAATCTTGATGGCCGAGCTGGCAGGCTTTGCTTCATTACTGTTGTACACTTTAAACTGCTGAATACTCCCCAACATTTAAAGCATAATGCAGAAAAGCATTTTCATAGATAGGGACTTGGGAATTACACAAGACTTTGCTTAGAAAAAGAAACAGCAATGACAGAGCTTTAGGACAATGGTCTTTAGAGTGGTGTGTGCACCCCAGGGTATGCACAAGAAAGTCTGTTGGAGTGTGGGAAGGGAATATTTCTTGTACCATTAACAAATAAAATAGTACTTTAAACTCGCTTTATTTTATTTTTATCCTATCTTTTATTTTATATTTTATGTCCATTTTATGCAGCTATGGGCTGCAGCTTGATATTTTTGAAAAACACAAACCCTACTACACTTAGTATCCAGTGAACAGATAAAGAGGTTGTGACCAAATACCCGCGCCCAGCACATTTAGATCAATTTTAGTCCAATTTAGTCCAATTAAGGATCCTATTGTGAAAAAAGAAGATATAGCTTGTAGATATCCAAAACTTCTGGTCTCTTACACAAATTATGGTTTACCATCTAAAATCCCAAGTGTAGAGACAAGTGTGCATTCTGGACCTTTAAAATCAGGCCATTACCTGATTACCATTACAAATCCAGAGAAAGATGTTAAATTATCACAACTGATCTGCCAGGAAGAAAATACCTGTCTAGTTTGGTTTATTCTAAATTTTTGGGAAAACTCCATCCTAGAGCAGAAATGCTGATTACAATGACTCAGAGATGTGGATCTGGTGGAGCCAGTCCAGAGAAATCCACAGTTGAACAGAGGGCTAGAATGTTTCTCCTGTGAAGACAGTCTGAGACAGCTGGGGTTGTTCAGCCTAGAGAAGAGAAGGCTCTGGTGTGACCTTGTAGCACCTTCCAGTACTGAAAAGAGAGATGGGAAGGGGCACTTTAGAAATGCAAGGAGTGATAGGATAAAGGGGAGTGGCTTTAAGCTAACCAAGGGTAGATTTAAATTAGATATTAGGAAGAAATTAATTACCAAAAGTGTGGTGAGGCACTGGAACAAGTTTCTTGGAGAAGCTGTGAATGCCCATCTCACAGAAGTGCTGGAGGTCAAGCTGGATAAGACTCTCAGCAGCCTTGTCTACAGAAGGTGATCCTGCTTGTGAATAACTCTCCCTGTCGACTAATAAATCTTTATTTATTTACAGAAATTAAAATACTTTTGATCAAGAGAAAATTAGAGAGAGAAATTCTGGTTCTGTCCTTGTTTTACTATTCTTATCCATTTAAGAAATGAGGAATAAGTTAGTGTCACCTAGCAATGATAAACATGAATATAAAATATTGAAAAAAAGCCTCACTTTTTTTGTGAGGACTGAAGTCCTTACTTAAGCCAATGAAATTATATTCATTGCAAAATCATCTTGTTTTTAAAATGATCAGAGCTTAATCTATTGCTTCTGTCTGAATTTTGAATATTGTTGGGGGAGTCTATATATATCAGAGGGACGTACCTATGCATGCAGAACTATATGTTTTATGAGTATTACACATGTGCTTAAAATGCTTTGCAAAACCAGCATACTCAACCCTCTCTGGCTGAAATAAGCACCAGTTGAGAACAGAAGAAAATTATTTGTTATTTGATGAAGACTCTTATTCCAAGAATCCATTTATTAATTGATTTTTGCTTACCTCAGTCTTTATTTTAATGTAGTTCTGTAGAAAAATTGTCTTGAGAAGCTGTCCGTATATACTTGGTAAACCTGTTGCCCTGTAGAACTTCCACTAAAATCAGTGGTAAAAAAACTTCCACTACAGTGGAAGCTGTAGAACTTCCACTAAAATCAGTGGTAGTTACCCTGAAGCACAAATTGCTTTAAGTTATGACCAACTATATTCCTGCTATGGTCATTCTGTGAGCATCACCCTATGAGGAATTGTAAGATCCACCTCAAGAATGAAGGAAAACAGTAATCTAATACAGCATAATTAAACTAATAAAGATTTGCTTTCAGTGAACCCGAACAGAAGGCAGATAAAAAATGGAAAAATAAGTTAGAAAAGTAGCATGTACATACCATAACCAGAACTGTTTTTGAGGTGGCCTTCATTGCAATGGTCTGCAAAACAGCAGGCAAACAGATTTGTATATAGGTCACAACAAATATAGAGTGAGCATTGGTCAAAACACCAAGAGAATGAAGTGACAAACATTATAGTAAAAACTGGTATTTGCCCAAAGTCAGGAATGTAGCCCTAACAGAGGTGATCCTGTGGATGAATAGTGATGCATTCAGGATTATAGGCATCACAGAGAAATAAACCATGATTTGAAACTGTTTGCAGTTGGTCTTGGATATATACACTGGATTTCATTAGTCTTGGATTTATGCATTTTTAAAGGAATGTGCTTTAAAGGAATGACACATTTGCACTCAGTATGTTGCATCTGATACTATGTCCTTCACTTGCATCTCATTAAGAAAGGTAGAAAATGCTAATTAGTTGAAAAAGGCACAACTATTATTGTGGAAGAGAGTAATCAAGAAACAATTCAACAGCAATTTTTTCAGTCTACCTTCTTCCATTCAACTGACTTAAACATGGCACAATGTATTAATAGGTACAGCAGCCAAGACCTTCATCCTACACTCACTGACCATCTTCAACAGCAATGAGTGCTACAATGTTGCCTGTGTCCATGTGACTGAGGATATTGAATTTTAGCTGTCACAAACTCCATTCAATCTTACTGTGTTCTCAGGTTTGTTATAATTTGTAGCCATTACATTTTGATTTAGCAATCCTGATTTCCAGTGAAGGAAATTTCTAGCTAGGAAAGCAAGCTCACATGTCTTAAGAGTTAGATTTATTCCACTGTTTTTAATCCAGGGACATTTTTCTAAACTTTTTAATTTTAATACTGATATGAATTTCCATCTGCCCTCTCAATTAAAAATATGGACAGTGCTACTACTTATTGAAAAGGCTTGAAATAAATTTCTATACCTAACCACCAAAAAGATGGGTGCAAGTGAAACCAAATACTGTACAGAAATAAAAATTTGCTCCAAACTACCTTCACTGACTAAGGTAGCTCAAGGAAAGAGAAAAGTTGTTTATAAAACTAGTTACTGATAATGAATTTGTTATTGGAAACAGTAACTAAATTACCTCCTCAGGTCAATATTTCACATTTATCAAAATGAAACCTCTCTGGAAAAAGAACTTTACAGGCTTTTTTCTAACGGGACAATGTCTGAAGAATCACAACAGAGAAATATCAGACAGATAAAATAGAGATATAGAAGTTTTTTCTAGGCTTTTCTTAGTGTACAAATAGAAGGCTTGCTATTAAAAATGTAAAAACTCATTTATAATCCTTTACACAATATATAATTCAACTATTCAAACTTTACCAAATACTAAATAAGGGCCAAGAGCAAAATATCCTTTCTTTTTGAACCTCATGTTTTAATGACCTTAATTACATTAGGGTAAAAAATGTATAGAAAGATATATGAACAGATTATGTCTTGTTTTTGAGTATTAATCATTAACTGTGGGGTACTGCAAAATCTCTCAAAAGTTCTCCAGTAGGTATATCGTGCATAATTGCCCAGTGGGGGCTTATGCCTTCCTGTTGAACTCCAGTTTGTGGTCACTCAACCATCTTTTGTCTCTAGGACTGGAGCTTCTTCCCACTGCAGTAATTTCTATACAACCGACTTGATTTTTTGCATTCAAGTGCTGGGGAGAGACACAAATGGTGTTTGGATGCCAGGAGACTTAAAGAAAGGATTTCTGGTGATAGAAAGGAAGGATGGGCATCTATCACTTTTTGAACCTTATTTACTTACCAATCACTTAGTGAATGGCCAGGTAGAATCACAGAATCATCAAGGTTGGAAGAGACCTTTAAGATCTATCATGTCCAACCGTCTGCTCAGCACCACCACTGTTATCTCTAAATCACTAAACCGTATTGCCCAGCAGCAGATCCAGATGCCTCTTAAACAACTCCAGGGATGGTGACTCCACCCTTTCCCTGGGAAACTTACTCCAATGCCTGACCACCCTAACAGTGAAAAAATGTTTTCTAATATCTAATCTGGATCTCTCCTGTCTCAGCTTAATGACATTTCTTCAAGACCTCTCACTGCAGCAGTGTAGGAGAGACCAGCCCCAACCTGGCTACACCTTCCTTTCAGGGAATTCTAGAGAGCAGTGAGGTCCCCTCCTGCACGTCCTCTTCCTGAGACCAAACAAACCCAGCTCCCTCAGACATTCAGCAAATGATGGTGACAATCCTTGAATCTCCTTTTGTCCAATGTATTTATAGAAACCATTTTTATTTTTAAGTGTAACAGCCAAATCAAGTTGTAATTGGACCTTGTCCCTTCTAATCTTTTTCCTAGATGACCTCATGACATCCTTGTAGTTGTTCCAAGTCATCTGACCTTCCTTCTAGAGTCAAGAGATTATCTTTTTTTCCTCATGTTCCTGCCTAAGCTCTCTGATTAATCAGGCTGCTCTTTTTCCCTGGTAACTTGTCTTCCTACACCTTGAGACAGACCGCTCCTGAATATTTCACAATTCCTTTTTAAAACACCTTAGCCTTCCTGAACTCCTTTTCTTTCCAGGACTGACTCCCATGGGACTCTGTCAATCAATCTCCTAAACAGGCAAAAGTCTGCCCACCAGAAATCCAAAGAGGAAGGTGCCCCTCTTTCCTACAGCCAGTATTGAAACCTCCAACATTTCTGGTGCTCTGAGAACTGAGCAGCACATCACCCATCTGTCCTCTGTTCACAAACAACAGGTCCAGCAGAGCACCTCCTTGGGTAAACTCATTTTCCAGTTGTATAAGCAGGTTCTCTTCCACACACTCCAGGAACCTCCTGGATGCTTCCTCTCTGCTGTGCTGTATTTCCAGCAGATATGTGGCAAGCTGACGTCCCCCATGTGTACAAGGGCTGGGGACTATTCTGGCAGCTGCTTGCAGAACTCCCCAAGTGCCCATTCTGCCCAGCTGGCTGGTCTGTAACAGAGTCCCTGCACACCTGCGCCCTGCTGACCTTCCCCAGTCTTCACCCTGAGGCTCTCAGCTGTCATCTTCATCATCACCAAATTCAATACAACCAAAGCACTCCCTAACACACAGTGCTATCCCACCACTTCCCTCGCTTCACCTGTCTCTTCTAAAGAGTTTATAGCCATCCACTGCAGCACTCCAGTCATGAGAGTCATCCCACTACGTTTCCATGGTAGAAATCACCACAGAGGAGGATGCAGCCACACTTTAAAACATGAATCTCTAAATGAACATACAAGACTTGCATAAGTAAGAGAATTGGTAATTATTTTTTCTTGCAGTCCTCTGTTGTGTGTTTAGAGCCAGATTAACCTGAATGGTATTGGAGGCACAAAGAGTCATAAATGACATCTTCTGCAGCTCTTGTCTCTGTCACTGTCCTGCAATAATTACGAATAAATACAAGCAAATTTATCCCCATGGTGGCAATGTTAATCTGACATTAAGATAAACAAAAACAATATGTGCATTTACGCAGGAACATTTTTTGTTTGAAAAACCTTGACCAGCATAATTACTGCACAAACAGAAATGGAGAATAAACAAAATGCAATTGAATTCAAGGGTGAAATCATAATATTGGTTTCTTACTAAAACAGAATATAGTGCAGAAGAGGTCAAATATAAAGTGAACAGTAAATGTGTGACTCCAGTGCTGATTTTCATGGACTTGTCTTTAGAAAAACCTAAGAATAACTTTGTCAGTTAATGAATAAACCACGTTTTTTCTTAGTTTACATAATCAGTGTTGAGTGGGGAAAAATAGAATACCCCACAGGGAAAGAAATAAAGAGGCTTTTGCCGTATTCCTTTTTTTTCTAAAGTAGATGGACAGAAACAGGTAAAACCTGGCATTTTACTCTCCTCTCTGGAGAAGTGGAAAGATAGAAATTAATTGCTCCTCTCAGGGACATAACTCTACTCTTCTTTACAGTAATGCAATTGTGTATTGCACTAGACTACAAGTTAAAAAAAGCTCATCTAGCCTTTCATGACTAACATAAAATTTGTCTTATCAAGAAAAACTGTGATGAACCTTGAGGGATACATGATGTACTGGATGCATAAAACATATCGTGACTCTTTTGTATGAACAGGCATTAAGAGAAAATTATTGGGGAGAATGGGTCTGGTTTATAAAAATTTTCATAACACCTTGTTTTCAGGTTTCTTAGTTTTTGTTTTTGGTTTTTGTTTTTGTTGTTGGGTTTTTGTTGGTTTTGGTTTTGTTTCTGCTTTTGTTTTTATTCTTGTTTTTGTTCTTGTTTTTGATTTTTTTTAATAGTGGCAAAGGTACAGGTGCTACAGTGATGAGTTCTTTAAGTAAGTGATTGGAGACAGTCTATAATCAAACTAGCAAGCTGCTAGCTTTGCAACTGAGTTCACTGCAATATGTGCCTATGGGCAAGATTTTAACTCTCAAAAAGCCTGCTTGTAGATTAAGATTCCTAAAAGTTTTGGCAGGATATTCCACTACACTTACACAGTTGTAATGTGCCATTCAGAGAGTTTTGAGGGCCTTGAAATCTGATCGCATCTGCTCAGGTGAGATTAGAACCAAGGGAGCCCTGATTAGGTGGTGTTAGTCTAAAAGAACCCATAAGTTTTTATTTATTTTGAACTTAACTGAGTGACAATAGAAACTGTGAGGAGGAAGTTCAGATGACTCAGCTAGAAAGGGAATGCTGAATGTCTGTGGTAGGTGTGATAGAGGTCCTGAGAGAGCAGAAATTTTGCTTAGAGTTTAGGAATTTATAAAGCATGATTAATGGGATGGGCGATCAGCGGGGAAAACTAAGAAAACTAACCCAAAAACATTGGGAAAGACTTAATGTCATCAAAGAACAGCATCAGCACCCAAGATATAGCACAAAACCTCCCATACTCTTTCACTAGTGTTAAGATTTGATCAAATCTCACTTCAATGTAGCAGACAGGATCTGCATGGCTTATCTGGATAGCCAACTCACTCATTAGGTTATATAATGTGTTACTCTCCTTGCGCTTTAAAGTGCCATGATTAGCCAAAACAGCTGTTTGCCCACATTGTATGGTCTCCTTTGCTGATCTCCTTTAAGGCCATCTGGTGAACAGACTGGAGATGAGTTGGGGGACGCTGGCCTGAGCTACTCGTCGGTATCCTGGCCTTCTTCACTGTTTGTGTCCCTGGCCAACCTAAGAGGGCCCACATTGCTGCTGTGATGAAGACATAGAACTGATTGTTTCCTAGCAACACTGAGGACACATCTAAGATCTGTCTGGATTCACAGACTGAGGTTTATTCTGAACTGGATTAATCCCATGCAAACACAACCAAGACAGGGCGGCAGTGCTGCCTTTCATCACTCTATACCCAAAGCCACAGGATTTTTAAAACTGTTTGAAAATAGACATCAATTTCCTGAAGGAAAAAAAAAATTCTCTGCTGATGGAATTGGGTAGCTGAACTGTTTTGGTAAGAACAGGCCAAGAAACACTCTTAATACTGGATCATGGAAGGATTAAGGGGCTGCATGCTCAAGGTATCAACTTTTGTGGGTGTGTTTTTTGTGAGTCACTGAACTCCATTTGTTACATAGGAACACTGGGTGATTAACGTAACATGAAGCCCGCCAGTTAGTAGGGTGTTTAAAAGTTAATGAGCAGCAACGATGAATGAACGCTCACAAACTGGCAGCAGGCATGGGATGCTGCTGAGGGGCATTTCTGCCTTACAGTCCCTGCCTTACACTCCAGCTGCCCCAAGCACAGCATTTGTGCATGGCCCAGAGGTTGTACCAGGAAAACTCAAAAAGAAAAAGAAGGCATTGGCAGCTGAATAATTCCTCAAGAGAACATTTACTTCCAGCAAAAAACCCCACAACTTTTCTCCCTGACAAGGTCCCAGATTCTTTGGAATACACGATGGTTTACTACTATGGTGCCAACTCATGCCCCAGGTAAAGGAGATTAATAGATCAGCAAAGACAATATCCTCATGGCCTTTGTCAATGTCACAGTCTGTGTGGGCCTCTCTAACTCCATGTGATTCATCTCTGTGTAGATAAAGCAAATTGCTTTTCATTTGAAAGGATAAAGTTAGTTTGCAAAGACTAGACATTTATTGTCTGTACATCAGTCCTATATTCCCAAGTTGTATTTTTAAAATAATAATATTATATTAATTTCAATGTGAGAAAATTGAAATGAAATCATAATAACATAGGTATTTTTTAAACTGGCATGGACTAATATACTATTGAACTGCAGGCACTATTGCTGAGCTCCAGCCAGTGTGCATAAAATTGGAGAGTTTATATATTTTATAAGCAATAATATTGAAATTCTAGCTTCTGTCTTTGTTGATAAGGAGACAATGATGCCATGTAATTTACTTTTAATCTAGCGTAGTACTGAAGTTCTGACATGATAAGAGCAGAAGAAGTCATCAGTTGTTATACCTGTAACTCAATTGTAAGATTCATATACCTTAACTTAGTTTTGGAAAATACTGATAAACTCATTTAGATTGGCCTGATAGTTAAAGGTGAGGCCTGTAGAGGCCTAGTTAGAGATGCTTTTTCATAACTTATTGTTCTTATAGAATAATTTTTTTCTTTGTCTCCTCTGAAGTGAAATACTATACATGTATGAAAATGGCAGAAATTATCTTTGCAATAAAACTCTTTAGAACAAAAATCTCCTTTCACTAAAATTTATTTTAAAATCTTTTAATGTTAATTGTTTTGAATTCCTTCTCATTTAGAAGCTAGTCTTTTTTGGACAGAGGGCATGGGGTAGGGATAACAAATAAAAAAAACCAAACTTGAATGTGTCTGCTAAAATGTATCCATAAATAAAGTCACTAATGAGAGAAAAACTAGAAATTATTACAAAACTTGGAATATATTGGCACTTCTTGTTTAAACAGTTATGCAAATTATATAGAAAACTTGTGAAAATTGCCGAAGACCTAGAACACTCCTGTAAGTGGGTATGTATTTTCTGCAAATAGTTTGAGCTAGTTATGTATTTTGCTGTAAGATGAATGTGAATATTAAGTAAATGCATTAAATAATCTTAATTAGCTATAAGAAAAACCCAGATTTAACCAAGAAGTTCCTCAGTGCTAGTCAGCAATTTTAGAATTGTATATTGGAAGTTATTAAGATGATTTATTTTGCAAACATTGAGAAAATATGAATTGCGACTGAGTATTTTTAATTAGATTGCAAATATCAGAACACAGTTTTTAAAAAACTGTTCAGGTAAGATTCTGTATTCTTGGAACTGCATTGTACCACACAGGTGATTCTTAACCAGCTCCTAATGCACCAGTTCTGTGCATTGCTGCCCCTTGCCTCTGACATGGGTGTGCTGATAAAAACCTCAGCAGAGCTGGAACATTGCTTTGTTCCCCATAGCATGATTAGAGATGACTAAGTAGATTCTCCCAGAGTTTCTCTGAAGTCATACTCATTCTTAGCAGCTTTAGTATCAAGAATGTGCACAAATGGTTAAAAGACATTCTCACAGCTCTTCCTTCATCACAGGTGCACTGTGCTACAGAAGGGGCAACAAAGAAAATGTAGCCTAAATCCAAGTTTTCACAAAATGTCAAAATTCTGAGAAGTCACCATAAACTTATGAAAACTTACATCCAAACAAACATACATGCTTGAAAGTCTCTTTACTTCACAGAGGGAGAATATGAAAGCAAATAGCTTCTAGAATTGATCTTATACTTCTAGACTTGCATAACATCTGCCCGATGATTTAGATAGCAAGCATCTCTGGTAACTGTTTCACTTCAGTGATATTGCTTGAATATACATAACCCCCATTTTAGATGAAATGTTTACCTTCTCTTCTATTACTTCTGAGAGTGCTAGCTGAAATGGATTATCCGCTTTTGTGAGCCCTGCTGAGTTATGCTGTAATTTTAGTTACTACTGTAAGCTCTTGTCAGAGAAAGGCAAAAGTACCATATAAATATGTGTGTATGTTATAAATAATTAGTATCTATCTAATAAAAATGATGACCATAAGGTTGTAGGTAGTAAGGCAGTAAGTTTACAATGAGGCAGCAGAATGGAAAGAGAATAGGACACAGGAACTTACTATCAGCCCACGGTTTTCTATTATGACAGTGTCAAGTGGTATATCTGAAGCAATGGAAAATATGGTCAATACTATGGGAGAAAAAAATGGACAGGCATTTCAGCATTCTGAGATAATAGTTTTTCCTGTTTCTTACAAATTATTCCTCTGGGTTGACAGGCCCAGATTACTGATCTGCTTCTAACTATAAAAATAAAGAGGGAACAGAAATCTGACTGGCTTTGGTGCAGAGGCACCTGAAGCTGAAATCGCAGCATGTGAACCCAGCTGTACCATCCTCGAGACATCTCAGAGCCATGGAGCAGCACTGCTGCTCAGACATGTCTGGCATGGAGCTAACAGATCTTCCAGGCCTGACCTTGGGTGCCATTGTTCTGTGTTTGCAGAACTGGGATTGTTAAAGAGCAGCCTGAGAGATATCTCGGTACTTGGCAACACTTAACTCAGTGCTGAAGCTGTGCTCATGCTGTAGCCTCTGTTAGACCCCAGATGATTCTTAAAGGACCACTGGAATGTCTCATTGCTGCACAGCTCCTAGTGGGCCACAGGTTGCCAGCTCCTGGCTGGCTGGACAGGGCTTCATGGGCAATTATCCAGACCATTTTCTTGCTCTAAAAGAGGAAAAAATATTAAAATGGCAAAAAGGTGATTAGAAGTTGAAAATTTATGCTTTCTTGTTGTATTATTGTACTGGCTTTGCAGTGTATTTACTCTGACTAGACTAATTGTAGGATTCATAAATTCTTTATCCTGTTCAGGAGTATGAGTTTGACTATCCAGAATTTCACAAACTAGCTATATCCAGAGATAGGACACAGAGGCTCTACTACTGATAGCAAAAGTCACTTAGTTTCCTAGCTGATTCATCTTGTCCACAAAGTCGGGACTAAACAGTTTACCAAATCTAGACTAATTTCGATCCAGAATAGCTTGGCTGAGAGCCATGCAGTTACGACACTAGCTTTGGCCTAAAGATTTTCAGTCACCTTCTAATATCTTTTGTTTTTTTACAGGAGAAAGCTTAAAATTTTTCAACTACTGCAAAATATTTTGTGCTTTATGAAATGTGGGAGCAGATATCCTGAAGTGGATCCTATGGTGAAATGCATATCCTTGTTTGAAGAGGATGTATTTCAATGATACAGCCACTTCAAACATTAAGTTCCTGTTTGCTTCTTTGTATTTTAAAGTCACAGCTGTTTCTCAGAAGGTTTTCAGCTGTGTGGAGTAGTAAGAATTCCTTTTGACTACACTTACAAGATGCCTAAATAGAAAATTCAAGAAGGCGCTATAGGTTGCCTTCAGTCACACGTGTACAGAAATCTGTACACACTCTATCAGTTTCAGTGACCTGAAAGAATTAATTTCCTTCTCTCCCTAGGTCCTTAAACCTTTTCTTTTGAAAGTATTACTGGAATATAATTTCTTGAATATCACAAATACTGTATTTATCATGGTGAAAAGTTAAAAAAAAACCCAAGATTCATATCCTTTTCAAACCAAAGTGTAATACACAACCACAGGAACAAAAAGTTGTGATTGACTTGTGGCATTTCAGTTTTACTTTGACAAATAGATAATCCAGTCATAATCTGAGAACATCAAGAATATGTAGCCTCTCCTTTTCTATTATTGAAAAGTGTGGAATGAAATTGCTCAGAAAAGACTGTTTGGACACCATTGCTAATGCTTTTCTTTTTGTACTTACTGAAGACCCCCTTGTTTGCTGCAGTTGTATCTTAACTGAATAAAATTAAGTGTTTTAATTTGACTTTTTAAGGCTGTGTTAAGTTTTCATTTACTCTCAGATCAGGTTGGATTGTATGAGGATATGGTTTTCCTTAAGAATTTCCCTAGGTACTTTACCTAGGTTATCTACAGACATTAGGACATCGTTTAGTTGCTTAAAAGTTTTAGTGGAATTTTGGTGTTAAAATGCTTAGGATTAAAGACACTCTCACATCAAAAGAGTGAATTTTCCCTTCTTCTATATCTTCCAACTCCTACTCTCTCCCCTTCATCCCCAGTTGCCTAAATTGCTTCTTAGTTTAATTCGGAAAGAAATGACTTTCAAACCCTGAAAAAAATTAAAAAATTAAAGCCGATTTAAAATTTTTCAGTTGAAAAATGACCCTGTCAACCTTTTCTCATTGAGTTTCTCGCCGAAATTTGTCTGGGATTGACTTCACTTGGCCATGTCAGCGCAAAACATATCTGGAAACGGTTTCCCCAGGAGCCTGCATCCTCTGTGGCTTTGAAATGCTAATTTCAAGATAATCTAATTAGGCAAATGATTTGTCCACCACCATACAAGAAAGTTGGGTGAAATTTCCCTGCCTCCCTGACTTGCATTTTTATTTTATTTTATTTTATCAGGCTGACACTAAACAGCAAGAAGCACAAACTTTGATTTCAAGGAAGGAAAACACTCTTGAAAGAGGTAGTTGCTTAGAAGTCAACCATGCCATGCATTTGAGGAGACACTAAAAAGAAAATAGGTGTTGATAGTGAAGCCATAATGCATACTTATACATCGATTACATTTTGTCTGTGTCTCAACAGCATTAAGTCTTCATTCAGTAGAACACAGATCTTGTAAATGTTAGTGTGAGACAAAAGGCATGCAAGGGTGCAGCTCTGATCTACTAATCCAGCTAATCTCCATGCTTTGGTCATTCACAGAGGGTATCTCAAGCCTAGGGGCAGAAAATTGCAGTCTTGACTCCTCGTAAAAAGGAACTGGCTGGAATCTGTCCAAGTGTTCACTGAGAGACGGTGAAGGACACCTGAAGCTGTGCAAAGCAGACTCTGTGAACCTCATCTCAAGTTTGATCAAGTTAAAATCAGAAAATCTTCCTGTTAAGCAATTGTTTGGCTTTTTGCATATACTGAGCTTGATGACAGAATTACAGAACAGAATGAAAGATCACTAAAAATACTGAGTTTAAGATAGTAGAAAACCTATTACAGACATGTGTAGGAGAACTTTTGTTTGACTTTCACGGACAGAGTGAAGCCTACAAACATCACCACTTTTTTTTTCCTTTTTTTTTTTTTTTTTTTTGTAACAGATTCTCCCCAGTTTTGCAACTGTTAGCTCTATTTACTGGGTAACTGAATTGTTTATGATATGCCAATCCTACACTCTTTATTTAAGATTATTCTCAGTAATATATTTTTCATTTCACTTTCAGACACAGCATTTCCCCTCCTATCGGATTGAACTACAACCTACAACGTTTTTTGTTTTGGGATTTCTTTAGTAATTTTTACCACTTCTTTTTGCTGCTGTCGCCGCTGTTACTGTCGTGAGAGGACAGTCGTTTCTCGAGCGTGCTGTACCGCAATTCGCCCGTCGGAAGGGCCGGGGGGCAATGCTGCCGTCCTACGGGGAGCTGGGCGGGCGGGCCGGCAGCCGCTGGGCCGAGGGCACGAACCATCGCCAGCCGGGCTTCCATCGCTGCATCAGCGCTAATCAGCGGGAGCTGTACAGGGCCCGGGCTGTTCAGGCGTCCCTCCCGCGCTCCCGCTTCCCTGCGCCCGCTCCCCGGGCAGCCCGGCAGCTGGCGGCGGCGGCCGGGCAGGGCCGAGCCTCTCGGCCTGTCCTGCCTGTCCTGCCCGGCGGCGGCCGGCCGAGCCCCGGAGCCGCGCCCTGGGGCGGGCAGCGCCTGCCTGCAGGTGGCGATCGGCACCTCCAGCGCCGCCCGCTCGGCGCCGCCGGCCCGGGCAGCCCGGGGAGCGCTGCCCCCGCCGCCGCGGCGGTGCCCGCTCGCAGAACGCCCTGTGCCCTCCCTGCCCTGCCCTCCCCCAGAGCTGGTCCTGAGGGGTAGCCCAGAGCCACCGCTGCCGGGCGCGGAGCTGGGGAGCGATTTGTAAAGGGCGGAGGGTAGGAGGGCGAGTCGTAGAGAATTTATCTGCGGCGTCCCTGTAAACGGGAGGGGGCGAAGGGGAATGACATCTGCGCCCACCCGACGATGGCGACCCAGGGAGCCCACCGCGGAAAGGGAGGAGGGGAGGGGGACGGGGAGGGGCGAGAGTAAGGAGGGAGGGAGGGAGGGCAGGGAGAAGCTAGGGGAGCGCGGAGAGGCAGAGCAAGGGGGAGCAGCCCGGGTGAGCGGCGGAGCCAGGGGCAGAATCTGGGCAAGCGGCGGCAGGAGGGCCGCCCCCGCCGGCGGGGCTGCGCGCTGGGCAGGGGCGGCGGGGATGGGCGGGCGCGGGGCGGCTCCGCCAGCCGCCGTCCTCCGAGCTTCGGCCGCCTCCCGCCGCGCTATATAGGGGAGGGAGGGGTGGTGGAGCGGGGGGTGCCCGGCGTGGCGAAACCGCACGGGGCGCCGATGTCTCCTGCCAGGGGAGCGCACAAGTGACCGGCATCTCTTCCCATGTCTGTCTCCTGAAGCGACCCCCCCACCCCCCGCCCGGCATGGATGTGGCCAACAATACTACCTCCCCAGCGCGCTCCCCCGAGGGGACAAGCGGCCCCGGCCTCGCCGAGATGACCCTGGGCTACCAGGTGCTCACCTCCCTGCTCCTGGGCACGCTTATCCTGTGCGCGGTGAGTGGCAACGCCTGCGTGATCGCAGCCATCGCCCTGGAGCGCTCCCTGCAAACCGTGGCCAACTATTTGATCGGCTCGCTGGCCGTCACCGACCTCATGGTGTCCGTGCTGGTGCTGCCCATGGCGGCCCTCTACCAGGTGCTGAACAAGTGGACGCTGGGGCAGGTCACCTGCGACATCTTCATCTCGCTGGACGTGCTTTGCTGCACCTCGTCTATCCTGCACCTGTGCGCCATCGCTTTGGACAGGTACTGGGCTATCACGGACCCCATTGACTATGTTAACAAGCGAACTCCCCGGCGGGCGGCCGTGCTCATCAGCCTGACCTGGCTTATCGGCTTCTTGATATCCATCCCGCCCATGCTGGGCTGGAGGACGCCGGAGGACCGCTCGAACCCCGACGCCTGCACCATCAGCAAGGACCACGGGTACACCATCTACTCCACCTTCGGCGCCTTCTACATTCCGCTTCTTCTCATGCTGGTGCTCTACGGTCGCATCTTCAAGGCTGCACGCTTTAGGATCCGCAAGACAGTAAGGAAAGCAGAGAAGAAAAAAATCGCCGACACCTGCCTCACCCTCTCTCCGGCCACCGTGAAGAAAGGCAACGGGGAGCCCGGCAAGGGCTGGCGGCGGACAGTAGAGCCCAAGCCCGGCGCTTGTGTCAACGGCGCGGTGCGGCAGGGCCAGGACGGGACCGCCCTGGAGATCATCGAGGTCCAGCACTGCAACAGTTCCTCCAAGACTCACCTGCCGCTGCCCAGCGAGGCGTGCGGCTCCCCACCGCCGCCCTCTTTCGAGAGGCGCAACGAGAAGAACACGGAAGCCAAACGCAGAATGGCTCTGTCCCGGGAGAGGAAGACTGTCAAGACCCTGGGCATCATTATGGGCACCTTTATCCTCTGCTGGCTGCCGTTCTTCATCGTGGCCCTGGTCCTGCCCTTTTGTGACAGTAAGTGCTACATGCCCGAGTGGCTGGGGGCAGTCATCAACTGGCTGGGCTACTCCAACTCCCTTCTCAACCCCATTATCTATGCCTATTTCAACAAAGACTTCCAAAGTGCTTTTAAGAAAATTATCAAGTGCAAATTTTGCCGGCAGTGAAGCCCGCCACTCCGGGACGGGGCAATAGGATCCTGTTACTTCCACCCCCGCCTGCCCCGAGCCGCAGTGTGTCCCCTCCCAGCCCCTGCACAGCCCTCCCGAAGGGCGGGCGACTCCGGCATCCCCGCTCCGCGCAGCGCGCCCGAGTCCCTCGCTTTGCGCCCGCCTGACAAGCCCTGCGGGGCACGGCAGGGCTCGGCTGGGAACGACGGGGGACGCCCGGCCCGGGAGGGCTCCGCGGCCGCCCTCGTCTCTCCCGGCCTCCGCTGCCGGGCGCCGGCGCTCCCGCCTCCCTCCCACTCTCCATCATTCTGGGTAGACTTAAAGTTTGCAGGTCGTTGCTTGTGGTGGCTGTAAACCACAGTGTCTGCCCGAGTAGCATCGGTAAAACAAAACCACCCTATGCAGGAAACCGCCGTGTCGGGGATAATTCTTGGATTTACGAGGCGACGGCAGTGGACTACTGGGTCCGACCTCGGTCTGGGGTTGTGAGTATGGAGGCTTAAGGCGACTCCTCGAGTGGAGGAAGGGGCTTTGGGCGCGTTGCTTCCCTGTTTGTGAAACCCTCAAGTGGATGTTCTTGGGGGAAAACCGCCCGTGTTTAGTAATCTTGCAGAGTACTTACAGCAACGTCCCCGTCTGTTTTACGTGTGCCTGACAGCCCTCCTGGTATGCTAGGACCTGCCAGTTCACCGGGGTTCCCTTTGTTACAACACAGGGAAACTATGGTGGGACTTAAAACCCCAACCGCACGCCTCATTATATATGGAGATTTATGGGGATTAATTTTTTTAAATGCCTTGGACCGAGTGTTTCCCAGCAAGGAAAGGCTTGGCGCCGTGCGACTGTCCCTGAGTACGCCGCGCACGCAACGGCACAGGGAGTTTAAGCAGCCTGCGAAGTAGCGTTTCTTTCTTTTTTTTTTTTTTTCTCTTTTTTTTTTTTTTTTTCTTTTTTTCTTCCCTAAGCCGCTTGAAAGTTTCTCCTGAGACGTTGCGGTTGCTTTGGAGTCAGTCAGCAGCGGCACATTTTGCTCGGGAGGAAAAAAAAAAGAAAAAAAAGAAAAGAAAGAAAGAAAGAAAGAAAGAAAGAAAGAAAGAAAGAAAGAAAGAAAGACAAACAACAACAAAACGATCCAAACCTATCAACCAAAACATTGCCATGTGCTCCGTGGCAGTAGGGGAGGGGCCGAGAACATCAGCCAGCGGCAGTCGCAGGTGGGGAAAACAGCATCTCGCCGCAGACTGGGAAAGGACAGGCTCTTTCCTCCTCCGGGCGAGCCCTGCTGGGGGTAAGCACGACCTTCCAATGTGACAAGGTCTGAGAGCCACGGCCAGAAGCAGGCAGTGTCCCGAGGGTTCTCCTTGCTGACCTAGCCGGTCCCCAGGGCGGATCTGCAAGCCTCCGCCCGCAAAGAGTACCCCCTCTGCCGCTAGCCCAGCTGCCTGGCCCCGGGAAGCCCGGTGTACTTCCCCTTCCCCGCCTGCCCGGGGCTGGGGCAGGGCTGCGCTGCCCGCCGCAAAGCCCCCCTGCCCCTCCACTGCCCCTGCCTTTCCCTCCGGCTGCGGCCGGGAGCTGGGGTCGCCTTCGGCCCGGGGAGGAGGGAAAGGCGCCGGGCCGGACACCGGCACTGGGCCGGCTGCCGCTTACCCCTGCGACGGGTCGCCTGGAATGAATGCTTGACCAAATATATATATATATATATTTTTCCTGTTTATTTTTGTGTAATCTGTGTTGCTTGTAAGTAAAAGGGAATGTGAAACATGTGTGTCACGTGAATGTAAGTGTCCAGTAATTTCTGAACTTCAACCGCTTACATTAAACGAAAATTGTGCTTTTGACAGCCTCCGATATGTAGCTGGTTTTCTGAAAATCTTATTTGGCCTCATTTTCGCAATTATAGTGATCTTTGATCTTATCTCTTCTTTGATCACTCCTAACCACACGTGTCCTAGATGTTCTCTAAGTGTCGGAGTGTCAGAAGAGTTAGCCTAGAGCGATTAGGGAGACGAAACTTCTCCGGAGTACTCAGGTGCCCGGTGACTTTTGGGAGCACGGCGCTCCTCGGGTGGGTCTGGGCAGAGGCGGCGCCCCGGGGCAAGGAGCGGGGCAAGGAGCGCCCGTGAGCGCCGGCGGTGCGGGGAGATTGCTGCTGCTGTGCCCAGCGCAGGAGGGGCTTGCTCCTCTCAGGGAGTCCTTCCTTGAATCCTGCCAACTTCATGTTGGCTCCTCCACGTTTTGCCTTTTTCCAAATAATTTTTTTCTTCGTAAAGCTTCCTGTAAATTCCGCGGCAGCGCTCCCAGTTGGGATAGCGTGGCCGCCCCCCGGTCCCGCATGACAGACAGACAGACCGCGCGGGGTCCCCGCGGGGCTCGCTTCTGGCTGCGGGGCGGGATGGGACGGGACAGAGCTACCCGACTTCGCCGAGAGCCCCAGGACCTGGAAGCGGGGTACAGAGACGGGGCAACCAGAGGGGTGCCCCTTCCGAGCTCGCTATACCCACTTGGCCCGCCCGCGCTGCACGGCTGCGGATGGCGGGGTACCAGGGCACCCGTGCCGGGCCGTCTTGCCCCAGGCTCCTGCCTGGGAGTCCCGGAGCCTGGAAGCGCAGGGCTGGCCCCAGCCGGCGAGACGCGCCCTTTCCTTACCAGCTCTGCCCCTGCTTCCCCGCGCTGTCTCCGTCCGCTCCTTCCCAGGGCAGGGCTGGGGACGGGGCCGGCCCCGCCGGGACAGCGCGGGGCATCGCCGTCCCGGTGCCCGCCACCAGCAGCCTCTCACCTCGGCCCCCCTCCGGACCGTGGCATGGCCACACGGGCCGCGCCCCGGAGACTCCAGAGCCGGGGCGGCTTCGCAGCATTCCCCTCCTTCTTCCCTGCACCAGCCACGACGGAAGAACCAGCCCAGAACTCCGTGGGACTCAGTTTCTCTGAACAGTTCTACGTTCTCCCTCCTTCTGTTGCCTTCCCTCCCTTTTTTTTTTCTCCTTTGCAATAAAATTTATAATGTGGAGGAAGCGACCTGCTTTAAAATATAGAGCTTTTTGTTTCTGTATGTGATTTTCAAATTCTTTATTTAATTTCCACTCCAATTTAAGAAAAACCCAACCTAATCAAAACCCTAAAAACCAACCAACTTAGTGTTTTTAAAATTAAATCAATATTTGTGGTTAGTTGCAGTATTTTATTTGGTCCACTAACAAGCAACGTCCTTGTAGTTTAGACAGGTTAATTTCAGTTTTAAGGTCCTATGGAAGTTCAAGAAATGAACAAAGAAAAATCCAAATAGCAAGCAAAAAGATTTTATGTGTTAAACAGAGCATAGAAAACTGAGTTTTAACAACTTGAGTCAATTGTGAATATCAAAGATAAGTACAGATATAAAGGCTTTAACCTTATCCTCCTTCAAAATGCCTCTTTAGACTGTTGTAAAAAAAGAATAGGTTAACTCTAGGTTAACCTATAGGTTAACCTATAGAAAACCTATAACTCTAGGTTTTCTCTGCTCTTTGGCTCCAGTTGAGGCTGAATTTGGGACTGAATCACACATCTGACAAGAAGTGCTGGCAGAGCAATTGAAATATACTTACACTGGCCAACAGTATTTATGTTTGGGACTAGAGGGATGAGCACATAGGAATAAGAAAAAGACCTGTAGGCTTGAGGTGGTTTAATCCAAAGTGCAAAACAGATTTTGAGACCATAAAATTTCATCTGATTAAATAGAAATTTTCAACATAAAATTCTTGATATGCCTTTCTTTCCCCTCTCAGTCTCATCCTGACAGCAGCATGCTGTATGTCTGGTAAAAACAGCAAAACCCGTCAAACCAGTGTCCCTAAATACACTCATAGTTAAAAACCTGGTCTCTAGAATCTGCAGTTTCAAGCATTTTTTCAGGACAACACTGTGAATCTTGCACTAAAACACAGAGAGAAGTGATTCATCCCCAGAGATAAGAAACAATATGATGATGCAAGTGAATTTCTGCTTCATAGCTGCCCAGTTTTAACAGAGATTCTGTTTTAACAGTAGAGGTGACTATGACCCCTTTATTTGCAGCTGGAAAAAACCCCAAATGGCTATAATCTAGCATGCAAACAGTCCTGTTGGTGTTCTGCAAAATCTAGAAATGATCACGTCTCAGAGTTTTGGAAGCTACACTGTCTTCTGTACCTTTGGATCTCAGTCCAAGTCTCCCTGTTTGGGTATATGCTGCTATGAGCCTCACCTTACCTTGCTGCTCACAGCTGAGCTCGTGTTCTCTCCAGGTAACCAGTGTGACTTCGGGGTCAATTCCACAGCATGAAATACCTTCTGTTGGACTGGAAGCAAAAAGTTTTGGTGAATAATCCTCTCCACAGCAAGAATGTACTCTAAACTATATAACGTAATGGGGTAGTTTCTTGACTTGGGCAGTGAATGACAGAAGATTCACTTATCTCTCTTGACTAAAAAAATGCTCAAGCACAAAGAGAACTCTACTTACATGTGGCCACAAGTTCCATCTTGCAAATGTCTGTGCCAAGTTAGTTTGGCAGACGGTCAGTATTGTCCAGAAGAATGAAGATGAAGGATAGGAAACAAAAGGATTATAAAATATATTATAATTAATAAACCTGAAAAAAATTGGATAAGGCAACAAATAACCCAACCCAACTCAACCCAAACCCAGAACCCTCCACCCCACCCGCAAAAATCAGAGGCACGTGGCCATCCACATAGTTTCTGAATTTTTCACAGAACTGTTTAATATAGTGAGTTCTTTCTTAAAAAACCAAAATATTTCTTGCAAAGAAACAAACTTGAAGAAAGTGAAAAAGGTACAAGAGTCATATTGAAAATGCTAGCCAGCACAAGCAGAGGTCAGTATTTTCTCCTATTGTAATAATGTATTTATTTATTGTTTGTACCAAAAGGTGCTTGAAGCATCTTTTGCTATTAAGCAGAGTCAATATAATTGTTTCAAATTGACTTTCACATTTCAGAGCTATTTACTCCCACAGCTGAGCCATAGCTTATGTACACAGAGGAACAATGAGAATGATGTAAGATAAAGGTGCTGTCTGTGGCTTATTTTAACCTGTATCTTGTTCCTACCTCTTGGCATCCCCACTGTGCTTAGTTTGGTGGGCAGACGTAGGTCTAACGGATTCGGTACAGAATGCACTGAAGTGAGTATCATACAACACATGCTATACCATTTCAGGCATATCCTCACTACTGAATGCCATGTGTAATCCAATCTTTAGAGTGAAATCTGCTTGGTGAGGCAGAGTTGATTTGCAATCTAGTCTTTTTTTCAAGTTGCTCAGAGAGAAAATATCTTTTTTCAGTTTGATATCAAAATGCATGCCAAAAGATACATATATATATATATATACACACACAGATATATATATATACACAAAATATATGCAATGGTTGTCTGTTTGAACTGCTATAAGCATAAATTTTTAAACCAAAGTGAGTTGTGAAATATACAAGAAAGTTATTTCACTTTCAAGTTGTGAAAGCTATTAAAATTTACATGTAAATATTGCGTCTTTGGAGTCAAGATCTTGGTTGACAATTTTTGGTTGGCCTTTGGAAGAATGTTCCAGATGAAGTGAAGGTGGTTTGGATGTTAAGACACCCAAACCAATCAAAACAGCACCTGGACCGCACTCAGAGGTGCTGCCTGTAGTCAAGTTTGGCTGGTTGCCTTTAACGAGACCAGTCTCAGGCAGAGATTGTGGCATAGTCACGTCTTACACAGACAAAATACTTGGCTGGGTGTTGCCTTCAAATTGACGGCATTCAGTTGCCATAATCTTCTGTTGCCATCACCTCTTTGCCTCTCTACCCAGAAGTGGTGAAAACATGGGCAAAATGTAGGTAAAAACCCTGGAGGAGAGCTGCTAGTGATAGTCCTTGGGGCTTTGGAGGAGATTTTTTAAAATTTCTGTGTCCACAAGGCAAGAAAGAAGCAGTCAGACAGTGAAAGCATTCAGGACAGAGAATCAGCTCAGCTTGTTTTCTTGGAGGAGACTTGGTACTGGAATATATTTTCAGAAACTTATGCTCTTGAAATGAAGACAGCTGCTGTCTCACATTGGGCAGATGATTACAAACCTCAGCGCAGGTCAGCACTGAGCCAAAGAGGGTCTGATCGGGTCAAAGTGTCCATTGAAAATTGCCCTGAGCACATTTTGCTCTTTGTCTTTTCTGTACCCAGTGCTAAGAGCCACTGCTAGCTTTGTGCAGGCCAGTAGCTCTTTTCCATCTGCCTTTGAATGCTTATCTATTGTCTATCTCCCAAGAAACAACAACAACAACAAAACAAAAAGGTCAGGAAATTCCTTGGATCAAGTCTTTCCATTGAAAAATACTATTGACTTCAGAAGAATTGCGGAAGACATGAATTCCACTTATTATTTCTTGACCCAGCTGATATGCTACCTTATTGTAGCATATCATAGTTAAGTGCACACGGATTTAATCAAAATTCCATAGTGGTCAAAGAGGCAATTTCCCCCACTATACTTCAGTTACAGACAATTTTGTCTGTAAACAAAAAAATACAGAAAATTCTTGAGCTAGTTGCCTGAAAATGTAATTTTCAGTAGCCCTCAGGATTTATTCCCCCATTTCCCATTCACAAGTCAATTTCTCAAAATTGCTGAATTAAAAGTTTTCTAGATTTTCAACTGACTACCATTAAATTGCTGTGAGATCTGCCTTTGAAGCCCCATTATCATTTGCAGTTCCATAGAATTTTTAAAAAAAATCAGATTTTCACAGATTTCTAGCCTGGCTTGACCAAGGGAGACCAAAGGGACCAATAATTCTTTCTCTCTCTCTTTCTCTCCATCAACCCCCTTACTATTAGTAAAACAAGTGGCTTTGTTAGAAGCAATAGGCAAAACAATTCTTTGTGATGGATTTCAAGAAAATGTATGTGGAATGTTTTTGAGTATATTACAAACTTTCACAGTGTCACAACAGAATGTGATTTGCTAAAAAAGGTTACTGTAGCAATAAAAAAAAAAAGAATATTTGAGGTATTGAAATGAAAGACAGGTAACATCTAGTCTTAGGTAGATTTAATCTTCTCCTTTATGAGACATGCAATGGAGAAAAATATTTCAAGCAATACAAAGTATCAGCCATGTTTAGTGACTTGTAACACAGTTTGTGTCCTATAACACATTGTTAATATTGAAATTATTAAAATTGTTAATATTATGAAATTATGCAAAAATAGCCACAGAAAACTGCATTACTACCACAAAAAGAGATTTGCATATCTGAATATGTAATTTGACAATATTTATGAAGAAATACATGAATAACAAATAGATAAATTACATGTGAAATGAGAAAATGTTTCCTATTTACTTGCAATATCCAAATCAGTCTAGTGGTGCCCTAGGAACTTTATTGAGCTGCTGAAGACAAGGGTGATAACCTGCTAAGAGAGAAAAGTAGCAGTGGGTTATGAAGTAATCATAAATGCACCTGCATGGCAACAAGCTGAGATCTTCAGCAACCTTCTGAGGCATCACATAGACTGCATTTATTTTTCTCTAATACCTAAAGTTCAAGTCATGAGTAGCATCTTTGATTTGAAAGTATTTTAATTTTCAGCATCTGTATTTTCCTAAAAAAGGAGAAAAAAAGGATAGTGATACATATCTTGGAAGAAGAAATAATTACATTTAGTTCAAAGAACTTCCTACAGATTTTGACAAAATAGAAAGACCAGAAAAAGGGGATGTTTTTTCATTCATTATTCAATCAACTTTTACTGCTGTGTTTCAACAAGTATGGATGGTTACAATAAGCATTCTCCTTGAGTGAAAAGCTTATTTTTATCGAGCAATTGAATTTTTTCTTTCATTTCCTGGGTGGATTTTAGGGCTTATGGTATGCATAAGATAAGTAGCAGTAATAGTTAAGTGAAATAACGTAACACAGAGTAGATTACAATAGACAGCAAAATAATTCACACATATAAATTCCAGCAGTCTTTACAGACAATGTAAAGATTTGCATATTTTTTCCTTTTCTTGTTTTTGTGTAATATACTTGTAGAATTTTACCAATTTGGTCTTGTAACACAAAGTAGCCTGGTAAATCTACAGCTTTAGAGCCAAATACTATGATTATTATTCTGAAAGGCTACTGGGCTTTGGCACCACAACTTCTGAATAGGGGCAGTAGCTGCTGTAATGAAAAATTTTCAGTAGGACTGTAGAGTCTATCCATACCACATATTGCACATTTTCTGGAATTCATTCCAAAGGGAAGTGCACACAAAGTACCAGCCTCTCCAAATGAGGTAATCTTGCCTTTGTTGCATTCAAACCCCAAAGAATTGAGCAGTTTGCGTGTGAAACCGAGCTCCTTGGATTCCTCCCGGAGTGTCAAGCAGGGAGTGCAGCTCATCCTGCTCTTGGTCCATACATCCTCAGCCAGGCAGTCCCGCCCTTGAGGGCACAGCACTGACAGCGTCAGAGCCGGCTGCCATCGTCCTTCAAGGTACATCCTAATCATAACCAGAAAGCAAGAGCTACTCAGGTATGACAACTGAAGTACCCCGACACAAATACTGCAAAGCTCAGTATTAGGGTCCACTTACCCTTTGCTTTTGAGTAAAAGATGAAAGGACAAAACAAAATCTTTCTCCTTCCTTGCTACTTCATCCTCCTGTTCCTGAAGAAGCAGGTTAGAAAGCAAAAAGGGATCATGTCCGAGGAAACCTAAATTCAGAGTCTAGAAGCAGCTACTTCTATTGTATATTGAAATTGCAATTTGATATTTTAAAAAATTTATTTAATTCAGATTTAAAAAATTATTTTACCTTAAAAGAAAGTTAGCTCTAGTTTAACAAGATCAGATCCAGACAGGGTGGTGATTGGTCAAAGGTTGGACTCAATGGACTTGGAGGTTTTTTCCCACCTGAATGATTCTGTGATTCTGTAATTGAGCTATTACTTTGTGGTAACACTTTAGACCCCTGTTGGTGAAGGCGATTTGACTGTTCTGTGGGACTGCTTAGAAGCTCATCAGGAGACAGTCAGAAGGGCAAGAGATAGGCAGCAGATCCAGAAGGAAATGAGTTTTGGCTTGAACTTGCCTGGAAACCTAAAAGACTGATAAAAAGAGTGCTGTTCCCCAAGCTTGAAGATATTCTTGTGATTGGAATCACAAGGCACAGCAAACAAGACATATTTAATCCTTTGATGTCAGTAATGGTCAGGACAGTCCATACAGCCTTCTCCTTTTCTATTTCACCACAAAACAAAAAATTTGAGAGGAATCTAATTTTTTTTTTCAGTGTGTACAAGAAAAGAATGCAGAAGCATTATTAACAATTAATCCCTGTCCTCAACCAGACATAAGTAATTTATAAAATAGATTAATAAAAAAATGTATTGCAGCAGGATGAAATTCAAATGTTGAACAACCCAGGGATATAGTCAATCTCTGGAAGAAGGAATAAATTGCATGCAGCACTAATGTCAAATGAAGAAAGCATCAGTTATCAGACACATCATTCATGCTGGCATTTTAAAAAGTCAGATAAAATTGGATTTTTTATACATTTTGGCAATGTTCTTATACTATTGGTTTTATATGTTAAGGATATAATTTAATAAAAATTTTGAAATTAATAATAGTGTGTATGAAACAGGTCTCAATAGTGATGCCTGAGGCAAAATTCCCATGTCTCAGGATATATACAATTTTGTAAACAAGAATTTTTGGTCCGGGAATCTTGGGGGGGCAGATGGACCAGTATACTCTGGGAAAAAAGTACCAAATTCTTTCCTCAGAGCAAAACTTTTCATCTTAACATTCATGGCCATCATGAGTGGCAGAAAGTGGAAGGAAGGAAGGAAGGAAGGAAGGAAGGAAGGAAGGAAGGAAGGAAGGAAGGAAGGAAGGAAGGAAGGAAGGAAGGAAGGAAGGAAGGAAGGAAGGAAGGAAGGAAGGAAGGAAGGAAGGAAGGAAGGAAGGAAGGAAGGAAGGAAGGAAGGAAGGAAGGAAGGAAGGAAGGAAGGAAGGAAGGAAGGAAGGAAGGAAGGAAGGAAGGAAGGAAGGAAGGAAGGAAGGAAGGAAGGAAGGAAGGAAGGAAGGAAGGAAGGAAGGAAGGAAGGCTTCTCCTGTTCTGCTGCTAAATATAAGGAAACTAATAATTCAGACTAAATACTCAGTCCAATCAAGAGAGAGTCACACAGTTTAGCTAAGTGTCAATTAAAGACCAGCAGCTGGGCTATCTGCCCACCAGGAGCCAGCGACTCTTCAGGTTTCTCTCTTTCTACTTGTCAATCTCATCCTTTGTAACCTCAGTTTTACACAGCTATTTCTACCAACACACATGGACCATACCTCAATCACCATGTTGGTAAAAAGCGAACATTGTAAAAAAAAATTAAAAAAAAAAAAGAAGTATGCATTTCACCTTACTGTGTATGACAATTTTTAGAGTTGTTTTGTTTCAGTTTTTCATGACTGTGCTATTCTGCAGCTTGGAATTCATCCCTTAGGAGATGAAAGATTTTTATCTGGAGCAAGATCCAGCAAGTATTTTCACAGAATAATAGAATCTCAGAATTGTTTGGGTTGGAATGGGCCTTTAAAGGTCAAATAGTCCTACACTCCTGCCATGGGTAGGGACAGTTTCACCTAAATCACTTTGTTCAGAGCTCCTTTGAACCTGATCTTGAATGAGCTCCAGGGCTGGGGTATCTATCACCTCTCTGGGCAACCTGCTCCAGTGTTTCAGAATCACAGAATAACAGAATTAAGTAGGTTGGAAAAGACTTTTGAGATCATCAACTTATGACTGAGCAGCACCTCATCAACAAGACCATGGTAGCGAGTGACATGTCCAGTCTTTTTTTAAACACCTCCAGGGATGGTGACACCACCACCTCGCTGGGTAGACAGCTACAGTGCCCAATCACTCTTTCAGTGAAGAATTTTTTTCTGGTGTCTAGCCTTAACTTCCCCGGGCTCAGCTTAAGGCTGTGGCTTCTCATTCTGTCACTGGTTGTCTGGGAGAAGACTGACTCCCACATGACTGCACCCTCCTTTCAGGCAGGTGTAGGCAGTCATAAAGTCTCCCCTGAGCCTCCTTTTCTCCAGGATAAACAATCCCAGCTCCCTCAGCTGCTCCTCATTGGACTTGCGCTCCAGACCCTTCACCAGCCTTGCTGCCCTTCACTGGACATGCTCCAGCACCTCAACATTCTCCCTATAAACTGAGGGGCCCAGAACTGGACACAGCATTCAAGGTGTGGCCTCAGCAGTGCCCAGCACAGGGGGACAATCCCTGCCCTGGCCCTGCTGGCCACAGCATTGCTGATCCAGGCCAGGATGCCATTGGCCTTCTTGGCCACCTGGGCACAGCCTGGCTCATGTTCAGCCACTGTCACCAGCACCCCCAGATCCCTTTCTGCCTGGCCCCTGTCCGGTCACTCTGTCCCCAGCCTGTAGCACTGCAGGCAATTGCTGTGGCCAAAGTGCAGGACCTGGCACTTGGTCTTGCTAAACCTCAGATTGCTGGGCTCAGCCCATCTATCCAGCCTGTCCATGTCTCCCTGCAGAGCCCTCCTACCCTCCAGCAGATCAACACTCACACCCAGCTTGGTGTCCTCTGCTAATTTGCTGTGGTAGACTCAATCCCTTCACCCCGATAATGAATGAAGATGTTAAACAGAACTGGTTTCACCACCCTAATTGCAAAAAATTTCTTCCTTGTATCTAATCTGAACCTGATCCCTTTTATTTTAAAACCATTATCCCTCATTCCATTGTAAGAGACCCTATTAAACTGTCCCCATCTTTCTTATGAGCCCCATCAAGTATTGAAAATTCCACGCAAAAGTCTCCCCAGAGCCTTCTCTTCACCAGGCTGAACAACCCCAACTCTCTCTTCACTGGAGACATACTCTGTCCCTCTGATCATCTTTCTGGTTCTCCTCCAGACCCACTGTAACAGATCAATATGTTTCCTGTGCTAAGAACTCCAGAGCTGGATGCAGTGCTCCAGCTGGCGTTTCACCAGCACAGAGCAGAGGGACAGAATCCCCTCCCTCACCTTGCTGGCCATGCTGCTTTGGATGCAGCCCAGGACATGTTTGGCTCTCTGGGTTGTGTGTGACTGTCACCAGGTCATGTGACAGTCTTTAAACAACCAGCTCCACCAAGTCCTTCCTGGCTGGGCTGGTCTCAATCCCCCCACCTCCTAGCCTGTAATGATACTGGGGCTTGCTCCAACCCACATGGTTGGAGGACCATGCTTGGCCAAGGACCTTGCAGTCAGCCTTGTTTAACCGCCTGATGTTCATATATTCTTACTTCTTGATGGCTCAGGACAGCCTCCATCACTCTGGATGGCATCCTATTCCTCAGGCTTGTCATCAGCATCACTCAGCTTGGTGTCATGTAAAAACTTGAAGAATGAAGTCTTATGACTGCAAGACTTGGCAGACAAGCAGTCAGACCACATTAACTCAAATGGGGTCAATATAAGGCTGACCAAACTGCCTGGCTATCTGTATGCCAGCAGATGCAGACTCTGATGGAGGAGCTACGTCTCCAGCTTTGTAGAGTTATATTTTAGTACAAAATGGCTGCATCTGTAAGCTGTACAACTCAGAAGGTGATTCTAAGGGAGGTGTCTGAAAAAAAAAGAACCAAAGAGAAATGTTTTTCCACCTACAATGGCAGCTGAATACAGAGCTCTTTAGGTAGTATTTTATCATTTGTTTGCCCTCGAAGTCAAGGCACCATATGCAAATAGCTCATTCACATTGCTCAATCCAGATTTACTCTGATGTCGGTGAGCTGCATAATTTAAAGGTTTAACATTAATTTGAACCTCCATAGTCCTCGCTTTTAATTTTTGGTAAGGCTGTTTACAGTTTGTTGAAATTGCTTTTCATGGGGTTTGCAGTGCCATGCAACAAGCTTTTTGCAAACATTGCAAAAAGGAGTTTTTTGCAAACTTTACATTGTTGTATGCAGCTGGTAGATGGCCCAACAGTAATTCCTACAGGAATGCTTTGTCAAGTCTGGGCTAGACAGTGGTGTGTCAAAAGCACCCTCCTACACAAACCTAAGAGAGGTCAGTTAAAATCAGCTACTACAATGAAAGCTGGTTAGGGCCCAGATCTTTTCACACATTACTACTAGCAGACTTGAGGGGAGAGGTTGTTTCTAGAGCATGAAGGTATGGAAAATGGACTTTTGCAGTACTTCTTTCCTTATACACTTTCATACAGCACTTGAAGTGGAGACATGAATTTTTGAGAAGCAAAGCTGAAATGGTTAGTGTGAACAAATTACGAAGAATTTTTCAGTTCTTTTTGTTCTGTTCACAAGCTATTAATGAGTATACTTTATTCTGACTTAACACCCACCTCTCCCTGCTGCTGCTTTGCCACTGGCTTTGGAAATGTCACATTGAGTTGTTTTTTTCTATATGTTTGGCATGTGGATATTTACAAACAGTGACATTGCTCATCTTCCCTTCTTACCTGTGGGTGCAGCTGATTGCCAGTGTCACTTAAGCATAGACTCTGCTTCAGCATAGAAGAGATTCTCTGTAACAATAGCAGAGGGGTGGCAGCAGTAGTTTGGTCATTGTGGATGGTACAAACCTTCTCTGAATATTCTTAATATTCTTATTAACAAGATCTTATTAGCAATATTAAAAAAACGTAAATGAGAAAAGGCAGTGAAACTTTCTCCTACTCTTAGTTTTTTTTCACAATACAGTTCAAGTACATTCTGAGTGTGCCCAACCACTCCATCCCTTTCTGTTGGTGTTGCTGAAGGCTTTTCAGCCAGCCCAAATAAACTGTGCCATAATGAGGGCAGACCAGTCCAGAGAACAAGTAAATTCAGCAGCTCTTTATTTAGCAGTCTGCCATTTAATGCATGACTCTCACCCCAACACTGAGCCCTTGTGGCAGGTTTGGTGCAGTAAGGACTGAACAGAACAAGCACTTCATCATACCTGGTCAGAGTTACTCTTTGTCTGTGTGTTTGTGCTGCTCACCTTGAGTCTATGATACCTACTGGAACTCCACAGCTTTTTGCAATCAAAGGACAACCTAAATCACCTGAGATTTATACTCTTACTACTTTGAAAAAAATCCACATACTCTTTTTCCACTGGTCACACAATATTGTTAATTTTCAACCAAACATAAGCTGGCTTACTTTCAATGTTTGTTACTTTTCATCTTATCCAATTTTTTTCCTATCCTATTCATAGGGAGGTTTATGTGTTTTCATAACATTTTACAGTTAGAGCATTTCAGAATTCATGGCCCACTAGTGATTCACTGTACACAGATTGATAAATTGTGGGGGGTTTTGCTGGTTGTGGCTTTTGGTTGGTGGAGTTTTTTTGTTTGCTTGGGGTTTTTTTTAGTTGTTTTTGGTTATAGGTTTTTTTGGTGTTTTGTTTTGTTTGTTTGGTTTTTTTTTTCTTTTGGTGCCCTTATGAATGTATTACTTTGGCTTTCAGAAACATGTGGCCATCAGGATTAATTATTAAAATGTAATAGGATCCAATCTCTGTGTAGATTTCTGAATACAGAATATGGAGTTTTTTAACTTGTTTCTCCTGAATGAATTCAACTGCTTTCTGCCATAAGGATTAGCTGGCAAAATGAAGCAATTCCTCTTATGCAAAAGAAAGTGTGGAACAAATAGGAAAACCAGAAGCATTTAATATAGGAGAAAAAACTCATATAGCAATATAGTTATAGTCTCTGATGTTAGAGGAGATGATTGTTGACTTAAAGACAATAAATCTTATTTAATGATGCCGGGTTATGTACAGTATGGAAGCTTACTCACTTTGCATGGTACAAACATAATTGGCTATCTTCAGGGACAAATCTGACATAGCCAGTGCAAAGCAAGTAATTCTCACAGTGCAGTATGTGGTGCTGACATGAACAAACACACTAGCTTCATACACTGCATCTGCTGTAAGATTGGTGACCAAAGTGATTCATGATTGTTAAAGAATTGCTGAAGGAAAATGACCTTTTTTCACCTTCTTTTTTACCTATTTCCATTTCAGAAGAACTTTGTGCAAAGACAGCAGTGCCTGGACTTGCTGTGTGTGACCCAAGGCATCTGCTGCCTGCCCCCCAGCAACTGGTGATCCTTTTTGCAGCTGCTTGGGTCAGAGGATGGACTTTTTTTTGGAAAGGCAGGTGGCCTTGGGAAGATCAAGGATTTTACCCAGCTTTCAACTGTTACATTGATATGCATTGCTGTAAGTCAAAAAACATGAGAAAACAATATTAGAAATGTTGCAAACAGATTTAGAGATATTTATCTTGTCTTGGGTTTGGGTGGTTTATTCTCATACAATTTTGTTTTTAAATAGAAACAAAAAAGTGAGTAGATATTGTCCAGAGGAGTTAGACTTTCCTGTAGCTGATTGTAGCTTTCTGGACCTGAATGCTCTGGCCATTGCTGTAAGCCACATTAACCTGCTTGAACCAAAACATCACTGTAAATGGCTATTTACATCAACATCTGTTGTTTAGTCCTGCTAGCATTTTTATGTTTAGGTACCTCATACAATATAAAAAAATCAGCAAATCATGCATGAGTTCAGTGGCAGAACTAGGAACTTTTTCCCAGGCTTTGTGGCCCAGAAATTGAACAAATTTTCCATTTGAGGCTTTGTACCATAATTTCTCAGAGTGTACACTGAAAATATGGCTTATGGAAGTGAAGCAAAGATCTGATATCTACATATCTGATATTTAAAAAAGATAAAGAATTCTTTTTAAAATCTCCTATGTCGAATGCTTTTATTTACATTTAGTACTACTTGTCTCTTTTCAATATTTTCAATGGAAGAATTAAGCTCATTCTTTTATTCCTTTGCTGCTTCTTTTTATCTTGCCCAAATCCATAAGAGGTCTGTTTCTTGGATGCAGGCCAACAGACCAAGTAAAGAGAAGTGTCACAAAGCATTTAACAGGAGCTGCCTGACATAACCCCTGACAAATGCAGGCACATGTTTGCTCTCCAACTGGGCATTATTTGCACAGCCCAACATGAATGTATTTTAATTTATACTCTATTCACAGAATCACAGAATGGGTCAGGCTGGAAGGGACCACAGTGGCTCATTTGGTCCAGCCTCCCTGCTCAAGCAGGGTAATCAGAGAGCACATGGCACAGGACTGCACCCAGACAGCTCCTGAACATCTCCAGTGAGGGAAGACTCCACACCCTCTCTGGGCAATATGCTCCACAGCACAGTCACCTGCACAGTAAAGAAGTTCTTCCTCATGCTCAGGTGGAAATTTCTGTGCTCCAGTTTTTGCCTGTTGCCTCACAAGATGATCTCATACACTTGCCTCCTCACTTTAACCAGCAATCTGGACTACATCAGTTACAAGTTTTAGTAGAAAGAGAAACTTTTGAACCACGCAGTAAATTTTAGCTATATTTTGGATATAAGTATCCAACAGATTGCTAACTATTTTTCTTTCCAAAATCTAAGGTTAGCTTCCTCCACCTTGTCCCAGTGAATCTATAAAAATTATTGATTATACAAAAAGGGATTGAAAATTCTCTCTGGATAAACAGTTTTAATGCTATGGCAGCATGTTCTGTGCTAGGTTTGGCAAGCCAGCTATAAAGCATAATTGTACCTGTAGGAGTGGGATTAGATAGAAGAAAATCTTAATTTAGGCTAGTGGATTTCTTTTGTTTATCTATGAAGAAGAGGAGGAGGACATGTATATTATTAAATGGCCATAACTGACACCTCCAGTTATATATAGCTTAAAAACCTATGGGTGCTTTAGTCACTTAGAAAAAAATCTCAGCAATAGATGGATAATGAATCACATAATAGTTGTGAATACTTAGGTAATTTTGGTTTTGTTTTGAAAGGCTGAAATCAAAGAGGGAAAAATTATGCCAAAAGTAAAAAAAGAGGCACTTTATGTTTAGTGAAAATCTTATAAGGACAATTTATGGTTAACAACCTAGAAGATTAAGAACATAATACAGTAGCTTTTGAGGTAAGGCTGAAAAAGTTAAGCAGAATAATGATTCATGACCTCATTCTTCCTTTTTAAACTCAGTTTCTTAGCAATCTACACCATGTTGCAGAAATAGCATACCCAAACCCTTTATTTGCTGACAAAAATGAAGACTCTCTGAGAAAATTCAGAGAGGATGTGGAGTTTTGGTGCCTCTTGAATACTGGGTAGCAAATCATGAAGGAAAGGACTTTAAATTAATTGGAGGGTGAACAAGAGCAATTTTTTTAGATAGAAATATGTTAAGAAAGAAAAAAATATCAACAGATCTTCTTATAAATTATTCCACTAAGTGAGATCTTTCCAGAGGAAAAGGGGTTGAAGAGGAAGGGACATTTGGAAAGTTCTGTCTGCCATAAGTGGTTCACTTTTGATGAGTGTATACATTTCTGAAGCCTAGGCTCAGTTGTGAGCTAGCTGAGAGCAAATAGGTGGGACATTCAAGATGATTCAATTAAATTAATTTCAAACCATGACTGAAAAAGAAACAAGTACAAATGCTAAAATTGCTATAATGGTTTTTAACCTTTCAAATATATATTTCAATTTTTCATTTAAATAATATAAACTTTTTTTTTGTAAAATAATCCTCCTGAACACTATAATTTCTTACAATTTATATGCAATTTGATATCTATGAAGTAATCAAAATATTTTGCCTTTAAAATTAATCAACTTATTCTACAAGGAAAATTACATATATTAACTATGCAATTCCAGTCAATCCATCTTTCAAGATTTTAGATTGGAAACCATACTTCCTTATCATCTCAATCATGCAGCATAGGAGGAAAGTGTGCTGTATTTTCTTCCCTCAGCTCCTAATAAGTTCTCAATTTTAAATGACCCAGCTCTTAAAATGAACTTTAAAACAAATAAAATCTGCTTTGAATTTGTAGAACTAGACATTAATGTCCTCAAAAGCTTAGGATTTAGCACTTCAACAACCCGTGGCTGTAGATTGTTTGTGAGAAATTTCCATCAGTCTAGTAAGATTGAATTCTTCAAGCCTACTTTGATTATGTTTTTAATTAGACTAGTAAGATGTAGGTGGTTTACTTCTCATAGTAGGTGATCAATATTTTTAATTTAAGCTATGAATAAAGTGCAGGAAGTGGCATTTTCAATGCCAACGGGACACTGTTACTGGAATGTCTTACCAAAGTACTCAGTGGTTTGTCTGGAACATGACATTAAAACTCTGTTAAAAAAAAAATCCTTTCTATATTCAAGGCAAAATAAGGTAGTAATGAAAATCCTACTCTTCTAGTTACAAATGCCTTATCTGTCATTATAGTTTGTGGGATATCCAAACCAAAAGACCCCCAGGCCTTTGGATACTGTGCATCTGAATGAATGCAGGAAATAGAGGAATTCAGAGAGGTAATACAGTCAGGGAAATGAAGCACTGGGTTCACAGGGACTTCAAAGTTGATGTGGACATAACCACAAGAAATTAAAGCTGCACAAGATGACTCCACATGTGACTGAGGAAAGGATAAGAAGGCAAAAAGTGGAAGAAGCAGGAGCTCTGTGCACCATGGCTTTCTTGCCCCAGCACATTGAAAGGGGTTCATAGTAGGGTGGCATTTTTCTCAAGCAGACAAAATGTTTCCTTCCCAAGGTCTGTGCATTTCTGCTTGTGCCTTATTGTGTCTTGTAGATGTCAATATCTGATTCTTGTTTAGGTTTTGCACAAGAGGAAGACCACATTTTTCTACAAAGATATGATTTTTGGGCCACAGAGCTGGGCAGGTCTCACTGATGGCACTACCCATCTCTGTGCCATCTGTGATTGCCAAAGCTGTTTTGAGCCTGTGCTCAACTTTGTGCCAACACACAGAGCCATCACCTCTTAGAGAAGACTAACTCACTTACTGTGCCTTGGAAGATGGTTGGGAGAAGTTTTCCAGAGCTCCCTGGTCTTGCTAGATGCATCCAACTCAGTCCAAAAGGCCACGGTCAGCATCATGCACCTACCCAGGAGAGACCCTGCTCCTTCCACAGCACAGGAGTCACCACAGACTGCACTTCCTAAAGGCAACTTTGCTTTATGAATAGCCTGTATCTGCTATTTTTAATGCTTATTCTATGAACAATTAACTGGAAAAAATTATGGTTTTATGTTATTCATAACCAGAACATTCCCAGGTGTCTGAGGTGTTCCGGGCTTCTTTCAGCCCTGTCTGAACCTGCTGAAAAAACATTGGTAACATTGGTAATGTCCATTTTCTAAATCAATACTTAGCAGCAGAAGCCGGACATGTATTCCTGATCTATCTGCATTTTTTTTTTTTGTATTTTAAACCAGTTGTTGCATATATGTCAGTCCTTCAGCTTGGATAATTTATGATTCCCTACTGCTTTCCATGCTGATATTTGCCTGCATCTTCTTCCCTTATTTACTTCAGAATTTTTTTTTTCCAATGTGTGAAGGAAGAGGAAGGATTTGAAGACTGGTGGAGGGAAACACAGGAAAGGAAAGGCATAGCCCAAGTGTACAGCAATGATTGGGTAGTCACTGATGCTGACTGTCCAAGGTATTTGGCCCCAGTCTGCAACAATGTCCTGCAGCTTGTCCATGACCTAAGCAGGCAAGGACTGGGACAAATACATCTGAGCCTGGCACAATTTTGGACCTTTCTAGGACCTTATCTAAGTAAAATTCTCATGGACTGCAAAGGGTCAGGAAGGATAAAAAATGCAATCTGCCCTTCCAGAAGTCAAGGGCACAATTGCCACGAGGATCTGTGGTGAGGGTGACTTTCCCACCACGCATAAATGTGATGTGAAATGGGGCATGGAACGATTATTTCAGGGAGCTGCTTTTTCAAGTTGCCATGCACTAAGCAGTGGAAGTTCCTCACCAGCACCATTGCTGAAGGATGTTTTAAAGCCTCTTCTATATATTGGTGCATGATTCAGTCAGAAGTGAAGAGCATCCAGGTCAAAATTAGTCACGTTTTTGTTTTCTCTCTTTGAGAAGTGATTAATGAAGTATTGCTGCTGCATTGTTATGGAAGCTTTCACTTAACTGCAGCTGCAATCATTATGTTAGCAAATCAGCTCTCTACTCTCATTGAATTTGCTCTCTACAACCCTATAGTTCAGGGAGAGCTCTACCAAAATACATATAACACTCAGAAGCAAGAAGTCATTTAGAACAGGAACAGCAATAGAAAAAAATTCACCACAGCCAGCAAAGCTCTGTATTAAATTACCAGTGATAGATCAAAGGACAAGTGCACAGCTTTGAGTAATGGAGCTTTGCATCTTTCTCTGACATTCAGACCAAGATTTGATTTAAAAACTGAGGTGTCCTATCCTTGCTAATGGCACCTTTGAAAAATTCCAGCTGCGTTAACTCTACAGTCCAGGGGAATAACACTCTCCTTTTTCCAATGGAGGTCAGCAGTTAGCACAAGCATTTACATGGAAAATTCAAAACACTCAGTCTTAGCATTGCTGAGTGCTGCAGAAGGAATGAACTCCCATTTGTTCTTTGCTATAATAGTGAAAAATGGAAAAAACCCAACAAAAAAAACCCCAAAAAACAAACCAAACAGACAAAAAACCCCCACAAAAACAAACAAACAAAACCCCCCAACAGAACAAAACAGAACAAAAACCAAAACACCACAGAGAAAATTGCAATCATCAGATGTCTCATCTTTCTACCATCCAGTCTTGGGCTTCTGTACCCTTTCAGATGCAACAACACAACTATTCATGCCATTCAAAGGGAGTGGTGTCAAAATGGCAGTGATTTATTTTAAAAAGAAAATTCAGAACACTCCCTGATTTCTACCTTCTAAACTTCACCTGAAACACATCTATCAGGGCCTTTTGTGAGCTTCAAAGTGCTGGAAGGAGCCTGTTCCACTCCTTGTGACCAGATGAAGAGTTAGGAAATCCTTGTGTCAAGGACAGTACAGCAGTAGTCTCCCTCTTACCCTGAGGGAGGGGCAAGATATATCGAATAGGAGAAGTTCCAATTAATGGTCTCTCGGCCTATTCTGCACCCAAAAATTAATTCAGTATTTCTAAGAAAGAGTCCATTTGTGCAAGCACACCTACACTTTTTTCAGAAAAAGCATACAATATAAACTTGGCACAATCCTTTAACTGAAACTTGCTGGTTTTAGCTTCTTATCTTCCCTACATCAAAACCAGAATAGATCCTTCAGCTGGCATATATCCTTCAGCTGGTGGAATCTGGCATATTTCATTAGTTGCAGTGGAGTTGTAACAGCTCACAATAGAGGAAGACCTGCGCTCAGGACTGATAAATGCTGTGATTGTTGCTGCAGGACTTGAATATTGAAGCTTCCTCCTGGCTGTCAGATGCTGAACACTGGGAAACTTAGAGATGTACCAGCATCATTCCTGAGACCCTGCCTTCTGCCCGAGAACTGACAGATAGCCCTTGGCATCAAGTACCTTGATTGCTGTGCTCCCCCTCAGCAGACATGTCAGCTAGGACTTTTTTATTTATATTCTAGATATTTTCAATTTCTAGAAAAATTGCAGCCATTATGGTCACAAAATTAAAGGAAAGGTTGGTATTTTTAGTCATTAGAAGCAGTTTTTGCCCACAGACAAGATCAGATTCTGAAGTAAACTTTAAGTCACTAGATGAGTTCCTCTCTTGAAAGTTGTTTCATCCTTAGGTAGGTAGGTAGTCCATAACTATGGAAATAAGAGGAAAAAATCCTCTGTTACTGAAGTCTCTAAATCAAGCTCTTTAGCCTTTCTTGTACCTTTTGGGGTGTGTTCCTGTCAGTTATGTGTGCCTTTGTACCACCATAGCATGAAGCAAGGAGTAAACTTTTGCTACTGCTGCGAATTTTCCATTAGCAGCTGAAATATGTGGCTTTTTGATTACTAAGGTAGGCTTTTAGTGATGTGTGATTAACAGGAAAAAAAAAAAAAAGCTTTCCTGCACCTTAATAGTAGAGATTTTTCTACTTTTTCTGGTTTTATTTCAAAAGAAATAAGGACATCTATTCCAAAATATAACTTGTTCTTACCTTGTAGGCTTTAAGTGTTTCAGGAAGAGGGAAAAGGAATTTAGTTTATTTAAGAAAGCAAAATATTTTTAGAGAAATATTCAACAAAGTAGACAGACATACCATAGTATCTGACTTCACTTACATAATAAGTGTTTTCAGGAAAAAAGTCTTACTGTGTCAAGTTTCATAGTTTTATCCAGGTCTGGAAAGATTTAGCTTTCAAAATGTTCATCACTGACTGAACTAACCTGTCTAGGGAAATAAATTAGGTAATTATTTTGAAAAATGTAAAAGAAAAAAGCTTCAATTTTTGCTTGAAACTTTAAACAAACACACAAAATATGACTGGATTTTTTGATATTTGTTTCTCATTTTAAGAAACCTTGAATCATAAGAAGAAGCAGGCAGATCAGATAGATAAACTGTTCCAGGGGAACTAAATACCAAGAGCTATTTATTAGATAGAGAGCACCAAGGCTTATATGGCTGGATGCAGAGAACTCCAATTGTAAAAAAACCTCATTTCTGATCTGCTCTCTTGCTGATAAACTGTAATTGGGGGCTGATTGAATATGAGGAGACTGTCATTCTTTTCTAACCAGTCTGACCTAACAGCCCTGGTCATTTCCTGCCAGAGACTGGAATAGGCTTTCTCAATCACCAGCAAAATGCATTTAGCTTGCTGAGAAAGAGCTCTTGAGCAGTATCTTGAAACACTTCTCATTTATTAAGCAAAATGGAATGCAGCACACAAGGGAAGCATTTGAAAGGTGGACCAGCATTTTAAACAGGGATTCAGCAGCGGATCATCAGCTAATCAGTGCCGTTTATTTGATTATTTTCCCAATCTCTTGTGCAAATGCTATCCTAAAATCCTGTGACACCACTGAGGCAGGATCCTTCACAACCATGTCTCCCACTGTCAAGTCATACCAAGCAGTTCTGTGCAGGCTTCTTTTGTCATGCAAATATGGATGAAGTAAATCAGAGTAGAAAATGCATGCTTTTCTTTGGGTTTGCTCCTGGCCCTTGCTCTCCCCCTGATTTAAGGCTGATGGGGAATTTCAGCTTGGACTCATTTCTGGATTCCTACTGAGGTTTCAGGAAGGTCTTTGTAGAGCAGTGCAGATTGCCAGAAAGATGGCCCTGGATGGGTTACCAGGCATGCCACCAGTCTGGCTTGACAGGTAGTGCCAGCAGCCACGGGGAATGATGTGGTAGCAGGGGAGGCAGATCCACACAGGCCACTGTGGATGCCACCTGTGCTGGATGGTGAGCTCCAAACACTGTGGTCCTTTTCTGGTTACACTGCTCACACTCCCCTGGCTCTTGAACTGAAGGTGTGACTGCAATTGCCTAAACTTTTTTTTGTGTTTCATGGCTGTGTTTTCACTCTTCTGCCATAACATGAGATCAATATTTGCGTCCTTTGGAAGGGAGATGTGACTAAACATGTTTTATAACGTTTTAAACCCTGTTGGAAAGTACACAGAGTCCTCCTATGATATCCAGCTCTGGAATTTGATAAATCCTATTCGGAGAAAATCAGCTCTTTCTCCAACACAAAAGAAACAGGTTGAAGACAGGAGAGGCAAGTGGCATTAGCATCTCAGGACACACAGCTGTGTCCATTGGCACTACCTTGAGAGGTAATTTTGGGAAATTTTGCCTACAGCTTCAGAGAATGCAGCTGGCCTCAAGTTCTCCCATACTATTTTTTAGTTCTTAAGGCCTATACAGGGCCCTGGTTACAGGAGTAGGGTGCCAGTTTAGGACTATGTGGGTGTAACCACACTGTATTCTACACCCCTCTGTCATTTCCAATGAACTGCTAATGATGGAGCTGCCCTGTGCACACCAGACATCTCAGGTTACAGGCTGGGTAGGCACAGTAGTGCTCCTTTTTCTTCACACCTATGACTCAGCTGTGGTAACTCCCTCTGGGGAAGCACCAGCACAGTTACACCCATTCTGAGGGGTCATCTCTGCTCTTGGGCCAGAATGGATTCAATGACACCAGCAGAATAGGCAAGCGCAAAGACTTGGACCATCAAGGTTTTCCAAATGTCCCATGACTCACAGTATTGCATCATTCCATTGTGAAACTCCCTGCCCTGTGGGAGGTACTGAGCATTCCCACCTGAACCTGTGCTGTTCTGGGGACTTGGAACACCACCACGTGACAGATCCAGTGAAGGATGAGAGCTTCCACAGGATCACTGCTTTTGACAAGACTGTGACCAGCGCTTCTACAGTACTGCCACCACCACCTGACAGGACTATGACTAGCACTGACCAACATAGTGCCAGGTTTGTTTAAGCCAGTTTTCTGTGTACCATTGCATTTATTATAATATTTCTATTAAATTGTAACTCTGGCCTGAAATCTCTTTTAAGGTAATTGAGGGGGGTTCATTTTTTCCAGCTGGTTTACATTCAAACAAGCACATACTGCAGTTTAATTTTTTTCTGTCCTTCTAAAAATATTACTTAATGAGGAGTATTCTTGTTGTTGATAGACCTGACCTGCAGAAAGTCTTGGATATCAGTTTTGTGAAATGACCCCCTCTGCAGAGGGTCAATGTTGAAATAAAGTTTTGATTGTAACAAGGTTATTGTGTCATTATGCCACTGAGGAATCAGTAAAGGACCTGTTGCTCTATGTAGACATGGTTGGATGACACAAGGTCGCCTGCTTTCTCTTTGTTATAAATGATCAAATCTGTAGCAAAATTTATAAAAATTTAACAGAGATTTATTAGATTGAATAACAAAAAATAGAGAATTTTGAAATCCCACCACAGCCAAGACAGCGTCAGCCCCGGGTGCAGCCGCTGGGTGACCTTGGGTTCCTGCTGACAGAGTGACAGCGTTCCCCCAAGGTTCACCCGAGTGTTTCCAGTGACCAGCTTATATACAGTTTATTCTGCCTGGGGCAGGGATGACCACATATTTCTTTGTGTTCCTTCTCATGTATGGTTGAATCCATACAGATGTAGAAACAGACAAAGGCGAGCTCAGAGATGCAGATGAATGTCTGAGTGTCCAGGCAGAAGATGCATTCACATGTACTGGTTTCTGAGTACCGTGATGAAGTAATGTCCAGGTGTATGTCTTGGGAGCTCCTCAAGACATTCCATTCTGGGAAAGTCCAGATGCTATCTCCCGTGGAGCCAGAGGAAATCCCCCATAACAGCCAGGGACCATTCCATTCATATGGTAACAGACCTGAGATTATTTTACCGCTGTCGGAACTGGTTAAATAAGAATAGAACTCTGTTCTCAGCCAGAGTGGTCAGAAACATAACTTTGGATCTTCTCAATATTTTATACACATATATATCTACTTCTATAGCATGAATTATCTCTATCATATATAACACTCTTCACTCCCTTTTATTTGCTTTTTTTGAGCCCATTCTAATCATTGGTAAATCCATGACACTACTTTTTACTTCACATAGCTTTGTATTAAACCTTTTATGGGCCTTTAACTGTTTCACTTAGGACTTTCTTGTGGTTGAGGCTTCCTGCCATGTAAAACAGCCTGCTGTTCTATCAAAAACACCCATGAAAATCCATCTGTTTCATAAAGAAACCCATTATCATCAAACACTATACTTTCTTATTCTGCCCCCTTGTAAGGGACACTGCATTATACAAGCTTTATCCTTAAATTGAAGGGAAAGGCTTATTGTATTTGACTTCCATTTTCCATCTACAGCAAAGCCTTGTGTGTACTTATTATGGCCATAAATAATATGTAATACAGTTTTCTTTAGAAGTGCCTTATAGTGACTTATTGGGAAAGTAATTACACAAACCTAGTGAGGAGAGGTTGAGCTGTAGCAATTTATTCACATTTCTATGCATAGCAGATAATACTCGAGTTTCCATTAGCTGCAGGAGCACAGAAACTCAATGTTGTGTGTGTTGTTCACTTAGCCTTGAAGCTGAGTCATAAAAACATGCATTTTGAAGCAGAGGATCTGATTAGAGCTCGAGGGGTGATCTATATGTTTAATCATCTTGCTTAATTCTAATAAATATCATGTTGTTGTGCACAATAATGTGTAAATTTTATTCAAAGACGGAAATAAACTGGAAGGGATGAACCTAGATTCCCTCATTATTTATAGGTATGGACTTTAGGATTACGAATTCATTTAGAAACATCAAGAGAAAACAGGATAAATATTTACGGACACTGAATAACATATGGCCTGTTAAAGCTTAAGATCTGTAGTATGCATGGAGGGAAAGAGTGGGAGACTAAAAAAAGAGCACTGGGTGCCTTTTCTCCTAATTCATGTTTTAGAAATCAGACAACTCAAACTATTCCCTTGTGATATCTAATAGGAAGAACATTTACAGTTCAACAGCATTCTCTTGCAATGAAGATTTTGAAGGTTTGTTTTCTTAAAATTGTAAGCTTCTTTTTTCATATTTTCTAAGATGTGCATGTTAAACACATAACATGGTTCAAACATGACCAAGTCAAGAATAGAAATAAATGTCTCTCATTCAAAGTTATTTGTTTGCCCTTTCAAGTCTGCCTGATTGTCCCTGTGCTACTCTTCCAATAATTAACACCTGATAATGCTATCTTCTGTATGCGAATTAATTTGATATGGAAACATGCAGGGGCAGGAACACCAGCAGTAATTAAAATGCTCATTTTTACTATCAGTAGCTCCATGGGAGATCAAGCTGCGGGTTGACCTCATCACCTCAGAGGTTTACACTAATTTCAACAGAAAATATGTGTACTTACCCACTTTATATTAAAACACCCAAAGCTTTATCACACACACAAACAAATTTCAGTACACAAAAGAAAAAAGAAAAACTAATAGACCTCATCAATACTTTGTTTGGACAAAATATGAAGTTTGAAAGGGCACTAAAAAGGGTGTAACTGTCACGTAACACCAATATACAATGAAAGAAAACTCTGAAAAGAGCAATAAAGAAAAAGGCTATCTGTACATGGTAACTTCAGAAGGTGGTGATGCTGAGAATTATGTGCATAAAACTAAGACTACCTCCCAAAGCAGCACAGCTATTATAGAAGAGAAAACACAACACCAATTAAATGAAATTGCCTGTGCCGGCAACAAAGCAAGATTAAAAGCACAGCTCCTCTCCAGCCGGGAAAGTGAATTACTACATATCTCAGAATACTAGGTATTTGGATAAAACCTAGTCTCTCCTGAAGACACTCTTCAGATATACTCAGCTCAAACCTTAAACCTTTTTCTGAGCAGCTCCTCCCTTGTCCTGGTGCCTTTTCATTCCAAGAGCATCCTTTAGCCCTCTGAATGTATGTTCTAATCCAAAAAGTTGGTATCATTCATTGTTCTTACAATGAATTGTGAGCATTGTGTTTTCATACAAAGGATGTGAGGTACCTTGCTGTTTAAGATTTTATCTGGTTTGGCATTAAGGAATTAATTCCTGTTCTAATCCAGTTGCTTCTTGGTGTCTGACCTGCCTTTTCTGTGGTGGAACAATGGATCAAGACAGTCATACACCTACAGCTGAACTTTTTTTATCCAAAGTGTGTCAGCTTATGAAAAAAAATGATACTACTCTTATTTAATGCCTCATACCCCTTCATATAAAACATACCGTGAAGCTGCCAGAATTGTGTTTTAAAACAGATTAACAACAGCACTTTTCTTGTTATGGAAACCTAACTCTGAGGCGAAGCTTTTTGGTATATGGAAAAGGCAAGAAAACCCAACCATTTCTTAGGTAATGATTTTCTATTTGGCATAACTTGAGTATATAAGTTGTTCTATTATTTAATATTTTTTAAACTTTTAATTTCTAAATAAAGGAGGCTTCTCAGTACCCATTACCATAGAGGAAGTCACCATTAAAACTTTTATCAACCTAAATACCAGTTATGTTACTACTATACTACTTAGCTAAAACCAGTATTTGGGTTGCTTATTTTCTGCTGTTGAACCCTGATCAAAGGAGCCTCTGGCCCATCACTCAGGGGTCATGCTCATGTTTCTGCATAACCAGGAATGTAGTGCAACAAATACAGGCTGTTTCTGAAATAAATGCTGGATTTTTCTTGCTATAGCCAGTGTAAGCTAGATCCACAAGCCTGGTACTCTCATATACGTGTGAAGCTTTCCCAGACTGCTGGAATATTCTTCTCTATACCACTCACAAGAGGAAAGGAATGACAGGAAATGTTGTAGTATCAAAACTGATAAATGTATTAGTAAAGTGTACTAATATCAATCTACCTATCCTCACATGTTGAATATGTTTCATAATATTTTTTTGTAAGTACAAATCTTACTGTACCTAAGAATTTTTTTGGATGGGAGAGTATGATGGAAAGCTCTCTGCACATTAACTGCCATTTCAGAATGACTCTAGAAAGCAATCCCTTAAATCTCCAATGATATCTTTCTGACAGGGTTATAATCTCTGTAAATTGATGGTAAGAGCAGTGAACAAACCTGTCAGTAATTCTGGCTCTCACAGCTCTAATTGGAAGGAGCATGCAACGTGCTGAAGGTAACTACGAAGCCAGGAAGCTGCAAGTAGCTTGTTAAACACCATATATAAAATCAGACTGTAGTGATGCACAAGTGTCTGCCAGAGCTTAACGCTGCCCGTGGCTGAGAAGATAAGAGCATTTTGCTGCTAGGGTTGCCGTGCTATCTTAACAAAATTGAGAGTCACTTGAAAAGGAATGTTGCTTGCCTGCAGCAGCCCTTGATGTTCCTTGCTCTGCACCTTCAAAGCTTTGCATACAGTTTAAGTGCTGCCTTGTCAGAGTTTGCACACACATCTAGTCTGATAGCATAGGCAAATTATATTTTGGCTACACCAACAGGCAGCTTGAAATGTAAGCTGGCCATTTGAGTGCCCTTGACTAGTCATCGTATACAACATTCATTGTGGAGATTTGCAGGAGATTTGTCAATATCCTTAAATCTTGAACAATATTTCAAGATTTGGGCTGGGACTGTTGTCGCTGCTGAACACAGAAGATGGTACATTCCCTTTCAGTAGTGACTTTTTTTCCTTGCAGTGTTTCAGTCTGTAATTTCTGTGTTGGAACAGTGCAAGGCCCTATGTACTAGCTGCAGGTCCCACAACACCCAGGCTCTACCCCCTCCTCACGGCAGTACTCCAATACTTGCAATTAGCAGGCACTATAACAATCAGTGGAGCTCTTTGAACTAAAAAGCTCCTCATAACCATAGTGAATTTCTCTGCTGCTTAAGTCAGCGGCAGACTCCAGGCTGTGTCAGGATTTACTCATGCAAATTAAGAGATCACACCACAGTGAGTAGTAGACAACATGGGAATAGTCTCTTTAAATATTGAAAACCAAAGCTGAGGAATGAAAGGCTGTAGGTGGAAACTATTATAAGACCTATAAGAATAAAACTGTTTTATTTAGCTTTGTAAATGTTTTATCTAATTTCAGACCAAAGTGACTTTCCCTGCTTCTTCTTGGCACCCTCACATATTTGAGTGTTTGGTATTTCAATAATTGAAGGAGGCGTTCAAGAAATACATTGACTACCTGGAACTTTCTCTGTTCATCCACTTTTGTAACTGAAAATTAAGTTTATAACAAATATTTTCCTTCTGTGAGCCTGCAATCTGGAATATTTCAGTGCCATCAACAGATTCAACTCCCTATTTTAAAAATGTTTCTGTTGTCAGAATGTTGAAACAAATCTCAGTTTTGAGGAAATTTTGGTTTAAATCAGAATGCTTTGCTGCAGATGATCCCTCTGTGGGCTTAGTCTGTGACCCCCACTTCCATTGCAGCCTCCTTCTTGGTGCAGCAGGCCTCTGGCCTGCTCTGCAGGCCTCCTCTCAGTGTTTCTCATCTCCCTCTGTGCCCTAGTGAGTGGAGTTCCCAGATCCCCACTGTGATGAGGATATCTGCAGAAGCCCCAAGGACCATCTCCTGGACTGGCTGTGGAGGGTAGCCGCACCTTGACTGGGGGGCCAGTTTGGCTGCCATCCCCTGCCCAGGGGTGATCCTTCGTTGGTGCATGGGATCATGGTGGTATTTCCATACATCCTTATGAACCTTTCCTCCTGGCAAGAATCGATGGGCAAAAGTTAATAAATAAATGAAATCTACTTGCTCTGAGTTTGCGTATAATTCATGAATTTCCAGTGGCTGAATCCAGCATGTGCAGTTGTCTCCAATATCCCCAGCTGTAACACCACTGAAGAACACTTTTGCTTAGGTATGTAGTGACAGATTGCTATTTTAAGCATTAGGGTTGGAAAATTTGGAGCAAGTGTTAACTCTCTTAATCTTTTTATCCTGGGTCAACTCATCACAGACAGTTGCATTGCAGGCATGAGGAATGAACTGGGAAAATCCAATTTATGAACTCTCAGAACTTGATTTCAAAGGACTCCTGAAACAAGAATAATCACTACTGATGAGACATTATAACTTATACATGCTCCTTCGTTCTCTTTCACCAATCATTTTTCTCACCAGACAGGCTCCAGTATATAAGATAAGCAAGTCAACAAGAACAGGCAAGTATTCTGCAGTAAATATTTATTTTTTGGGGAGAAAATTCCCTTGCCATGTTTATTGTTATTGTTTTTATCCACTCCCCTCTCTTCCTTACCCCTTCCCCTTCTTCTTTCCCACTTCCTTTTTGATATTTGGAGGATTTAAAAGCTTATTTTTTAAAACTTGTCTTTTTAAAGGGGCAACTGAGGCACCAAGTCAAACTAAAGATGATACCAAATTGTCCTGTCAACTCTTGAAAAGAGTGTCTGTGTCTAGGCCATTGATTGCAAACCAGTAATTTAGGAACCCCGTCTTATGGGAATACAAGGTCTTCAGTCCTGTAAAACTCTGAGACCAACATTGGTGTCTGCAGAATAATACAGCTGACAAACTGTGACATGATATGGGAAAAGAAGATAATTACTGGAAATTTGTTTCTCCTGCAGGTTGTACTTTGGTACTGAAGAGCTATTCCACTACTGCAAATGATGTTTTGAGAGGCAAAATAAATAATTTATTTCCTTATACCGAGTTTTTTTTGTTTTCCTGAGAAATGCAACAAACCTTCAGCAGAGGGAATTGTTTAGTTAGCAGTGACTGGCCTGATCTGGTGTTTGTGGTACCAAATGCTTGAGTTGTGATCGAACTTGGTGACCTTCAGAGATCCTTCCTCAATGTCTCAATGATATTCTGCCATCCTACATTTTTTAAAGGAATTTAGAACATCCCTTCAATGGATGCCAATCTTTCACTATCCCAAGTCTGTCTCCCTCTCACATTTCATGTTATATGTTTTCACAGAATCATAGAATGGTTTTGGTTGGACAGGACCTTGAAAAAATATTTAGCCAAATCACCCTGCAATGAACAAGGACATCTTCAAAATGACAGAATGGATAAAGTTTGAAGGTATCAAAATGGCTTGTGTGGTCCACCCTTCCTTCTGAAGCAGGGTCATGCTAGAGTACACAACACCCCATTGCATCCAGAGGGTTCTTGAATATCTCCAGGAAAGTAGACTCTAGTGCTTGCTTCCCTGCACAGTAAAGAAGTTCTTGCTCATATTCAGGTGGAACCTTCTGTGCTCCAGTGTCTGCCCATTGCCTCTTGTCCTATTGCTTCGCACTACTGAGAAGAGCCTGGCTCCATCCCCTTGACACCCTTCCTTCAGATACTCATAGGCATAGATTTGGTCTCCTCTCAGTTGTCTCCTCAAGGCTGAACAGGCTCAGCTCTCTGTTGCTCCTCGTAAGAGAGATACTCCAAACCCCTCACCATCTTTGCAGCCCTTTGCTGGACCTGCTCCATGAGCTCCATGTCACTCCTTCTGAGGAGCCCAGCAATAAGAGCCACATTCTGTTGTTTCTTAAATGCCTCCAGGGATGGTAACTCCATTGTCCCCGGGCAGTTCCTTTCAATGCTTAACAACTCTTTCCATGAAGAAATTCCTTCTGGTGTCCAACATGGACCTCTCCTGGTGTAGCTTGAGGCTGTGTCCTCCTGTCCTGTTACCAGTTGCCTGGGAGAAGAGACTGACCCTCACCTGGCCATGACCTCCTTTCAGGCAGCTGTAGAGTGATATGCACTCTCCTGAGCCTCCTTTTCTCCAGGATAAACAATCCCACCTCCCTCAGCTGCTCCTCATTGGACTTTTACTCCAGACCCTTCCCCAGATCTGTTGCCCTTCTCTGGGTACACTCCAGCACTTCAGTGTCCACAGTTGCAGTGAGGGCCCAGAGCTGGACACAGCACTGGAGGTGTGGCCTCAGCAGTGCCCAGCACAGGGGGACAATCCCTGCCCTGGCCCTGCTGGCCACAACATTGCTGATCCAGGCCAGGATGCCATTGTCCTTCCTGGCCACCTGGGCACAGCCTGGCTCATGTTCAGCTGCTGTCACCAGCACCCCCAGGTCCTTTCCAGCCACTCTGCCCCAGCCTGTGCAGCTGCCTAGGGCTGTTGTGACCCAAGGGCAGGACCCAGCACTGGACCTTGTTGAACCTCACACCATTGGCCTCAGCCATGATCCAGCCTGTCCAGATCCCTCTGCAGAGCCTTCCTGCCCTCCAGCAGATCAGCACTCCCACACAGCTTGGTGTGGTTGGCAAACTTTCAGAGGGTAGACTTGGTCCTCTCATCCATATCATCAATCAAGACAGTAACAGGACTGGCCCCAACAGGACTGGCCCCAACGAGCCCTGAGGAACACCACTAGTGGCTACAATGGCACACTGCTGGCTCGTGCTGGCTCAGCTTGCTGTCCAGCAGGATCCCCAGGTCATTCTCTGCAGAGTAATCAGGTTGTTCAGAGACCAGTCCAGCCTGACCTTGAATGTTACCAGGCAGGAAGTGTCTATCACCTCTGAGAAACATCCTTCAAGATTTTACCACCCTCATCAGAAAAATATGTTTTCTTTTTTCTAGTCTGAATCTGCCCTCTTTTATTTTAACAACATTATCCCTTGTCCTATCAAAACTGCTAAAATGTTTGTCTTCCCTTATCTATCTTACAGGCCCCCTTAAATACTGGAGCAGTAAGGTCTCCCTGGAGCCTTCTCTTTTCCAGACTGAACAACCCAAAGTACCTTAGTCTTATAGGAGAGGAGTTTCATACCTCTAATTATATTTATGGTTGTTCTCTGGACCCACTCCAGTAGGTCCATGTGTTTCCCGTGCTGAAGAGTTCAGAGCTGGATGCAGCTCCCCAAGTGGGGTCTCAGCAGAGTTAAGATGAGGGGCACAATCCTCTCCCTTGCCCTGCTGGCCATATGGCTTTGCATGCAGCCCAGGATAGCCCTGGTTGTACAGGCTGCAAGTGTACATTGCTAGGTCATGTCCAGTTTTGCACCCACCAGTACTTCAAGTCCTTCTCATCAGGGCTTTTCTCAATCCCTTCAACTCCTACCCTACATTGTTACCAAGGGTAACAATGATCTGGTTACACTTGATCCAGGTGTAACACCTCACAGTTTTCCTTGTTTGTGCTCCTGACGTTCACAGGGGCCTATTTCTCTAACTTGTCTTGATCCCTGTGATGGTGTTCGTAGGGGTCTTAGGATGAGGGAAGGGAGGAGAATGTTGACTCCATGTTTCAGAAGGCTTGATTTATTATTTTATAATATATATTATATTAAAACTATACTAAAAGAATAGAATAAAGGATTTCATCAGAAGGCTAGCTAAGAATAGAACAGGAATGATAACAAAGGCTTATGACTGACTGAGACAGTCTGGACAGCTGGACTGTGATTGGTCATTAATTAGAAACAATCACATGAGACCAATCACAAATCCACCTGTTGCATTCCACAGCAGCAGATATAATCATTGTTTACATTTTGTTCCTGAGGCCTCTCAGCTTCTCAGGAGAAAAATCCTAAGGAAAGGATTTTTCAGAAAATATCATGGCTACACATCCTTCTGAATGGCATCCTGTCCCTCAGCTGGGTTGGCCACAATGCTCAGTTTGATGTTGTCTTCAAGCTTGCTGAGGTTGCACTTGATCTCACTGCATATTAAAAAGTCCTGGTCCCTGTGTGGATCCCTGAGGGACACCATTTCTCTCTGATCTCCACCTGGGCATTGAGCCATTGATGACTGCACTCTGGATGTTCCATCCAACCAATTTCTCATCTGCCAATGACACCCATGAAATCCAACTCCAATTTAGAGAGAAGAAAATCGTAGTGGGTTATGTTAAGGGATTTATAGAAGTCCAGATAAATGACATCTTGTCCATGGAGTCACTCTACCACAGAAGGCCACTGGGTTGGTCAGGCAGGATTTCCCCTTGGTGAGTCTGTGCTGGCAGTCTCAAACCACATCCCTGTCCTCCATGTGCCTTAGCACAACTCTAGGAGGATCTGTTCCATCACCTTCCCAGGCACAAGTGAGTGAGGCTGACACACTAGTAGTTTTCAGGGTCCTCATTTCTGCCTTTTTAAAATATGGGTACAATATTTCTCTTTTTACATTCACTGGGGACTTCATCTGATTGCCATCACTTTTTCTGCTGGTATCAAGACACTTGCTTACACACTGCACTAGGTATAGTTTTGCAACTTACTGCCAGTGCTAAAATTGCATTTATCCATGGCAATTTTACCCATGTCCTAATGACAGCTTCATCTTCCCTCTTGAATCGCCTCGTCTTTCACTTTGGTTTATCAACCTATTGACAGACATCAGTTGCCTTTCTTTCTCATCCTTCAGTACAGCAGATCAAGTGGTCCAGACTCATTTAGTCTTATCTGCATCCTTACAGCCTTTCACAGTACCTTTCATATCCCGAGTTAATCTGCACATTCATGACAATACTGTAGGTAGAATTCAAGAAGTGCTGCAGCTACTATCTGCTACAATGGCACTAATAATTCTGTCAAGAAATATTTTCTGTTGTATTCTAGGAAAGCATTTGCTTTGTTTAGTGGATGTGTTTCATTGATGATGTTAAAGAGTCTGGCATTAGCTAACATGCCTTTTTAATTTCAAAATTATTTTCTGAGAGGTTATAAAAGAAGTTCTAGGAATCTCTTGCATTTAAATTATTTTGCATCTTGTATGAATTAATTTAATCAGCCTGATTTATCCCTTGAGGTCATGTAGCAATTTCTGCATGATATTTCAATATTTCTTTATTAATAATGACTTCTAATACTATATCATCTACTTTTCTTTAGCAGATCTATGCCCTCAGATGAGTTTCATAATGACCTTATATTTTCTAGTGGTTTTCATTCATTTCCTACTGAGTGTTTCTTGCAAACACTTTGCTGGACACTTTTTCCACTTCACTTCCAACATGTATCTTTCTCCTTTCTATTTGCAAATATATTACCTTTACGTCCCTCTGCTGGTTGGCTACCAGGTATTCAAATGTGCCCTCCAGGCAATTTCCAATAAAGGAAATCGTGACAACAGAAAATTTGAGAAAGCAAGCAGCAGCATTTCTTTCCCATTCCTCTGCTCAAACAACAGTCAAGCAAGAAGTAACTAAAATCTCAGAGTCAGATTTCTGGTCACACACTTACGTATGCTAAGAATCCTTTTTTGGAAGCAAAAAGAAAGAATGGCAGAAAATAAAAAAATTATACTGGTGAGGTACTGTTCTATTTTCCTGCTTATCTGCTGTATCACTGTCCTCCAACATCCTCATTCTAAGCTACACAGTTCATGAGCTTTTGAGATGTGAACATCTTTTACTGCTAGTGCCTGTGTTTTATGTGTTTATTTAGCACGGTCTTGAGAACTCTTTTGTGAATATCCTTACCCCTCAATTCTTAAAACCAAAATTGATTAGAGCAGGTTGCAGTGCTTGCAGCAGCTGCAGAGTGCTTACAGCTGGAAACCTGACTTGGTTCTGGTACCCGGCCTGCAGGCCGTCCTCCCGAGCATGCCTAGAATATTGTACCAAGAGGTCCTCTGCTCTCTTAAGGCCCAACTATGGTTAAGCGATGGAGAGATGAACCTAATTTAAATGTTTGGATACTCTAAGGTCCATGTTAATTAAACCATAACAGAGAGTGAGTCGTTAATTTTATTTTATTCAGTGAGATCAAGGAGACAAGTAAAACAGTAATTAAAAAGAACACCCTCTGCACTCTTATCAAGTTGCTTTGGATGTTTGCTTGTTTGCCATAGAAACACTCAGGTTGCAAGGGAAGTCTGAACGCAAAGGTTGCATTCAGTTATATATATTGTATATAATTGAATGTGATGGCATCAAAATGTACAAATGGAAATTAACTGCTTGACAGAGGCTAGAAACAATGATTTTCCCCTGTTATTAGCAAACAGTATCACTGTCAAACAGTAGTGTAAATCAGAGTCCTTGGACATGTCATGTAGCAATTTATGTACTTATAGGAAATCTTTAATCCTGAAACCTTTGTAATGTTCTATCTGGGAAAATTCACATCATAAATTTAAAAGGCTCAGTCTATTTTCCTTAAGGATGGAATATATCCCCTTCTTTATTAGGATGGAAGCTTTTGCTGCAGGAATACTTGAGGAAACTAATGCTAACCTTCATGATTTTGTTTCTGTAGAAAGGGAGCATCACTGATTTCAGTGGGGCTGTCACTGAGCTGTAAAAAGGCAATGACATGAAAGTCAGTCCTTCTGTAAGTTTCAAACATCAGCTATCATGTTAAGAAATTCAAAGAAAGAAAATGGGTGCTATTAGACTTCTGCAGGCAGTGCCTCTATGAAACATGTCTAGAGCTATTTGAAATACTGTGGGGGTCACCTCTGCCTGCTGCCCTGGAACAAGAGGAGACTGCTGACTGCTGTCCAGGGCCAGATAGACAAGGCTGTCCAGGAACTCCTTGGCTCCTTACAAACCTAGACTAGTCTCCCTGCACCCTTGCTGAGCATCTGTCACCTTGGAAGTACTGCTCGCTGCTTCCCCAGCAGCAGGATGGCACAGAAACATGGATACCATTCAGCTGTATCAGCAACTTCTTTCTGCAGAGGAAAAAGGGTGTTTGCTTCCACAGCACTGGCCTGTGAAAGAAGTACACTGATTTTCCTAAAGACACACATCAGTTCTGTGCTACCTGTCATACCTGCAGTGTGTTACTCATTGATTGTTGTTACAATCCTGGATCTCCTATGACATAGCTGACTTTTCCTTTTTTTTTTTCCCCTTAGTTTGTTATACAGACTGAAAGCTGAAGACCTCTACCATGTTTAGCCATATTTGTTATCTGTGGAACTATGAGGCCATTCAGACCAGACAGCTTTGAAGTTATGCAAATTGTGCAGGATTCAACTCTTAAAAATTTGTATAAATAGGGATCTGGTGTGAAGAAGATCAACCAGACAGAGGACTTGGATGTGGTGGACTATATATATAGTGGAGGATGTATATGGAGGACTATAGGGAATCATAAAAGGATATAACATAAGGGGCAGTTCTCACTGCTTTTCTTGAGGAGTCCTTCTTTGATCAATACAAAAGAAGGTCTGAATACTCCTGACCAAGTAGCTGTTAAATAAGTTTTTCCTTAAGAGCTAAAGTCTGATGCTTATTGGTAAATGTTCAGGAGCCTGGACCCCATGGAGATGTCTAACTAGTGGGCTGCAACTATGCCACAGCCACACTTGCTGGAGAATTCTCGAGTATATTCTGCCATTTCATTACCTCAGGACACAAAAGAGGGATGTAATTGTTGTGATTTTCTTTAAAGAGCAGGGTTATCTGAAGATGAGAGTAATTACAAGTTTTCCCTCCAGCTACTCATGTGAAGGCAATTTGGATAAAGCTTTGAAAAATGAGAAAACAGTATAGCACAGAAGGAACAGGGAGAGGTTATGCACATAATCACTAAACAGTTCAAATTAAAATTTCAAAGAGGTTAATGCAGCCAGTCAAAGTCAATCTTCTACCCTCCATATTTTCTTCTACTGCTGATGATTAGGCTGAGATCAGAACTTGGGTGAGAAGAAACTTATTATACTAACTTTGTAACTAAAGATGGCTTAATGGATAAAACTGCTTTGAGGAACCAATGTGTATTTGGATGGATAATTCATATACTATAAAACTATTCATCTAACAGAATTTACAACTGAAAAGATTTGGGACCTCATTCTGCTTGTATTAAATCAATTATAAAGCTGTTCTGAACTTCAGTGGGAACAGAATCAGAGCATAAGTCATGAATATTGCAGTTTAAATGAAAGATTTTTAAAACTAGTAATGAGGCAGGGCAAGTGGCAACTGCCTGCAACTGGAAACCCATAGCATGTGGCCAAGGCCATTACATGAGTTGCTCTGCATCACTGCCATCCAAAGGTGACAGTCTTTGTGCTGTGAAACAGGCTTGCACTATGCCCTGTGACCAGGCTCTCTGATGGGTGAGATTTCTTCTCTGAAGTATTAAAGAATCAGTTTATGCCTTCTCCTCTCAGGGGTCACTCAGTTTTTAGGAGAAAGGTGGCAGTGGTGAAAAGAGTGTCCTGCTGACTTTAGATGCAGAAGTATATAGTTTGTAAATGATTTTTTAAAATTATATGTCTCAGACACAACATTGCAGTGTCTTCAGGGCAGAAATTGGCAACCTAAATCCAATTACAAGAGCTGACAAACATTGCTGCAGAAATGCCCCAGCACTTCTGACAGGGATGCAAAGAGGTGCGCAAGAATGTGGGCTTGTTAGAAATGGGAAGCTTGGGCTATGGATCTCTATGCTTGCTACAAAATGCCTGCAGACTTGTCTATTTGCATGAGGTAAAAACAAACCTACAAACTGGCTGTTACTTGATTCACTTGTTTTAGCTCTGAGCCATTCCTTAGGGAAAGGAGGGAAGAAAAGGACTATTATAAACCTGGAATAAAAACTCCTGTGTTTAGCAACACGTTCTCTCTTTTTCTTTAATTGTTTTATTTAAAGCCCTCCCTGGACCAAACATGTTTCTAAAAATGTCAAATTTCCTATTAAGATAAGATTTCTCTGATGTTCAGGGCACTGTCTGAGCAGGACAATGGAAAAAGTGCCAGCAGAAATAAATGTACAGTCTTAACTTTTGGACAGCCGAAGGTAAAACAGTCCCAACAGATTTTGTTTAAAAATATTTTCAAAAAATAATGAGAAATAGGAAAAGTGTACCAAAAGACACAGAATGCCAATTAATTTAATAGTTTTTTGCAAGCTTAGTTTATAGTAACTAGCACTTGCATGCTAAAAACTGCTCAGAGACATTGGTTACTTTAATGTTAATGTACAGGATAAATTGTCTCTAAACCCTCTGTGTTTTAGACAAGTGAATGCTCCAAGAGTTTACATCTCTCACCCAGGTGCACAGAGAAGGAAAAGCAATGTGGTTTTGCTTATAAACAATCTGGAACTAGAGAAGCAATTAAAAGAATAAATAGGAGCTGTTGAAAATGTAATCTAAAAGTTAAACAGCCCGTCTCTGACAAGGGTTTTTAAAAACATTTTCACTAGACTAGTGCTAAAGGGAAAAGTCAATTACAGCAACAGTTTAGAAGAGCAGACTGCCAAAGAATAAGTTTCTAGAAAAGAAGTGACTGGAATTTTTACATTTTTCAGGCAGGTCCCATGGACATACCATAATAGCTAAAAGCAAATGAAGCATCTCTCAGCTGCAGTATTGGGTGTTATTTGAAAGCTCCCTCTCTCTGAAATCCAGGAAAAAATCTCAAGTGGAACAAATTCCTTACAGCACACTTCTTCCAGAAAAATTCCTACAAGACAAGCCCTGAAGTTCAATGCAATATCTTACAAAAACAAGACAACTTTTTGGTCCTTTTTGGAGAGTTTTCTGAGAGAAAGAAAAAGCTCTGGGAAAGAAAGCTCAATGACACAGTGTGCAAAACACCCATATTATTTTTTTTTCTGTGAGAATCTCTAAAGATGCAACCATTTCAGACCTTTAATCTGTGTTTTGTTTTGGCACTGGGACTCCTCATGCCAGGAGGACAAGATTTGATGGAACAGTACTGGGCCGAAGTCCTCTGTCCTCCATGGCGTGGACCCAAGGGAAGATTTCAGGACAAAATATAGGGTGGTACTGTGGATCATGTTTCCTCACATGCAGCTTTTTTCCCTTCTTAAATGCCTCGTTCTACTGTTAATGTTGTAAAATTAAAACAAAATTTGAATCTAAATTCTTACTAAAATGAAAATAGGGTAGGCAATACCATTCATGAGTATAGATGAATAATGTCAATATACATTTTTGAAGAGGCCTCCTCAATTCATCTTAATATCTGACTGCCTTCTAGTGAGATACTAAGAGAACAGTGACAAATACCCACTTTAAAAACACTTTTTGTGTTAAGTAGCTATACCATTTTTTCCAGTGTGTATAAATCTCTTTAATATCCTGTATAAATTAAGTCTCTTTGTGAGGTTGCAGGTCAAGAAGAATTAATCTCCTCATCAGAAGCCTCAATCAAGCTCTACAATAGAAATGTTTATAGGTATAAATTCTAGCATGTTTTCTTTAGCAGCCAGAGAAATTTAAATCTATATGCTACATATTGTATGCCTCTTAAACGGTTTAATCTTTTTGTTAGTTGTATGGGATTTACTTAGTCAGTCCCTGCAATTCTTGTTATTATCCTGGTAGGATAGCAGATTATTAAGATTTCTTCTTCCTGGCATTTGAAATGTTTTCTTTATTGCAGAAGCAGCTTTAATATTTATTATTTCACTTAGAAGGGAAAAAGACCAGCAGTAATTTTATAAATAACTTCCAAAATATCAACTGTAGCTACATTGGCAAGCATTACAATGTGGATTTCTGTTACCTTTGCCTAATTTTATTATCCATTTTAACAAAAAATATCATCCAAATATAAGGTAATCAGTGGAGATCAGCTAAGTAGAGCAGGGCATAAAGGCATCAATCACAGTGCATATGGACCAGGAAAGAAAGCTGTGAGCTATGAAGACAACAAATACTTTATGACCATTGTACTACAAAGAAAGATGGGAAACCTGATTACAGTCTTGCTTCTTCCAGTAGCATAGTAATATCCGTGAGTCTGAAAAAGGCATTAAACTAATGTAAGACCAAAATCATATCCAGTTCAATATAAACTGGAAACAAAACCAAAAACAAGTCAGAGGAAGTAATAGAAACTGACTATCACATCAAGCAGATTTTTAAATTTTTGTTCATTACCCACTTGTTTTTTTTGTTTTTTTGTTTTCTGTAAAAAAAACCATCAACCCAAATACTTTAATTAAAAAATAATAGAGACACTGGAATTCTACAGACAACTTTCAATGAAACCAGACATCATTTTGAGCTTATGTATATGGAAATTATTATGTTCCCCACAAAATAAATATTTAACCTCAAGTATTTTCTTTTGCAGGATGTTATCTTGGAGACTAGAAGAAGAGAAACAAATCTATCCAAAATTATATGAATGGGCTACAAAGCACTGCTGTTAAATTAATGGTAAAACCTCAGCCATCGCCATGTCCCATATCACACTTCTGTTGAGAAATGAGATGCCAGATGAGATCTTGGAGGTGTTTTCCTACAAGCCAAATTTGCTATGTGGTCACTATGGGCATGAAGTTCCATTTTTTTGTCTGAGCAAAACCACTCTGAAATGATACCATACAGCCTCAAATTCTCAGAAGTGTGCTCCATAAGCTCAGGAGAGGGAAAGGTGGGTGAAAACATTTTGGAATGGAGGGAAAAATGGACAGGAGGAGGAGACATTTTATTACCTCATTGTAAATTAGCTCTTAAAGATTTCAGGACATAATTTTCAGGTTTGAAGGACAATTAAAAATATTTCTACTTATATTCAATAAGGTAAATTGGTGGTCCTTTATATAAGGACTTTTTTTTTTTTATGAGTTCCTAATCACTCTGATGTTTGGCTCATTATTGCATGACCATTTGCATTGTAACAGTCATACAAAGACTTTTGAAATCAACAGTCATACAAAGACTTTTGAAATAATTTTTATTTCTGGATAACCAATCTAGGACCAAAACAGTAAATTTACATGCAGTGTACAATGCAAGGGAATGTACAGAAATTTATGCAAGGATAATGACAGTCAACAGTCATCTGCTTTCCACCCATGAATACTGCTTGGATGTAATAGGGAAAAGAGTATCCTCCTTAGGAATGAACAACAATTATTATTTCCAGGAGGAAGATTCAGTGCAGTGAAATCACCCCTTTCATTTCCAGACTCATGTAATCTGTACAGAAGTCCTTGCTCCACCCCTCTCCTTAATTCCCTGTTAAAATATTGTATGGCAGGATGTGATATTTATATGTTTCTACAGACTAGTTAAAATTTAGTTATTGAACTCAAATGGCAAGGTCTGATTGTATTTTCAAGAGTTTAGGCAGAGCAAGCTGGCAGGATGCTGCTCTGTGGTGCCTGACAGTGCTCTCTGTGGGCCAACAGCCAAGTGAGATAACAAACACTGCATAACACTCTTGAAAGAGTGAGCCTATAAACATGTCCCTGAAAGGGCCAGACAAGCACCTTTTGAATAACAATTGCAAATGAGAAAATTTTTCAGAGAAGAGAGGACCCTTTTTGTCACGGAAAGCTTCCTTTTGACTCCTAATAAGAAAAAGAAAATATCTTTCTGAGAATTATTTTTTTAAGAAAGCTTCTTTTCCTGTAACAAAAAGCTTTGTTAAAAGCTACAATGTCTCTCTCTTATTCTTTTATTGCATCTTAGATTTTTGTTTTTAGGTCATGGTGACTCATTTGCTCCAGAAATCAATTCATTATGGAAAAACAAACCTATTATTTGATGGGGCCTCATACAGTATTAAAGTAAAAACAAAAGATTTTTGTGTAAAAAGAAGTTTACTGAAATGAACTGGATCTTGGATAACAGAACAAGAAAATCACCTACAAAAGATAAAGAAAATTAATCTGAGATAGCCAACCTTTACCTGCTGGCTATCTCAGATTAGCTGTGCCATTTGCTGTGGCAATCAAAGATGTTTTCCTCAGTTATCTACTGTGTCCCTCTGTTTGAAGTAGAAGCAAATATGCACTTGTATCTTATCTCCTCCCCAAATCACAGTCTGATGTTTCAGCTCTGACCCATTTTTATCATCAGTTTAAGCTAAGAAAGCAGGCTAGGATACATATATACATTTCTTGAACTATCCCTGCTGTGTGGGAAGTAACCTCTGGTAAAGGTGCTGCCCAAAAAATGGGAGGCGGTAAATATCTCAAACCTTGAGAGAAAACACAGCTAAGGCTTGTCTTTCAGTGTTCCACAGGCAGCAAGACTGCTGAAGAAAGAAGATGAAGAAAGGGATTGAGAAAGACTGCTTCATCCTGCTCTCTCTTCCTCCTGGTACTGACGTTGAGCCCTGGATCGTGGTAGGTAATACTAGCATTTATTTTGCCACTTAAGTTCACTTCCAGACAGACTACTGGGGTTTTTTGCTTTACAAAACCACAGTTCTCCTTGAAAATGAATAGGATGCCATCACCATTCATGAACTATAGAAATTCAAGTAATTGCTAGGGCTAAGCCATCTTTTCTGTCTAATTTGCTGACCAGCCCAGGACAGTTTATCTTACAGAGCACATTGCATTTTTACTGTTTGAGAAATTCATACACCACTGTAAATAAGCCAATGCTAAGCAACTTTGGAAGCCAAATTCTTTAAATATTTGCCTATATCACGCCTTGGTGAAAACAGAGTGTTCTGAAAAAATTATCAAGGAGCGAAATGTAAGATGTTTTGTTAGAAATGAGTAAAAATTCGGGAACTAGATGGTGGGTGCTGCTGCCTATTATCAGTTCCCAACAAATTTGTCCCAACAAATCTGTCCTGTAGAAAAGAAGGACAGGTTAACACTCAGGCAATGCAGTCAGATCCACACACAACCCTCACCACATCTGCCTCAATGAGAGAGGCAGAAGAATCCTTTGGCAGGATTTTATTTCAGCGAAGTGTATCACATGTGGTGGCTGAAGGGAACTTGGGCAAAAAGAGAACAACCACGTTCTGCAGACAGCTTAAGAAGGGGAAGGGGTGGAGAGTGGACCTAAGGGCAGGGCAAAGGGGATTGGTCTCCTGAGGAGGAGGGCAGCCACCAGGGGTACCAAACCAGTGAGGAAACAGGGAAAGGAAAAAACCAGGAGAAGTTGTGAAATATAGAGATCAGTGAGACAAGAGAGTGAGATTCCATGTGGGAGTCTTGTCTTTTCCCACAGGAGGAATGAACTCAATGGTAGGTCTTTCCAGGGCAGTGTGCTTGGGAATTGGCTAAGGGGAGAGAGCTCATGGGATGCTACTACACGCCTGTTTTTTCTTACTAAGAAGACTTCCTCAATGGACTTCTGCATACACTTAACTAGACAGGGAAACATGACTAAGATGATAAAAACATTGTCCAGGTGTCTCAAAGCCTTATGCAACGTGGCTTCAACACTCCCAGGGCTAGGGCATCCACAGCCCCCCTGGCTAACCTGTTCCACTGTCTCACCAGTCACACAGTAAAGAATTTCTTCATAATACCTCACCTAATTTACCCTCTTGCAGTTTGTGCCCATTACTCCTTGTCCTATCACAACAATTTCTGATGAAGAGCCCCTCTCTGGGTTCCCTGAGGTCCCTTCAGATACTTGAAGGTTGTTATGAGGTTTCCACACAACCTTCTCTTTTCCAGGCTGGACAGCCCCAACTTTGTCAGTCTGTCTTCACAGGGGAGGTGTGTCAGTCCTCTTATCAGCTTCATGGCCTCCTCTGGACTTGCTACAGCAGTTCCTTGTCCTTCTTAGCCTTGAAAGGCTAAGGAGTATTAGAGAAAGTGAAAGGGAAAGTGAAATAGATTGGTGGAGTTCCACCCTTCCATCCTGGAAGGACAGCGGGTGGATGAAGGGGATTGGAAATGGGTCCCTGCTTAAGAGCGTAATAAAAGTTCCTCCCAACCCCCACCATCTGTCCAGGTGCCACTTCAGAATAGGCCCTGGATCTAGAGAGTCAGCCAGAGGACATGGAAGAAAGTCTCAGTGAGGCTCTCAGCTTGTCTCCCAGTTACACTTCATCTGTCAGAGGGATCACCACCTCGAACATCAAAAAGGAAAAAAGGGTAATGGTGATTCCCTTCTGAGGGGAACAGAGGGCTCCATATGTTGACTGCACCCACCCCACAGAGCGGTCTGCTGCCTCCCTGGGGCCCAGGCATGAGATATTACTGAGAGACTTTCTGGGCTAATTCAGCCCTCTGATCATTACCCACTGCTGATACTCCGGGCTGGTAGTGATGAAACTGAAAAGAGGAGCATCAGGGTAATTAAAAGGGACTTTAGGGAATGGGGTTGACAGGGCAGGAGCACAGGTAGTGTTTTGCTCAGTGCCTTTGGTGGCAGAGAAAAGTGATGAAAGGAGTAGGAGAGCCCACACTGTCAACAAGTGGCTCAAGGGTTGGTGTCAACAGCAGAATTTTGGGTTCTTTGATCATGGGGCAACTTTTACAGCACCTGGCCGGCTGGAACCAGATGGGCTTCATCTCCCTGTTAAGGGCAGAAGGTTTTTAGCTTGTGAACTGGCAGAACTCATTGAGAGGCTTTGAACTAGGTTTGGAGGAGGAAGGGGATGCAGCTGGGCTCTCTGAAAGCAGGCCCAAAGGTGGTAAGCCTGAGTTAGGGGTGAAATCAGCAGTCCAGCTGAGGTGCATATATACCAATGTGCACAGCCTGGGCAACAAACAAGAAGAGCTGGAGGCCATAGTTCAAGAGCAGAGCTATGCTGTAGTCACCATCATGGAAATGTGGTGGGATGGCTCACACAGCTCTCCACCGGATGGCTACAACCTCTTCAGGAGAGATAGGAAAGGGAGAAGAGGTGGAGGAGTAGCCCTTTATACTAGGGAGGCTTTGGATGCCATAGGTATTGAAACTAATGACGACGAAGTTGAATGCCTATGGGCAAGAATTAGGGGGAAAGCCAACAAGGCTGACATCCTACTGGGAGTCTGTTATTGTCCACCCAGCCAGGAAGAAGTGGTGGACAATTCATTCTATAAGCAGATGGAGAATCACCAGCCCTTGTTCTTGGGGCTCTCACCACCCTCAGCTCCCTCAGTCGTTCCTCACAGGGTTTGTGTTCCAAGCCCCTCACCAGCCTCGTTGCCTCCTCTGGACCTGCTCAGGTGTCTCAAGGTGCTTCCCAAACTGAGAACTGGACACAGCACTCAGGGTGCTGCCTCACCAGTGCCGAGTACAGGGAAGGGTGACCTCCCTGCTCCTGCTGGCCACACTGTTCCTGACACAGGCCAGGATGCCACTGGCCTGTATGGCCACCAGGGCACACTGCTGGCTCATGTTCAGCCGGCTGTTGAGCAGTACCCCCAGGTCCCTTTCTGCCTGGGCACTGTCCAGCCACACCATCCCCAGCCTGTAACGTTACTGGGGGTTATTGTGGCCAAAATGCAGGACTGGGCATTTGGACTTGTTAAAACTTCATCCTGTTGGACTCTGCCCATCCATTCAATCATTCCAGGTCTCTCTGCAGAGCCCTCCAACCTTCCAATAGATCAACACATGATCCCAGCTCAATGTCATCTGCAAATTCACTAATGAAAGCCTCAATCCCCTCATCCATGTCATCAATAAAGATATTGAAGAGAACTGGCCCCAGCCCAGACCCCTGAGGGACACCCCAGTGAGCAGCCCCCAGCTGGATGCAGCACCATTCACCACCACCCTCTGGGCCCGGCCATCCAGCCAGTTCCTAACCCAGCACAGAGTGCTCCTGTCCAAGCCGTGGGCTGCAGCTTTTCCAGGAGTGTGCTGTGGGAGACAGTGCCAAGGCCTTGCTGAAGTCCAGGTACGCAACATCCACAGCCTTTCCTGCATCCACCAGGCAGTCACCTGGTCATAAAAGGAGTTCAGGTTGGTCAAACACAACCTACCCTTCCTAAACCCATGCTGGCTGGGTCTGACACTCTGGCCATCCTGTGAGTGCTGTGTGCTGACACTCAGTATAAACTGCTCCATAACCTTACCTGGTACAATCTGGCTAACTGGCCTATAATTAACAGGATCCTCCTTCCCATCCTTTTTATGAATGGGCATCACACCGGCCAGCTTCCAGTCCTCTGGAACCTCACCAGTGAGCCAGGACTGCTGGTAAATGATGGAGAGCAGCTTTGCAAGTTCATCTGCCAGCCCCCTCATCTCCTGAAATGGATTCCATCTGGGCCCATGGATTTATGAACATTCAAGGGGCTCAGCAGTTCTCTGACTGCCTCTCCTGGATAACAGAGGGACCATTCTGCTCCCTGACACCATCTACCAGCTCAGGAGGACAGCTGTCCTGAGGACAAGCCATCTTCCCACTTAATACTGAGGCAAAGAAGGTGTTAAGCACTTCCACTTTCTCCTCAACTGCAGTTACTGAGTTCCACATCCAGTAGAGAGCAAAGGTTGGTCTTACCCTTCTTTTTGACGTTAATATATTTGTAAAAACATATTTTATTATCCTTTACAAAAGTTGCCAAATTAAGTTCAAAATGAGCTTTGGCCTCCCCAGTTTTTTTCCTACATGCCCTAGCAGCCCCCTTAAATATTTTCTGAGAGACCTGACCCTCCTTCCAAAGATGATGCATCCTCTTTTTATTCTTAACTTCCTTCAAAACCTCTTTGCCCATCCAGGTTGGACATTTACCTCATTGTCTCATCTTTCAGCACATGGGGACAGTCTGTTCTTGTGCCCTCAGGATCTCTGTTTTGAAGCACACCCACCTTTCCTGGACTCCTTTGCTTTTAAGAGCTACTTCCCAAGGAACTCTCTCAATAAGTCACCTAAATAGGCCAAAGTCTGCCCTCTGGAAGTCCAATGTAAGAGTCTTATTGATGATCCTTCTGATTTAGCCTGGAGAAAATGAGACTCAGGGGTGACCTTATCAGTCTCTACAAGTTCCTGAAACATGGTTGCAGTCAGGTGGGCGTTGGTCTCTTTCACCAGGCAGCAAATGACCGAATCAGAGGACACAGTCTCAAGCTGCACCAAGGGAAATACAGGTTGGATGTTAGGAAAAAGTTTTTTGTGGAAAGAGTCATAAAGCTCTGGAATGGTCTGCCTGGGGAGGTGGTGCAGTCACCATCCCTGGATGTGTTGAAGAAAAGACTGGATGTGGCCCTCAGTGCCATGGTTTAGCTGAGGCGTCAGGGCATGGGTTGGACTTGATCTTGAAGGTCTCTTCCAACCTTCCAGTCATTCTGTGACTTCTGTGATTCTACTGTTGGGGGCACCAGAGCTGAATGCAGCACTCCAGCTGGGGTCTCATCAGAGCAGAGGGGCAGAATCTCCTCCCTTGCCTGCTGGCCATGCTCCTTTTGATGCAGTCCAGGATTTCCTTGGCTTTCTGAACTGGTTAGTGTTGAGTTTCTCACCTACCATCACCCCAAATCTTTCACTGCAGGCCTGCTCTCAATCACTTCTCTGCCCAAGCTGTTGGTGTGTCTGGGATTGCCATGACCCAGCTGTAGGACCTTGCACTTTGCTTTGTTGACCCCCATGAGGTTTGCACTGGCCCAGCTCTCAAGCCTGTCCAGGTCCCTCTGGATGCCATCCCTTCCTCCAGCTGTGTCGACAGCCCCACACAGGCTGGTGCTGTCAGTGACCTCGCTGAGGGTGCCCTTGATCCCCCTGTCCATGTCCCTGACAAAGATGTTGAGCAGTATCGGCCCCAGCACTGACCCCTGAGGGACACCACTCCTCACTGGTCTCCACATGGACCATGAACCCTTGACCACAACTCCTTGTGACTGGACATCCTGTAGCCAGTTCTTTATCCACCCAGTGGTCCATCCCTCAAATCCATGTCTGTCCAATTTAGAGACAAGGATGTTGTGTGGGACAGTGCTCACCACTTTGTGCAAGTCCAGGAGCGGATGTCAGTAGCTCTCCCCCCATCCACTGATGCTGTCATCCCAGACAGAAGGTCACCAGATCTGTCAGGCACAATTTGCCATTAGTGAAGCCATGTTGGCTGTTATTAATCACCCCTTTGTTTCCATGTGCCTTAGCAGAGTTTCTAGAATATTTTACATGATCTTGCCTGGCACATCAGTGAGATTGAGTAGTCTCCCAAATCTTAGGACATTACTAAAACCTAGCAAGGCAACATCAAGATACTGCAGCTTTTAACAGTAAATTAATTTAAAATATTTTAGGAACACCACTTGTTGCCTTAGGGCATTCAGACCAATTGATTAGATTGTGGCCCTAACTTTTTTAGGGTAAGGATTTCCCCATGGGAATTTCCCCATGTCTTGTTACCAAAAGTGTGTAAGATATTTTAAACTGCAAAGGAAGCAACACAGAGACAGAAAACAGATATATCAATAACGGTGACAAACCTTTGGTGCTGCTGGTAGCACCATTGCTACAACAAAGGGAGGGTAAAAAAATGTGAGTCTTAATTCTAATGATAATATTGTCACTGTAAAAACCATTTGGGCAAACACCCTGGTCTTATAACATGACCCTCAAGTAAAAATACAGCCTTTTCTATGGAACTCCTCTGCATTATGTACAAAAGTCGTTTCCAAATATATTGAAATAATTTCATTTAGAAGAAAACTTCATTTAGCATCTCACCCTATAAAATCTTTATCTAGATGTCCCTGCCTCTCTGGTTTTTTGTTTGTTTGTTTGTTTGGTTTGTTCTTGGAGTTTTTGTGTGTTTGTTTTTTTTATAATAGGGAGAATAACACGAGCTTCTTACTTGCAAATCAATTGCCTTCTGTCTTCAGCCCATTAACTCTTTTCTGTACTAAAAATCAGATTTGTGAACAAATGGTTGCAAATTATTCTCCATTGTTGCTTTCAAAAGAATCAGAAAATAAATAACAGTACTATATATGTATAATTTGTGCTGAAAATAGTTAATAGCTTTACAGTTCCATTATTTCCAATGTCCCTGGAACAACTAGAACATCTTTTACTTATATTTTTTTATTAGAAGATTTATTTTAATTATTCATCTAGTAAACAGAGCTGCTTTAATTCTATTATCATGTGGTATTCAGGCTTATCTCTCACGTTTTAAGCAGCTGTTTTGAAGATATTGTAACACCCAGCTGCACCAAATTTGTGTAGTATGATAAAAAAGTTGAGGTTCTTGAAGTCCTCCATTTTGTCTATCCTTGTGTCAGTCATTGGTCCAGATCTTTGGCTGCAGAATTTTCTTCAGCTATTATGTCTTTCTTACAACCAGTTCAAGTTCTAGAGTAACAAAATCTCCCTAGTTTGTACCCTCTCTCAGCTTCAACTACAAAGACAATTTCTAGTTGTGCTAGAATCTATGCCTTTTAGAAAAACAATTATGTAACACTATGGAATATTTATTGTTCTGTTATAATATACTATACCTTGAAGTTAATTTTGCCTAATTTACAGTCAGCGTGCCCCTCCATGCAGTACCCTTGTCTTTGTACTGTTTTTTATCTACTCACTGTGGGTTTCCTGGTCAGTCAGTCAGATTTTTATTTTTTTTCCCCCAGAACTACTTATCAGACTGTGGCCTTACAGCAAGGATTTCCAAAGTGATTGACTGCTTTCTACTGGCAGGATGTGACCCAGTTCATGAAGAAGTACTGTTCCTACTGCTAGAAGAACCTACATTATTTCAATTCATGACAGCAAGTACTGAGTAAGCCTGGTCATCTATAATTCTGGATTCCATGAACCCTCCCACAAATTAGAGGTTTCCAGTTTTCTCCTGCATCATAGCAGGTGTTCAGCCAGCTCACAGAAGTGCTCTTCATGTACCAAGAAGGAGAAGGGATCTAGCTGGAGAATACCAGGCAGATAAACCAGAAGGCAGAAGTCAGCTTCCACTGAGTGCTCTTCTAAGCAAGGACAGCATGAAGCTCTCCCAGCAGTGGCCCTTAGGCATGGTAAGCCTACTCTGCTGGCAGAGAGCCTCCTCAAAATTGACTTCTTGACACAGAAGAGGTCAATCACTAACTGATCCTAGCCACTAACACAAACGAGCAAGGAAAACATACAACAAGCAGCTATTCTTCAGGGATATTTTCAAGGGTTAGATTCTCCCACTCACCCACGACAGGTGAGCTGTCAGAAATCCTCCATTCTCCCAAGCCATCAGCTGCATCTCATCATTACATCTTTTACCTGTGAGAAGGTATTTCTATACCTTCTATAGGGGGCTCAGAGGAAGAGAGGGCCTCTCCACATCACTAGCTTGCATTTTTTTTATGATGGATACAGATAAAGTGCTTCTGTCATGCTCCACAGTTCTCACCAGAGTGAGAGGCAGAGTGACACTGCTTTCTACCATCTTTTTCCATGGCAAGTTATTAACACATTTTACTCCTATTAATCTCTAATGCCATTGTACTTAACAAGATTTTAGGAAGCTTGAGCAATGAGTTTGTTTTCTGTCAATTATTAGGTCAATTTCAGGGAAATATTAGATATCCCTCACACAATATAAAATTGGATCTTATTTATAAACAAAGAAAAGGACAAAAGGTGAAAGGGTAGGGAAGTACTCTCTTAAGCAAGTCAGCTTTGTTAACAAAGGTTCATTTCTGAAAATAATAGTAATTTTTATGTTACAGATGCAGATATGGTTCTCCCTTACAGAGAAGGAAAGGGTCATCTGTAATGAAACTGCTGAACCTTTACAGGGTCTTACATGTAAAATATAGTTTGTCTGGTTTGTTTTCTCTGTCTGTAAATCAATATACTTGCATTGGGTAATATATTGGTTCTTGGTATATTGTCTCAAACAATGCTCTCATTAAAGAGTATTTCCATTGAGTTGTGTCTGAGTGTATATTAATTTGCTTATCTCTTTATATTATCTTATAGCTGGCTCCTTTGTAGCTAGTATTACAAATATTAAATGGAAGATTATTCAAGTATTTACTTTCATCCCCTCTTTCCCCATTACTGTGTTCTTATTTAAAATGTAATAAAACAATGGCATAACTATTGAGGAATTATTTTTACAGAGATTTTTTTTCTGTTTACTTGATATTTTTAAATGGCTTGCCCACCTGCCTTCAGTTTATACATAGTCATTTTGGCTGATTACTTAATATACTGTACTACATTTAGAAAAACTCTTTGGTAACCATAGTAACTAGTTTTGATTAGGTACAGCTGAGCACACAGGTTCATTTTAATATAGGTGGAAAAAAATAGAAAAATTATCTTGAAAGCTCCTGAAATCATTTGGGTTATTATCGGCTTTCATTTCAGGTTCAACAGAGAAAGAATTGCTCACAGGCTCTCTTTCTTGCTTCTATGATGGTTTGTTTGTTTTTTCTTTTCTTCTTTTTTAAACTTATTAGGTGTGGGCTGTAAAGGATTTATATAAAAGTTTTTGGAGGTTTTCCAAGGGCAGTTTGTCTTCCTGAAGATAAAAATCTATTTTTGATAAGATTTACCTAACCAGGAGTACTGCAACATTCTTGTCTTCTCTATTATACCAGAGGGAACGAGGCCCTCTATAATCCAATTTCCCTTACACCCTGTGATGGCTTGGCCCAAAATCTTTACAAGCCAGTTGGGATTGGGCTGTAATAATTCAAAGAAGAGCAAAGATGGCCAGAGGAAGAAGTACAAGCCTCACTTACCTCTCCCTTTAGCTTTATGGAGATTTTGAATAATATTTCCTGATGCCCAGGTTCACAAAGTGTTTTCTAGGACAGGCAATCCAGAAAGAAGTCCTGATGTCTTTTTGTTGATCCTGTGGTACCTCAGTAATCCTGGTGATCAGAGAGGGAATAGAAAGTACCTGCTTCTTTCTGAAACTATTGATTCAGCATGCAACCATGAACTGACATAATGTCATCCTGATCCAAAGCACATTAAAAAACTTTGTGAAAGAGAGACAACTGAATCTCAGAGGTCTGAGTTGTCAGAGAATAAGAGCTGTCTCCTGGTAAAATCCTCAGAAGTTCTGTGTGTACGTCCAGCACTCCGGCACTCACTCAGGACAAAGCTCAGGTCTTTTCAGTACAGCTCACAATCACATTTCTTTTTTTTTTCTTGTGAATCCAAAGTCACAGTGCAAGCTAATACACATCCAGCTAGCCAGAGCCTGAAACTGTGATGGTAACTACAACAAAGTAATCTGAAATACTCCTGGCTGGTAGTGAGCCCAGTGATGAGACTGGATAATCTCCTTCATCAGAGAAATCAGGCTTGCATTTCCTTGGGTTTCTCCTCATTAATTATATCATACAATTATGGAGAATGTGTTGGTATCATTACCTTAATTAGTTGGAAAACATTTTTGAAATTTGTCAATATTTCTCACTCACCAATTGACAAAGCATGTGAAATGATGTGATTATCTCTGTAGATAGTTGTATAATACATTTTACAAATGTTCTGGGTTTTTTTTTCCATTTTTTTGGTCTATCAGAGCATTATTTATTCAATCAGTCTTTTTCAGTGTTCAAATGAATCTAGTTATTATTCCAAGAGTTAATAACAGTATCTGTTTCTTCCTGTCTGCTGCGAAGGACAGTGCTCTATATTAACCTCTGTGATGTCTAGTGTTGAGCTTTTTGTATCAAAAGAGCTTTTATTATTTAGAAAAATGCACTTCCCTGTAGAGAAGGCAGCCCAAGGCAATTTCGCCTCATGTTGTGATTAGCAGTGACCAGTTATGGCCTCTAATCTCTCAGTTGTGGCCTCTAATCAGTAATCCCTAATTTTTACTCTCCTGCAGCCCGGGCTGTCTGTAAAGCCCCAGCTGCCTGAGAGAAATCTTCCCTCTGTCTCTTGCCTTTGTCATACTTCCAATAGTTGCTGTCTTGGAAGGGTTGGGAATAAAGCAACAGCCCTTCACTCAGTTGTGACTACTTTTCTTCTGCTGAGTGAAAAGTGATTGATTTGCTTCATCACCCACTCAAAGGCAGCCACAACTTTTCTATTCATGTTTTACAAAAGTAAAAGCAGAGTGAAAAATGTTATGAGAGGCACATCTGAGGGTAGATGTTAATCTGTATAGCTCATTGCTGGAATTGGCTGCTGCTTTAATGAGGTGTGGGGTCCTCAATGGACTGCAAAGACACAGCTAACACACCATGGTGTTAATCATGGGCTGCAGGGGAGTCTCAGCTCCAGTGCCTGGAGGACCTCTGGCCCTCCTGCACTGATCGTGGTGTGTAAAGAGTGGTTGCTCTAGTATTTTTCATCACTTTCTTCTTTGTCTGAAATTGCTTCTGGAGAATTATTTTCCCCCATCTGAAACATGTTATCCCAGAGGTGCTACCACCACTGTCGATGGGCTCAGCCTTGGCCAGCAACAGGTCTGTCTTGGAGCCAGCTGGCACTGGCTCAGTTGGTGTGGTGGTGCATTGCCTGCTCTTCTCCCTCCCATGCCACACTGTGATCTGAGAAATGCTCATTAGACCTTGGCCTTGATGTACAGCACTTGAGCTAAGCCCCTTTTGGACTTATCAGAAACACAGAAACTAGGAACTTATGCTGTCTAATGAGCTCCTGTTTTTAATGAACAGTCTTGGAAGCTTATTTTTTTTGCCTGCATAACAATCCAAGTAGAATAATATTTTTGTTATCAAACCTTCAAAGGCAGTTGTCAACCTGAATTGCAGCCCGCATGGGAAATTACCATGACTAAAGCCCACCCTCATGTGGTGCTGTACATAGCAGTCCAAAGGGAGACCCTTTGAACTCCCCTGGAGCAGCATCTGTCACCAGCAAACCCCCTGTGTGGGGCCTCTCAGAGTCAGTGAACTCTCAAGTTTGCTGTACCTAAAGGATCACTGGATGATGATGCTGGATCCTGCCCTGATACCCCTGACAGCTTGAAGTCCAACCCTTTGCTCGCCAAGAAGATGCAGAGGAATCCAAACTGAGTATTTCACCAAGTTTGAGGGGAATTTTTCGCAGGTATATACCTTGTACAGATTGTATCTGTGGACGTACAACTGTGAATATGCTGAAACGAATATACGAAGAATATTTTACTAGATGCTTAAGTATCTCAAATTTGTAGTAAGTCAGAACTGTGAGTTACTGTTCTGACACAGTAAATTCTATATGGATGCTTTTCTAAATTGTTTAACTTATTGATTAAATTTAGCTATGTTTAAGTGCAATTAAATGCTGTTGGACATTTAGGCATAAACTGTTGGTCAGTTCTGGGCTCAGTTTAGCATGGGATCTACTCTGAACCTTGGAATTAGCAGGAGGGTATTCCATATTTCCTTTTATCCTAATGCTTTCCTATTGTTCTCTCTACCTTTGCTGCACCACCCAGAGTTACTTTCGGGTTTAGTTTGATTTCATTTGATTGATTTTTTTGTATGTACTTTAAGCATATAGTAAACTGGCAAAGTGAACCTTGCCAAAAACTTTGTTGCGCTTTCACTTTAATATTAAATCTCTTTTGGCCAGGTTTACCCTTGTTGGCGATTCTTTAAGCAACTTTAAAGTACTCATTCAAAGCAGTTGCACACAGGGGAAGCTTCTTCTCAGCAGTTAGCCCTGTATTCCCCCGGCTGCCAAAACCTGGCCATACTAACCCCTTGCCTCTGTGATCCACATATTTAAGAATTGTCATTAAAATCCACATTAATCACACAATCTTCACAAGATTCCTTCACCTTAATGAAACAAAAAAATCCACACATCAAAATAACATCAATATTGAAGGAAGACAATTGGCACAGAATCCACCTCTCATCCCTTCCCCAAGATTACAAAAACAGAAATTGCCCATGATCATTCCACTCTAACCTTGTTCAGCCCATGTCTGTTACATCTCCCAGTTTCTATCCTTATTTAAAATTCTTTGGGCACCATGTTGTATGTCAAAAAAGACTGCTTGTGGTTGACCCTGACTGGATGCTAGGTGTCCACCAACATGCTCTGTCATTCCCATCCTCAGCAGGATGGCTATCACATGGGGAGCCATGTGTTTTGTGGAGTCGGTGGTCGGAGACAGGGATGACACACACAGCTCAGAGCTTCATGTGAGAGCAGCAAGCTTTATTGTTCAGAGCCTTCCTACATAGGGAATTCAAAACTTTCAGGTCTAGATAGCTCATTGGTGTGACTTTAACACCACCCAGCTCCCAGATCAGTGAGATGTCTGCAGCTTAGGGTGGAATGTGGTTGGGTGAAGCCCCTGTATGTCAGCTCAGGGGCTGGTTTATGGAACCAGGCTGGGTTTCTTATTTAAAACCAAATTAATTGCCTGGTACAAGCCAACTTGTACGGTAACAGGTGGGGGCACAAAATAACTCAGTAGGGTTTTTTCCATCTTAAGATAAAGGTGGGTTGCTAAAGCAAAAAGTCATATGTCTGTGTAGGCAAAGGAAATACCCAAAATATGTTATTCCCTACTTCCTGTCAGCAAGTCCTGCCACTTTCTGGGAAACAGGGCTTCAGCTTGTGGAAAATTAATGTTGTAAATAGCAAATGCCCACTCTCCACATTCCTCCTCTCTCTTAACTTGTATATCTGAGCAGTCATCCCATGGAATGGACCAGTGTGGCTTGGCTGCCCTGTGCATGTCCCCTCCCATGATCTCGCCCACACACAGCCTATGGGAGCGAGGACTGATGGTTTAAGTGCCGGTGCATATGCTGTGCTAGCTCTGCCCAGCAGCACCAAAACACAGGCGTATTATCAATACTTTTCCAGCTACCAATGCAAGTACAGCACTGTGGAAAATGGGGGAATTTAACTCCATCTCAGCCAGATCCAATACAATGTCCAAGGAGCTACCAGGGTATGAAGCTGCACTGTTAGTTACCAAGCTTTGTTACCAGATGTTTATTTTTTGAGTGTTGAAATATGTATTTGTGTTCTTTATCAAAGACTATAATTCTGTTGAAAGGATCCACAGGTAGTTTTAGATTTTTTCCACTCATTAGCTCAAAAGGACAAGATAATTGTCAGTACAGTTGAAAGAAAGGAAGACCCTGTTGAAAATGGAAAGGCATTTTATCATGTTTTTATTAAAAAATACAGAATGAAGACAAAAACTATATTATATATATTACATGTGCTGCATGTTGTGCTTTTAGGAAGTGATATTTTGCTTATTTTAATGATGAATGGTAGGGGTTTTTATTATCCTTTAACTGAACAGTTGAGTAAAGTGTCACTGGGAATATAGAAAAGAGCAACTAGAGAGAATTTTTTGTCTGGATCTAAAAAAACAGAAAAAAGGCTTTACAGATTGGAGTATAGGTTAAACAGTTTACTACTACAGTTCATCAGAGACTGATATTGAATGATTTATTTTCATAATTGACTGCTATGAAAATAACATCAACTTTTGGTGCTTATTTTTAATAGTCTAGCATTGTCTGACTCTATAATGCTGTGCATTTAAAAAAAAGAGGTTGGATTTGCTAATATGGTTCTAGGTATTAGGACAGAAACTAAATAAGAAAAAAAAGCCTAGCATCAGAACTAAAGAAAGTGTATTTTTATATTCTGAAAAGAATAAAAACGGGCAAAAAAAGTCAGATGCAAGCACTGTGAGATATTATTTTTGTGAGGGCTCTAAAGAATCAGTATACAATTTTGTGGAAAGTGGAAGTTTCCAAAACAAAACAGTGTAATTTTGCTAGAGATAATTGGACCATTCATAATTATGTACAGTGAATCAGTTACTGGAGTATTTCTAGAGTTATCTTAAATAGTTTGCAAACAGAATGCAACTGGAGAAAGTTTCAAGTGCATTAATTTTAGGCTAAGATTTTTCTTGTGTGGGGTTCCTCTAACTTTCAGCACTGTATCTGTATGACCATAGACATTGATGGGAAAGATGTTGCTATCATTTTAAACAGGGTGTTCTCATGCTGCAGGACAACAGGCCTTGTGCCAGGGAGCTCAGAGCATAAGCATGTAGTGAGACAAGGGCTGCAACCTCTTCATTGTTTTCATAATGTTTGTGATGTTTTCCTTCACTGCTGGCACATTGTTGACTGAACCAGAGAAATAATCTTCAACAGAGACTTAATGCAATAAATCAGGGTCAGTAAATGCACTGTACTTCTCTGTGATTCTCTTGTGCTTTCTAATCCATAAGCAGAGATACAAGTGTTCCTGTCCCTTCTCACCTACACCTCTTCCAAACTGCCTGTACCCAATGGTTAAGTTGCTCATGCTTTCCTCAACAGAGTCTGAGGATGCTGCTGGTAATGATCCAGAGGCATGTCAGAGGCCATCAACTGCTCAGGAACAAATTATCAGCATGATCTTTCTGATTTCTGCTCCCTCTTGGGTCTGGCTTATGTGGTAGGTTAAGACCCTACCACATATTCTGAATAGGGCCACTGGCATTCAGGTCTGACTCCCAGATTTTGCCATAGGGTGAGGGATTGGTCAGGATAACGATCCCTGTATCTGCTGGATTGCTCTGTGGGGCCCTATGTAGCTTTGCGTGGTGCAGAACTTTCTTTAATTGCTACAGAAAGTACTGCTTTTGTCTCCTTGATTTTTAGTAGCCTGTTGTTTTCTGTGGGTCAGGCTGAGACAAGGACATGTTAGCAAACAGTTCTAAGTATGTTCAAAAGAAGCTGTTCCAGCCCCAACCCCAGCAAAGAGCAGCACTGAAATGAAAACATACATTTTATGTGAAGGTCTTACTGAATAGCTTCTTGTGTTATTCAGTCACCTCTGCAGGTTGCAAAATGCAAGCAGTAAAGACTGAGGGTAAGAAGGATGGCAATACAAGCCTAGCATTTGCAAAACATTTTTTTTTCCCTGGTTTGGCCATGGATTTCATCAGTCCATCTTCTTTCAGAGGAACCTTCAGTTTTTGATTGCTTCTAGTCATTGGAGTATTGTGAAAGTAAATACTCTGCAGTATTTTTTGGTACCTAAATTGGAAAGTAAAATTCACACCACAAATATTAATGACTTAAGTACATTACTATTTACTTCTGATTTGATTTTTTTTATAATTATCATTTTGATATGAGTGGTGCTGTGATTTCTCAGAGGGTGGAAAGCAATCTCATAGGAATTCAATAGTAATTTATTAGTCATTGGGACTGCTTTTCAAATGTTAAAATTTAGGTGTCTAGGTAGGGTTTTGGGGGGATTTGTCTTGTTTAATTGCCATGGAACCACACTTTCAACATTCAGCTGAAAAATTTCTTAATTCAGTAGAACTCGTTCCTTTGTTTACAGCAGTCACTAATAGGCTTTTGGGAAGAGATGTCAGTATTAACAAGTGCTAATATTGAAAACTTTTGTTTACCTGGTGTGAATTTTATGAATGTATAACAGTGATAAATAGCATCAGTATGGATAGCAGGTTGTCTCAGACTGAAAATAAGCCTTGGTGGACAAACTGCTGCCTCCATCTCATGTCAGGTGGGCTGACAGCAGCCCGTGAGATGGTACATCATGGATAACAAATACCTGCTGGCATTGCCCTGACTCCTCCACCTCCAGGATCACCCCCTGAACCACACTGAACATGACAAATGAAATTAAACTTGGCTGAAATCAACTACTAAGAACTACTGCTTTTGGCTGTTTCCCTGTTTCTTTTGAAAATTCAGTGGTTTTTAATCCTGTGGCCCTTAGAGCCCATCAGAGGAAGCATCCCTGGAGTTAACAAGTCAGAGAAAAGCAATTAAAGAAAGAGTCTATTGGCATTGCCTGTGTGAGTTCCTGCCACTTGCTAAGTGGTGGCCTCCAGCTGACAGGAAAATTCTAAGGTTTCCACATATCACAGATTTGGAAATGCTTTGTAAATTGCTGGCAAAGCCCCATCAGGTCTGGGGGTGCTGTGTCAGGTTCTCTTTCTGATGAACCAGATACCACCTTGTTGTGAACTTAAGAGTGTTCCCAAACTTGGAACTGGTTTTGTCACTTTGATTCTCCTGTGCATGGGCATTTCTTTTTGGCTGAGATAACACACACAAAAAAGAGCTGCGTATTTAGGCACTCTGCACTAGTGGATTGGATGCCATTTAATTCAGCAAGCTAGTCTTTATCCCAGTTTATGCTGTAACAGCCAGGAACATAAAACTACTTTACCAGTGCTGCATGCATTTTATGAATATTTAATAATAAAAGCAATCCCCTTCTTATTAGCAAGAATAAGGGAAATAGTGTGTGAACACATAAAATGTGGTTTTCTTCTTGAGAAGTAGTTTTTTTGAGGGCCTATTCAAATTTCATGTACTTTGTGAAGTACTGCTCAAAGGCAGCAGATTCAAGAATTTAACATTATTTATGTAATAAAGTGGATAGTATCTTAATGGAGATTTGGGGTAGTTATCCATCTAATAACTTTTAAAAATCATGGTTCGATATAACAGCAGACTGGATCAGAAGGAATGCAAATTGCAGAAATTAAGATCATGAGACCTTGAGTATTCGCTTTGATCATGACAGTGCATATTTGTTTCAGAAGTGTTACGTTCAAAATAGGGAGATGTAGTCATTGGCAATTCTCATTGGTGTCAGGTTTGAGGTTTCCTTCATAATAAATTCTGTGGTCTGAAGCTTTGTGTTGGACCTTTATTCTGAGTGGTAAGTTTTGGAACTTCCTCTTAAAAATGTTTCTTGCTCCTGCAAACACAAATATCCAGAAGAGAATTGACCAAGACTTTGTGTTTCATTGTCAGAAAAGATATTGCACTGTACTCAGATTTGTACCAAGTAGGGATATGCTGTAATTTTAGCAGAAACTGACTAGTGCAGGGCCTTTGAGAGAGCAGTGCAGCTGAGCTGAGGCAAAGAAAAATGTTGTGGTCTTCCCAGAATAATATGAGGAATATGAGAAAGATTGGAGGTTTTTTGTCTCACTGAATTAATTTTTTTTACACTTAAAGACTAGTACAGACACTTCCAGGTGAAATAATGTCTCCTTTTCAACATCTCATGCTAACTATTAAAGAGAACAAACCCCTCACATTTATTGTATATTGAAAGTGCAATATTTACAATGACAAAGCTAGGAAAAAGTTATTTTCCTCTAATTCAAACATGTACCTTAGCAGAATTTATATCATACCCTTGTAACTTATATACACTTTAGTTAAGTATACTAAATAACTAGTGATGAACACTTGATTTTAATGTAGAAATTATTTAGAGGGTGGCATGAATTGAAACACACAGGCTTTGGCTAGGTACTCCATGTGCTTTGTCAGCTCCGCTTTATTATGGTGGTTGTGTCAATGAATTATGTTCAGATAATTCACTGAGTGTTGTGGTTTAGGGAGGTTATTCACCAATTTAGTGCTCTCACTGAAACATTCTGAACTATGTGCTGCTTGCTTAGTCTCCTTACTCCCTGCAGTGGGATGAAGAGGAGAATTGAAGGCTCATAAGGTAAAGAACATGGGTTGTGATAAGAACAGCTTACTAGACACAGCAATGAAGTAAGAAATGAAGGGTAACAGCAGCAAAATGAGTGACAGCAGACAAGAGAGGCAAAATGAATGACAGCACATGAGAGAGGCAGGCAATTCTTGCAGGCGAGTGCTCCCCACACAGAACCAGCACTGCACCACCCACCCGGCAGAAGGGACCCTCCTCCCCCTCATCCTCTGTGTATGGCATGCAAAAATTAACCCTCTCCTGGCCTGATGCAGGGCAATAGGATATCTTAAACATCCTGCTGCTAAATACTCTATGGATCTAGGAACTCATAAATATTGCTTTATATTTATTGAAGTACCTCCATGTCTGAAAATAGACATCTTCAATCTTTGCTATGAATAATCCTATCAAAAATCCCCCTCAGTTACACACTTCCTCACAAATATGTTTGCTTCTTTTTAAATTCTTCATATCTTCTTCTTCCCTGTAGGAATTCTGATCAGAGAAAAAAAAAAAGCCTGAGAGCCACAATGAAAGAAATACTTCTAGAGCTTTCACAAGCTTCTTTACTTCTTTAGGTTCTTTACTTTGGGTTTGTTTTTTTTTTTTTTTTTTTCTTTTCTGTGACTTCTTAAATTTTAGTTGTGGCAAGGTGCCAAAGGAATGACAGGTAATTTTTTTCTTCTATGTGTTTAAATATTTGTCTATTTAATATTGACCCAGGTTTTAGTTTAAGTAGTTTAAGTACTATCTTGTACCAAGTTTACTGTAATTTTTGCACAAACCATACAGCAGAAAGAGAATATGTTTTTCTTACACAAATGTGCACATCCTAAAAGATCATTAAAAGGATTATTTTCCTCAGATTTGCTCAGCAAAAATAAATTTACAGGAACACTGTCCAAAGTTTTTGCTTAATAAAAAAATCATTAGGAAAAGAAAAATTATTCCAGAGACTACAGAAAAATCAGAATTTAAATGGCAGACTTTTTAGGTATTATGTAAGAATATCAGATTAATATACACAGGGAATTTAAAATTGTTGCAGATTTTTGTCAGGTGTGATCACACAACCAGTTGCTTGTTGAGCCACTACTCCAGACTAACTGTAAGATTAGGAATTTAAATTCTCCTCCGAATAGAACCTGCTTAGCAATGAGGAAGATAAGTTTTCTTCATTGCAGATGCTGAAAAGAGGTGATGCTGGTTTGTCATCCCATGAATTAATAGGAAAAACTGAAGAGAAAGGAAAATCCTTCCCACCAGGTACTTAAGTCATCTCTGTCTTGGATTTCCTAAATTCCTTCAAATGAGACCTCACTTTTACTCCAAGCTTCAAGCAAAACAGTCTCAGTTCATTATGTACTTTTGGAACAGACCACAGCTAATTTCCAGGCAGATTCCAGAGTTCAGCTATGTCTCAACTCAAAGGGTCTTGAATGCACCTGAGGAGCCAAGACTACCCTGGCTGGCTGGATTTAGACGTTGGTGAGCTCTGTACAACACTTGCAGCAGCAGTTCTTGCACCTTTGTCAGAGCTTCCAAACAGCAGGGCAACAGTGGCTCTTAGAACACCTGCAAATCTTTGATTTTCTCAGAAATTTTGCTTCAAATCTCTTGAGAGGGTGAAGAAAGAAGCATTTCTTTTCCCAACAGCAGACGTGTTGGGAAATAATGTTAGCTCTATAGTAGGCATTTTGGAGCTACAGGCAGAGAGAACATAAAGCCTCTTTGCTTTCCAACTACCTCTCTAAAAGCTCTTTTACAAGATTTTGTTCCCCCCAGGATGTGCATTATGCAGACCTCAGCCTGTATTTGATGTGTTCTGTCAGAAGAAAAATGATCAATGCCAAAAAATGAACAATGCCAAATTCTTCTGTGGAGTTGACTCACAACAGTGTTACACCTATTTTTCTGTGAGCCTGACACTTTTGAATGCAAATACTAGGTTTTGGGTGTTTTTTGGGTTTTTTTTGGCTCATGTTAATGCATATACACATACACAAGGAATAGTTTTAGAGTAACTCTTAAATACTAGCAACCACACTTCATATTGGCACCCTTAGAGTGGGAGGCAGAAGTGGCTCATGTACTGAGGGAGACAAAATGCTGTGAACTAGTACAGCTCTTTCCAGAAAACTTGAAAAGGAATAGTGTTGTTCCTGCTCCTCCCCAGCCTGGTGTGGGATATTCCTACAAAATACCCCTCAAGGTGTGTTGGACAGAGGAGAATGTTGACTGACAGAGTAGTGAGAGTGCTGTCCCTTTCTCCCCCATTTGATAAGTGGGGCTCTTTTCTTACATTTGGGGAAAGTGAGGGGCAGGGGACAAAGGGAGAAGCAGCAGTAGCACCCAGCTCAGATGAGTAAATTACTAAAATGTTGACAGCTTTGTTCTAGTAGCACCAAGAATGAAGACATCTGTGTTGGAGAGGAACTCACAGAGGAGAAACAGACAAAAGTTCCCAGAGTCAATGGTGTAGAAGGAAGAAAATAGGTAGGACTAGAGGGTAGAGAGAGCATGAGCAGGAAAATTCATGTCCTGTGGGAGAGTCAGTGGAGGGGAATGGTAGGCAGGAGTGTGAATGTGTCAGCAGGAGAGAGAGATGTGTGCTCCCATTTTAGCTTGTTTGCATCCTTCTCTAATGTCAGTTACTGGTGATTTTCTGCATCCAAACACCAAAAGTTGACCATTTAATAATGGTTTTGGTATAATTATCTCTTTTATCTAATTCATGCTTGCAGTGATTTGTTTGTATTTACTATAACATTTTCTGCAGCCTCTACTATAGACAGGCTTTAAATGATAATTCTAAGTCCTTAGTGAATTATGAAACAGTACAATGCTCTGAGAACTTTAGTCACAGATGGTGCTGAAGAAGTATTTCACAATGAATAATTTATCCATCAGACAAATGTAGTGTTCCTGGCAGGTTCATGAACAGATAATGAAATTATTTAAAAAAAAAATTATTCACTATTATTTTCTAGCAAGGGGTCCTCTGCATCTGGTACATTGCTGATTTCTTCCAATATCTATGCTTTTGGTCCATTGGGAGTTTTGGAAAATACTGACTGGTCTTTCTGATCCCAGGTAGCTAGGTGGTTACTGCCTTGAAATATGCTGTATTGGGAACTTGTCTACCTGATAGGGCCAGCTGAGAGGAAGATTAGATGGGTATGTCTAAAAAGAAGAAATGAAAGAAAAATCCACAATACAAATGATGAGAGTATGTCCTAACATGTTAGGTAAGCATGATTTTTAAAACAGATTTTATTTTCATAATGCACTATGTAAGAAAAATCTGTAGTGCCTGATCTTTTCAAAATGAGGAACATTTTTGAGCTAGATCATTATTTATTAAGACAGATTATCTCAGTTCCCAGAAAATGATTTGATAGGCTCAAAGTAATGCTATGCATGTCTGGCTTCATAAGGGAAATCTATTCTGAGTTAAAGACTTATTTCAAAATAAGTCTCCCAGGAGGACAGTTTCTATTCTAAGACCAATATTCTATTTCACTGACTACAATAGTAGTAATCTGTTAACCTCTTAGGCAGCACAGCAGTGAGGCCTCATAAATAAAGCTGCAAAAATTGATGAAAACATAAAAAAATAATAAAAGCCTCACAGACACTGCTAAAGAACTTGTTCAGGAAATGGAAAGCTCTTTTCATGGTATGTGAAGAGGCAGATAATGATGTTTGAGGTTTTTGTACGAATGCAGAATAAAACCATGCATTGAAAAGGAATTGGTGAAAGCTAGAAACCAAAATACCCTAAATGATGTCTGGGAATATGCTTTAGCAATACATAGTAGGCTCAGTCTGTCTCAGTCACAGAATCTGTCAGATTACTCAGTGAGATGAAAGTATGCACATTTGCAGTGTCTTGTTTTCATTTTGAGGTTATCTCATTCTCTTATTTGGATGGTGCTGTAAGGAGATATATGTTCCATCATGCCAGTCCATGGGCCTGTTATGTTACTACATAACTGCTGGAGCTAGTTTTACATTTTAATAACAGCTTCTAAGCTTCAAGTGCTACCTAGCCCACTTTCCTGGCTAGGGTATCTAGACATTGCCCTTCTGCTGAAGTTCCCCTGGTTCCACTGCATGTAAAGAATGGAGTTTGACCAGGATCAATGGGGCTCTGCTTCACACCATTGTGGAGACTAAGCCAAGGAAGTTCTACTTTCTCAGGGTATTAGAGTCCTCTGCATACTTCTGCACCCACTTAAGTTGAGCAAGTCAGTATTTCTTACAGAGGATTTGTTCAGCTTCGCTGATAGAAACTGCACCCTCTGAGCTGATGCCAGAATGAGAGTCTTGTGTTTTGCTGTGGTGGTGAAAACCTACCAGCTATTTTCCATTTCTTCAGCTGCTGTGTCCAGCTGGAAACAAGCCCTGTAAGCTGAGGAACATCCTGGTCAAGTGGTGAGAGCATCAAGAGATGCATTCATATTCAGAATGGAGAGGACACTGTTTAAAAGGAGAAGCACGTAAGCCTCATGATGGATGACAGTCATGTCTGGCACATGGAGGGCAAATTGTTTTCTCAACTAGTTCCTAACAAAGATTTTAATGAAGTACATTTAGGAGAGGGTTCTAAATTAGGAGAGGGCTCTAGCCAATTACTGTCTTTTCTAGCCACATTACAGACATGAAAGGTCATAATGTGAAAAGTCTTCTGTGGAGAACATCTTTAAAGTAAACTAGTCAATTTTGGTAATGTTTGAATTACATGAATTGAGATTTAATAGGTAAGTGCAATAATAGGTAAATTTCTTAGAAATATTTTTGAAATGTATCCCTTTTCAAAATTGCTGGGTCTGGGAGGTTGCATCTCTTAGCATGGCTTTTGAAAAATACTTTTATTTCCACCAACATTTTTGAAGAAAACTCATGAATTCTCATGCAGAAGGTCTGGTCTACCTGCTTCTTTGTGCTTTAGGAGTTGAGTTTGTGGGCTAAATTTATTAGAAAATATTCCAGTGAGCACGTTTCTGAGAAATGTGAAGAAACAATGCACAGTAGACTGGTTCATTAGGTCACAGTTCAACACATCCAAATCTGTAATTTGTGTCTCATTTTAGAAGGTGATACCCTTAGAAAAGGAAAAAAGGAAAAGCTGTTCCCAAGTGGGTTGGAATTTATTTTAAAGTAGAAAAACACATTGCTGATAACAAAATGTTTTAAGTCAGTTATTTAGCTGGTAAAGTTTAAATTATATGAGAAATAAATATTTTGTTTGCTGTTTTCTCTTTGTGCATGACAATAATTTGAGTGTAGTAAAGTAGCTGTGTCTAAACCTGAGCAGAGCTTAACTGCATTTAAGCCATTTTTAATTGAGATCTTATGGCTCACTTAAATTACAACCCTAATACTTTTTGAGCAGGGTCAAGTCCAGGCTCATTAGCTCTGCTGCACCACTTTGTTCTTTCCCTGGCAGGATTTCCAGGCTGCTGGGACTTGTGCACATTGCAGGGGGGATAGGCTGGGAAGTAGGGGTCAGGAAGGCATGGTGACATGGTGGGATAATGCTAGGTTCCTTGTAGAGATGGACATTGAGGTTTGAACCTTTTCTGCCTCAGAGGTGTAGAGATCCTTTTTTGGTCAGCACATGGCTGAATCTAAATTCGAGGTGGGTGGAGGAGGCTGCTGATTCATTTGAGCTTGTAGATCTGTCCATGTATTAGCATGATAAAAAATATGCAATATATGGGTCTGCTCTGTCAACCCTACACAGAACATGTCACATGTTACCAGAAACAGCCTTAAGGACTGTCTTTATGAGACTGGGATATAAATCTTCAGAAATTTCAGATCCTTTATGGTCCATTTGATTTAAATATATTCTTTGGGATTTTTTTTCTTTCATTCTGCAGCCGCAATTCCAAATGTGCAAGGATGTTCCCAGATAACTTCCCAACTTTAACAGTTTTGTAATATGTCAGAATTACAATACCAGCTTTATGATTGGGATTACTGACATCGGGCAGTTGCATGTTTGCCTTCTGAAGAAAGAGTACCACATTTGCTGTATCTGAGCAGTCAAGAATCCTCATCCCATCTTGCTTTTCAACATGCAAGAGACCTTGACTCTTCACCTTTTCAGCAGCACATGGGAGGGACAAGCATCTCTTGACCTCCACAAGAAACTAATTTATGTCCCTGGCTATGAAAACAGATCTTTTACCATCTTTAGGGTACTCAGATAGATGGCAGATTTATCTATCACACATAAACACACTAGCATCAGCAGCTATGAAGTGATTTGAATAACCTGAGCCTTTGAAATATTCTCACCTCATAAGTCAACCCACAGGTGTAACCTTGGCTCATCAGATGGAATGAGCTTTGCCATCACTTTAAACACCTGACAACTCTATTTTTAGGAGAATCACTGCCTTCCAGTGGCCTCCAGACAGCCTGGAACACAGGGATATCTTGCTCGGACTGATCTTAATCTTTTCCTCTTTGTGTGGCTCAACTCAAAATGAAGGTCCTATTCAGTCTCTTGTAGATTTGTCCAGATATAACACATTTTGTCTGGGGCTCCTGGATTTGTGTCTAATCTACATTGCGTACATGGAAAAAAGCCTTTTTGTCTTTGCTTTCACTGCCACTTTTACCTATGTCAATGAGAATATTTTGGGACAGCTAAGTAGTGGATGAGTACATGTAGCTTACTTTCTCTGGGTGCAAATAACTCTGGACATGGCTCTGTGTTGCAGGGTTAACTATGCTCTGTATCCTGAGGCCTCACTCCCCCAGAGGAAGAAGAAGTTGGATAGAAGAGTAAAGTAAGGAATATACATGTCCTTTCTGGTGAGCCTAGACCCCCTCTGGCAAAGGACAAAATTTTTATCAGGGCCTGATTTTCAGTAGTTAGTGCTCACTGCATCCTGAAAGCAGCTGTTTCTCCAGTGTCTCTGAATGGGCAAGAAAAAAAAAATAAGGACAAGCAACTATCATTTTACCCTGTCATGGTTCAGCACGTCTGATCAGGACAATTTTACAATCTCTGGTGTTATGGTTTATGAGTAAGTAGCTTCATTTCCATAGGCACTGTACAGTTGATCATAGAGTGATGGCAGGAGTGGATTTGTTTTTATAGCTTCCATTTCTTCATCTGGACTGTGGACTACCTGACAGGTCTAAAAACCCCAGTGGCTTTACAGCATTAACATGTGGCTAGGAGAAAAGGTTGCAGGCAGAATCAGGTTTGGCCTTGTGGAAAGCCCTAGTTTCTTCAGGATGGGCACTGCTTCTTACCTCGATCATACATTCAGCTTTACAGTTTGTTGTTTATTCTATTTTGGTAAAAGTTTTGAGCAACCCTTCTGAACAAGAACTTGTTTTGGGGTTTTTTTGTTATGTAAACAAAGATGACAATTCTGATTCCATAGCACCCCAAAAATTTGAAAAAGTAGTTGAGGTGACAGATGGAGACCAGACAGTTGTGGGTGAACAAGAAAGCAAAGAAGCAATGTAGGTGCCATAATAAACAGCCCAATTATTAAAGGGAGGTTATGGGGAAATATTGAAAAATGGTGTTTGTGTATGAAGAAGATTAGGGAATTAATTTTGGCACGTCTTTATAGAAGCTTCTTCTATGTATGCGCAGTAGTGGAGAAAACATAAAGACTCCTGAAAGCATAGAACAGACACACAGAAATACCAGGTAGGGGCTGATGTTTTTGGCCTTTGAGTAGAAAGGAGAGACCTGACCTTGTGTTATCAAAGAGGAGATAGCTAGGGGATTAACTAACCAAGAAAGGACTTGAACACAGAGCAGAAATGCAATTTGTTTGGGGGAAAAAAAAAAAAAAAGGTACTTCTGTCATGGTCAGGGGAAAGCTCCTGCAGTACTGTAATCGCAATTAGTATCAACTGTTAGCTTGCACCAGTTATATATTTACTGGTGGGTATGAAAGGCACATGCAGAAATAAACCACAGGGCTTCCAGATATCTGGGAAATGAGAGAGACATGGAGGGAGGTCAAAGTCTAGGAAAAGACAGCTTATGGACCTGATGACAAGCAGGACTGCAGTGTTATCCTGAAGCAGCAATGTGGATTGAAAACATATTGAAGGCTATCCCTTGGCGACATGCTGTTTAAACTGGCAGGCAGGTATCCATGAAAAGTGTCAGAGAGATCAGGATTTCAACCTGCCCTGGAGAGAATGTGTAAGGAGAAGGTAGCTCTGTGAACTGTCTGTTTTAGAGATGAGAGTGTTTCTGAGATAAGCAGAGGATAGAGAAGGGTAGTAGGGCAGAGCTCTCACAGGAAGCTGAAAAGAGATGAAGAGGATGTTTTGAATAAGACATCACAGGGGTGACTGTGGAGATGAAAGGAAAACAAGAAGAGGACAGAGTTTTGGGTGCTGAGGAAAACTGGGATCTTGCTTGCATTTGATGCAAGCAGATGATAACTCAAGATCAATGAAGACAGAGAAAGAATTCACTACAGCTCTTCTATAACACATGAACCTGAGTAGAGAGGAAGAATGTTGACTTAGCAGCAAGCCTGAAGCTATTGTATTTATACATCTCAATGTGTTAATTTTAACACTGAGACCAGGTGCTTTTTAGGTGTATCATAAATTTTTGAGTAATTAAGGAGTAGTAACCTACTATTTTTGAGCTAGAAAATAACTTACTGACTTCCTTACAAATAATAGTTTCCATCTCTGTTTTTGTAGGACACATCCCAACTTTATGCAGCATTTTTTGTGGGATTATAACTTTTGTTTCTGACAGTACAATGATCATATGCATTCTCTATTCATCAGAGAAGAGTAATTAAAAGAAATTATCTCTCCTGAAAATTTTTATAACTATTTTTATATACTTAATTAAGAAAATTAGAGGATTAAAGGATTAAAATGAACTTTTATGGGGTGGCTGAAGGGTAAAATTCTAAGAGTAAAATAATCTTAAGCTTTTGTAGTATTGAGGCCAGGAGGAAAACAAAAAGGGTGATAAAAATGAAGAATAAAAGCTACCAAAAACTAAAATGGCTGGTAACATAGAAATGACACCTGTTTATTTAACTTGTAATTTGTGTTATTTATTGGCAGATTACAGCTGTCTAATTAGGCATAGCTAAGCAGTGAGAGTAGTATTTTCAACAAACTGCATCCATGTGATTTGTGCTAGAAATCAGCTAAGATAGTGCTATCTGAACTACCTTAGCATTGAAAAAGTTTTTTTTTATAAACTGTTGCTGTTAGAAATCATGGTTATATTATGATATATTAGGTAGTGAGGTATGGGCAAAAGGCTGTGTAGGAAAAACAGTCTAAGGCTTTTGTTTAGAGTGTTATTCAAGGTGAGTCTGTGGCAAACCCAATGGTAATTCACCAGGGACAAGAATTCATCCTCCAAAGATATTATTTGAGGTGTTTAGCTGCAGGTGTATGCTAAATGCCTGTAACTGCTTAACATACAATTTTCTACTGCTGCTTTAAAAATACTAGCTGTTTGATAGCTCCTAAAGTTTAAGGTTAGACCAGTGTTTGGCATTCTATAATTATTTCTTAAAATTTCTGAAAATATGTCTTAGAGGAGTAGAGACTTCACTGAAGAGGTCAGGCAAGGAAGTATATGGAACAACAGGTTTTTTTATTGATACCTGCTAGAATACCAGAAAATTTGATTCAACAAACAGACCTTATCCAGAAACCCACCTTTGCTATCAACTGCTCTGCTGCTGATCACAAATTGACCTGCCCAGCACTAGAAAGTCAGAACTTTATTTATCACCATCTTTCACTTTGAAAACAATCATTCTTCAATCCCTCATGAGATCACCATGCTGTATTTTACACTCTAATGAGCCAGCAGTAGGTTAACTTCTATTTTATTTTCTTTGTATCTTTAAAAGAAATGAGATTTCAAAGCCTTCCTTCCTTGCACTGAAGAAACCCAAAATGCTGTAATTTTTTTTCATAGAAATTTTCTTCAATACTATTTTTCACTGAAATCAGTGCCAAGGCTCTTAAAGAAACTGACACAATGCTTTTGGAGGCATGGTGTTTGATTTTATGTACTACTGCACCTCTACAGCAATTACATCTATTTTGCCTAAGATGCCTCTTACCACAGTGAAAATTCCACACATCGGGACTTAAGTGATATGATTAAAATTGCTCATTCCATTAAATAACAGTGAAATTTACAGATAAACAAAGTACAGTTGACAGCAAGTTCTAGCCTTTGTTTTTTTTTGTTTTTTTTTTGCAACACAGCTCTATGTGAGTCTCAAAAGGCAATTTTTAGAGCTTAAAACCCATACTGACAGATAAAAGCTGAGCAGTTTTCATATATTCACACCAGTGCTCCCAGAAGGGTTTTGAGATTGGGAACTCATTGTGAACTGCTTTATTGAAAGCTGGTGGAAAAATAGCAGCAAACAAAATAACAGCAGGGCTGTTGGAGCAAGATGTGTTGCACAAAACCCTCAGCTGTATGTCCATGGCTGCCTACTCCTCTTCCTGCTGAACCTGAGAAAAGTTCTAATTGCTAAAGCAGTAATATGGTTTGAATATATAACATGCAAATATTTGAGGAAGCTCATATGACTTCTCTGACATAACAGAAGCTCCTTGAGGTAGGGAAATAGTTTCAAGTAATAAAACTTCTTGTGCTTTCACTGTTTTTGTGAGCATCTATTGGGAAAATTGGAAATTCAAACCTGGAATGCTCTTCTAGCTGAAAAGATTTCTGTGGTTTGGGCTTTAAAAGCTAGATTGAAATAATTTTGTTTAGATTGTAATTACAGTTCTTCAAAGTCAAATGCTTCCTTTAGACTTAGAAAGAATAAAAACATGTTTTAGCTATGGCATACAGCGCTTGAAAAAATTTGGTTTCTGATCATTGCAGGCATGTAATTTTCATTAGTTTCAATTAGATTGATGTGTTTCTATCAAAGGAAATAGTTTCTTTATAGTGTTGCCTTAAATAACATGGAAACTAAGATTAGAAGAGATATGTGATGGCTCCTTAGAAATTCATGTCCAGCCTCAATGAATTTCTAAGAAAGCTTGCTCAACATGAAGCAGAACATGTCCTGACTCTGTAACATCTAGGGTAAACACTATAATTTTGGAAAAGAACTAATTATTTTTGAGTGGATTGTTCATATGGACCCCTGGTTCCTTGAGTCCTAACTCCTATTATATTTTGTGACACAGTTTATGTGCTGTCTGGGATCAAGTGTTTTCTTGTGTGTACAAGTGAGGCAATCTTATTTTATATCAAAAGAAGCAAGCCACATTTCATGTAGCATGGGAAAATCTGAGTTAGATGTCATGACCATCCTTCTCTTGCTCTGCTGAGTGACTTCAACCACCCTGTCATCTGCTAGGAAAGAAGCATATGGTAAGTTGTGTCCACAAGACTCCTGGAAGGAGTGAAGGACATGAAGGACACTTAGGCCGCATGATAGTCAGCCCTACTAACTAGAGGGAATGTGATGTGATGGTGACCTGTATGAGCTAATCAGGGATGTCAAGATTTGAGACAGCCTGGGCTGCAGTGATCATGCATCCATGTCTGCAGTCTGGAAGAATAGAGGTTAGGTAAGGACTAACATCAGGCTTCTGAACTTTAGGAAGGCAGACCTCCAGCTTTTCAGGGAGATAGTCAGTGGGATGTTTTGGGAGACTGCCCATGGGGACAGGTAGCAGGAGAGAGCTGGCAGATCTTTAAGGAAGTCCTCCACAGAGCACAAGAGCTAGTGATTCCCAGGAGAAGGAACCTAGGAAAGAAAGGCAAGAGTATGTCTTCTTAGTATGTCTGACTAGGAAACTGCTGGTCAAAATAAGGGAAAAGAAGCAAATGCACAAGCAGTGGAAACAGACAGCTAACAGGAAGAGTATGGAGAAGAAGTATGGTTGTGTAGGAAGGGGGTGAGGAAGGCCAAGGCACAACCTGAACTAAAATCTGGAGAGGGACACAAAGAATAACAGGAAGGATGTCTACAGGTATGTTAATTGGAAAAGAAGGATCAAAAAGTGTACCCTCTCCAACAAACAAGACAGGTGAGGAGGTAGCAACAGACAAGACTGAACTACTCAACAATTTTTTGCTTCAGTCTTCACAGGCAGCCTCTCTTCCCACACCATCAAGTGGATGAACAGCAGGTTGGAGACTGGGACATCAAAGTCCCTTCTGTTGTAAGAAAAGAGCAGGTTCATGACTACCTGAGGAACCTAAATGTGTATAAGACTACAGGAACTGACAAGATGCATCCCAGAATTCTGAGGGATATGGCTGAGGGATATGGTTACCAAACCACTCTCTGTGATACTTGAAAATCCATGGCAGTCAGGAGAACACCCAGGTGACTGGATAAGGGAAAATATTGCACCCATCTTTAAAAAGGGTAGAAAGGAGTACCCTGGGAACTACTGACTTGTCAACCTCCACTCTGTGCTTGGGAAGGTGATGGAACAGATCCTCCTAGAATTTGTGCTAAGGCACATGGAGGACAGGGATATGATTTGAGACAGCCAGCACAGCATCATCAAGGCAAGTCCTGCCTGACCAAGCCAGTGGCCTTCTGTGGCTGGGTGGCTCCATCAGTGGACAAGGGGAGGGCTACAGGTATCATTTATCTGGATTCTCTAAAATCTTTAACATAGTTGCCCACAACATCCTTTTCACTGGAGAGTGATGGATTTAATAGGTATACTGTTAGGTGGCTGATGAATTGGTTGGATGGTTGCATCCAGGGGGTGATCAATGGCTTCTAGTTCTGATGGACATCGCTGACAAGTGGTGCCCTCAGGGGTCCATACAGGGACCAGAGTTATTTAATTTCTACAGCAATGACATAGACAAAGGGATCAAGTGCACCCTGAGCAGATTTGAAGATGACCCCAAGCCAAGTGGTGCTGTTGACACATCTGAAGGATGGGGTACCATCCAGAGGGCCCTGGACAAGCTGGAGAAGTGGCTCATGAGAACCTCATGGGGTTTAACAAGACCAAGTGCTGGTGCTGCACCTGGGTCAGGGCAAACCCCGGTATCAATCCAGGCTGGGGATGGACATGACCAGTGGGCACTCACAGCTCAGAGAGCCACACGTGTCCTGGGCTGCATTCAGAGCAGTGTGGGCAGCAGGGCCAGGGAGGGGATTCTGCCCCGCTGCTCTGCTCTGCTGAGACCCCACCTGCAGGGCTGCATCAGCTCTGGGCTCCCAGCACAGGAAGGACATACTCTTGAAGCAAGTATAAAGGAGGCCACCAAGATGATTAGAAGTTTGGAGGATCTTTCCTGAGAGGAAAGGCTGAGAGAATTGGGATTGTTCAGCCTGGAAATGAGGAGGTGTTGGGTGACCTAACTGGGGCCTTCCACTACCTGAGGAGAACTTGCAAGAAAGATGAGACGAGACTATTCAAAAGAGCATGTAGTGACAGGACAAGGGTCAATAGATCCAAAATGACTGTAGGAAAAACTGTGTTAGTGTGAGGGTGGTGAGAGACTGGAACAGGTTGCTCAGAATAATTGTGGGTGCCTCATCCCTGGAAGTGTTCAGGGCCCGGTTGGATGGGGCACTGAGCAGCATGGTCCAGTGGAAGTTGGGTTGGAACTAGATGATCTTCAAGATCCCTCCAACCCAAGTCATTCTATGATTCTCTCCCACCCAAACAACCAAGGAGATTAAAAACACATTTATTCTTCCACATTTTTTCAATGCCTTCCATTTATGGATTTAATTGAAAGTCACTGTGATACTTTATTTGTGAATCAGGGAAGTTCATTGGCATCTCTGGTACCTTAGAATCCCTCAAACAGATCAGAAGGGTTTTTTACCAGGGATAAAAAAAAAAAAAAAAGCAGAATGCAATCTGTAATGGATTCTTAGTCAGACATTCTTTCTTTTTATATCTCGTGAAAACTCTTGGACTCTAGAGATTTCTGGGCCAGCATCTGCACTTAAGAACATTACAGTTGACTTCCTGAAAATTTGTCTACAAAGAGACTCAGTTGAAGCTGGAGGCAGTGGCACAGTCTGTGCTCTGCTGTATGCAGGGGTTGTGAATCTGATTAAAGTGCTGGGTTTCTAAATTCATCATTCTAAAAGAAAAAAGGAATTTTATACATTCTGTATGATTCATATTTGGAGATTGTCCCTCTGAAATTTTATTTTGGGTATGGTGATTTCTGAGTTTAGTTTATCTTGGAGGGTTTTGTAACATGGGTGTGAAAAAGTCTGTTCAGATAATAACACAATGCAGAGGGCAAGGAAAACCAGAATCAGTGTGTTTCATAGAGTCAAATATGCCATAGATAGAATTAGTACTGTTTTGTCAGGGCTGTGATTACTTAAGAATCCTGCTCATGATTTGACCTGGAAACAGCATTGTGGCTGCATTTATGCTGATGTTAATTTTTTAAAATCAGAACTTAGATTTGACTTAACAGTTTTTCTCATGGTAAATTAATATTACAAGCTAAAGATTTAGGGATTGGTTAATTTATTTAAATGTCTTCAGATCAGAATTATTTCGATGGATTTATTTGTGTATTTCAATGAAAAGCTAACACAAGGGAGGGAAGGAAAAATGAGTTAGTAAATTGCATCAGAAAACACCTTCTTAATAATTTTGTTCTGCTTTCGTAACTTAGAAAAGTGTGCATAATTTTGATTAATACTTTAAAATTCCTTGTTTGATTTAGTGAAGTCTGCCTTTAAGTTTTGGGAAACATTTAGGATATTCTTGCAAATAACTTTTGTATTAAGCAAAGAATATTTTTCAAAATAAATTTGAGCTCATTAAAATTGAAAAGGAATGAAAGAAAAACCTGAGCATTTTTCAAAGTCTTGAATCTTGGTGAGTTTGCAGTCTTTCTTTAGAAAGTTAGACTGTGTCTCCTGATTTACATGTAGGTAAAAAGAAAATAAGTATCTGCCCCAAAGTGCTACAACCCCAAATTCTGAGGGTCTTCTGCAAGGGTCATCAAACACTGTCTGATCTGAGGCTTTACACCAACATGGTTCAGGCAAATCAAAGGAGTCAGCAAAGGCAAGTGCAGGGTCCTGCACATGGGGAGGAACAGCCCCAGGCACCAGCACAGGCTGGGGCTGCCCTGCTGGGGAGCAGCTCTGTGGAGAAGGACCTGGGGGTCCTGGTGGACAAGAAGCTTCCATGAGCCAGAGTGTGTCCTGGTGGCCAAGAAGGCCAATGGTATCCTGGGAGACATTGGGAAGAGCATTGCCAGCAGGTGGAGGGAGGTGATCATGCCCCCTTATTAGGTTTGGCCATAGGCACAAACTGAAACACAGGAAATTCCACCCAAACATGAGGAAGAGCTTTACTATGGGAGTGACAGAGCATGGTAACAGGTTGCCCAGAGAGGCTGTGGAGCCTATTTCCCCAGAGATATTGAAAAGCCATGTGGACTTCCTGAGTACTGTGCTGTAGAGGACTCTGCTTGGGCAGTAAAGTAGGACAGGATGACTTCCAACCTCACAATGTGTAATTTTTAAGCCATCCTGGTGCAGAAGTGCTATATCATCTGGTGGGGGCTCACAGAGTGGTAGCAGCTTCAGCCAACACCTCTTGGGAAAGGTCCTATTTTTAAGCTAAATCATAATATGACACAACTTTTTTTTCCCCTTAAACGATTTTTTCTGTTTTATTGTTTGTGCACAAATGCTGTTTAATTCTGCTATGTTGAAGTTATGCAATCTCTTAATGGAGGACTTGAGAATTCAAACCTACAGCTTCTGTAGGTTTGACCGGGATTACAATATGGTATAATAATCATAACAATTGTCCCAAAATTTTGCTTAGCTCAAAGTAAAACTACTCCTGATTGCCATCTAGTGAACCAGACTAGTATACTCCTATTTTATCACCACTGTGATTACTTCCTGTCTGTAAGAACCTAAAAGGATAACATATATCTCTCCCTCTCCATGCAACCAATGAAATCCAGGTATGTAAATCTCAGACTTCTCATCGGGGGATGAGGAAAAAAGGGGAGAAAAATCAGGGCCATGACCCTCTGCACTACTTATGAAAACAGCCACAGGGAAGGATAAACATCAGCAAGCATCTAATTTGGTAGCTATGTGTGGTGTGGAACATAGTTCTCCTTGTCCAGAACTATATTTAAACAGAACTGGCTGATTCTTTTTCAGTGTATGTGAACACTATTGGCTTTTAATGAATAACTGCCTTTTTATGCTTGAAAGCTGTATGACCTCTAACAGTTCCTTTTGCAGACAATTACTTTCTTTTTATTTTTTAGTATGTCTCCAAGGGAAGAAGATTTTTTCATAGAAATTTTCAGGTCAGTCTTATGCCCTCACAACTCCTTCACTATCTTGCAAACAGTCAATAATTTCCTTTCACCACTGGTTTAAGACACAGCACAGTCTAAGGAAGATTATTCCCTCTTACGCATCCATCTGTAGGGCTTCTAATTCATTCTTTGAATCATACTGTGAGCTCAGAATAATGAAGATTTAAATGCCTTTTCAAAATCTTGTTTCTGTGTGATGCGGATTCCAACTTACCATTATTGGATAGATTGGGTCACATTAGTCACAAACAAAGAGTACAAACAGCTTTTTTAAAAAGTTATGATTCTTTGTTTCTAAAGGATCTGAAGCTAATCCACATGCTGTGACTTGTATGCTCAGTTACCAGGTTGTCCTGAAGTACTGTACTCCAAGGTAAATCACTAGAATTAACAGATGGTATTTCATATTCTGAATAATTTTTTAGTATTTTCTTTTTTATTTCTCCAAAGTGTTCAAGCAATATCCAAAATCTGCTTGATATCAAAATTAAGTCACCTAAATGTCTTGAAGAGTGTGTAAAGGATAAGCAGGCAGAAATTGAGAAGCAGAATGGTTAGGAATAGACTAATGAAAACATTGTTAAACTTGAAAATACATATAAGCACTGGAAAAGAAAAACAAACGGTGGATGTTGTTCTGCCAGGAATGAACCATATGACCTGGGTCCTTGCTAGAGACCCCTATGGATGTTTGCTGCAGTTCTGCATCAAATGGAGAGAAACAGAGTGAGGCTCTGCCTATGTGTGCATTTGAGAAAGACAGCTTTGCCAGGAGCTCTGGGTAGACACAAGGTGACTCTATTAAGCTCTTTCCAAAGACAGCTGAATCCTTTGTAGAGCAAGAGCTTAATTTGAATGGGTGTGATCCATCCTGATTAGGGATGAGACTGAAACTCTTGGATAGATTACAGGACAGAAATAAGAAGAAACAGACATTTGATGAGTCCCTAAAAATAAATTAAAAATGCCTTCAGCTCTGGTTAGAGGCAGGCTTAGAGAGGTGAAGGGGAATTAGTTCTAACAGCTTGTGCTGGAGGCCAGCAAAAAGTACATATAACTAGCAAGTGCCTTTGGGATGAGGCTGTCACTGAAATTACTGATGAACACTTCCAGAGACTGATTTAGATTATCTTCTGGCCAAAGATTTCAGACCTGCCAGGGTTACTCAGATTTGTACCGTGTTTCATCCTCATGTACATGCCTCTGGATGTGAACTAAGCAATTTGTGGTTTGCATTCTGACCGGAGGGAAAAAGATGTTTGGAAAAAGGCACCTTGAGCAGAGGTCGCTGTTGATGTGCCCCAGCTCAAATACAGCTGGGTTTAAATCTCTTCATGGGAAAGATGGGGATCGGGTAGGCAAGGTAATGCCTGTCAGCCATTTACAGAGTCACAAACATAATGGCTGTTATTTGTGCCACTTGTGTTTTCAACTACTGGCAGCCACTCTATAGCACCCATTTGCTGTAGAGGAAAAAAGTTGGTTACTCTGTTTTTGAGTGCAGCTTCACAGCCCAAGGACAAGGAAAAAACCAACTGTGCCTTCCAGCAAAATAGGAGAAAAGGCCTCTCAAAAATGCAAACCAGCAGTAAGTCAAGTGTGCACAAGGGAAAGCAAATGGAAAGGAGCTGACTGTTGTTCAGTTTCTTCTGCTTGAAGCCTGGTGAAAGAAGCAGAGCTGCTCAGCAGGTATAAGCAGTACTATCCTGTTCTCTTCAGGGAAAGTAGAGCCATTTTTCACAATCTCAAAGTGAAAATATGTTTGTGCTTTTCCTCCTTGGCTGGTGTTTTACTTGCAGTCAGGCCAACTTTGATGTAGTTAGCACTTTCTTTCTCTCACAGTACAAGGAAAATGCCTGCTCTGGCCTTGATTCATTCATGCCCACTGTTGAGAGAAGACCTGGTTTCTGCTGTAAATTAGTAATGCTTATGTGTGTGCCAGATTCTACTGGGGTATAAGATGAAATTATTTTACTTGATGTAATAAAAACAATTTGCAAAGGCTTTGAACTCATTCAGTGTGGTTTGGGTAATATTCCTGCTTCCCCACATTATTGTAAGTGCCTTTGGTTTATAATATAAATAGAACAACTTTATGCTAAAGATTAAAGCTTTTCCTTTTCTGAAGGGAGAGCTGCAGCTTATGCAAATTAAACCTCAATGTTTCTATTGTAGATGTGCTTTTGGAAAGTCTTAACGCAATTATGAGTCTTACACTCATAATAAAGTTATGACCTGTAGTTTAAAAGCAGTTGCTTACTCTAAATGCAGTAGAGAATCACAGAGATGACTCTTACAAACGAAATTAAGTCAGATTCTATTTCTAAGATTTGCTCAACTGACAGATGAGGCACTCAGGAATTTTCAGGATTAAATGCTTTGTCAGGCCAGGCTGGATAATTTCCCTTTCTTTTTTCATGTAAATGAAGCTACTGGAAATCATAGAAAATCATGCAAATCAATTCAATGAATGAACATTTGGCCAGAATGAACTTTTTTCCCCAGACTTTTGCTTTTTGCTCTGATTTCCCTCTTCCAAGGGTGCCAGCTCCTTTCACATCACCTCCAGCTTTTGTGTCTCTGTTCTCCTTTATTCTCTCTGCATCCCCAACTTCACTTCTTGTTCAGTACCTTGAAGGGTCCCTCTCCTTCCCACAATTTCCCAAATCTTGAGTGAACATAATGTCATGGAGACTTCACCTCTCTCTTTAAAATTTGAATTAAATTGACCAACAGATTAAAAAGCTGTTGGGGAGGACTGGCAAACAACTTTATAAGCCTCATTTTTCTTAGAACATCAAGCAAGAAGGTAGCAATATATTAAAGACAGATAATTGATCTAAGTATGAGGACATAACAAATTATTATGAATATTGCAAGTAAATCACCAGAAAGTTATACATCTGAAGAACTTTTGCCAGTAGATGGGAAAAAATTAAATAACACTTAAATACTTTTGAAGGCAAATTAAAGCAGAATCAGATGGTTGTAATTAGTGGGAGAAAAACTGATTTGTAATGTACATAATTGAATGTCATCTATAATATTATGGTTATTTTTCCTACTTTAATGAAGTGCTACTGGATTAATATTAGACTTTAGGGACATCCTTTGTAAAAGAAGGTTAAACACATAGAAGTTGGGCATGTAACTTCTCTAGAATGAAAAGTACTCTAAGCAACCCAACTAAGCATGAAAATGGCACTATAATGTATAAAATAATGTATAAATAGTACTAATATCTGATTCAGCAGTTCTGCTCCTCATGGGCCATATCCCCATATGATGATATAGTTGACAACACAATCCTAAAATGTCAATTTTAAATGGAATATGATCAATGTCTTCTGAATGCTGCAAAATGCTTTCTTAAATTATAAAATTTTACTCAGTAATTCCTGCAGAGAATGTTGTAAGTTTCCATCCTGAGAATTTGAAAACTATCAAATTTGATAATATCTTCTAGAAGGACATTCAATTTAAAGCTCATGACTAATGAACCACTTTTCCTTGTGTTCCAGTGACGTGTTACAGTCATCATTGAGTTAGATTATATTTGCATTTTTTTTAAATTTCAAAATTCATTTTTAGTCATTTCTTATTTGTCTGCCATTTTAAAAAGCTGTCTAAAGCTTTTCAGTTACTTGGAAATTGTTCAAATTATCTTCTGATCTTTAGGCTCTGGGTTCATAAAGAAGCTGGTTCAGGTGCTTTGAGCTGTGTTTAACTGAAAATAGAAAAGATTAAACCAATAAAGACATTTTCCTTCTTAGAGCTCCACAATGTCAAATTCTGCAGCTGTCCTTACATGTTATGTTGTATGTGTAAAAGAAAAGTCCAGCCTAAAATTTGAATCAAACTGAATTTTATGGGTAGTGGTTACAGCATTCATATGAAGGCCTACCTTAGTATAGAAACATACAGGGGCATGTTCATCAGTAATATCTTATTCTGATAGAATTACTAACAAACAGGAAAACTGCTAGCAGCATTGCACTTGAATAGAATTTTAAAGCTAAACAAATACTAGGAAGAATTTTCTATGCATACTCAAGACTGATTTTTATAAATTCATCTACAATAGTTAATCTTATATGTTCTGCTTCTGAGACTACCAGCATACTCAAGGAGTGCCGAAAAAATACTGGAAAATATATGTAATTTTTTTTAAAAAGTGTGTCAATATTTTCTGGAAACAGATGTTAACAAGAACATTGCAGCATGAAGTTCTAGATTCAGATGGTACTGCTTCATGACAGAACTTGCTTACATGGTGCCCTTTAGAAAGAAGAGCATATTTTTAAGGCAACAATCAAAACAAAGGACAGACTACTCACTGCATTTTCATTTTATTTTACAATGTAGCTAGATGTTTTACCTGTAACTAAATTTAAAATGAAAATTGTGATTTCAAGAACCAGAATTACTCAGGGAGCTGGAGTAAAGCCTGTTTGCGTTTTTTTTCTTGTGGAGCTAAGGATGGTGTCACATTGTGTAAAGAAAGAAAAGGTATAATTAAAATAGATCAAATAAAGATATTTTTCCCTACTTCTGATTCTAGAAGCCAAAGAGGTACTTTCTGTGTGACATATGGGGGTGCTTTTGTATCAGTTAGTCACAGGAAACTTAAGTGCTTCTAAAAGTCATAAAAAAATGTTGCACATTTTTACACCAAGTTTTGTTTTTACAATATACAAGAAAAGAGTCATTAGGTTGATCAAAATACTATTTTCTGAGATTCAATACATCCTGACCTAGTTAGATTTCACACAGTTAATCAAAACACCTTTTTTCATGCAGTGAAATAAGTAAAACAAGAAAGTAAAAAAAATCCAACTGGGAGACTAAAGCAGCAAATCTGTACAGTTCCCATTGAAGTGGAAAGTGTGATAATGCCAGTGAACTTCAAATCTTATTGTTTATTTTATGAAAGTATATCTGCACTATACTTGTGGGGGTTTTTTAGAGAAAATGTTGTGACACAGATATTTTAAAAAGTGGAGGTATAAAGTCTTTGGCAAAAACTACAATTACACAGCAAACTGTTATTTGTATAGAAAACTTATGGTATTCTGTGAACTGCTTTGTGATTTAGAGAAAACAGCCACTACTGACTAGAGTAATAGGTTCCTCCTACTACTAAGATGTTTAATGTAATCCTAAACTTTTTTCTTTCAAACATTTTTCCACTTAGGGGTAAGAGCCATGAAAAGACAAACTAAAACAAAAAATCCCCGACCAACTAACCAAAAAAACAGAACAAACGTGAAAATGGAGTAAGTATACTAACAACAATAAACCAAGAAAAAAACTACAGTCCAGTCAGTCTCACCTCTGTACCTGGAAAGATCATGAGGCAGATTCTCCTGGAAACTCTGCTAAGGTACACGGACAACATGGAGGTGGTTGGTGACAGCCAACATAGCTTCACTGAAGGCAAATCATGCCTGACAAATCTGGTGGCCTTGTATGACAGAGTTACATCAGGGATCAGTGGATAAGGGAAGAGTGACTGACATCAGCTACCTGGACTTGTGCAAAGCCTTGGACACTGCCCTGCTTGACAGTCTTGTCTCTAAATTCAAGAGGCATAAATCGGATGGATGGGCCACTTGGCAAATAAGGAACTGACTGAATGGTTGCACTCAAAAATTTCTATGACATGGGAAGGTTGCACCCTGAATGCTGTTACATTATTTGGCATTCTTTCAGGTATACTTGTATTGCTGGTATCACCTAGAAAGGTAATGTGAATATAACAAAACTATTAATTGCTTCCAAGACATTTGTAAAGAAATATTAATGACAACTTCTGCAAAAAAAAAAAAAGTATAATTTAATTTGATTTCTGTTTAAAGCACACCAATAAAATTGACTTAATTCAACCTTGAAGTGTAGTTAAAAGTAATACTCTTTCTAAGATGGATGGCTGTTGCTTCTCTGTTTTGTGTCATCCTAAAACCAATAAAAAGTCATTGAAATGTTTTTTGTAGTAGAATTTGTTGCAAAAATGACTATGTCAAAAATTTGAAATTAAAGGATGATATTTTCTACAATAAAGGAGTATTTTTGTCTCTGATTTTGTTTATAGAAAGAAGAAAATAGCAGAGGCTAGTTCCTTAAATGTCCATTCCATTTTCCTTACCCTTTTTTTCCAGTTCTGGTTCCCATCACAGCTGTGATTTCTTCGCCAGGAAAAGGCAGCCCTTGCTGAAGTGCATGTGCAGATAATGCAGAAGGTGTTCTGATGAGGCAGGCAGTACTTATTAGTTGAGTGGCAATCAGCGTCTGCCAACTGTGTGCCACTGCTTGTTTTACAACCTTTTCCACCCTGAAATGCAGACTTGGATTTTTGTTTTTTGTGTAGGTACTCTTTTTCACTGAATAAATATGAAGTCGATAATTTCAGAAATCTTTCTCTACTCTCAAATCAATTTGAAATGGTCAATTACTGCAGGAAAGAGCAAAGAGGGAGCCAAATAAAGCCATGCAAGAAGTGTGATTACACAAACTGAATTCATTTAGGCCAGATTGAAAACTGCCAAGCCATATGCTAATGGTATTGTTATTATCTTTGTACGTACTTTCTTTTCTTCCAGCTTCGATAGCTGCATCTTAGTTGAGACACAATGAGCAATTAACTTTTAGATAATTTTAATCAACTAGCCTTTATTTTTTGTACTGTAAACTACTATTATTACTTTTTAGAGCTTCATCAGTTTTCTGCTTCTAATGACATTTTGCATTGTTGTTGCAGTATTCAGAGCTGAATGCTAGAGGTTAAGATTAAACCCCAGGTACACATGTTTTCTTTCTAATTCCAGGAAAGTAATGTAATGTTTTACTGAGTTTTTCCAGGAATTTGGTTCAAAAAGTCAGGGTTAAATATATGGTAAATAGAAACAACAGCTGTGATTCAAACTTTTTTTTTGGTTAAACTCACTTTTCATTTTGGAAGCACCAATTATTCCATTGTACCTGAGAAAGCATAAGAAAACACAGCTGTAAGTACCAGTTAAATTTAAGAAAACACAGCTGTAAGTACCAGTTTAAATTTAAATTAAGCTTTATTGTAAAGCATTGTATTTAAAAACTACTCTGACTCATGGTGATTTTCAGCAAATGTATTACTAATTCAGTGCAGTAAAGTGTCATGAAGTTTTGAGAGAGGATTGCCCTTAACCCTAGTGCAACAACCCAAAACCCACAGCAGTGTTAAAAGCAGAATTGAAAGATTTTTTACTGTATTTGATAGAGCAGTTCTCTTCTGTCCGTGCAGCACAGAAAGAGAGATCTTGTGGCTACAATAGAAAGCAAGCAGGGAATTTCTAAATGAAAGACAGAACTTCGGAAAAACTTTCTAGTTAGTAGTGTGCATAAAAAAGCTATTGAGGATGAACTTTTCTCCATTTACTTTTATTTATTGTTCCAAATTCTCTGTTGTTCTGTATTTCTTCATGAAATGACTCATCCACCATTCTTAGTTTGCTGAATCAGGTGGGCTATGTATCAAGAGTGAGGTGACATAGCCACTTTCAGGGTGTAATTCTATGATTTTCTGAGTTCTGCATTCTCCATCCCCAGTAGCACTGCATTTCTTCCTTGGTACAATGCTGAGATCTATATGCTCAGTGAGGGTTGAGTTTGGGAGCCAACAGCACAGCATGTATTAAACTCAAACATTTGGGAGTACAGACAGGCTGGTGTGTTTACAGATGTGTAGATGTGTCTGTAGGGAAGTAGCTGTTTCTACAGGAAGATGGGTGGATCGCATGTAGCAAGAAACAAGGTAAGTTTGGATCCTCTAATTAGAGAACAGGGAAATGAAACTGTCTGCGTTCCTTTGGAAGTAGTTAACCTACTTTGTTCCTATGAGTAGATTGCCAACAAGCATGAGATTTGATGAACCTAAATCTATTTAGTCCCTCTTTAGCCTTGGATACTTTTTGACCATGTGAACTATTTCATTTCCCTCTACTTTGCTGCTACTCTCACTGCTACTCTCAATGAATAACTGAGCCCTGGGGTGCTAAAATCATGGATGAGCGGATACGACTGGCCCTTCTAAATTAAATTTCTTTCTGTAGGGTGGGATTATATGTGGATGAGATTTTGCAGCAGAGCTGCCACTTTCAGCAAGGTACCTTATTAATCAACTCCTCACTGCACGCAGCTTTGTCTGAGCATTGCTGCCAAACCAGCCTCTTACCCTGAGGGAATACTTGACATAAGCAAGCCACCACTCTGCCAAGCAGCTATGACAGATACACTGAATCTGCCTCATGCAAACACCATCTTTTCTGATTTCATTCTCACTAAGAATAAATGGATCATACAAAGTGGTAGTCATTGCTTAAAAACCACTTGCTGATGTTCTGCATGGCTGGCTATAAACTTTGAGACAGGAGCTATTCACACTTGGATAGTTGTTATCTAAAAACTGCAAAATGTCAAGTTGAAGCTGTAGAGACACTGCAAACAGCTTTGAGCTTGTATCAGCTGGTAAAGCTTTGGCATTCCCACAGTAGCTAAGCATAGGAAAGTAATTCATTAAGTTAAAAGCTGTGGTACTAAGCTGCCCATGCGGTTTTGTAATTAATTGAAGAATCCTTCAGCTATCATTCTAACGGTTTGTCCCTTTTCTAATGAAGAGTCCTTTGCTGCCATGCTTTTACTTCAAAGGTCATCCACACTGAGGTACAATACTCTGACTGGTGTGGCTAGGGACCCTGGTAGTCTGTCACCTGGCCAACCCAAAGCCACACCATGAAGGAAAGATGCTATCTCATGCTATGCTGCCAGGAAAGAGCCAGTGTAAACAGTCATGATACAGGTCAGGTGACAAAGTGAGGGGATCAGTGCTTTCCTTGTTGCCCTTCCTTTTCTCTGGTGTGGTTCCAAACTTCAATTGCTATTCCTTTCTTGTAGTTTACAACATCCTCACACTTTCCTCAGCACAGAAACCCTTCAGCCATGTGCAAATGCTGCTTTGTATGAGAGTGGCTCCTCTTCTTGGGCAAAGTCACCAGTGAGCCAAACACGTTGTGTGGGTGGGTGCATGATGGGTGCATGGGCTGGGGTAGCGGAAGTTTGTCATCTGGCATTTCCAGCAGAGGTTTCACAAAACTGCCTTCCAATTCCAGCATGGGATAAAAAAAGACACTGCAGTAGAAAACTTTCTTTAGTCAAAAGCAATTTTATTAAAACCAAAATTCTTGTCTGAAAAAAATCCAACCAACAAAACTGAATGAAAAAACAAAATTTCCCTATGAAGGTGGAAGAGACCATACAAAGCATAGAAGAACATTCAGCTCAGTCAGTCTGGGACACTGTGATGTGCCTTTATTAATGTTTGTGAAACACATCACATTTAGTTGGCTTTATTTCAGTGTAAACACTGATCTAAAGACAATCATTGCTTTTTCAGATTTCTCAGAAAAAGAGCTATAGCCTAATCTATTCCTCAACTGATTATTGATATGGATTCTTGTATTGTGTTTGTATAAGTTGGTCTGTTCCATTCTCCCCTGTGTTATAATGGTTCTGCCCTGATTCTCCCTCCCCTCCCTCCCTGCTACTGTCAGTTACCCCAGTTCCTCCCCAGTTTCCCGGGAGACCAATGTATCTTTTTCTAAACCCTCCCCGGTGCCCTGCCAGTCACTCTCTGCCACCACCTTTTTCTCTGGAAACTTCTGTTTAGGGCACGAAGTGATTGGCTCAGGGGCCAGGGCCCCTCCTCCAAGTTGTTGTTATTGGTATTTCCCTCATGTCAGTCCTCTGTACCCCACTCCCCCCTGCATTCCTATTCGCCCAAGGACGGGCTCCTACCCTGTATCCCTCTCCCTTTATAAGTTGCTGTAGCCCCTCCCTCTCTCTCTTTGGTTGTTGGCTCCCCTGGGATCTACGTTAAACCTAGACTTGCCCCACCTGGAGAGCGCTCTCTTATTTCCTGCTGGTCGTAGCCTGAGGTGGCCATGTCTTCCTGCAAGGAAGCATCACTGCTATAACACAGGGTGCTCTCCTTAGGTGCAGTCCCAAACACTGAGGGTGGGACAGTGCCCCCCGAGCTGTAAGCGGTGCTGGCCAGCTTGCCGGGACGCTTGAGAAGGTCGACCCTTCTCCTCTCTTGCCGCACTGCTTCAGTTCCTGGCACCTAACGTGGGGCCCGAGGGCATCACCAGACCCCGTGGATGAGACTTTCAGTCTCCTTGGCCGTCGGACTACCCCTGTGAGAGCTGACCCCTTTTTGGTGGGCGGCACTCCGGGGGACCAGGAACGGCAGCTCCTCGCACCAAGGAGTCGTTCCCATGGCAGGAACCACCGCGCCTGGATTTCTTTTGGTCCCCACTGGATTCCTAAGTATTTTTTCTTTTTTGTCCTGTCTTTTTAGCCCTTTTTGTCCCTTTGCATCTCGGGTGGTGCTAAGGGCTTTTTCCTCTGTGCTGCGCAGCCTTTCTCGTTCTGACAGGAGCCGGTGTGAGGCTCTTTCTTATTTTCTTTAAGGGTTTTTCTGTGACGGTGGTTGGATTGAGTCGCCCCATTTGAAATCTTTACCATGGGTGCTTGGTTTTCGGTGACTCAAAAGAGAGCTTACAGCCAAGTTGCGGGTATCCTTGTGAGGTGGGGTTTGAAGTTCATAAAACAGAGTTAAGAAGTTTGATAAGATGGCTGTTTTCCCAATTTCCCGAAGTTTCCCCTGATCAAATTTATAACCCAGGTTTCTAGGACGTTGTCCAACAAAAATTACAGGATTCTATAAGATTGGGGGAATCTTCTTTGACTAAAATTGTCTATTGGGCATCACAAATTAGATCATTGATAAAATCAAACTCAAAATTGGGAAAACAGTCACTGCTCCCCAGTTCTCCCTGTTCCCCTGCTTTCCCCTTTCCCTCCCCTATTTGCCCCAAGTCTGGGGTTTTGAGAGGAGCAGCTCGCTCCAGCAAAGCGCAGGGTGTCCACCATTCCCCCGGCTCCCCTCAAAGCTCCCAATCCCCCCACCCTAGGAGTCCTGGCCAGACTCTTAGGGATCCCTTTCCTTCTTCCTCTATCCTGGTTCATAAATCCCCAGTTCGAAGACCCTCTGTTAGGTTTTGTCTCCCTCCACAAGATGGCTCCCATGGAGCCAAGATGGAGGGAGCCACATGGTTTTTCCTGCCCTTTTCCCTTCTTCTCCCCACAATCCCTTTCGGTCCCAGAGAAACTCCTTCCTGTCCCGTGACTCCTCCCAACTTCCCTCCACTCTTCCTCCTTTGTCAGTCCCTCCCATTCTCCTCCCTCTTACAAGGCTCTGCCCTCTGACTCCATAACATCTGGTATCCCTGCCCAGTCCTCCAGCCACTCCCCTCTCAGTTCCGGTTCTCATACTCCTCCTTCCGGTTCCCATGCTTCGGGCCGGGGGAGGGGGGTGGAGATCCGGAATCCGGACCTGGTTTCCATCCTTACCACAGCTCCGGTCACTTACCACCCTGAGAGAGAGAGGGGAGACCCCAGGCCTAGTGGACCCCTTTCCCCCACCACCTAATTTAGGAACTTTGCAAGGCCCAAAAGGATTTCTCCCAGGAGAGTGAGTACTTCTGGGTGATCCTGGGAGCCACGCTGACAGAGTTGGAGGTAACCCCCTCCAATCTGAGGCGCCTTTTTTCATGCCTCCTGAACCCCACCGAATTTGTTATGTGGGAGGAGGCATGGAAAAAGGAGGTGGTGGGGCTCCTATCCGCCCTCTAAGACAATCCCCCCTAGGGGTTGATCTGGACGGAGAGGTCATTTCCACAGACCATCTGTGTGGGATGGGGAATTGGGCCAACGGGCATTCTCAGGCCAGGTCCATTCCCCCGGAGGTGCTGAGAGACAGCACGAAGGCTGCTGAAAAGGTGTCTTGGGGTTGAGGTCAGCTGCACCCCTTGTCACCTATTCATAGATTTTTCAGCACACTGATGAGTCTTTCATATCCTTTGTCGAGTGCCTTCGCAAAGCCATCAACCTGCAGGTGCAGAGCAAGGGGGCCAGAGTGAAACTTCTTAAGGAGGTAGCATTTCCAACGCCAATGCTGCCTGCAAAGCTGCCATTTTTAGTCTGCTGCTGGACCCTTCTCTGACTCTGCAGCGCATGCTTGAGGTGTGCGCACACAAAGTCTCACTAACACTGGGAGACAACGATCCTAAGAACCAACCACCACCTTGATGGGTTGCTGCTGCTGAGGCCGCTGATACCATCGTGGACGTCACACCTGCAAATCCAGCCCAGCCCCCGGCTGACCATCCACCACATCCCAACACCCCTGGACCGGCCCAGAGGAGGACTTCCCCATGCCATCTCTGTGGGAAGCTGGGGCACTGGATGCCCAACTGCCCACTGAAACTTCAGTTTTTAGAATTTAAAAAAGGGCAACGGCTTTGGGGGGATTCCCAGCCAAAAAACTAGTTTCCAAGCACAGTCCCCCCCTGCGCGATGATAAAAATAAGGCGGGCCCCACAACACCTTGCAGAGAGGGGAAAGAGGGAGAACAGCTAACAGCAGGCCTGCCTGTGCCCACAACCAGACTTGACTTTACTAAACCGAATTTGACATGTCTAGATTGTGTCTGACCTCAACCTATTCTGACCTCTCTTTCTAAAACTGCTCCTTTCAGGTTACAGCTATCTGAGACGCTCCATCTTAAGGACTCAAATTTCCACCTGGTGACCATGTGCCTGGAGTGCCCAGGTAACTGGGGATGAATTGGATGTTGTAGGTATATTGTCATCAGAGACACAAAATTTACACCTCTTGAGATAAATATCGTCCCAGGTCTCTTAACATCAGACCTGGGGCAGCTCACCATGGGGCTGTACTGTGTCCGCCCTCCCCTCTTCATCCTCAAAGGCCAGGTAGTGGCGCAGGCCATCCCGATGCCAGAGTTAGGCTTGAGCTCAGAGCTACCTTTCGCATCACATCCAGATCCTTATCCCACAGTGGCCTGGGCTCAGGGTTTGGGATGGGACAAACCCAGAATTACTTGTCAACTTTCGAGGGGGGGAGACCAAAAATTGCTTAAAGGTCTGCTGGACACAGGGGCAGATGTGACGATCGTTCCCTCTCGGGAATGGCCGTCGCATTGGGAGTTGCAGGACGTGGCTGGTCGCGTTCAAGGTGTCGGGGGTATGCAATTGGCCAGCCAATCGAAGAGTGTCATAAAAATTAAGGGGCCAGATGGGCAATTGGCGTCTATATGCCCATTTGTTCTAGACTATATGGAACCCTTGTGGGGGAGAGACCTCCTTGCCCAGTGGGGAGCCCAAACTGACCTTCCAGTGGCTCCCCAGGTTTTTCGGGCAGCAGTCACTGAGGAGCGTCATACCCAGAAACTGAATTGGAAATCAGATGAACCAGTGTGGGTAGAACAGTGGCTGCTCAACAAACAAAAATTGAAAGCGCTCCATGAGCTCATCCAGGAGCAGCTACTTAAAGGTAACATAGTGGAGTCCCTGTCAGACTGGAACTGCCCAGGGTTTGTCATCAAAAAACCTAATAAGGATAAGCTCCTTCAGGACCTCTGCAAAATTAACAACATTATCAAAGATATGGGTCCTCTCCAACCTGGGATGCTGTCCCCAATGATGCTCCCACAAAATTGGAATTTGGCTATTGTGGATATTAAAGACTGTTTCTTTCAAATTCCCTTACACCCTGACAATGCCCCATGTTTTGCCTTCACGGTCCCCGCTATCAACCGTGGAGCCCCAAGGAAGCGCTACCATTGGCCTGTTCTTCCACAGGGAATGAAGAACACTGTCATCTGCCAGTGGTATGTGGCTTCCTTGCTGTCCCCAGTTTGTACAGCCATGGAGGATGCAATAATATTCCATTATATGGATGACATTCTTGTTTGTGCTCCCACAGATGACATGCTTACCCATGAGCTTGACCTGATAATCAATGCATTGGTTGCTTCAGGGTTCGAGCTCCAGCAGGACAAAATTCAGTGGATGCCACCCTGGAAGTACCTGGGCTTGGAGATTACCAGGCGGACCCTTGTTCTGCAAAAATTGGCTTTGAAAACTAATGTTAAGACCTGGGCAGATGTCCACCAGCTGTGTGGGTCTTTGAATTGGGTAAGGCCTTGGCTAGGAATCCCAACCGATGGCCTAGCCCCTCTTTTCAATTTACTGAAAGGGGGAGAGGAGCTCAGTTCTCCTAGGTCGCTTACCCCAGAGGCACAGGCAGCACTGGAGAAAATCCAAGAGTCCATCTCAGCCAGGCAGGCCCACAGGTATCAACCGGATCTGCCGTTTAAATTCATTGTTCTGGGGAAAGTGCCACACCTCCACAGTATGATATTTCAATGGGATGAGTCATCTAAGGGCAAGGATCAAGGCTCGACAGACCCTCTCTTGATTATAGAGTGGGTTTTTCTCAGTCACCATCTGTCCAAGAGAATGACACAGCCACAGGAGCTGGTGGCAGAACTGATCTGCAAGGTGAAATCGTGGATCAGGGAGATTGCAGGTTGTGATTTTGACTGCATTCACATTCCTATTCAATTGAGATCGGGCCAATTCAAAACTTTGATGAACTGCTTGAGGAAAACGAAATGTTACAATTTGCACTGGACAGCTACACCAGCCAAATGGCTGTTGATTGGCTGGCCCACAAATTGTTTAATCAGGATGTCCAATTCTCATTATCACTAAAAAGGGTTCAGAGCCGAGCCCCTTTGAAGGCACTGACTGTTTTTACTGACGCATCTGGAGCATCCCACAAGTCTGTTATGACTTGGAAGGATCCTCAAGCTCAGTGGTGGGAGGCTGATGTTGCTAAGGTGGAGGGTTCTCCACAAGTAGCTGAGTTGGACACAGTTGTCAGAGCTTTCGAGAGGTTCTCCAAACCATTTAATTTGGTTACAGACTCCTCATATGTTGCAGGTGTAGTGTCCAGGGCAGAGAATGCAGTTTTTCAAGAGGTGTCCAACATCCCCTTGTTGAACTTAGTCTCGAAATTGGTTACATTAGTCTCCGGCCGAGAGCAACCCTTTTTTGTGATGCATGTCAGATCACACACCGGCCTGCCGGGGTTCATTGCAGAGGGCAATCGGAGAGCTGATGCCCTTGCTGCTCCAGTCCAGATGGCCCCACTCCCTGATGTGTTTGGCCAAGCAAAGATTAGCCACCAGCTATTCCATCAAAATGCTCCTGGCCTTGTTCGTCAATTCAACTTACTCGAGAACAGGCCAAGGCGATTGTGGCTACATGCCCCCAATGTCAAATCCCACCAGCTTCCATCCCTCAGCTCTGGCACCAACCCCGGAGGGTTGTCAGGTTGTGAGGTGTGGCAAATGGACATGACCCATGTTCCATCCTTTGGCCGGTTGAGTTTTGTTCATGTTTCTGTGGACACTTTCTCTGGTGCAGTCTATGCTTCTGCCCACACAGGGGAAAAAGCAGCAGACGTTGAAAAACACCTGGTTCAGGCTTTTGCTGTCCTGGGCATCCCCAAGGCCATAAAAACTGACAACGGCCCAGCGTACAAATCCAGGGAGCTCAGAAGCTTCCTGCAGCAATGGGGAATAGAGCACAAGACCGGCATCCCCTATTCCCCGACAGGCCAAGCTGTGGTTGAGAGGACCCACCAGAGCCTAAAAAGAGTATTAGAACAGCAGCGTACAGCAGTGAAGGTGGAGTCCCCTCACGTCTGGTTGTCTAAAGCTCTCTTTACAATCAGTTTTTTAAACCGTTCGTTTGACAACCTGAACCCTCCCATCATACAGCACTTTGGTCACCACAAGCAGCTGCACCTGAATACCAGGCCTCCGGTTCTGGTTAAAGATCCAGAGACCTGGAAGACGGAGGGGCCATTTGACCTGGTTACCTGGGGGAGGGGATACGCTTGCGTGTCCCCTCCCTTGGGGCTGAAATGGGTACCATCTAAGTGGGTCAGGCCCTTCCTTCCCAAGAGAGCAGAAAAGGTTGGAGTTGTGGCACAGGTTGAGGAGGCCTGTTGGAGGAGGAGGCGCAAACCTTTTATGTTAGACCTTGACCCTCTTTTAAGGGCAGAACCATTATAACACAGGGGAGAACGGAACAGACCACCTTATACAAACACAATAAAACAATGGATGGAAAAAAATGGCTTTGAATGACAGTGTGAAAGACCTTCTGTGGTGTGGTCAGGTTTGTTCTCCTGCTACCCTTCCACTTCTGCAGATTCACCCAGAGGCTGGCTTGCTTGCCATGATTTTGTGAGTTACCATTTAACACTGATGAGGTGCATCTCTAGTTATTCTCTGGATTGTTTCTTTTGGGTTTGGGCATAAAAAACGAAAACGTAAATTTTTGTTTTAGCATAAAAAACGAAAATGTAAATTTTTGATCTGAGCCATCTGAATCAAAGCACTAATGCTTCAAGCCCACTATAAGCCAATCAGTCAGAACATGGTAAACAAATACAGATGACTGTTGAACATGGAGTCATTACAAAAGTAGTGTGAGGAGGTGACTGGTTGGTCATCTTGCCTCGAGAGGCAGGAGCTATGAACAAAATGCCATACAGAAGCATGAAGCACAGATGTCAGTGAATACAGAAAATTTGTGTACCCTCAAGGCCTCTTGGTTTTCTTCTAATACTGTCTAGACATCACCATGTGTGAGCTGACTGAGATCAGGAAAAAATTTCTATACTTCACACTAATGGTGTCTCTTATAATGCTGTTCTCAATGAGCCTTTTCAGAAAGATGCTCTAGTCTGATTCTGCTTGTGCAGATGGCTCCCAGCAGTTCTGTAAAAAGTATCTGTCTACAATCTGACCCTTCTGGACAAGTCACTCCTTGTTGCAGGCATCAGCTGATGTAATCACTTCCACAAACTTGTCTCTCTTTTGATCTTCCCTGTAGTCTTTCTTCCATGCCTTTCCACACAACAGTTTTGAAAGTTTATATAAATGCTTTACATCAAATCCTGGTTACATTCCAACAGTAAAACACACTTCAATAAAAACTGTATCACAGCCCTTGTAAAGAAGTAATTTGTGATTCAGATTTCATAGTTGTACTAGGAAATGCTCTGGATCTTCATGTGCTTCCTCTTTTTAAGAGTCAGCTTCAAAGATGTTCTTGAATCAGGGACTTTTTTATGAGTAAATATCTAGTGGGAGTTAATGATAAGTTCATTTAAAAACATTTTATTTCTGCTACAGTACTGTGGGAATAGAGTTTCTGTGTTGGCGTTAACACTCATCAGGAAGACTGAGAACCAATCTAATCCTTGGCATTTCTTAGGCACATTTGAGTGATCAAAAGGGATTTGCAGAGATTATGGTTTCTTTGTGCCATGCAAATCATGTAAATTAAATGAATTAAGAAACAGAGCAACTCAAGTAAGACTAGGAGTGAGTCTGTAGACTTAAGATCCAGATATTTAGAAGGCCATCAGGAGAGGTGCCTGCAGAAAAAACAGTGCTATAATGAGGAGGAGCAAATTCCTGATCATTGGTTCAGACTACTCTGGGCTACAGTGCAGTCCCTGTACACCTGTAAGTAAGGAAAAGCTAATATTAGTAACTGTTTGCAGCCCAGGACTTAGTCCACTGGCCCCTGATTACCACTGAAGTATGAAATAAATATTGATTTCCAGCCAGACACAAGAAGATGTTGTTTTATTCCCAGGGAGGACCCAGGATAATGCCCCTACTCTGTGAGCACCATGTCCTTTCAAGATGTTTAAGTGCAACCACTGTGGTATGAAACGTTTAAACACTGCATAATAATTTAATTTCTAAATTTCTATGCCTATAAAGCTGAAAAAACTCCAGTAATCCGAGTGTTAGTGGCATTTGATTTGCCATATGAATTAATGAGCTGAGTCGTGAACTCAGTTTTGGATCCAAAACCCCTTGAGAATTCTGACTTTTTGATCAGTCTTGATCCCATTCTCAGCACCATAATTTGCAGCAACCTTGTAATTAATCCATGACTAATTTATTTATCTACATTTATACTTAATCACAACTTACAGATAGTATTTGAATAATAAAAATTAAAATAATTAACTTGAATTTCAAAGTTTCATGTCTCAAAAAATACAGGACTGGAGGTGCAGTGCTGTATTACAGTAAAGAGTTTGCTAGACTGTAGATTACAGGTGTTGCTACAACAGACATGACTCTTTACACGCCTTTTTTTGTAGGAATATCATGAGACCATTCAGGTTTCTCACCTGGTGTACCCCCCTGTCCTGATTTTGCCTAGGATAGAGTTAATTTTCTCCCTAGTAGGTGGTACAGTGCTGCATGTTGAACTTAGAATGAGAATAATATTGATAACAACTGATGGTTTAGTTGTTTTAATTAGTGCCTACCCTAAATGAAGGACTTTGCAGTTTGCCATTCTATCAGCAAACAGGAGCACAAGATTTTGGGAAGGAGCATGGCCAGTAGTGCCGACCTAAACTGGCTAAAGGGATATTATATATCAGAGAGTGTAATGCCCAGTATTTGTACTGGGGACACTAGACTGGGAGCTTCTGATTGCACTGGGGGTTGGGCTGGTCATCAGTCAGCTGGTGGTGAGCAACTGTATAAATATCACCTATTTCTTATGGGTGTTATTCCTCTCTCCCTCTCACTCTTCCTCAATATTATTATTAATATTATTAATAATAGGCCAGTTATCTGTAATTGGCCTATTACAGGCAATGGTTTAGACAGTCCTCTGGAAAACTCCATAATAAAAAAGTAGTCCAGGAAGAAGGCAATCTAAAGGTTGCAGAAGCCCGACAGTCCTATATGGCAAAAGACAAGCTGTCATGGAGTAAGACCAGCTGAATATATTTTACATGAACTCAGGAAAAAAACCCAAGGTTTATGACCTTTGGAACAAGTGACAGGCAACTCTGGAAGTGTATCTCTATTCATTACTGGATGAAGGGGAAACACTGTCACCAAGGATGAGGAAAAGGCTGAGGTACTTAATTCCTTCTTTACCTCAGTCTATAACTCTAAGACCAGTGATCCTCAGGATCACTGAGCTGATAAGACAGAGACAGGGACAGAGAGCAGATTGCACTTCCCAGAGTCCTGGAGGAAGTAGTTACTGACCTGCTGAGCCATTCAGACATTCATAAATGTCTAAATGGGATTCAAATGGGATTTATCCAAGGGTGCTGAAGGAGGTAATGTAAGAGCTCGCCAAGCTGCTCTCCGTCTTATGTCAGTCCTGGTAAACCAGGGAGGTCCCAACTGCCTGGAGGCTGGGCAATGGTCACATCTACAAGCAGCATCAGAAGGATCCAGGGAAATACAGGCCTGTCAGCTTGACCTTGCTGCTAGAGAAGATTATGAAACAGATCATCTTGAGCACAATCACATAGCACACACAGGAGAACCAGGGATCAGGCCCAACCTGTCGCAGCGTCCACCAGGTAACTGCTCTGCCCTTCCCTGCTAGCCCTTACGCTGCCACCCGCAGGGTACACTCTTCGACGCTTGGAGTGCAAAGTGCGGCTAAGGGTGTGAGCACTTTCCTTGGGAGGACACAGCCAACAATGGTGAAAGAAGGGAGTAGGCACTTCAGAGGCTACTTAATCCAAGGCTTTATTACAGAGAACAAGGAGCTCCTTGCCTCAGAGCCCCTGAGATCACAGGAACAACACCTTAAGTACAGGGGGAGTGACAAAGCAGGAGTCTAGCCGTCCACCAATAAGGGAACAAGGGGGAGGGAGCTGGGGGATAACTGACAATGAAGACAACCTTTCAGAGGGCTTAATGGCAGGAGCTCCTGGCCTCAGACCAATCACTTGATGCCTCACCCAGAAAAGAGGGATGGATGAGGGACAGACAAGGTGCCTGGGAGGGGATTCATGGCCAGACAGGGAATCTTTTAGTGAAATGGAAGGGCTGGAGGTAGGATTGGCATTAGGAGAATGGAAGGTAACTTAGGGTGCAACCACATACAGAAGGAACTGAGAACAAACCAAATAAGGCAACCCAACACCAGCCAGCATGGGTTTGTGAATAGTCCTGCCTACCAACCTGATCTCCATCTGTGATCAGGTGACCTGCTTAGTAGATGGTGGAAAAGGTGTGGAGGTCTTTACCTGGATTTTGACAAAGCCTTTGAGACGGTCTCCCATAGCGTTCTCCTGAAGAGACTGGCTGGTCAAGGCTTGAAGAGGTGCACTCTTCACTGTGTTAACAACTGGCGGAATGGCCAGGTCCAGAGTGGTGGTGAATTGCCTTACATCTTACTGGTGGCCAGTCACTAGTAGAGTTTCCCAAGGTTCAGTACTGGGATCAGTCCTTTTTACTATCTGGTTGAGTGCACCCTCAGAATGTCTGCAGGCCACACCAAGCTGTGTGGGTTATCTGCTGGAGGGCAGGAAGGCTCTGTAGAGGGATCTGGGCAGGCTGGATCATGGCTGAGGCCAATGGTGTGAGGTTCAACAAGGCCCAGTGCTGGGTTCTTCCGATGGGACACAACAACCCCAGGCAGTGCCACAGGCTGGGGCAGAGTGGCTGGAAAGGACCTGGGGGTGCTGGTGAGAGCAGCTGAACATGAGCCAGGCTGTGCCCAGGTGGCCAAGAAGGCCAATGGCATCCTGGCCTGGATCAGCAATGCTGTGGCCAGCAGGGCCAGGGCAGGGATTGTCCCCCTGTGCTGGGCACTGCTGAGGCCACACCTCCAGTGCTGTGTCCAGTTCTGGCCCCTCACTGCAAGAAAGACACAGAGGAGCTAGAGAGAGTCCAGAGAAGGGCAACAGACATGGGGAAGGGTCTGAAGCACATGTTCTGCGAGGAGCAGCTGAGGCAGCTGAGTTTTATTTTTCTTGAAAAAAAGGAGGCTCAGGAGAGACCTGTGTGAGAGTGTAGCAGTGTGGAGATTGGTCTCTTCTCTCAGGCAACCAGTGACATGGAGGACATGGCCTCAAGCTATGCCATGGGAGATTCAAGATACACATCAAGAAGAATTTCATTATGTAAAGGGTTGTCAAGTATTGAAATGGGCTACTCAGAGAGGTGCTGGAGTCACCAGCCCTGCAGGTGTTCAAGGAATGACTGAACATGCACCTAGTACTGTTGTCTAGTTGACAGATGGTGGTTGATCAAAGGTTGGACTCAAGGTCTTACAGGTTTTGCAACCTAAAAGATTCTGTGATTCTATGATTTTCATTAGTATTATTTTGATACTGTTTAATTTTTTTCTTATCTCAATCTTATCTTAAGTCAGGTTGCTAGCTGGAGTTAAAACATAACAGTCTTTTTTGGCCTCCCAGTGTGGAGAAGAATTGAAATAAAAATTAAAACTTATGGACTGAGATAAGAACTGATAAGTAAATGAAAACATAACAGTAATCACAATAGGTATAATTGCAATGAAAAGGAGGAAGAGAGGAGAATAAAACCCAAGAAGAACAAATACTGTACAATATAAGGTCTCTCATTCTGCTGACCGATGCCCAGCCTGGTCCCCAGTGGTGATCAGACCCTACCTGCCAACTTCCACCAGTTTATACCCTGGGTATGTGTTGCATTCCACTGCGGGGAACTGCAAGTTCTTTTATACACAGATGTCAGGAATGGAATTAAGGCTAAGGAGGCAAACATTGTATCTGACAACTGTTTATTAGTGATGTAAAGACAAAACAAAAAGAAGTTACCCCACTAAAGAGGGCTGGAGAAGACAGAGCAACGGGAAGAAAAATGGGACAGAGAAGGAGAAAGAGAGATGAGACAGAAGGAAAAGAGGGCGTGACATAGCGTGAGGGGCGCTTGGGCAGGAGGGCCAGGAGCCTGGGCAGGAGGGCCAGGAGTGTGGGCAGGAGGGCCAGGAGCCTGGGCAGGAGGGCCAGGAGCCTGGGCAGGAGGGCCAGGAGGGCCAGGAGCCTGGGCAGGAGGGCCAGGAGTGTGGGCAGGAGGGCCAGGAGCCTGGGCAGGAGGGCCAGGAGCCTGGGCAGGAGGGCCAGGAGTGTGGGCAGGAGGGCCAGGAGCCTGGGCAGGAGGGCCAGGAGTGTGGGCAGGAGGGCCAGGAGCCTGGGCAGGAGGGCCAGGAGTGTGGGCAGAGGAGGGTCAGGAGCCTGGGCAGGAGGGCCGGGAGCATGGGCAGGAGGGCCAGGAGTGTGGGCAGGAGGGCCAGGAGTGTGGGCAGGAGGGCCAGGAGGGCCGGGAGCATGGACAGGAGGGCCAGGAGCCTGGGCAGGAGGGCCAGTAGCCTGGGCAGGAGAGCCAGGGGCCCGGGCAGTCATGACAAGGATGGGCAGCAGGCTGGCTCGGGCCGCTGGACCACAGGTGCCTCAGGCAGGGACGCGGAGATGAAGCAGGCAGGCCGTCGGTCAGGGACACAGGGAGGCAGGACAGATGCGAGGGTGAGCAAGAGCCAGTGAGGGCAGGAGAGCCAAAAGGCAGGACTCCAAAACCAAGTTTCAAAAGCCCTCAAAAGAGTCAAAAGGTGAGGGACAGAACAACCCCCGGAGCCTGTGGGAGTTACCTTTCATGCCCCCGGCTCCTCCTCGAATGTGCCTGCTGACAGGAGACCATTGGCCCAGCCCGATGTCCCAGCGCAGTACTTTGGCAGAGACCTTTTCCCATCTCTGGGGTCCAGTGCCTTTGGTGTCCCCCTGCTGTCCCCCCTGCCTGCCCCGTGTGAGACATGAAAAGGTGGCCAGGCAAAGTCTCCCCAGAGACAAGGCTTTCCTGCATCTTCTCCTGGCTGCCTCCTGGACATGGCACATGCGCAGTCCCTCCCCCCGTGCCTCTGACAGCCATTGCTGAGGCCTAACAAAACTCATTGGCTCCTCACACTATGCTGTGCAGCACCATGTATGCTAACACCTCTTTTTCCTTTGGAGGTTTAGGGTGTAATTAACTTGCATCTATACAATACAGCTATTCGTCCCCATTGCCTGTAGGAGAAAAATGAATACTTTTTGATATCATTTATGGCATTTTAAAGTAACATCTAAGATAAAAAATGTGGCAATGATCCAGACTAGTAGCTCAAATGTAAATACCTGTATTGGCCAGAGGAATTTTATCTAAGGTCATTGGTTTCACTTGCACCACAAGTGTTTGTATTCTGCAAACATAGAGAGTAATTGTAAGTAATACAGTACTTTCCCCTGCCTTACTGTTATAACTTGCATTATTTTGATGGAGTCATGTATCCAAGAGCATCTGGCATGTGGGAAACAAACCATAGAGAATTGTTGCAAGCTAGAAGAATCCTCCACATGTTTTGTCATTACGTTTGAGATGTCAAGAAGGAAACACAATGCAGCTAGGCATAAGATAATGGATTGTATATAAAACTGTTCTAAAGAAAGTAAAAATAATATTAAATTTGGCCAGATTGAATATATATTTATCTATTTCTTTTTTTCTATTTATCTATTTCTATTTTTCTAGTTCTTTTTTATTTTATCTATAAAAAAGAACTAGAAAAATAGAAAAAAAATTAACGGGATATAGCAGGACATAAGAAAGCAAGTATTTTAAATAAAGAGTTAAAAGGTGCCCATGAGACATTAAAATGGATATGTGCATTTGAGTTTAGTGCATTTAATATGCCAGCATAGTAGATGTGCAAAGTGGTAGTTCAACTTTCTTAACACAGTAAATGTAATGAGAACTGCTGAGACACATAACTTTTTGATTTTGGCTGGAAAACAGCATTTTAAAAATAAATACATGAAAACATTGCCTCAAAATACAGTATTTAAAATGTCTTTCACAAAGCCTTTGAACTTCTAAGATGGTATGCTTAAGCCACTTGTCAATCAATTTAGGATATTGGAAAAGGGGTAACAAAATCAATTTTTAAAAGTTCAGATTTTTTTGTTCTTACCAATAATGTCTAAACATTTTTCCTAATCAAATGTACAAAGCAGTTTGAAATGAAAGTGAAAGAATTTTTTTATGGTATGAATACATATTGAATAAAATCACTAACAACTATCAGACACATGGGAGTTTGGAGACAACTTAAAGGGACACAGATAATACTTTTCCTTCAGATAATTGTGTACACTGATGAAGTCCTTTCTCAGTCTCTTCTCCAGCTGAACAGGCCCAGCTCTCTAGCCTTTCCTTCTAAGAGAGATACTCCATTCTTCTGATCATCTTCACAGTCCTCTTCTGGATGCACTTGTAACGGCTTAAAGAGCATTATGAACTGTCTCAAAATAGTGTCAAAGAAAAAATTCCCAGAAGATAAGCACAGATGGCAAACAGGAAGGGGTTAATTCCAAGACTAAATGGAGGTTTGTTTAACAGTAACATTTACTGTTAAACAAAATCCATACCATTGACTTTGGCACACAGTGTCATTTGTACGTCGATTTGAGCAGAGGCATCTTAATAATTGGATCTTAACATTGCTCCAGCAGCTCCATGTCTCTGTTGTCCTGAGGAGCCCAGAACTGGACACAGCACTCCTGGTGAGACCTCACCAGGGCTGAGTAGAGGGGCAGGATCACCTCCCTCCACCTGCTGGCAATGCTCTTCCCAATGCCCCCAGGATAGCTTTGGTCTTCTTGGCTACATGGCCACACTGCCAGCTCAGGGGTGTGATTGTCAAATTTTATAGGCAAAGGAAGTAGATTTTTTCCTGCTGTGATTATCTAGCCTGCCTTTTGGTGTAGAGTTGGAAATATGCATCAGGATCTATAGCCACCCCTCATTTGGACTTCATATTAAGACTGGTGGCGAAGGTGCCAATTAGTGTGGCCAGCAAGCAGATATCTAGTAGCCAACAGGTAATCTGAGATTATATCTGCTCTGATTTAAAAAAGAAAATAACAATTTAAAAATCTTAGGTATAAAAGCTTTCAGGTCCTATCAGCAATCCTTTTTAGCAACTTTTCTTTCTGATTTGGGATGGATATATTTCAGTGTAAGAGGTATTGAGTGTGCATGGTTAACCTGGAAGCGCTGGGCATCTGTGTCAGCAAACCAGGTGTTTGTCCTTCTGTATGACCTTCTGTATCTTGGTTTTATGTTACACCCTGAAATTTGGGAAGTCTGAGACTGGATTCTTTAGCAGAAATAGCTTGTGTAAATCCACAAAGCATGTCTAGGACATAAATAGCTCAGGCTTGCTGTTGCTAGTACAGACTGCGTGTACTGTTCACCTAAACAGCATCATAGGAGATAAAAGTGTTCAGAGATATGAAGAGGCAGAAATCTACATCAGTCATCAGTCTGCACTTTCCCTTCTTCTTCTTTTTGTTTTTAGCAAACTAGGTTATTAATAATAGTATTTTCTTTTCCTTTCCTCCTGATTCTGGCAAGTTTATCCTTTTCACTCTGTTCCATTTCCTTCCACCTGCCATGCATTGCTCTGCGTAGACACTACACCTCTTTTTATGTTTACCTGTCTTATGCTGTCTTAAGTCTGAATGCTGACTTCTTGCAATATCAAGTTTTTATTTTCACTCTTTCCAGTAGCATTTAGTGGATGTCATTCGTGGTGCTCCAGGATTCACTTGGCCTTTCAAAGGGGTGCACCTTTACTGAATGCTTTCTGCTCACTGGCTCCATAGCAAGAATATGAAGAAGCCCATTACAATATCTTTTGACAGAAAAAAGGCTGGACTAAATTAATGGCTCAAGCAGGCCTTTGGCAGTTCCTGCAGAATGTCCAGCCCCATGGGACAAGGCAGATCATCTAAAGTTGTATGTGTCTGACATTCTGTTATCCTCAGAGATAAGGCCAGCAATGATGCTGATGTTTTTTCCTGTTCGCAAGAATTGTTAAATTGGATGGTAGTTGTAGCTAGCAGTTGAAGCATATGCTCTGCAGCCTTGCAGACAGGTAGCACTGTAGAAAGAATATACCATGTTCTCACTTGGGGATGGCAAAGGACTTGCTTCCTATATTATAAAACAAGAACCACTGGGAATAAAGGCAACATGAAAACTCTGCTAAAAATTATTGTGAATTGCATAAAGTTGTAGGATTTTGAAATAATCACAAAAATTGGTCACTGTCACACTCAAACTGCTATTGGAGGTTCCTGACATATGGAAGAGACATGATTTTCCTTTCAGATAGCTGGGATATCTCAGTTCTAACGATTAACATATTGTCAAAAACTAGTACTATTTGGTATGGACAGAGTATTAAAGTATGAGAAGGTGTTTATGGAAAGAGGAAAACCATCTAGGTGTATGAGTTTACACTTGGGTAGCTGGTTGTCTTAATAGAAAACTAACATTTCTGCAGCACCTAGAGATTTAAAGTTCCTTGAAAAGAACAGTTATCACCTTCTTCCCCCTGACAGTCAATGAAAGGAGTTCAATACTTAGGTATTGGTTAAAGTGCCTCAGATTAACTTTCATGTTTTCTGCTGAAAAAACACATGGTGCAGCAGTAGGGTAAGACTCTGTGGCCAGGGATTCTTGGTCACAATGGTCATGGTGTATTCTTTACAAGCCAAGAAAGGAAGAGCTGGGTGAGTGCCATTCATGTCTCATGCAGCCACCTGGGACCTGTGTTCTCTGTGTCTCTGTGCTTGTTCCTGCTGTAGGAAGGGCAGAGCTTCAGCATCTGTGATTTGTGTTAATGTGCAGCTCACAGAGTTGCTCCAAGAGGACCCTTGGCAGACTAACACAATTTTTGATAAACCAACATATCCCTTATCCTTTGCCTAGGTGCTGAGTCAAGAAAGTAATAGTGCCTTAGGAAATGAAATAAGATCCAGATTACAATTTCAATCTTGTACAGTCTTACACATGTGAATCATCCAATGTACTTGGAAGTAGTTGCATAATTTTGAAATTATGAGTTTCCAAATAATTTGAGTTTTTTAAGTGTATGGGAGAATGTCTGTTTCTCTTTTCTCTCTGCTTTTTTTTTTTCCTAGTGAAAAGCATTTTGTTCCTGAATATTGTGAACCATAAGTGACAATATTTTTCAAGATTCCAATGAAATTTGTTTTATGGACATGAAAGACTAGTAAGACTTTTAGAATATAAAAAAGTGGTTTTTTCATCTTTAAGGATTTTTGTACTTTCTTGGCATGCTGATTTTGGCTGGGGTAGAGTTGATGTTCTTCACAGTGGCTGGTGTGGGGCTGTGTTTTCAATTTGGGCTGAGCACAGAATTGAGAGTGTGATGTTTTTGCTGTTGCTGAACAGGGTTCACATAAAGCCAAGGTCTTTTCTGTTTTTTTGTACTGCCACACTGGCAGGGGAGGTGAAAGTGCCTGGGAGGTTGGGAGGAGACACACCCAGGACAGGTGATCCCAGCTGAGCAAAGAGATATTCCAGACCATGTGACATCATATAAAGTGATCATGCTCACTTTATAAAATGAGGAGAAAAAAGGAAGAAGGGGGGACATTAGGAGTGAGGAGATTGCCTTCGCAAGTCACTGTCACTTGTGATGGGACCTTGTTCTCCTGGAGATGGCTGAACACCAGCCTGCCCATGGGAAGAAGTGAATGAATTCCTAGTTTTGCTTGGTTTATGTGTGGGGCTTTTGCTTTCCTAATTAAACTGTGTGTATCTGAACCCAGGGGTTTTCCAGCTTTTACCATTCTGATTCTCTCCCTGATTCTGTTGTGGGGATGAGCGAGCAGTTGCTTGGTAATTGGTAGCTGTGGTTAATCCATGACACTTGGATATAAAATTTTGTTAAATAGTGTAATAGAGGAAACTAATTCAATTTTGAAAACAACAATAATGCACAGTGAGACTCACACAATTTTTTTTCACTTAGTTTCAGTTTGCAGAAAGAGTAAAGGCATAAAGAAGGAAAATACAATACAACATATGACAGCTGAGAGACTTCAGGGATGTGAGAACACCAGATAAGCATTACAGGCACTGGTGGAGAAAGAATACCATTAAAACACAAGAAATCAGATTTTGGAACTAGATTGAAATAGGATGGAATTGATACAGCTGTCACAATCCAGCATATTCCTTTTTTTTTTCTTTTTCTTCCCTTCACTTACTAAACTCTGTTTACCTTGAGTCACAAGTTTTTCTCACTTTGCCATTCTGAATTTCTGTCTCTGTCCTAAACTCTGGAGAATGCAAATGTGAAAGTGAAGTATACAGACATTAGTACACAGAAGTAAATAACTGGCTCCAGACAGATTGCAGAACTCTTAAGATGTTTTTATAGTACTACAGGCTTTGGCCTAAGGGAAGACCCCTGCTCTCAGACTAAGTAATTGGTAGTGGAACAGGTCTGTATTGCTGGAAGATGTGGACACTGATCCTTTGGGCCAGGAAGTTCCTATGGCTTTTGCTGGAATGTGTGGCAGGAGAGAATCAACATGTGCCCTCTTTCTTGAGTCATCCTATTAGCAAATCACTATAGGTCTAAAAGAATGTGTGCACTGACTTGAAATGGTAATTGTTATGTCAACCCTTAGTACAGATATATGTGTTCAGTAATATAAAGAGAGTACCAGAAAGGACCAAATAGTGTCTGGTATGTAAGAAACAGTATCATGACCAGAATACAGAGGCTGAGAGATCCACAGTGTTCAGGAGAGAGAGAAGTAAGCTAAAGAAGGATAATATGCATTGGATGGATATTATCCATCCAAAAGGATATTATACATTGATCACATCCTATATCTTGAAAACAGGTGTGGGTGGCATGAATCTTAATGCTTTGAAATGGCTGATGATTAGCTGCAGATCTCACCCTGTCTCTTTGGATATTTTGGAAGAGATGACAACTGATAGGACTTTTTCCACTCTTGCCTGTGGGACTTGGTTTCTGACACTGATGTATTACTTAAGAGAGATAAATGTAACCATGTTTTTACTTCCCATGTAAAGATCAGAAAAAAAAAAGAGCTGTGAACAACAATTTAATCTTAAATTAAATAGAAAGACATTAGGCTGAAGATTTTTAATTTCAAAGGAAAAATGAGGAAACTTAGAAAATTTAGAGATAGAAATGCAAATGTTTTGTGGAATTTTTATGGAACCTATGAAGAAAAGAGTTCTAATTTTACATAAGAGACCACCACAGAAAGGATATTAAAATAAGCAGATTGCCTAAAAGGAATGCTTTAATGGATTAGACAGTAAGAAAACACATGTCAGAAAGTATGGCAGTGGAGTGAGAATTCCATAATCCATCTCTGTTTAAATCATGTGCTGTCAGCTACCCAGAGATCTAGGGAAGAAAAATCTGCCCAAGTTATTTTAAATACCAACCAATGAGTCATAGTTATTTTTATGCATGATCATCTACCATTTAAAGCCTTTCATATTAATTTCACCTTTCTTTTTTTTTTTTTGTTGGCCTTAATACTCAGTTTCTTCACCACACTATTTTGTATTGTTTTTGGGAATTTTTTTTTGTTTTGTTTGGTTTGGTTTGGTTTGGTTTGGTTTCTTTTTGGTTGACTGTACCATTTTTGATGTATTCCTCTTTGTTTTTCTTATGTGGCACTTCACTGAGAAAGAAAGAGTCTCTCTAAGGAAGCTCCAGAAATAGGTAATACAAAGACAAACTGCACAATGCATCAAGATATATTTCCCAGAACCATATTGCATTTGGATGTTTGGTGTATTGGTATAGAGATAATGTTAACTAAGGCAATTACATAACTGACACAGCAACAACATGCCTTACATTGTTTACATGATTTGGAGAACCAATCCAGGAACAAGTATTTTTTTTGTCTAACAATGCCAGATTTTGGGCATAATTTATTGTGAAATAGTGGAGAAGATATGTATTAAGCTATGCATATTACTAAACTACAGGTATCACCCCTTTATGCTGAAAAAAGGATAAAAATACAGTGATACCTATGTTTTGGGTGTGCCCTGGTTCTGGCCAGGATAGAGTTAAATTTTTTCAGTAGCATGGCTAAATTGGCATTGCTAGGAAGTTATTCTGTACCTCTGCACATTTTTGTTGGAGGTGGGGGGTAAGGAGCTCTCCCAGGCATCTAAGAAGGAGGGCAGGCAGCCTTTGCTGTTGATCAGACATGGAGGAAGGGGCAAAGCCAATGTTCATTGTTGCCCTGGGTCTACGGTGAGCATTTTTGCACGTAAACTATGCTGTCTTTTGTATGCTTTTGTTACTAACATTGTTGCTGTTAGTATTCACTTTCTTATCTCATTGATGTTTCCGGTAAATTGTTCTTATCTCAACCCATGATGATCACATTTTGTGTGTCCAATTCTCAACTCCATCCCACTTCAGTGAGAGGGGAAGAGGAAGAAAAAGCGAGACAGAGGCATCTGTCTTGCAAGAGTCTTGGTGGAGGCACTGGATTGGGGAGTATGATTCCTAAACCATGACAGGATGCCATTAGAACAACTTTTATAAAGGGTATTTCCTTCAACAAGTAACAGACACAAATAGCAGTAAACTAAAGGGAAAATTGAGCTCTGAGCTACTAGAACTATAGTAGTGTTTGTGAAGGTCTTATTTGACCCCTCAGGGGTCTGTGCTGGGGCCAGTTCTGTTTAATATTTTTATTGATGACATGGATGAGGGTTTAGAGTCTTTCATTAGCAAATTTGCAGATGACACTAAGCTGGGAGCATGTGTCGATCTGTTAGAGGGACGGGGGGCTTTGCAGAGGGATTTGGAATGGTTGGTTGGATGGGCAGAATCGAATGGGATGAAGTTCAATAAGTCCAAGTGCCGAGTCCTGCACTTTGGCCACAATAACCCCCTGCAACGTTATAGGCTGGGGATGGTGTGGCTGGAGAGTGCTCAGGAGGAAAGGGACCTGGGTGTGCTGGTTGACAGTCGGCTGAACATGAGCCAGCAGTGTGCCCTGGTGGCCAAGAAGGCCAATGGCATCCTGGCTAGTATCAAGAATAGTGTGGCCAGCAGGAGCAGGGAGGTAATTCTTCCCCTGTACTCAGCACTGGTGACGCCACACCTTGAGTATTGCGTCCAGTTCTGGGCCGCTCAGTTTAGGAGGGACGTTGAGATGCTTGAGTGTGTCCAAAGGAGAGCAACGAGGCTGGTGAGGGGCTTGGAACACAAGCCGTATGAAGAACGACTGAAGGAGCTGGGGTTGTTCAGCCGGGAGAAAAGGAGACTCAGAGGTGACCTTATCACTCTCTGCAACTTCCTGAAGGGTGAGCTGGTGGTCGGTCTCTTTCTCCGGGCAACAACAGACAGAACAAGAGGACACAGTCTCAAGCTGTGCCAAGGGAGATACAGGCTAGAATTAAGGAGGAAGTTTTTCACAGAAAGAGTGGTCAAAGACTGGAATCATCTACCCAGGGAGGTGGTGGAGTCACCATCCCTTGATGTGTTTAAAAAAAGACTGGATGTGGCCCTTGGTGCCATGATCTAGCTGAGGTGTTAGAACATGGGTTGGACTCAATGATCTTGAAGGTCTCTTCCAACCTAGAAATTCTGTGATTCTGTGATTCTGTGATGTATAAGTAAAGCCTATATGTCTGCAGAGCCTCTACATTTAAACACCAGTGTTCAAAGCAAAGGTGTTGTTAGTGTCCCTCTGAGAAGGACTCAAGAGCAGAGCTGGGACTGCATTTGATTGACACCATAAAATGTCCGTCTCAATGGTGCAGAAAGCTACAGGGCATGGACATAGATTGTAACTGATATAGCAGTTACAGCAAATACCACATGTCTGATATGAAAGATAACTGAATCAGATCAATTATATTATGCCTCAAATGCAGTTACTGACATCATATGAAGTGACTAATCAGAATGAAAGAGATGTAATTAGAGATAAATTGATTGTGGCAAATCTTTCTGTAGATGAATAATGGAGCCAATGGAAAAAAACTCCCCAGAATAAGAGTTCCTGTGGGTGTTTCTTGGGGCAAAAGGCTCTTCAAAAAGCAAAGGTAGGAGGCAAAACAAAGTTGTGCATCATGATCATGACTGATGCAGATTTTGGTCTCAGCCTCAATTTTTGCAAAATAAGAGGCTAACTTATGCAAAGAGGCTGGCATGACATGGGGGGCATTTGAAATGGTAAGAGAGATGACTTCACTCTAGGTTTGGCAGGTTTGAAAGCTATGCTCATGGTAAGGAGTTTCAGGTCTTCAGAACTGCCAACACAACTTTTAGCCTTTGATTGCCTCTGTGATGAGAGGTTGCAGGAGCACTGGGACTGATTTTGAAAGGATCTGTATTTTGATGGAGCTGTAAGAAGTGTACAATGCTGTGAACTGTTGCTGCGTGGAGAGATGAGGTTGCTAAAACAGCTGTAGTGCAAACCCAGGACAATGTAGTAGGCATACTGGCCATACTTTGACACTCACCCTCAGCCTTACATTCAGGGCATTAAACAACAGCAGCAATAATACACAGCTGAGGATACATGCAGTGTTGCAGGGTTTTTGAATTGAAGCAGTGTACATTCTCTAGTTTTCTCTGTAAATTTGGAACTTTGTTTTGGTTAGGAAAGGCCAGTATCAACCAATATATTTCTGGTTCCAGAAATACTACCAGTTCAGCTCCTGAATAATTTTAGCCACAGAGTTTCAAAACTTGGTGTGGATGCCACCCTCTGAATTCAGGGCTTCTGCTGTGCTTTTGAGCTCTGCTCACTCTGTAATAAAATCTGAAGAGCTGTCTCTACTATAACAAGTCAGTAATAAAATCTGAAGAGCTGTCTTTACTGTAACAGACATTTTTTTGCAGTCTTCAACTGAAGCGGCGGTAGAGAAGGATTGTCCCTTCAGGACGTCCCAGCTAGCCAACCAGCACCGCTAGCAGCTATGGGACTATCCTGATCTCGGTAGGTCAGCACAGCGTCTAAGGCTCTTGCCTTGGTAAGGGACACAGCTTGCAGCAACAGCCAGCAGAAAGAATGAGAATGGACTCTAGCTGGGTGAATCTGGGTTTATTGAATCCCTACAAAGAGACAACAGCCCCAGGGGAACCAACAGCCGAAGCCAAACCCGAGAGTGTTACAACAGTTTATAAGGAGGGAAGGAAACGGGGGAGGAGTTGGTTTCCAAGCGAAGAGGACTGCAGAGGGGAGTGGGTACAAAAGACTGACTTTGGAAGTACACCAACGGGAGTAACTTCAGGGCTGGACCCCGGCCCCTGAACCAATCACTCGATCCTCTAGCTGGAAGCTTCTAGAGGGAAGGGTGGGATTGTCGAGTGATGGAGAGGGTTCCAGGGAGGGATCCAGGAAAGGATACATTGATTTCTGTGGTAACTAGGGAGGAGTTAGGGTAATTGACAATGCAAGGGAGGGAGGAGAGAACCAGGGCAGAGCCATTACAATGGAGAGGAAAACTGAGCCGTCCAACCTACAACCTCAACACAACATTCAACTGTACTCTAATTCAGCTGCTCTGACAGGCAATGCCACAGACATACATCTCTCCAGTTTAATGAAGTTCAGTGGCACTATTGCAAGAACTCATATTATGATATTGCCAGGATATTTTGAAGTCCCTGGGGCATTTTAACGAAGAGTTGGTGGTCATTGTGCACTTGGATGTTAGTACTTCGTGGGTGACTGCTTTTCAGCACTTCATAGTGCCTCTTGATGGGTGGTTTTAAGTTGTATCTGAGCTTTATTGTGGTGATGGTTCTCTGACATCTACTGCCCTCATAAACGTATACTACTCTGTCCCACTCTTTCTATTAAGTTGTCCTTTGGCTTTGTAAAACATCTAAAACTTGAGCCTTGGTGTGCAATGCCTACCTAGATAGTTCATGAGCCCCATGGTGTACTGTCATACAGTATTTTTAGAAGTATCTTTTCTTTCATTATTAATAATTACTAATTCTGAAGCTCTTGGAGAGTTGAAGTGAAAATGTCCTGAATTAAATACCATCAATAGAGGATTGCAGGAGAAGGCATTTCCATTAATATGTATTTAGACTTTAGGCAAATTTGATTAATCAGTCTTCCTTCTATTTCATGCTAGTTACCCATTAAAATATGAAATGAATAAATGATATGCATAACAACAGATTCATATAAAACATTCTTCTTGGAAAGTGTCATAGGTTGACAGGGAAGTGAGTTTTCTGGGAAGTTATAGCTGAACCAATCAGTGGGCAGGTTTGAATATCGATGCCTGGTGTAATCACTGAAGACATGGATACACCTCTGAGAACACAGAGGGTTAAAAGCAGAGAACTCCCAGGGGAACTTTCTGTTCTGGTCAGTGAAGAGTTCAAGCCTCCCCTGCCCAGCCCCAGCCTGAGATTTTAACCCTTTTCTTGGACAATGAAAACTTTGTGAAACACTAATGCTCTTTGAGCTGAAAGAGAGATGGACATGAAATGGAAGAAAATGTGTTGAAGGTCAGAGCAAGTGAAAGATGTCAGAAGAAGATGGGAAAGAATCCTAGGAGGGAGGAGGTGATGGAGTGGCCTTTGGCTGGACTTCTATTGTATAGCCATAGACTGAAGTAATTTTCCTATAACACAGACATTGCATTTAGAGGGAGGCAATGGCTGGAGCCAAGAGAGTGACCTGCTGCAGTGACACCATGTGCAAGAGTGAACAGAGAAAGATGAAGAGGGTGTGGTGGTGCCCTCTGTCTTCAGAGAAGAAGAGGATCTCCGTTCTCAAAACCCTTGGCCCCAGGGGAGGTGGATAAATGGGGGGGACTGTTGTCCCAAAAGTGAGAGACTGTTGCTTTTTTTGGTACTTGGCAAATTATCCTTCACAGGGAACCCTGTAAGCAGTTTTGGTCCATGGACAGCGGTGAGAGCACTGTACATGGAAGGAAGATGTCATGATGGCAGATTTTCCCTGGGCAGTGCCATGTGTGACATGGAAACACAAGAGGTTTTAATGGTGTTTCCAGGGGAAGACTGTGGTACAAGAGGGACTCTTCTCTCACTTGATGAACTGAGGATTGATTATCTGAGGGGTGACAACTTGACTGAGAATCCAAGGTTTTGTCTCACTGTGTTTTGGTGGAAACTGGGTGAGGGGAGGAGGAATGTTTTGGAAGGTTTTAATTTTGAATTTTGCACGTTCTTCTTATTATATTGTAGGTTAAGAAAGTTTTTTTTCTCCCTTTATTTTTCCTTTATTCCTAAGCTTGAGCCTGCTTTGCTCTGTTTCTGGTCACATCTCCCAGCACTCATTTGAGCAAAATATATTTTCATGGGTGCACTGGCACTGTGTCAGCATCAACCCATGACAGAAAGCAAATTTTTGCCCCTTGCAAGTCAACATTCATGTCAGAAAGGAGGAGAAAAAACCTGGATGACTTAAACATCTAAAAAGTATGACCTGAATTTCAAATGGTCTCATATATGTAATAAAACTTAATTTATTTTCATTAAAGAATACAGAACAATCAAAAGATCCATATAAAGAAATTTAATACAATTTATTTATAAGCTAAGACTAGTTTAATAATGCTTCCATTTGGAAACAAACTATTATGAATGTACACTATAAAAACTAGAAGCAGATTGATTATTGTAGAGCTAGGAGTTAAATAGGCTTGAATATGAAAGCTTTATTAGGAGTATGTGCTTTCTGCTATCTTCCTAGGTTTTTTCAAAGATATACAAGTAGGAAAATATCCCCTTTAAGCTGAGCTTAATATTATGTTATGAAGAGTGCAGAGCAATTTGGCAAAAGGCAGGAAAACTTCACTATTAAGACTTTCAGCATGGCTGACATCAACACTTTATAAATGCTACTCATTTTAGCTTTTATTTCATGGTTATGGCTTTTCCTCATTTGTCCTTCTGTCACAGTGACACTGAGCATGAGACTTGCTGTACAGCAATGACACAAGAGCTGGGAAGGAAGGCAGAACTTCCCCTCATGTGGGGCAGGGTTGAAGGCACTTGCTAAGTGAGGGAGCAGCTTGCAGAGCACGGAAGCCTTTCTGATGCAGCTAGATGTAACTTGGAAAAAATGGTAGCTGCACTGCCTCTGTTGCCGACTCCTTATTTCCTTCTACACTGGCTGACCCAGCCCCAAACTTTGGTAGCTGTCAGGCTTTATGGATAGTCAGTTCATCTTGCAGGGTCCTATCTGCAGAACACCTGATGACACCTAAACATAACTGAAGTCAAAATTCAATTGCAGAGCTGTGCTTTCCATACATGATGATTAGGACAATGCAGAACTCTTCAAAAATACGGTCTCAGTTTTCCACAATTAGTATACTTTAAATTAGTGAAATGTTTTGACCTTAATATGCCCCTTTCTGTTTTCCATCTATAAAATGAAGGAAGCAATATCACTTAGTCTAGGTACTTTATGAAATGCTAAAATTACATACAAAAATCATCCTAGAAAACGTGATTGCTACTCTTAATACAATTGGGTCCTTGATTCTTATTACAATTGGTAATGGAGAAAAAAATCTACTAGTATTGTCTATTGGGAACCCTGAACGATATAGGGATCTTATAGGAGAAATTTCTATGGTTATAACATACATAATAATAATAATAATAATAGACAATAATAGACAACAATTTTATAACTTATAAAATGCATTGTTATCAATGTTGAAGACTTTTAGAAATAATTCTTTGATCTATATGAATACACTGAGTGCTGAAATAGATCTACTTTTGATCATCAGAGGTATGTGTTTTGCTACTGTCCTTGAGCTCTACTCAGATGGCACAATATTCACTTCTAAATTTTTTTTACCAGTGGAAGAATTCTTTAGCTAGAGCAGTCAGGATCACCACAACTACATATATCTGCTACTGAAATAAGACAAATCCAGGATAATTGTACTGCTTTTAATAAAATTATAGTATTTTATAATTCATAATAACATTATCGCAGTATTTCCACTATGCTGATGTAACCGGTTATAGAAGAATGTATTAAAGCTGATATTTAGAGGGCATCACTATTGTGACAAACCTTTAGGAGATATTCATAAATGGCTAAAGCTAATGGAAGAGTAAAATCCATGTGCAGTACTAAATTTCTTCCTGCTGCAAGACTGAAAGCTAATGTCTTCACTTCATTGGAAATTTTTTTACTGTGAGAAAATATCAACTTCTATTTGATTTTCTTCTTCTAGGTGGGGCAAATATTAGATATCAATTGTGATTCACATCTCAAGATATCTGTTGATTCTCACTTTTATCCTTAATTTATTTGAAGAATATAATACTTGAATTAAAAATAAGGCTTATAGAGTTGATTATCTCCAAGTCCTCTGAAACCTGGGTTCTTTTGGAATTATCCTTTTAGACAAAAATAAAACCCTAATGTTTGCTAGATATTCCTATTGCCAAATAAGATATAAATGTTCTAATTTTCAGCATTTACTTTCAGATATGTAATCAGTTTTACTCAGTTAGAAAACATCAGTGAAATAGCTTTTTATAGGCACACTGTAAGCAATAGAAATATGTGATTAACTTAGCAAGAGAAGACTCCTAAATACTTAAGATCAAACATGTTTATTTTGAAAGGCCATCAAACCTCAAGCTGCTTCTTTACCATATCTCTAATTGTAAGTACAGGCTGTTACATCAGCTTTGATGGGGCTGGGTTCAAAATCTAAAATAACAGAAATATAGAATTTTAAGGAGTTGGAATGTATCTTAAAGACCATTTAGTCTTTAAGCAGCACCCCTGTCAAGGGGAGGGGCACCTCCCACTAGATCAGGCTGCTCAAAGCCCATCCAACCTGGCTGTGAACACTGCCAGGGTTGGGGCATTCATAGTCTCCCTGGGCAACCTCCTCCTGTGTCTCATGAACCTCACAGTAAATAATTTCTTCCTAATACCTAATCCAAATTTTCCTTTCACTTTGTACCCATTACTCCTTGTCCTGTCATTACAGTTCATGATGAAGAGACCCTCAGGCTTTCCTGTAGGCCCTTTTGGATACTGGAAAATTGCTATTAGGTCCCCATAAAACATTCTCTTCTCCAGGCTGAACAGCCCCAACTTTCTTAGCATGTCTTCACAGGGGTCTTTCATTCCTCTTATCAGCTTCATGACCTCCTCTGGTCTCACTCTGACAGTTCCTTGTCCTTCCTTTGTTGAGGACTCCAGGCCTGGGTGCAGCACTCCAGCTGGGATCTCATCAGAGCAGTGTAGGGGGGTGGAATCCCCTTCTTCATCCTGCTGTCTGTCTTGCTTTGGATGCAGCCCAGGACACAACCGGCTTTCTGGGCTGTGAGCACACACTGCTGGCTAATGTTGAATGAACCATCACCCCAAATCTTTCACTGCAGGCCTGCTCTCAATCACTTCTCTGCCCAAGCTGTTGGTATGTCTGGGATTGCCGTGACCAGCTGTAGGACCTTGCACTTTGCTTTGTTGACCCCCATGAGGTTTGCACTGGCCCAGCTCTCAAGCCTGTCCAGGTCCCTCTGGATGCCATCCCTTCCCTCCAGCTGTGTCGACTGCCCCACACAGGCTGGTGTCATAAACAAACCTGCTAAGTCAATATGTTACATCTCTATATTCAGAATTGCTTTCAGCTGGTCATAAATTTATTGCATTTCTTGTTATAATTCAATCTGCCAAATCTTTAAAAAGTATTATTTTATGAGACAGATTTGTTAACATGAACATCTCCAGACAAATACTAAGCCCTGAAAATAAATCTTCAACTAACTGACAAACGATTCTCATTCTATATTCTCTCTTTAGTGGCTGATTATTTTCCTGCACATAATAAAGAAGCCATTGATGTATAATGAAAGAGACAGCTTCATTATTTTCTCTTTGAAAATTTTTCTCTTTGAAAAATACATACTTAACCATATGGGGCCTTTTGTACACAAGGAGTTTTTCTTGCTAACAAGTTTGGTGCCAATGGTGTGATTACTTAGCCATCATATTACTTACAGTTGAGAAATACCCTCTTGAATTGCAATAAGGAGGTCAAAGTGGCTTTTTTGTTTCCTTCAACACTAGACATCCCATGAAAACTCTGCTCCTAGCAGCAAATGGCCATATTGGCTCTGTGTGCTATTAAAAAGGCTCTTTTGTTTGTGGAATTAAATAAACTAACTGCTCTAATAAATAAATGTAATCTTACTTGAAATTATGCTCAGCTAGGGAAGAATTCTGTCCAGGTAACAGCTGAAAAATATGTGTCTTCATATATATCCTAGCTGGCAAATGCATCTGGAAGGAAGCACATCGCTTCTCTGAATTGCTTGTAAACATGCCAGCTGCTGCACTCAAAGCTTCAGCTGATGCTGAGTCAAAGACAGGAATGAAAAAGCAACACTTTTGTGAATCTCTTTGCGCTGTCTCACCTCATGAGAAAAACATGACTCCCATCATTTTTCATCGTATTATGCAGCTAAGTTCCACCAGTGAGGTGACATGTCTGTCACATCTCTTGTCCTCTGTGTGGTCACACAGGTAAACCCACAGGTTACCTTGTGGCATCTACCTTCTGTCTCGAGCAGGGAGATGCTTGTCCCAATAGCAGAGCACTCTGATTCACACTGGTGGAGCATGGGACATTTCCTTTCTAGCTTGCTCAAGTCTTTTCAATCTGTCATGTATTGAAAGCACCATCAATCAGAAAAACAGTGTGCATGTATGTTTTGGAAATCTGACCCTTAGGCTGCTGATCACACATTTCTTACCAAACTCAAAGCCTTAGAAAAGCAAAATAAAAGATAAGGATATAGTCTTTTCACTTGTTCAAAGGAAAGCTATCTTACATGGATGTATTCAGTTCATCCTACTGTTACTCCTTTTTCTCACACCATCCCTGTCCATACTATTTGCTTAGGCATCCCTTTTTGGAGCAGCAAGTTGCCATTTATTATTTTCCTGTTTCTGGCCAGTTCTGGGTTAATTTTTTTTGCAGTAGCTGAAAGGGAACATGCCTAAGCATGGAGGTTATTCTATACCACCTCATGTCATTGCTGGGGCTGGGGTAAAGGGACTCTCTTACATGGAGAAGGGGTTCCTTCTGGTTGAGAAAATGTTGCGTAGGAAGCTGTCTGGTATTGTCTGGTTTTGGTTGTTTTGGTTGTTTTTTTCCTGTGTGAATTGCCTCTTTTCTTATACCCTCTGCCATTAGTACTCTTGCTGTAACTGTTTATTTTCTTACCTAAATGCTGTTTCCAGTAAACTGTTCTTATCTCAATCCGTGATCCTTCTTTAGTGGCTCCAATTCTCCTCTCCAGATGCTGCAGTGGGGAAGGAAAGGGAAGATCAGGGAAGTGAGAGAGAGAGAGAGGCCATGTGGTTTAGAGAGTCTTGGAGGGTGAACTGAATCAGGGAATATTGTTCCTAGACCATGACAACTTCTAATGTGGATGCTAATGATAATGTATGGGCTTTATAAAACATTTAGCCAAAGGAATATTTTATTTAAAATCTACCATTGCCACCATGCAGGCTCACTTTCTAACCTGTGTCCTCTTTTTTTTCTTCAAATCTTACATATACTATACATTTTGCAAGGTGTTTTACTGCTGTATATAGTCTATATTTAATTTGGTTTTGTTATATTTTTTATTATTTTTTATTTTAGGTGCAACAAGGCCACGATCCTCTACTTTGGTCACAGCAACCTCAAGAAGGGCTAAAGGCTTGGGAAAGAGTGATTGGAAAATGGCCCAATAGAAAATGATCTGGGAATAATGGTGGCAGTAGCTAAACATGAGCCAATGACTGCCCACTATTGTGGAATGCCAGGCATCCACAAAAGCCACTCACTCGGTCCCCTCTGCAACTGGAGAGAGGAGAGAAAATTTAACAGAGGGTTCATTGGCTGAGATAAGGGCCAGGAGAGAGTGCTGACCAAATACTAGCAAGGGCAAAACAGGATCAACTTCAAGATATGAAGTGAATTTACTACTAACAAAATCAGAGCAGGATAATGTCTCCCATGGGTGATAATTCTCCATGAACTTCTCCAATGTGAATCCATCTCATGAGCACAGCTGCCTGTGAATGGCTGCAGTGTAAGTCTGTCCCACAGGCAAGCATCTTCCCCAAACTGTTGCAGCATGGGTCACTCTTCCATGAGCCCTTCATGGACTGCTCCAGCATGGGGGTCTCTCTCCACAGGTCTCCCACAGCCTCCTCTCAGGCATTCACTGGCTCTGGCATGGGATTCCTCCACAGGCTGCAGGTGGATCTCTGCAGATGGAGCTGTGCTCCAGGGGCTGCAGGGGCACAGCTGCTTCGCTGTGGTCTGCGCCATGGACTGCAGGGGAACCTCAGCTCTGGTGCCTCGAGCTCCTCCTGGCCCTCTTTCTCCACAGACCTTGGTGTCTGCAGAGTTGTTCTACTCCCATGTTTTCTCTCTGCTCTCCTTTGGCTGGAATTAAAACTACACCACAACCTTTGTTCTGATTTCTTTTTAAATGTGTTATCACAGAGGTGTTATCAACATTTCTAATTGGCCCAGCCTTGGCCAATGGCACATCCATCTCTGGAGCCACCAGGGACTGTTGGCTCTCCCTGACATGGTGGAAGCTTCCAGCAGCTTCTTACAGAAGCCACATTTGTGGCCCCACTACTATAAAACCAGGAAATGCAAAACTAGTACAGCCCAGGTGGCCAAGAAGGCCAATGGCATCCTGGCCTGGATCAGCAATGCTGTGGCCAGCAGGGCCAGGGCAGGGATTGTCCCCCTGTGCTGGGCCCTGCTGAGGCCACACCTCCAGTGCTGGGTCCAGCTCTGGGCCCTCACTGCAGGAAAGGCACTGAGGGGCTGGAGAGAGTGCAGAGAAGGGCAATGGAGCTGGGGCAGGGTCTGGAGCACAAGTGCTGTGAGGAGCAGCTGAGGGAGCTGGGGGTGTTTATCCTGGAGAAGAGGAGGCTCATAAGGGCCTATCTGGGGCCTAAGTCATAAGGGCCTAACTCCTTACAACTGCCTGAAAGAAGGCTGTAGGTAGGTGAGGGTTAGTCTCTTTTCCCAGGCAACCAGTGAGAGGATGAGGGGACATGGCCTCAAAGCTGTGCCAGGGGCTGCTTAGTCTGGGCATCAGGAAGGATTTCTTTATGTAAAGGGATGTTGAGCATTGGAATGGGCTTCCCAGGGAGGGTGTGGAGTAACCATCCCTGGAGGTGTTCAGGAAATTACTGGATGTAATTAATGTGCTATGGTTTAATTGACAAGGTGATGTTTGGTCAGTTATTGTTCTCAGTATCTCGGAGGTTTTTTCCAACCTAAATGATTCTGTAATTCTGTTTATAACATCTTTTTCAGATATATTTTATTTCTTGGTTTGGGGTAGTGGAGTCTAATCCCATTCAGTGTAAGTTACAAATACTTAGCTGAAACAAATTTATTTTATTCTACAACATATCAGTTAGCAATGAATCACTGAGGTTGCATGTGGCATGTGGAAATTATTTTATTTATAATTCTAAACAGTTTATCAGAAGGCACTAGTTCACCAGGTTGAGTTTTTCTCTAAATCATGAAGTTTTGCACATTTTTCATTCTGCAAAGATGTGTTTGGGAAAGGTTAATTTTTATTTTCTCTTAAAATACTTAAATTTTTTTTTTCTTTTACCAAATAGCAGGAATCTCTTCTGTCTTCTACAGAGATAAGCAAATAGCACAAGTACATAAATATCACTCCTTGGGAATGAAAGCTTCAAAAAGAATCCGTGTGCTAGTTTTTAATTGACTTTGTTCTGAAATTCGAACATCACTTGTCATATGTCATGTCCATAAATTTGCTGAAAATAGAAAGCTTCAAACATTTCTTTTTTTTTTTTTTTGAGATAACTTGCTAGAACATTTTTAAAGTTTTGATTGTTCTCATGTAGTTCTGGAAGACAATGAAATCATGTCTCAAATCATCTTGGATGGGTACAGTTTTTTCTTAAGATACCGGTAGCTACCACCAAGAATTTCTGTTCTGTGCTAATTCTTATACTGGATTTAATACCAGCTTCTAAATTTGGGTTCTCTGATTATATGATTTGAAATTGTATATTGTAAAAGAATTTGTTCACTTAATAGAGTTTTCTTCTTGTTGTTTAATTGATTGTCATAAATTTAGATCTGGATACCTGGTAATGGAATTTCCCTCATTCTAGCCCAATACATATGACTATCTATCAAGCACCAATGTCAGAACTCACAGGACAGGACTTCCCTTCAAATAACATATTGAATTGATTTGTTTTTTGATGAGGAATGTTGAATTCATTGTTGCTATTATGCTGTGGAAGATTACAGAAAGATTCTCTTTTTGTTTCAAGTATTGCTTATATAATGATTTTGTCATCTTTAGACTCTGAGACCCTGAGGTCATCAAGCTGACCAGAATTCCAACAGAATGGAATGGCTCTTGGTCTATCTGTAATTACTTTAATTAGCAAATTAAATTATAATTCTTACTGTTTTTATCCTGGGGTATTGCTGCTTGTTTTAGGGTGACTTTATGATGTTTTTATTTCTAATTGTTTGTTTTGTTTATGTATGATATTAAGTTTTGTACTTTTAAGACTGGTTTTGAGAGTGACGGGAGGAAGAAGCAGCTCACAGTTTGTTTTTAGAAACTGCACTTGCTTTTCTGTATATTTTTCATGTATTGTGTTGTTTGCAGTATAGTGGGATATTGGGAGAGAGAACTCTTCTCCTTAAATGAATAGAAAAAAATCTTAAAAAGTGGCAAACTAACTAAAATTCCCATATTTTGTCTTCCTGTGCTGTTGGTAAGACAGAAAAAAAGGCTAGGGTGGAAGGAAAGGTGTTTGAAAAGCTTATTTTACTTCTCATTATACTTCTTTAATTCTGTTAATAATTTTTTTTCCTTTATACCTTTTAAAGTTTTAATCCTGTTTTTCCCTTAAAGTATTTTCTCCTAATCCTTATCTCATCCCGTGTATTTTCTTTTCCTCTCCTCTGCATAACTTCAGCAGAAAATAACGAATAAATGATTTTCATAGGTACACTAGTATTTGGCCAATGTCCATCTGTCACACTAAGGGTGGGTCTTCATATAATTTGTCTTTTTAATTCTGTGCTGTATTATGCTTTACGTGAAGGTAAAAAATTATTTTTATTCCATTTCGTTTAATAATTTTTGTAACCATTTTGCTTAAATTCATAATGTGTCTTTAAGTGAAAGCCCTCATGTATCTCTGGTCCCTAATCTTTTTTAAAATTTTAATACCTTTCTAGTCCCTAAACTTATTTTCTTTATGAAAATAGCTCAAATATTGTCCCTAACACGTAAATTTACAGAAGAAAGGAACAAATTAAAATAGCTATTTTGCTGAGAATGGTGATTTATAAAGAGTTTACAAAGGTACTAGAGTTTGTTCAAATATGTATAATCTATAGTTTCTTCATCCTACCCTGTGTCCTAGTTCCAGTAACATATTTTAGGGGTTTATTAGTAATTGCACCCAATTTATTAAAAGAAAAACAGGGGATGAGGCTTTTCAACCTTTTCTTTCCTTCTTCTCCTTTAATCTGTTATGTCACTTTTTGAGAATGTTGAATTTCCCTTAAATGTTAAAGAGACCACTTTCCTAATATTTTATCTGATAAGCTTCCTCTATATGGTCTGCAGTGTGTCTAGAGTGAGGGCTGGTATGCCTGAAAAACCTAACAAAACCCCTGACCCAAGTGAAAAAAATCCAAAATGGTATAAAAAAATAAGAAAAAATGAGCTAAACCCTGAAAGAATTTTCTGATCCCCCAGCCTAAAAGTTTTCATGTAAACAAATTCAGAACCAAATTAAGTAAAAAAATATTTGAAAAAAATACTATGAAATTTCTAATGAAATAAAAGCTCGTTGCAATAAGCTAGGCTCTGTCATATGCTTATTGCATGCTGCTAAATACTGTAAAACAGCAAATAGAGGCTGGGGGCAGGGAAATAAATCAGCAACTACTCCAGTCACTCAGGCTGCAGCTGACACCCCAGTTACTCAAGCTGTAACTAAACTAGACAATAAACCTAAGCCAATAACTAAACCAGTCAGTAAACCTAAGCCAACAGCTAAACCAAACAGTGAACCTAAGCCACTGGCAGTCACTACTGTGGGAAAGAAACACAAAACCAAAAACAGTTGACCGATAGACAATAATAATCCAGGGGAAGGACCCTCAAAGCCAGCTCCAAAAACTGACACAAAATCAGAAATCACTATTGTGTCCTTTTCCCTAAAAAATTTTCATAACTTAAAAAAATTATATTCAACAAATGTATAAATAGTTGATTAGTGCATCTTTAAGATGCTGCAAGAGAAGCTACAATTCTAAACAGTACTGAAGCAAAGCATTTGAAACCCGTGTCACATAACCCGATTATCAACCAAAAAATAATAACAAAAGCTGGCCCTCACAGTCTCTGGTCACAAATCCTGAAAAGTGTATAACAAAGATATCTGTGTGCAAATGATCTCTATATGCAGCAAACCCAGTAGAAGACCACAGAACAAAGAATTAAATGCTTGAAAAAAATAACAGCAGCAAAAATTATCTTCTCAAATTACCTAACAACTAAAAGTCCAAACTCAATATCATATACATCCACGATGTAGCGAAAACTTATATGACTTAAGCCACGAAAATATGCTTCTACTTTAGCAATAACGAAGCAAAATTACAAAGAAGAGACTGTACTTAATATGGTGAAGAAGCTGCAAACATGCGAATGCTGTGCATAGCCCAACACATGCAGGAATTGCAACTGTAAAATGAAGTCTGCAGGAATTAGAAAATAAGATAAAAAAATCACCAAAAAAAATGTATATAGGCCTTCTCCAAATCTCAGCAATACAGATCAAAAATTCTAATACCAAATATGAATGTCCCCAAATAAAAAAAAAACAAAGTACACACCATGAAATAAACTATAATTCTTCCTATGTAATTGTGAGGAAAACATGAAAAAGTAAAAGAAAAGACCCACTGCTGCTCTAGCACAACGAGTACATAAATTGAAAAAAAATGACTCAGAATAGAAGTTTCACCAAAAAAAAACCCTAGCTCCAACTGCCCATACCAAACTGCCAAATATAATGATGACAATCCCCTTAACAAAACCTCTAAAACATATGCCCAAAGAAAGAAAAATAACCAAATTTAAAAGAGCCCTGCCTCTAGCCAAGTAAAGGCCAGAGAAAACCATATTTTTTAGACTCTGTAAATTTTTTAGCCTGGCACATCAAAACCACAAAAATATAAAGCCTTAGTCAACAGTAGTGCACAGTACACATGAAACCCATCAAAACATATGAAAGCAAAATCTATTTCTATAGCTAATATTAGAAAAAAATCACAAAATTTAATTTTAGTAGAAACCAATATAAACCTAACTAAAAATGAATAAAAGAAACACCCTATTGTAACTAGCCCAAAAAATGTTTTGAACATTATATACGCTTCCTCTGAAGTGAATATTTCAAAAACCCAAAAGAACTCAAATGAGCATTTAAAATAATGACTATAAAGACAAAAAGCGTTGAACAATTAAACACCTTACCTAAACTAAAAAATAACCCATCTCCAATAAAACCTATTAAAAAAAGCAACGAATGCCAATTGCCACATCAACAGTACACTACCACCAATACAAAACAGCTCAAAATACCGTGATTCCCATCCATAAAATAATCCATAAACTAAAGAACAAAAAGTAATCAGTGAAACCCACTCACCCTTCAACAGTCCCATTTAACCTATACTCAAATCTGAAAAAAAGAGACTGTAAATTATCGTAGCTTAAATAAAATAACTCCACAATTAAGCACTGCTGTACCAAATATATTAAAACTCCAATACAAGCTAAAGTCACAAACAGCGAAATAATATGCCACTTTTAACATTGCCAATACATTTTTCTCCATTCTTTTAATAACAAAATACAAACCTCAATTTACCTTCATGTACAAAAGAGTGCAATACACCTGAAACCGACTGCTTTCTTTCTAGAATGAAATTAGATTATGTGTTGAGACTGGAACTCTCTTTGCCTTGCTATTTGTGCCAAGGTATCATTCCCTCAGTCCTAGGAGGCATGTTCTGCTGGGTTGTTATTAGTATGTTTGGATTGTTTTCATGAGTTACATTTACTGGACTTTATTTTAAAATACATGAAGTTGCTGGTTTGATAATTTTTACAGCATCCAATTTCTGTTCTGAGTGAAAAAACCCAACCATAACATTATCCAGCAATTTTATAATCTTGTTTCACTGTAATGAGCATTTATGGATACTAGTTTTAATGAAGCTTTTCCCAACCTTGCAATTGCATGCTCTCTTTTCTCCTATTCTGAAGCATCCCATAATGAAGATAGTTGTTATTACTCATTCCAAGCAGCAGTGAGAAATAATTTCCAAAATACTTGACGGAGTTTAACCATTTGCAGCAGAAGAGAATGAGGGGGTGTAGCGTTCCTACAAGTTGTTTCAAGGTCTGCTGATTTTGGCTGGGGTAGAGTTAATGTTCTTCACAGTGGCTGGTGTGGGGCTGTATTTTGAATTTGGGCTGAACACAGAGTTGATGATACAGAGATGTTTTTGTTATTGCTGAACAGGGTTCACACAAAGCCAAGGTCTTTTCACCTCCCCCACACTGGCAGGGGAGGTGAGAGTGCCTGGGAGGTTGGGAGGAGACACAGCCAGGACAGGTGACCCCAGATGACCAAAGGGATATCCCAGACCCTCCAGACATCATGGTCACTATATAAAGTGATCATGCTCACTTTATAAAGTGAGGAGAAAAAAGGAAGAAGGGGGGACATTAGGAGTGAGTAGATTGCCTTCACAAGTCACTGTCACTTGTGATGGGGCCTTGCTTTCCTGGAGATGGCTGAACACCAGCCTGCCCATGGGAAGAAGTGAATAAATTCCTAGTTTTGCTTGGTTTATGTGTGGGGCTTTTGCTTTCTTAATTAAACTGAGTGTATCTCAACCTGTGAGTTTTCTAGCTTTTACTATTCTGATTCTCTTCCATATCCTGCTGGTGGGGCAGTCAGTGAGCAGCTGTGTGGGACTTGGTGGCTGGCTGGGGTAAAACATTACACAAGGTCTTAAGGTAACATTCAGAGATAGATATGTACAGTGCAACCAAAAATTGTCGTAAAAATGCTGTGAAAGTGGCAGTAATTTGAGTTGTCTTGGATCTGTGAGAATTTTGGCAGCTCAGAACTTGTGATGGTTTCATCAGATTTCGGCAGCTGAGGGGATTTTACGAGGTTGGTCTCAAATCAGTAGCAAGCATTTATATCTCTGTTGTAAAGAATAACTTGCAAGTAACTGAGCCACAATGATGCTCCATATTACTGTTGTTTTCTCTATTTTAAATAGGACAAACCCCACAGGCAAGAGTTATTTGGGCACAGACATCACCCATCCTATTTTAAAAAGCTAAATGGAAGATACCAGAAGCTGACAGTAGTAGGTGTAGGGATGGCTGTGCCCTGGAGAAGCCCTAGTGATAAATTACTCCCTGAATATATCTTGTGCAGTTTCAAAGCACTTTGGGATCTTTTATGATAAGTGTTATTACATAAGGATGAATATAACTCTCTGAGGTGTATGTCAGAATTCCTGGCAGTGCACCAGCTTACAGTGCTGCTGGCCGACATCATCCCAATGCTCTTCTGCTGACAACAGAAAAATTCAGCCACTAAAAGCATGGCAGTCTCAAAAAGCTTTCTTTGCTAATTTATGTTCCTTACAGTGGCTAGGAAGAGGAGAAAAGTTAATGGACAAATCTCTTCCACACAGATATGATGCCGGCAGATTTGACTTCTTTTTACTTGACTCAGAGTTTCTGAGTCAACTGAGGCAAAGGCTAGACGACAGTTGGTTCTCACACCACTGAGGGCCAATAGAATAAATAAACAAAGTTGATAAGAGGATTAGAGCACTTTTTGTATGAAGACAGGCTGAGAAAGATGGGACTGTTCAGCCTAGAGAGAGAAGGTTGTGTGGGGATCTCATAGCAACTTTTCAGTATCTGAAAGTAGCCTGCAGGGAAGCCAGAGAGGAACTGGTCTCCAGGGATTGTAAGGTACAAATTGGAAAATTTAGGTATAGATATTAGGAAGAAATTTTTTACTGTGAGGGTGGTGAGACTGGCACTGGTTGCCCAGGGAGGTTGTGGATGCCCAAGCCCTGGCAGTGTTCAAAGCCAGGTTGGATAGGGATTTGAGCAGTCTGTTCTAGTGGAAGGTGCACCTGCCCATGGCAAGGAGGGGTGAGGCTAGATGATCTTTAAGGTCCTTTCAAACCCCTTAACATTCTATGATTCTATGACTCTAATATTCTATTTGTCTTGTCCCTAAGGAAATTGGAACCCCTCCTTGCAAACCAAGTAATACATCTCATGTTTTATACTTGGTGTGGAAGTAACTGCAGCACCTTTTAGCTGGGAAAACTGAGAAAGCAGTCCTGACTTCCTTTTAAAACTGGTGAGATGATGCTCCTGGGGATTTGCTTCTTAGGAAACCTGACCAGAGTTTTTGGCCTTTGTCACAGAAACTGGCAGCAAGAGCCTTGGTGTTTTCAAGGGCTCCGAAAGCAGTGTAATCAATTTATTTGTGCTGAAAAAAACCATATAAACTGAAGAGGATTTATCTGAAAAACCTGGGTAATCTGACATCAAATCGAATGTAGTGAAATCTAGGACTGCAAATGAAGTGAATGCTCTCTCAGTTTTGTATGTTTATTTCTGATGTTACGGAACTATAATTATTAAAAATTCTAAACTTCATCATAAGTACATTGTACACCCATTTCTTAAAAAAAAGGAAAAAAAAATATAAATGTGTGCTAGAAGTACTTATTATGTCAGGATGCCATGATAGCCACTGCTGTTCAGGGGTTGAACTTCTAGTTTTCCTTTTAAATTAATTGCACAATTTTTCAGTCCAATTAGCTAATACATGAGAGTCATGGAGTTCAGGACTGCTTGCTTTAACCCCAGCACACTTGAGGACCACCCCATGCAGAACAGGGAGCAGGGGACTTATTACAGCACAAAGGAGGAATGAATGAGCTGACCTCCAATGGCACCGAAAAAGATGTGCTCTCAGTATCTTGGAGTGATTTATGATGATAGCCTATTCCCTAATCCTCTGCTCTACACCCCAAAATGGTATTCCCTCTTTAAGGTGTGTGGCTCGAGAAGCTCTGTGGTGGGCTTTCTACAAAGCCTCACTCTCCAGGTGTCTGGAGTGTTGTGTGGTTTGGTTTTGCTTGGTTAGCTTGGTTTTGTGTACCAAGCAAAAAGGTTTTTCCCTTCTCTGGCCTTGGAGAAGTTGTAGCAACAATCTTTCAGCAGCTTTTTGAGGTCAACTGGACAGCTTGTTTGTCCGAGACCAGAGAAATGAGACCTGTGGGAAAGGGGTCTCTCTGTTCTGCCCCCACACCTTGGGAAGCTGAGCTGGGGAGACAAAGCACACCCAAAGGCTCCAGATCAGATCAGTTCCTCTGCCCTGGAGAGGAAGTTGACACCAGAGAGTCTTCAGATTATCATCTGCTGCCCAAACTGCTGCGTGACGCTCCTGTTTGTTTGGCTTTTTTTACCTGGGAGAGATGCTGATGCCATCTTGTACTGTGTGTCAGTTGTGAGCGGGTATTTTCCCTGGCATTTTGGGTTTTTGTCCGGTGGAGGAGTGAGGAGGAGAGGGGCAGAGGGAAGGGGGTAGGTCTGATAGTTTCAAATCTGTCAGTTATTTACTTTACTTTTTCCTCCCTTGTGGACATTCTGTTTGGTAATAAACTGTTGGGGTTTTTTCCTCACTTTCATCATTAGCATTAATTTCCTGTGGGTGGAAAGGAATTGTTGGAACCCTTTTAGAAGAGATGACTCATTACAGAGTGTCATCTCCTAAATTTGTCTCAAAACTGAGACACTCAGGTATCCCTGTCATAAATAAGAGTTTCAAAGCAGCTACAATGAGAATGAAGACAGGTGAGCACTAGCTAAAGTACTTTGTGTAGGACTGGTGTTCAGAATGGAAAACCCAGTTAGAATATTCTGTAAAGGGAGAATCTAGAGCAAACATTGTGCTTGAGTCACTTATCAAATGTGAAAGAGGCTGAACTTAGAAAAAATTCTCATTTACCTGATGGTGTAATTGCTGGACCATCCTTCCTGTCTCGATATGTTATGTGTGCATCTTTTATCTCCTTTCAAGGAAACTAATTTTGGCAAACTCTATGCAAATATGTTTATCGTTTGCTAAAAAAGAAAGCCTCATCTGTTATTTAAAAATTCACTTTTAGATATTTTAATTATAGTAAAATGCCTATCTCAGAACTGGAATTATTAATAGAAAAATCACTGGTCTGGGTGTTGCATGCTCAGTCCTGTCAGTCACAGACTGGTTTTGGTTTCTTTCCCAAACTTCTGTAGTGGTCTATCAGGAGGCTCTGACTTTGTATTAATGTGTTGGAAGCAACTCAAAAATCAGTCATAAGATACCTCAGCCATCAGTCCACTAGATTCTTCAGATGTGTGCTACATGGATGCAGTATAAGATAGATATATTTCCTCTATAACATTATGGAATTATGTTATGAATATATTAGCTGTTTATATTATGTAGGGAATTAATGCAAGTGATAGACAATAAGTACAGCTTTTAACCAATGTGAGTGCTTGACAGCCATAAGCAGCATGGGAGTTTCCACCACTGTTTGGGCTCCCTCTCAGAGAAAATGTTGAGGCATATCTGCACTAGCCTCTGCTGATCACTTCCATTAGTGAAGGAAAACCAGCCCTCCTCTCCTGCAAAAGTCTGGGCTTTTAATATCCCTGAGGCCAGGGAGGACTGAGCTTCAGCCAGTGCTTGTGGAGGCGTTTGAACCTGAGCAATCTTCATATCCTGAGTCCCTTCCTCAGCTTTCCCTGCAGTGATAGTGATGGAGCTCAGAGGGCACTCCCCAGCCAGAGGAGCCCCACATCCTTCATGCCTTCTAGCATTAAGCTGGACTTCCCACAGCCATGCTAAAAGGAAGCTAACATGCTTCCTACAACATGTCAGTGTCACGTCTATAAAGAGAGAAATCTACACAGGGAGAAAAACCAGAATCAGTTCCATTAGTCAAACACCAGACGTTGAAATGACTACATTAATTAAAAATAAGGGAGCACTGAATTTACAGAGGCACTTTATAAGTCAGAACAAAATATTTTCTATTGTACTTGTAAAATTTGCATTTATTAGAGAGATCTATCTAAAGACTGTTCACAAATCTAGTCCCTCTCTGTTAAAAAGGGTCATCCATAAGGCAGTGTCGCAGCATTCATGTTCACAGATAAAAATGAAAACGGCTGGCTGCATGTGGAATTGCTGAACTAACTAATATCATAACCTCTCACAATATTGGGTAGATGTGTGCATTCAGTGCTCAGGCAAGGCAGATCAGGTCTTTATACTTCAAAAAACTTCCTGTTCGAGTTAATTAAAATACAAAGTCTATATTAACCACTGAATTATCTATGGTAGCTAATGCAAGAAGTTCCATTGCCTCCAGTTAATTGAGAGAAAAAACATGTTTCTGCAATCTCATTCAGAATCTTTTATAAATGTCAAACACTGCATTATTACTAGGGATAATTCCTTGTTTATCCACAAGTATAATATGTGGTTATACGGCAACAGACTTTTTAAATCGTTCTTCAAATTGCCTTGTCTCTCCTCAACTCTTTCTTCAGTATTCAATTACTAGTTCAAACATCATAAATGCTTTTGGTAACAAACTGTTTAAAGGCTCCTAATTGCATTAACCAAATTTGAGTGCCATAAAAATCTTGGATGGATATCAGGAAGATTAAAACCCTGTCTCATTTGCCAATCACAATTAATAGATTTATTAAGCATGAACTGTGCCTTTCAGAGTTTCACCTGCATTGATTTCTCAGACAATGAAAATTCTATTTTAAGTATTTAATCAGATAGACACAGGAACATCTATACTGATGTTTATTCTGAATAACTTGAAATACTGAAAATTAAGCACACAGAAAAAAATGTTGGACCAAATACATTTGCTGTGGCATTAGTGGGTTTAGGTGAAAGAACTCAGATTTGAGACTTTTGTTACCTAAAAGAGTTACCTTAAAGCACTTTATACTATGTTTAGGCAGAGCTACCTGCTGTTTCAGGGAACAAGTGAATCAAGAAAGTGATGGGTGTCCTAGCTCCAGTCCTCTGAAAATGCCCCCTTACCTGGTACTTCCAATTTAGCAGCGAGTCACCAGTAGTTCTGGATTTCCCTTGCACATCGTCAGAGACATTACTGAACTAGGAGGAACTGCTGTGATCTCTGTGTGTATGTGTTACAGAAAGCAAAGAGCTTAGAAGGGAGGAGGTACCTGACTAAAAGAGATGTGCACTAACAAAAATCAGTTTTGTCTCTGAAAATGTCACCTTCTCGCTATTTAGTCCCTGGTGGATCCATTTATTACACTCCAATCCAATTCATTAGGGTTGATATTAAAAACAGAAGAGTTTGAAAAGCATGAATGACACTAGTACCAAGAAGGATGGAAAGGTGATTTGGTCATTGACATAAAGGACTGTCAGCAAAAGGAGAAAATTATTCTGAATTTAGCACATTAAAACCAAAAGCTGCTCTTAAAATTTAAAGTAGATTCCTACAACATTGTTCAGAGAAAATATATTTTCATGTCAGAACTGCATTCCTTATTTTGCCCTCTGTTATTACATGACTAAAAATAAAACCTTCAACTGCAACGCCTTCTGCAATTATTTCCATTGGACCTTTTCCCCTTTTCTTCAAGATGTAATTAACAGAGGTGGGTACATTTCTGGGAATATATTGAAAAAAAAAAAAAAAGAAGAAAGCAAGCAAGAAAGCAAGCAACAAGCAAGCAAGCAATCAAGCAGTTGTTTCCATTGTGTTCTTCCTAGAAATCTTAAAAAAAATGGTATAGGAGATCCTAGGAGAGATTAATCTTTTAAAGGAACAAGAAACAATTAAACAATTTCATACAATGCAAAAAACCCCATTTCATTTGCCTATCTCTGCTACAGTCTATTCACAGCAGCTCTTTATGCTGAGTTAGGGCAGCCAGAAAGTAGGTACGATCCTCAAGTTGCTGACCATAAGTATTTTATAGGGAACTGGGGCAGAGACATTCTCTCTTATTTTGGCAATCCCTTTTGCCTGCTATGCTGCCATGGGAGAGTGCTTTTCTGGCATCCTGCCGCTGAGATGGTCTTTTCCTTGGCGTGAGGTTGTTAGGGCTGCCTTTTGGGGAAGAATGGCCATGTATTCACTACAGTTGTACTGTGCTGGAAAATTCAGCCCTTAAATTAATTTTGTAAACCTGCTCTCTTGGTATAGCCATGTCATCTACAGACTATGTTCGAATTGCTTTATATGAGCCCTGCTTCTTTTACTATAGATTTTGTCTTGCTGGAGAACCTGTCAAACAATTGCTTTGTGCAACAACACTTTTAATTAAGTGCATGTCATTCTGAAATAATATAGTTGAATTAAGTGCAGATTTACACCACTATAACAATGATAACAATTTGGTCCACATTTAGAAAAAGCTATGTAAAACCTTGTCCTCTTTGTTAATTGATTTGCGTGATAGATGAAGGGTGAACAAGACGTGGTAATGGCATATCATATAATCCAAAACTATCATAAAATACAAAACATTCAACCTGGCATTATTCATCTATGAAATTAAAACACTGTCCCCCACCTTCATTCTTTGAAAGCATATTCATGAACAAGAGAGAGAATACAGAGGAATGAGTCAAGGTTGTTCCTTTTGTTTTAGACAATAAATATTCCTATGTACTTAAGTTGAAATGCCTTAATGGCTTTAAAGCTATGGAAATAGGGTGATATAATCTGAAATTTTTCTAAAGTTTTTATATTTTGTACTTTTGGAACCTGGATTTTAATTACTCTTGTCATCCCCACATTTGTCATTATGAAGGTTGATTGGTAACAATCTCTGGAGCATCCAACATATGTTAATAATTTTGCATATTAGAGTGAATGTAATTAGATGCTGTCAGTCACATGCTCTGTCACCTCTTCTATGACATTTATCCACATAGGTGAATCGAATCGTACAATCAGAATTGAAGAATCATAGAATGGTGTTGGATTGGAAGGGACCTTTAAAGGTCATCTAGCTTAACCCTCCTGACATCTGCAGGGGCATCTTTACTACATCAGGTTTCTCTTCTCACTTCACCTTGAGTGTTTTCAGGGATGGGCATTTATCACCTTTCTGAGCAATCTGTTCCAATGTTTCACCACAGTCATAAAAACTGTCTTCCTTATACCTAGTTTTCAGTCAGTCTTCCTTTGTCCACTCATGGAGTTGCTGCATAGCAGAAGCCCACTAGACTGGTCAGGCAGGACTTGTCCTTGGTGAAGCTGTGATGGGTGTCTCAGACCACATCTCTGTGGAGGATCTCTTCCATCATCTTCCCAGGCACAGAGCTGAGGCTGACAGATTGGTAGTTTCCAAGGTCTTCGTTTCATCCTTTTAAAAAATGGTTGTATCCACTTTTCTAGACATCAAGGACTTCTTACTGTCATGTCTTTTCAAATATCCTGGAGAATGGCTTGGCAACTACATCAGCCAGTTCCCTCAGGACTATGGGATGAATCTTGGCAGTTTCCATAGACTTACATATATTCACTTTCCTCAGGGGGTCTCAAACCTGAACATTTCTTACAGTGGGAAGGACTTTGCTCCCTTATTCCCTCTCTTGTGGTCTATCCTGTTGAGAGGTGTGGAAAGCAGCTGCCAGAGAGGAATGAAGCAAAAAAGTTGTTGACTACCTCAACCTTCTCCTCCACTCTTTTCAGTTATGCTCATGAGGGGGAATTCATTCTTTTTAACCTTCCTTTTCTGGATGACACACCTGTAGAAGCCCTTCTTATTCTTTGTGTCCCTTGTCAGCTTCATCTGCAGCCACACCTTGGACTTCCTGACCCCATCCCTACAGAACTAGGTAGGATCCATACACTCTTCCCAGGATACATGCTTCCACTCCCTGTGTGTTTGCTTCCTGCTCTTAACTGTTACTCAAAACAGGTAACAGAAACATTAGTTATCTCTCCTCAGGGAAAGACAGTAAACTTCTTGACAATTCCCTTGGCATTCATTGATTTATAAATGCTGCACAGTGCACTACTCTATGTAAAAATATTGTTGATAGGGCTTTTTTTAAAAAGATTTTATGATGATCATTCTTAAATCTACCATCTCTTAAGCTGAATTTATAAATGAATGCAAATCCCTTTTTCTTTCTGTGATTCAGTGGCATGAAAATATACCAGAAAATGCTAAGCTGTGGTAAAAGTTAAGTATCCTGCAATGCTTTCCAGTTAAGAGTCACCTTGTAATTTTCAAGAATCGTTTATGAACATGCTTTAGGAACCACACAGGGATACACACACTAAATAAGAGGAATTATACAACAAATGTTTACAAAAATAAATAGAGTGACAAAACATGGTATGCTTTCCATATCTTGTGGGTCAAATGTGTAGTCTTTAACTGTGTGAGAGAAAAAAATTAGAAGCTAAAAATATCTGAATCATAGAATCGTTTAGGTTGGAAAAAACCCTTCAGATCATTGAGTAAAACTGTAAACTTAATACTGTCAGTTCTACTACTAAATCGTGTCTCTGGCTGCCGTGTCTATGTATCTTTTAAATAACTCTGGGGATGTTGACTGTAGCACTTCCCTAGGCAGCCTGTTACAGTGCTTGACAACCCTTTCAGTGAAGAAAGTTTTCCTAATATTCAGTCTCAGCCTCCCATGGCTCAGCCGGAGGCTCTTTCCTCTTATCCTATTACTTGTTACGTGGGAGAACAAACCAACCTCATCTGCAATCTTCTTTCAGTAGTTGTAGAGAATAATAAGGTCTCCCCTCTGTCTCCTTTCTCCAGTCTAAGAGAGACTCCAGCTCCCTCAGCTGCTCCCCATGACTCACTCTCAAGACCCTTTACCACCTTCTTTGCTCTTTTCTGGATGTTCTCCAGCACCCCAGTGTTTTGTACCATCGAAGATTCAGTGCCATTCATGATGAATTCCTCACAGGGTTAACAGTATAAAAACTGCAAAAGTCACCTAAATCAGACAGAGAGCCAGGGACTCCTAGCCTGCTTCTTGGCATGGAGAGGAAGGCGTTAATGAAACAGTGTAAGGCAGCAGGCTCTTCTGTCTGGGGAACTGTTGAAAGGCTCCAATTTCTGGTTTACTCTGGTGTATGATAGAAGATCATTCCATAACACTAGGGTTTCAAGATATCCTGCAGAGCCAGCAAGATGTTTCGTTTATCACGTATTCCAGATACCGGTGTTTCTACTGCTGTTCAGCTTATATCTAGTTTCTTTTGTAGAGCAAAATTCAAAGCTTTCATTTCTCTGCTTGTAAAAACAACCAGCTCATACTGTGATACTGTGGATATAGAAAACAGTTCATACTGTGTTACTGTGGATATAGATAAGTGCTACATTGTATAGGATGGCAACCAATTTTTTTTTTTCCTTGAGGCAGAAAGTTTTGCATCTTATGAAAATCCTCCTTTTGTTTGTATTGACCTCAGTGGACCCCAAAACACAAGCCATCTGTGAGCATGTTGCTTAAAAGGCTGGCTGGGATCTCTCGTTGCCTTTCAAATGGGTCTGCTTCCTCTCTATTATTGAGCTCTCCGTTGTCAGTGTCTGCACAAGTGTTGTAACTTGATTTAGTGGCCTACCTCTTGAGCCCTAGGTGAGGCTCCACGTATTTATGCAGGTGAAAGGAGCACCAGTATTTATGCAGGTGAAAGGTGCATAGTTGCTGAGTTGAAGCAGTTCTGCATATGTCCAGAAGATGCAACCGTGATAAGAACAGAATAGTTGTTACCCTTTGTTTTCTGAATGATATAGAAAGATCAAGAGTTTTGAGTTAAGTCACTCAACATTATATCCATATCTACTGCACCAGACATTTAGCTACTCTTTGTATTTAATTGTCACTGGACAGTTGTCAAATGCTTCATAGAATGCCAAAAAACCACTTGTTTCTTAATTTGAGAACAATTATTGAATTCTTCCCATGCTCTGGAAGTTATGATTTCATTTCATATGATAATCCAGTTCTATTTGATTCACTCACAAGGTAGATATTTTTGTGAATGCCACTATGTGGGGGGTGAGAATCTTGTGGCCATAGTATATATGTTATTTTAGTCACAAGATACCTACTTTAACCTCCAAATCTAGTCACTGGTCAGCAAGATGTTAGAATGATGAGTTCTTTACCTTCCATGTAGCATTAGGCATGCTAATAGGGCATCTACAGTACTTTTTATAACTATGAATGCTGGGCTTTTCTTATGTCTGAGTTAGCTTATACTGCTTGACATCAGAACTTAAAATAGGAGAAGAAAGGTTTCAAAACTACATTTCTAGTGACCATATGCATCTTGTTAAATTCAGTATCTTTTACTTTGATTTGTATAAATCAGTATGTATGCACCATTGGTCTGATGGACACTCTTTTCTGATGTAGCCATAACACTATGATTGCATAGGGCTTGAATTTTTCTTCAGTCTTTTTTCAGTATGGATAAATTATTTTCTGAATTTTTACTGTGGCTATCAGCAAGCTGCACAATTTAGCTTCTTTAAATGTGTGCTCTAGGTGTTTTGTACCTTGATTTCCTAGAGAAATTGAGGGTTGAACTGGGTGTTGGACACCTATTTCTCTATTATGTTAAAATGGCAGACCTGACTGTATCTTCTAGTGCAATGCTTTCGCTCACAGACCTCTGGCTAGAACACTGATGATAGTAATGGTTAGCAGGGACCAGCTGCACCAAGCTTCTTATTTCCTTTGCCATCCAAGGCACATGGTGTCTTTAAAATATGCGCATCAATGCAGCAGTTACCCAGAAAAATGAAATAATCTAGTTTGCATATTTTCCCACACCCTACATAATGCTGCTCCATGGTGATGCTGTGCCTTAAAGTATGCACATAAAAACTGTGATCCCAAAACCATAAAAGAAAAGAAATCTCTCATTGTACTATGTAAGCTGAAAAAAAAATAACCAAAATGGAAGTTGTTATGGTTTAACTGAAGACTTTCCTTCCCCAATATTTCTTCTGTTAAAAAAAATAAAAAATAGCAAAAGCATCCCTTGTTACTGAAAACACCAGTTTACAGGAGGTGGCACTGTTTGGCCTACCTCCCCTGCTTCCAAATCATGGTGTCAAGATTCAGTTATTAAAATTACTAGAGAGAAGCCTCTGCCTGAATTAAGGTGCAGACGAGACCATATACTGAGGTCAATAGTACAGATTATTATTTACAGTAAATGTGATGTAGAGAGAGAGAGAGAAAGAAATAAGGAAAAGAAAGAGAAGGACTAAGAGTAGAAAGGTAGTCACCACCCATTGGATCTTGTGGCAAGACTTCATCGTTGCAATTCCAGTGTCTGTTGGTTGAAGTGGTGGTCACTGTCTTGATCCATCAGGGATGTGGGAACCCATAAAGCACCGAAGTTCCTTGGGTTATAGATGCTTAAGTTCAGGTGGGAAGGCCCAGGTATCTCTCCTTAGGTGGGGAGTTCTACACTGAATGATGTAATGCTGTAGATCACAGGACACTTCAGGAGTCTCTGATGGTCCAGGACTACCCTCAAGATGCCACAGTCAGGACAGTTTAGTCAATTATGGCCCATCAGAAGGGGTGAATACCTTCAGGCTATGTGTGAATATCCCCATACTTTACTGGAGGGGAGTTTTCACACCTGATCAATTAAGTAAAGAGAAAGCATTGGTATTGACATTGCAAAAAAGCACTATCCCACTTCATATGATTTGCCTCTCATCTTTCTTTTCCCTTATTGGTTAAGTGGTCGATTGTTTGAGTCATTAGCCAATTCAGTCTCTCACACATGGTCAGGTGGCATTATTTTTCTTGAGCTAAGACAGCCATTGTGAACCAAAAAGGTTTTTACACAGAAGTACATGGCTATATTTGCTTTTGAAAGATTGAATTTATGATTGCATTTATTTCCACCTACTGGATCACCATTGAAATGGGCAGAATTTCTCAGTCTCATCCTTTATATCAAAGACAGAAAATAGTCTGTTCATTTATAATCAATGCTTTCAACTAGATGACAGGTGAAATACCATTTAAAGATAAATTGTCATATTTCAGTTTGAGAATTCAAACTGTAGATCACAAAATTATGGGCTACAATGGCAAATTTAGACTATCTTTATTTTTGAATGCTGCAATTTGCATTATAGTTTTTATCCTGAATGCAAAGACAAAGGGAAAAGTTGAAGCTTGCTTTTAATCCTGTTGGTTTAAGCTGCCTCTTCAGTTCCCTTAGCACTGAGCCTGGATGATGCCAGTTACCCACCCCTGGGCAGATGGATTGCTAAATTCCAGTCTATGCCCTTTAACCACTGAGATTTTCAAAATAAATTTGAATCTGTTATAATGATGAATTAATTAGTTCAGTTCAGACCTCAGCTCCATGGAAAATGTGGGGCCAGAATGCTTTGGAAAATATGAAAATCAGGAAATTATAGGATCTCTTTGGATCTGTTCCTTCTTATGGCAGCCACCATGACACAGATGCCCATAGAGTCTACTAATATCCAGCAGGGCTTAATTCTTTGGGCACAGGGATTTCTGTGTTGACTGTGAATTGTGTTTACAAAGCCAGCTCAAGTTAAATGGTGCTTGTGGAACAAGGGAGCGTGGCCAAGAGCTGAAAATGTCTACAGAGAATCACTCAGGCAAATTCAGTTTCACATATTTTTGGGCTGGCTGAATGTTTCTATTTGCCTCAGCTAATCATCTCCCTGGTGCCTGAACTGGCTTTGCTCCCAGGAAAAGTGTGGCGTCATTGCTGCACCCTAGTTCTCTGTGTTTGAAAACCAGGTGCTCTGCATGGAAAAAATGGAGAATTAACTGCATTTAAACAATTCACATCAATTTACTATGAAGGCATATGTGAGAGAAGTGGCATCTTGATGTGTTTCACCTCTGATGTTCTTTATCAGTAAGGAAGATAGAAATCCAAATCCTGTGTTGATACAATTACAAACCCAGACTAAATTTATGTTCTGAACTCTGCCAAGCTCTGGCACACCTTAAAAGCAATACAGACTTTTCTCTGTAACACTCATGTCCTTTTGATTGCTGGCAAAATTAAGTTTCGTTTACTGGTCTTGGTTGCAAGGTGACTTGCCAAATACTTTCTATTTTCTACAACTTTCTTAGAAGAGGAAGCATATTTATTACTGGCCAAAAAATAAAATTATAAATAGAGAGATCTTGAGGGCATTAAGACATTGGTGCTTTGCACTTTGCCTTCCTGAAGGTAGGTCAGTCTTTCCTTTATTCCTAGGCCCTTGTTCTTCCTGCTCTTTAAAGAGTAGAAGAGTGGGAGCATATGATTTTATGATCTCTGTTTCTTTTTAAAAAGCACCTTGGTACTTTGGTTAACATCTTGAAATTGAAATGTCCACATGTCTTGGGCACCTCTTTGATCATAACTCCTCTTTCTGTCCTGCTCACAGCGGAAAGTTATGCTGCTGTAACTGTAGATGATGATAAACTAGAAATGAAAGTTGACTCAGACTCTCTGCACCATTTTTGCTTTGTGGTGAAGATGTTTCAGGTGACTTTTGTCACAAGGATTGTCATGGCCATCCACACAGAAAAGGGTGTTCTCAGAAGGCTTTTGCTACATTTATTAAATGCATTTATAGCTGCCTTACCTCTCCTTCCCAACAGAGATGAGCTGCGTATACTGTCAAGAAAAAGAAATAGGGGTTGAACCTACAGAAGTACTGTCTGACATGCGAGGGCATAGATTAGATCTCCAGAATCCCATTCAGTAATTGCTGGACAAAGTCTGGCTTTATTTAAGCAAAGTGAATGAAACTCTGGGATCTATAGTTCAGATATATTGTCTATCTATCTATCTATCTATCTATCTATCTATCTATCTATCTATCTATCTATCTATCTATCTATCTCCGATATTGGAAAATAATAGCTGATTCAAACTATTTCAAGCAATCTATGCCTCATATTTCTGTGAAGGCTCCAGGTAGAAATATTTGATAAGATTATGTTAGCACACACATAAATTAGTATGACTGTGATGTTAAGTCTGAGAGATTATATTTCTTTACCAGTGAAAGAAGAAAACAAGTTTCCAGTGTTGATCTGCGACAACACCAAATGCTGTTCTAAGAGCCCTTCTTTCTTATTCTATTTAGATCATTCTTGTCTTGTCCTCTGGGTGCCATTTTCAAAGCATGCTATGGGAATGGATGCATTTCCTCTTAAATTACTGGCAAAACTCCCCCCTACTTCAGTGGAAAAAAAGATAAGACACTATTTGTAAGATGGTGATTTTTTCCTATTACAAGTATCCCTTGTGATGTTCTGCCAATCATGGCAATACAGATACACTGAGCTTTTGAATAGATAGTGAGTCACCAAAATTTATCAAGCCAAGCCAGAAGAACACACAGAATGTATATAGTAGTTTTCATTACAGTTCTTGAAGTCCTTTGTAAGTATAGGTTAGTTTATTCTGTCTCTTACACAAAATTTAGTCCAAAGTAACCAAAGCAAATATTAAGATCGTAGCAGAAATTAACATGAAGTAGCATTAAGGCTGAATCCTTAACTGCCATACTACCATATCTTTCAAGGGGTATGAAGACATTATTCCATGTTATCCATAGCTGAGCATTAACTGTGTCTTGGTCCTTTCTCTTCCACTTAAATTCAGTTGCATGTAGAAGTAAATAGAAAGAAAAGAATCAGACTATCTCTATGCTTTTCAATGAAACTCAATATATTCAGTTGCTGAACACAAGCAAAGATTTTTAAAACCAGTTGGAGTTTTGCCTATGTAGAGAGTATGAGACAGTCCCAGTCTGTGAATGCTTCCACCAGGCTTGCATTAGCTTTTCAGTAGGAATTAATTTGACAAAATCTTTTTCTTTTAACCAAAGTAATCAGAACAAAAAAGAAGTTCTGCAAGTGCTCCCCTCTGTGCTCACTCACTCGAATAAAAACCCCTGTTGTCATAAAAAGTACACTAAGGATACAGAAATACTTTTTAATGAACTAGTTCTTGTGGCAGCATGAAATCTGGGATTAGATATACAGAGCTGTTAGTCTCATTTGTGTCTATCTAGTCAGTCTTGTGTTACTTTTATCTAATTTTCTAAATGTTTAAGCTGGCAATATTCATCTTATCTCCTGTAGTGCCCTGAGAAGTGACAAAAAGCCCCCAGACTTAACACCTAACACTGATTTGCAATCAAGCTCCACTGTTTCAAATTGCATCACGTGATTCTGCCTAATGGTGATAAAGAGCTCCAGGAATTGGATAATGTTGAGGATTATTGGTCACAGTGATCAGCTGTTGGGAATAGTTGCAAAGGTGTGATTTACTAGGGCAGGCACCAATTTTCTAATGTGTTTCTGGTATCCTGTGTAACACCTAGTCTTATTTTTGTTTGCATTATATTCACATGAGCAAAGCTTAGAAGACAGGATGGTGTTTTGAAAATCAAAAGGTAAAAGGAGTCTTTATAGGGGTGGTCAGCCCCTTGGTTATGGTAATTCTCACCTCCAAACTTCGTACTGCAACACAGCGCTGCTAACTGAATGTATGATCTGTATGTATATTAAAAAAAAAAAGATCTTTGACTTAGATTTTTTTGTGCTATATTTCTTGTGGGATGGAGTACTATGTAATTTTTAGAATTAGGCAGTGCAAGGAAGGGCTTTACAGAGCTAATATTATTCCTCACAAGTTGTGCCCAGACTTAGAGTAATGCTCATGGAAGCCCTTGGGCTTCATCCAGATTCAGTTTTATAAAAATATTTTGGCCTGATTTTGTGAGTATAATTTAATTTCTAGCTGTTGTCTTTTTTTTTTCCAGCCCAAATGAATATGCAGCACTAATGCTACCTGCCTACATTTCAAGCTTTCAGTACTAAGTCCCTAGAATATTTGGTTTTAAAAAATTCAAAACAACATCAATGTTTCTTTAATGTTTTTTAAAGAATGAAGGTGTTTCCTGACCAGAGTGATTTGTTCTCAGATTTCCCTAGCACTTAGGCTAGTGAGGATCAGGATTTGTTTGATGCATTTTTTTGGGGATCCCTGTTGGATCATGTTGTGACATTAATGAGGAAGCATAGTTCAGCTCTCTTTGATCCATGGCAAATGCAGAACAAGCAGCAATATTTTTGATAAAATCTGAAAAATCCCCTAAGAGCACAGTTTGATATTTTCCCCAGTATTGTGACAGGTTTTCTTAAATTCTGATTTTGATCTGAGCAATATAATTTGGAAACATCTTTTCCTGCTTCTGGCTTGTCCAAACATTCCTTAAGTACAGCACAGAACATAATTACCACTGCCAGACTGCTGTTCTGTCTTTCACAAAGCTATGCTAGTGATGTTTCCTCATGGATTTTGAATCAGGTGCTTCCTCAGTCAAATACAAGATTACATTATTCCCTCTGGACTCTTCTTCTCCCAGGCCAACTGCCTGGCAGACTTGCATCTGGAAATTCTTGTCATCGCTTTTCTAAATCCTGCCTCTGTCTACAAAGATTTAAGATAGTGTCTCGTTAGTATGCAGATGTACTTCACTGGTTTTGTTTGGATATTTTCTAAGCACTGACTAATTAATTTCCTGTTTAAAACACACCTGATCAGAATGTGCAACTAAAAACCCAAAAATCTGAAAAATGAGTTAGCTGCAAACTTCTTGCTTTCCAAGAAAACAAAAGTGATGTATTTTTCAACCGTTTCTGTCTTCCATTTCAGCTTTGCTCCAGATGTCGCTTTCAAACTTAGCACTTTTTCTAGCCACCAGCCAGCTGTCCTGCCCATTTTACGTGAGACAGTGTGATGGGGAGGAAGGAGAGAGGGACACTGACTGGTCCTCTGCTTCTTTTGTTCTGGTTTCTAGAACTCTTGCTCCTATTGGAATTTCTCCAACAGACCTCCTATACATGGTAAGATCATCATTTCATCACCAGGTTTATAATTCTATGACATCCATATTACTTTTTATAGGTATTAAAGAATGAAAAAAGTCATTTTTTAACATTAGTGAGAATATAATCTGTCACAACACGAGATGTGTCTTATTTTTATATAAATTCTAGATTTATTCACAAATGAAAACAAGCTAATCTTCTTCTGAAAAGTCTTTCTTGAATTTTTTGTCACCTCCCTGAATTGTTACTTCACATCTAATTTTTTTATTTACTTTCTAAATTTTAAGGTGAACTTGCCACTAAGGGTAGGAATTTTCTCTCATGTAGAGAGCATTTCTTTTTAAAAAATCTGAATGGTGTCAACACAGTGTGTATAGAAGAAACACAAAAGTTTTGAAGGCATAGAAATTAGAAAAAAGTGAAATAAAGCTGGAAAAGGGAAGGACCAATTTCAGAAATGTCAAAGACTCCTAAATTTGATGAGAGGGGTTGCCTTTCCATGAGCCCTCTAAGGCTTCTTTGCAGGGCAGAGCACCATGAACTGCAGTTTCTGTAGACCAACAGCTACATAGACCCAGCACTTATCAGATCTTGCAAGTGTTTTTTATTTTCAATTATGTATGTCTGACAACATTTCTCCATTAGTAATATTATAGAAGCTTATATTTAAGGATTCTTTCTAAGTAAGGTTACTGTAAAATGTGAGCTGGGTGCTGATGAATGATCTGTGAAGGATTTTTCACAGTATGTTTCTCAGGCTCTCCTAGGTCTGAGCAGTGTGAGTGCCATGAGGAAGCACAAAGGAAAGTCTCTTAGAGCCTTTTGCTTCTTGCCAAGATAGTTGTAGCTGTTAGTTACCCACCTGGAGGCCAGCAGATTTTGCCGCACTAGGAAAGGCAGGAAAGGTGCAAGAAGACATATTAAGAGGCATACAAGCTGCATGTGCCTGTGCACTCAAAATCATCTGCCCTTAGCTTTCTCATATTCAACATGTCCTACTGCTATACCATTTCAAAGATCTACATGACTATATCTTGGTACCTAAAAATACATTTCCCATAGGAGTCACTGCCTCCATGTGTAGTCTCTCTCCTTTTATCCAGTCCAAAACAAGGGCTTTGGGAAGAGCAAAAAAAAAAATTTTTTTTGTTTTCTTCAGGATAACAGTGGCAATATTAGGTTTAGGCATTTGGGGTGAATATAAAACTGAAACTCTTTGTAGAACCCACCTATTGTAATAATCATTTCCAAATTACTGAAGAAAAAAACATAATTCCTTATTGAACTCTACTGTATTAGTCAATGCTCTTAAAAAAGAGTTCAGGAAATTTATATACCAATTTTTCAATCCATATATCTCACAAAGACAAAAGTACAGATGAATTCTATTCATTTTGATATTCTATAAAAATGCAAAATGAATTCTATTCATTTTGCATTTTTATAGAATAATCATCACACTTTGATGCTTTAGTCTACATGAGTGCTGACCAGACCATTTTGCAATAACTGTCTCTTTTAACATCAGGCTTCCAGATTGCTGGCATTGCATGCCAGAGTGTGCAACACTTTTCCTGGGGTAAGCTACAGGAAAGAGCCGTTTGAGATAATTTTTGCAGATGGTCTGCCATTCTGCAGCAAGAGGAGAAATGGTGGGGCATGAGGCATGAAAACAGTATGTGTGCTAAAGAAAGCAAACCCGTAAGCCGGGAGATGCAGCCATAAAATGTGGAGAATATTTCTGGTAAAAGATCCACTCTAGCCAGTGCAGGAGGACGGTTTTGTTCCTGCATGAATGAGCTTTCTTATGTGCCCAAGGGATGGAGATGGTTACTGAGCTCCCTGCATGAACTTTGCAGCAATGTTTGAGGCTTTGTACCCCAGATCACTGAACAGATGGAAGATAAAACTGAAGAGCTGTGGGAAACGCAATATAAAGTAGGGATGCAATGATGCATTGAGTATGGGCAAAACCTACAATCAACAGTACTAGGTGACATGCAAGAACAGTAAGGTCAAGCAACAAACAACTGAAACACTGCTGACTTACCTTGCCATGCTGACATCACCTTTCTCATGAGAGGGTTATGTTTCAGACAGCTCCATCTTATCTAACCCTCAACATTTGATGGGAAAAGGTAGTGGCTTGTTTATAAATGTTGTACAGCGGAAACATCTTGACTAAAATCCTTTCAACAGTTCTTCCTGTGTCTCATTCACTCATTGTGAGGGAGAGTTACCATGAAGGACCATACCCTGTCATTTAAAAAGCTGCTGACAAATGTAAGGATACCATGTGGGCACTGGGCTACTCTGTGTTGGTAAAAAATGAGTTGGTGTATAAGGCCAACTCAGCCTTTGTATCATCCTCATATTTATAGCTTGATTGAAAGGAGCAGATAAACAGAATTTCAGCATGAAATCAGAATTGCTCTACTGTAATGTTCTTAGTCTTTCTCTGCAGAAGAGAGATTTGATACAGGATGATAATTGACAAGCCTTGTCACACACTGGAAGGAATTCTGAAATACTTTGAAAGACTTCATATCATGTGGATTTTATGTGGTTTCATTTGCAAACATGGGATTTTTTACTGCTATCATTGTTCACACAGCACAACTGAAATTTACATGTGGCCTGTGACTGCTCAATGTGATTCTTTATGTGAGTGAAGAAGGTAAAATTTGGTTCTTCTGATGCATACAAATGTAGTCATAGGATTTGCTTTGAAGATACCATCCATGGAGGACAGGAAAAGCAGCATACATTTCTGGAAACAGCTTTGAAGTTCTGGTTATAGTACCTTTATCAGGACTTGCATGAACCTCACTTTTCCTGCTGTTCATTAATGTCAGCAACACTAATATACTGTCAAAAGAAATTACTGGACTTATTTTGTTGAATAATTGATATCTGCAACCAGTCCAAATTTTGATCAAAACATTTTGTACTCAAATATTTCCTTAACTGAAATCTACATGTTTTTTTTAGAACAGTCCAGTTCTTCTAAGGTAAGTGTTCAGGTTGTTTTTCTTTTATTTCCACACACCTACATAATTTCTTCCTTAACGATATAAGTAGTGTAGTATACTAGTATACCCTCATCTTTTTTTCAGGTATATTGTATGAAGGATGAGATGTTCAGTCCATTTTTTTCCCACATTCCCATTTCCCACATATCATCGCACATTTCCCACATTTTCACACTGAGTAACATTATCATCAATCATCCTCATCATCACGATCATCATCATTATGTCAATAATAATGTTCCTTTTAAAATAGTAATAGCTAATTAGTAATATCACACCACTTATTTATAGCAAATACGCTCAGTCATATGGGGTTTTTTGATCAGTCTATATAATACCAAGCCTGCTGGCAACAAATGGGGTCCACCTGTCTCAAAGGGGAAAGTGGATCTTAGTTGAGGAGTTAGACCTTGTTGAGAAACTTTTACACCAAGTTTGAGGTGGGATAGGGACATAGCAAGGCTCAAAGAGATGAGGTATGGGAAGGGCAGAGCTACTGTGACCACCCCAATTGCAAAAGGAGTCTTAAGAGGAAATACCTCAATCAAGCACAAGCAGCCAAAGATGTAATACAACGGGATTATGGGCAATGGATTGCAATGGGAGAATGGATTGTAAGAGAATAGAGATAGTGCTGCAGGGAATCTCACCGCTGATGAGATTAGTACAGTTGCAGCTGTACTAATTACCAAAGAGTGGAAACAGCCTTGTCCTTAATAGGTCACAGCCATGTCCGGTAAGGATGTGTGCTGAGCCCTCAATGCTGAGAGAGCTGGCACACACCATAGCGAGCCTGCTCATGATCACCTTTGAAAGGTCATGAATATCAGGAGAGGTGCTGAGGACCGGAAGAAAGGAAATATCACCCCAGTTTTCAAAATGGGCAAGAAATAGGACCCAGGGAACTACGGGTCAGTCAGCCTCGTCTTGATGCCTGGGAAGGTGATGGAGCACCTCGTTCTGGAGGCCATCTCTGTCCATGTGGAAGAGAAGAAGGTGATCAGGATTAGTCAGCATGGGTTACTAAAGGTAATCAGGTGTTTGGTCAACCTGATTGCCTTCTACAATGAAACAGCTACCTGGATGGATGAGGGGACAGCAGGGGCATTGTCTGCCTCAACTTCAGCAAGGCTTTGGACACTTTCTGTCACAACATCCTCATAGACAAACTCAGGAGGCATGGAGTGGATGAGTGGCCAGTGGAATGGATTGACAGCTGTCTGAATGACAGATCCCAGAGGCTTGTAATCAGTGGCACAGGGTCTTATTGGGGGCCCTTCACTAACAGCATCCCTCTGGGTTCAGTACTAGGCTCAGTATTGCTTAACTTATTTGCTGAGGACACAAAGCTGGGAGCAGGGGCCTATACCCTGGAGCAGCCCTTCAGAAGGACCTCAACAGCCTGGAGAGCTGGGCAGAGGGGTAATGTCTGAAACTCAACAAAGGCAAGTGTGGAGTCCTGCACCTGGGAAGGAATAACCCAATGCACCTCTACAGGCTTGGGGCTGACCCACACATATTCCTTTATAAGATGTTATGCTTGCTCTATGGTAGCTTTAAGTTGCTGTAGGATAATGGAGATGCATATGAAATCATTGTCTGGAAAACATAAGTGAAAATTTTCTTCTTTCCCATATCAGGAAGCCAGCACTGTATTTTCCTGATGAATTATTTATTTCCATTTGAAGAACATTTCCTGGTATAGAAAAACTACTTTAATACAATTGAATGACTGGAAGGATATTATAAACTTCATTGGTTAGCTGTTGTCAACAAAAGGTTTTCTATATCTGATTTTGCTGGCAATCAACTAAAGTGGACTTAAACCACAAAAGAAATGCAGAGATATGACAGGATGTGTTCAGTTACTCATGGAAATCTTTACTGAGTAGTGAAATGACACATTTGGAAATACTTGCAGATCTGCACAATGTATAAGGTAATAGTGAGCTTCCAGAAAACTTTTGGTTCAGATTTCTTATTAAAGACAACCAGCAAAAAAACCCAGACTGTGGTCAAAGAAACACTATAAAGTAAACCACAGCTAACTGACCAGTTCTCTACAATGCATGCACTCTCTTGAGTCACAGGATCATTACCAGTTCTAGGATATTGGACAGTTAAGACAGATTGTGATGATTGACAGACACTATGTATGGTAAGTTTGCAAGTCCACAGCAGTCTTACTGAAGGTTATGAAATGACTTCTTGAGTTTTTCGTGTTTGTTTAGCACTGGAATGGTAAGGATAGATTGCAAACCCAAAGGTAAAGAAGTATGTTTTTTAAAGTATGAGTCTCATGCTCCTTAACAGCTAAGCTCCAAGTGACCTCAATGTCCTCTCTCTGAATTTATGTCTACATCACATACTTAAGAGTTCCTTGAAATGTTTCATATCCTAAATAGTCTTTTCTGCTTGAAAAAGTTGTCACCAAAATAAGGAAAACTTAGTCACAGAAAGGCTTTTTATTGGGTATTGTAGGAGGCTTTTTGTGCAACTTATGTTTTTTGTTAGTGTTTTTCCTGTCCCACTTTTATACCTTTCTGGCAATGGAAAAAAAAATGTTAACGCCAAAATGTCCTGCAGTAGCTTCTGTATATGGAAACCCATAGTAATCTTTTTACATAGTTTTGAAATAAAGAAAACGGCTCATTACCAAGTTAGATTGTAGTCTTCAAAAGTGCTTTCTGAAGTCTCTACCACGGAAACATCATTAAAAATTCAGTACACAGCTCACTCATCTCATTTGTCCCCAAGTGTGCTTTGCATCTGCTGCTCTGGATAAATTAAAGTATTTCAATTCTTCAAAGAATGAACTTTGAAAAACACAGAACCTGTTAGTCAAAACCAGAAATATTGCTTTAGTTTAAAGAGATTAAGGGGTAAAAACCTGATTTTTCTTTAAGTAGCTTAGGTTCAAATGATGTTGAGACTCTACAGGGTGCATGCAAATATAAGAGGATAGTAAAACTACCATCAGGAAAATTATGTTCCTTTTCATATGCAGATTCCTATCCTTAACGTGGCCTTTTAATTAGCTTGATTATAGTGGTGCTTACTTGTTAGTGCCTCAGTGCTTTAATTTAAGAAACTGACTGTGTGTTCATTATAAATTCCTATTTTCAAAGATTTATAAATAAAACTGAGCAGCAGCAACCACAACAGAAATGAAAGATAAATTTACTTGGAAAATGTGATGAGAGAAATATCACTTGGGGATATTTCCAAACACTTTCAGCTCAAACTTGGCTTCAACTTGGCACAGTTAAGAATTGTGCATGTTACGGATGAATTCTTCTAGCTTTAAAGTGTAGGTTTTTATAGCATTTCAGTTGTCAATTGTTCAGAATATGAAACACTTTATTAAGACAAAACACCAACATATAGAAACAATGTAACTGATGTAAGTTAAAAGATGGTTTGAGAACCAGAGCCTGGTTGTTGAGAGAATTGGTCAAGAGCTGGTGTACTGGTTTGGAAGTAAACTGGCGGGAGAAATGAACCCCATTCATTTACCTTAAGAGAGATTCCAGGTCAGAGATATGATTGAATAGAAAGATTATAATAAATACAATGATACACAGAGAACTGGCTTAAAACCACAAAGTCAGAGTACGACTGGCACACTGTTGATGGTCAGCAGTCCTATCAAGGACTGATTGCAGTCCTGGTGAAGCGATGGTCAGTCTTGTCAAAAGCAGTGGAAGTTCTGGTCCTCTTCTGCATCCATCAATTTTTTGTGATGTTGTTGTCCTATAAATCCACAGATTTATAGCTCAGGTTCAGGTGGGAATGCTCAGTACCTTCCCCAGGGCAGGGAGTTTCACAATGGAATGATGCAATACTGTGAGTTGTAGGATACTTGGAAATCCTTGATGGTCCAATCCCTTGCACCTGCCTGTTCTTCTGGTGTCATTGAATCCATTCTGGCCCAAGAGCAGAGATGACCCCTCAGAATGGGTGTAACTGTGCTGGTGCTTCCCCAGAGGGAGTTACCACAGCTGAGTCATAGGTGTGAAGAAAAAGAAACACTACTGTGCCTTACAGGGTTGTCTCTTTTTACTTATCTTATTTAACACCCAGCCTGTAGCCTGAAGTGTCTGGTGTGCACAGGGCAGCTCCATCTTTAGCAGTTCATTAGAAAAGAAGTAGAGGGGTGTAGAACACACAGTGTGGTTACACCCACATAGTCCTAAATTGGCACCCTACTCCTGTAACCAGGACAACAGGTAAACACCTTATAATTGCTGTATTTAGGAAAATATTGTTCTGTATTTGAGGATTTGTGGTCTGTTACTCCTGCAGAAATTATTGTCAGAAGAGCATTTTAATAAATTCACATACCATAATCTTTCAAACACCCAGGAACATATATATGCACAGTTAATACAGGTGAAGAAAAAATCAGGGTCGGCTCAGTGGCAGAACTTAGTTTGCAGTGACAGCAGAAGAGATTTGAGTGGGAAAAGTGTTTAAAGGTAGGATTGGAAAGAGTGTTCAGGAGTCTCAGAAGGCAAAAATGAGTAAGGAAGGCTGGCAGAGATAAGTAAATTTTCAGATTTGTCATGGTTTAACCCCATTTGACAACAAAGCCCTTCAGAGATGTTCACTCACCCCAGTGTGATGGGGGAAAGAATCAAAAAGTAAAAGTGAGAGAACTTGTGTGTGGAGATGAAGATAATTTAATGGGTAAAAGCCATGCTTGCAATCTGTAGATGCAAACAAATCAAACCAAACCAAGGTATTCATTCCTCACTTCCAATGGGCAGGCAGATACTTGGCCATCTTCTGGAAAGCAGGGCTCCCTTACATGAGGTAGTGAATTGGGAAGACACATGCCAGAAATCTTTTACCCACATTTCCTTCTTCTGCTCACAAGTAGCCGTGCTACTTCCCACACATCAGCCCCCTCTCATCTTTGGACTCTTTTCTGGGAAAGGAGAGGAAGCAGTAGCACTAGCCATGGCCATGAGGAAAGGGGAGAAATCAGAGAAAAGTGCCTCAATGACTGGAGTTTCTTGCTTCTCTAGCTGTCAGGACAGCAGCTGGTCCTTTGGCTCCTACACATTCTCTCAGCAGCCACCAGTGGCTAGGTAGAGGTAGAGATGAGGTGTTAGGTCAGATCAGCTATACCTTGTTGGCTCCAGCCCTCTACCCTATGGTCCTGAGCCAGCTCTGCTGAGGTCAGTGAAGGAGTGAAGAGCTATCTGTGTTATATGACTGCATGACTGCAGCTTTAGATATGCAAGTTGGGTAGCTACTTGGTTTCCTAAAAAGCTCATTTTGCAAGACTTCATGGGGAAGAGAAGAATCAGACCATGAAATTTATTGGACCATTCAAGTCACCAGCAAGCTGCCACAGATTGGACAGCTGTGATGGCCTGTACCAGAGGCACAGTGGTTTGCCTCATCACATCATATTCATGTAGCTTTCTAAAACCTTTTTAAAATTATTTTAGGCAAAGGTATGATTTAAACAGAGAAACTACTGAATCTATGACACCCAAAGGGAAAACAAGGTTGTTATGCTGATGAAAGGAAGCTTCATTTTCTTCTTAAGATAAAGATGACTCTTCAGGTGCTGTGACTTTGCAGAGATGCAATCCAACAACTATTCAGTGTTCATCAACAAATTTCAACAATTGATGAAGTCCATCTGTCAGTGAGGATGCTCCTCCAGGATATTTTTAGGCAGACTCCAGGAGGAACGCTAACTTCACTAACAGAGAAAGTAGTACTGGTGTTTTCACTTACCACTAGCAATAACCCCAAACACCTGAATTTGACTTTTGCAACTGGGCTGAATCTGGATCTGCAGCTGAATATAATTTGATACTTTATATTTTGATAATGGTATCCTGATTTTCCCTTTTTAGAGCAGTTCTAATGGAGACCTTCAAACTTACTCCCAACCTTGAAAGAACTGGCTACAAATTCAGATTCTAAAGATAAATAATGAAAGAAGTCTTGGAGCCTAATAGACATTGGCTTGGACATGATGAAGGAGGGCTTGAAAACAGAGAAGACAGCATTTGTTAGAATGGCTTTCATCCTCAGCTGCAGTCACAAGGGGGCACATTCTTGTCCCTGCATAAAACAGAGAGGAAAACAGATGAGTAGCCAATTTTTGCTTTAAAGGTATTATGTACTTCCAGGTGAACTAACATAATATAGCAAATGTAGCTAGCATAAGCTTTTGAAGTGCACACCTGCTGAATATTTCATACTAGCCATTCTTCCAGGTTGAAAATGTTGTATGCAAGTGGTTACCAAACTGGTTTTTGACAGAAAGGGCAAAATCTCTGTCATGAGCAGTAATCACAAGGAAGCCTCCTACAGCAAAAGATCCCACCGCTTTCCCAACAACTCTTCTCCTATTTTCTCTCCAGATTTTATCAGCAGTGTGACAGACAAACTAGGCTGCTAATAATTTGTTCTTCCACCCCCTCCTCCTCCTCTCAACTATTTTTAAATGGAGTGTGTAATTTTGCTGTATTGGATGCTTAATATTATCTATGCATAACATGAATTGTATTTTCAACCTGCGGGAAGACATTCATTTAACTGGCAGCTGTTGTAAAAATTAAAAGAAACAAGGGCAGAGGAAAGAAACAATTGAAGTTAAGTACCATAAAGGAAGTAAATAAATTAACTTTTGATTGATGGACAGAAATATGCTGGTTATATGACAGGAATTAAACATTTCCTTCCCCTAATATTTTGCTCCATCCCTCCTCTGATTTTAAAATTCAGTACAAATAAGCAGGATGTAACGACAAAGCATTCACAAAAAACCTATTTTCTGGGTCAAGATGGTACTAATAAACACTTTTGAATGGAGAATCTGGAGAAGGCACGTGAAAGTGATACCTCCTGTAAGCTAATGTAATGTTTTAAGAGAAGTTTCATGGTGATGTATACTACTAATACATGGACGAGCATAGTGCTGCAGTGCCTGTGTGAGCACAAGCAAGAGGCAGAGTATTAGAGCCCCAAGACAGACCACTGCTCTAACCTTGCTGCATCTGCAGAGTGAGGAAGATTGGTAAGTCCACTTTTGTCCTGTGTGATCAAGAAACACACAGGAAAAGGCCAAATACTCAGCTGCCAGAGCAGGCATTTGCTGACATGACAGGTTTTTTGGGTGACAAAAGATGAAGTTACAGTTATAACTTGTATCTATATATTAGGAACAAGTGCAAGGCAGTGGGAACGTGGATTTGTTTGAAGGCTTTCTCTGTATATACAAGCAAAATGCAAAGCTGAATATTTAGAACGTCTTTGGAAAACCTGAAATACTCTTGAAATTACTAAATATTCACAGCAGCAGAATCTGAACTCATACAAAACACCACTAATAAGGACAATTGATTCTAAATTATTCTCAGCATAAGACCAGAAGCTGAGCAAGGAAAGCTTTAATATAAAGGTCTATAAATTGCACAGAGTTGTTTAAAAGATCTCAGCTGCAAGAAAAAACAGTACAACAAAATGTTTACTGCTGAGTTTGCTAAGAGATAAACTTTCCAGATATTTGTAAAGAGAGAGGACAATATCCACCTGCCTTTTCTAATATAAAGCCAGGTTTAGTTTTCATCTGCAAAAACCCCACACTCTAGGCTGACAAACTTGATTTACCCAGTGGCTTTTAAGAGCTGTGCGTGCTGAGATATAAAGATGAGATGCTGCAAGAGCCTTTGGCAATGCCAAGTGGAGAGGTCAGCAAAGAGCTGGCAGAGGTCTCAGAATGTGGCTGTCTTCGGGTTCAGGGTGCTGATGCCTTTCTGATAGCAGTTCCAAAGACAAAGTTGGATTACACAAGCAAAGTTCAAAGTGTTAGATTTACACAGATTTTTTTCTGTTCTTGGTTGTTGTCTGGCAAAGTGTGAAGAAGGTAAGAACAGGATCGCTCTTCCCTTGTTTCCCTGGAAGGAAACAGGCTACTGGAGACTGAGGAGATGGTTTGTGAGATGGAACCTTGTATTAGTTTTGAATGGCCTGGTTTTGGTAGCAGTGGGGCCACAAATGTGGCTTCTGTAAGAAGCTGCTGGAAGCTTCCAGCAGAGCCAATAGTCCCTGGTGGCTCCAGAGATGAATGTGCCACTGGCCATGGCTGGGCCAATTAGAAATGTTGGTAACACCTCTGTGATAACACATTTGAAAAGAAATCAGAACAAAGGTTGTGGTGTAGTTTTAATTCCAGCCAAAGGAGAGCAGAGAGAAAACATGGGAGTAGAACAACTCTGCAGACACCAAGGTCTGTGGAGAAAGAGGGCCAGGAGGAGCTCGAGGCACCAGAGCTAAGGTTCCTCTGCAGTCCATGGCGCAGACCACAGCGAAGCAGCTGTGCCCCTGCAGCCCCTGGAGCACAGCTCCATCTGCAGAGATCCACCTGCAGCCTGTGGAGGAATCCCATGCCAGAGCCAGTGAATGCCTGAGAGGAGGCTGTGGGAGACCTGTGGAGAGAGACCCCCCATGCTGGAGGGAGAAGCTCATGGAGAACTGTCACTCATGGGAGATATTATCCTGCTCGGATATTGTTAGTAGTAAATTCACTTCATATCTTGAAGTTGATCCTGTTTTGTCTTTGGTCAGCAATCTCTCCTGGTCTTTATCTCAGCCAATGAACCCTCTGTTAAATTTTCTCTCCTCTCTCCAGTTGCAGAAGGGACCGAGTGAGTGGCTTTTGTGTGTGCCTGGCATCCAGCCTGGGTCAGCTGATGTCACACTTGCAAGATCATTCTCTTAGCCTGAATTTTGTCTAGTGCTGGTAGTCCAGGGTCAAGACTCAAAGAAAGTGGGAAGTGGAGGGACAGGTGATCCATCACAACACTCAAAAAAATGGCATGAAAATGAGATGGAGAAGGTTTAAATTGGATATCAGGAAAAAGTTTTTCACCCAGAGGGTGGTTGAGCACTGGAACAGGCTGCTTGGGGAAGTGGTTACAGCATCAATGCTTGACAGAACTCAAGCATTTGGACAGTGCTCTCAGGCACCTGATGTAACTCGGGGTGTTCTGCACAGGACCACGAATTCAACTTATCTGGATGGGTGTCTCCCAACTCAGCATATTCTATGATGATATGACTCAGTTAAATTTGGAGGCACATATTTTTGGACTGGCAAGGCACTTGGGTTGTATCCACTGATGCTTATAGCCAGTTCATGATCATGAACTTCAATACTGATATGTGATTTAAATACTGATATACAACTGAGAAGTATTAATATTTTACTTACACTTTACCCTGGCAAAAGCTCTCTGCTTATTCAACTTGAAAATATGCTTTTATTACCATCTCCTCATATTGTCTTAATTAGAATGAACAACATCCAGAAATATAAATAACTGTTGAAGATACAGTATGTGATGCATAGAAGTAAGGGATTATAAACAAATATCCATGTATTACACCAGCTGTGAGATCTAATGGTACACAAGAGTTAAGCCAGAAGTTAAATTATTGCAAATATTGGCCCAAAGCAGTAATCAATATTTTTACAGCCTCTATCCAGGAGCCATAGATTGTTATCTAGTGAAATGATGAAGTTTTCCAAAATGTCTGTTGTTTTGCTTACAGTAGAAAGGAATAAATTAAATGCAGTGCTTTTAAATAAATGTCCATTATACATAAATCTTGATGTGAAAAAAAAACCAAAACCACTTGATTTATAAAATACACAGTGCTCCAGACTCAAACCATGCAAAATGGAAAGCCTGTCCAAATGAGTTACAGTAATGACTGCAGTTAGGAGGATTAACTTCTGATGATATGTGTGTAATATGGGAAGGCAAACAGTGGACGTCATTCTTGTAGCACAGTACATGAATCCCAGAAATTTTGTACTCTTTCTCCTAGTTGCAGACTAGCAGACCAGAGCAAACCATCTGCCAGTTCCTACAGCCACAAGAAGTCCTTTTTCTGTTGGTTTTTTTTTGGCACATTAGAGAATGGGTGAGGGTATTATGTGAGGAAGGGAGAGTTGATGGCTGTTTATGTTGTCTGGACCTTTGTGTTGGGTTTGTGGGAGCGTAAAGATTTAAACTCATAAGCCTATTTAGGAGTGGTGGGTTGCTAGAAAAGAGGATGGAGGGGGATTTCAATTTGCCTATTTTTTAATACCTTTTGGGACACATAAACCAGTAAATGTTGTAATTGTCAGTGCTTGATTCATTTGTCTGCAAGGGGTGTTAATAATACATTAATAGAATTTAAGGACAGATGGATTTATTGTGCTAGCTTCCCAAGCTGAGACTAAGTTTCCTCTCTATTGACACAGAATTTTTGCTGGTAAATGCAGAACTTTCAAGATGGCTTTTAAACTCATCATTTGCAAATTGAGATGGAGATAAAACTCCAGTTTCCTCACTGCTTTCTACAAGTTTTTAAGGAACTATCCTTCAGTAGCTGAGAAGCCAGAAGAGGTCATGGAAACAGTTGTAAGACTGAACTGGGAAGACTGAGATTCATCCAAGTGCAGCACCAGGGAGATCACAAGTGGGTTTGGGTCCACAGGAGTATATGAAGCTCCATGCAGAAGTCTGGAGCTTCACAGACAAGATGTGACTAGAGACTGACTTGGCAGTGGGGTACTGCAATTCCCTTCGAGCTTTTATCTTCACTTCAGATATCTGTGTAGGGTGTGTGATAGAGAAATTGAATAACCAGAGATATAATAATTGAATAACTTTCACAAGGAGGAAATGCAAAAATATAAATCTTCTGAACAAATCTAAAAGGACCAGGTCAGAAAACTTGAAAGAACAATCTCCATTACTGATAATTGGTTATTGGTTTGATTTTGAAGCTAAACTTTGACCTCTCAGAAAGAAAACTTGAGAAGAAAATACAGCTAATGAGGACATAGTAGGACAAAAGAAGAATACAAAAACCAGAGCTATGCTACCCCTTGAGACGGACTGCATGGAGATGAATGTGATAGTTCAACCAAGTTATTTACCAAATGCAAACAAAATACTGTGTGCCGTTAAGTGACAAGAAATAATCAAAGATACAGAAAGCACTCCTCTGGGAAACTGAGAGGATTAGATTTGTTTGCCTTGCAGAGGAGATTAATTACTGTTACTGAACATAATAAATGCAAAAGAGGAAGTAGATGAGAAAAGTATGTTTGCCAACTCTTACAGCAAAAGAATAAAATGACATCTAGTAAAAAAAATAAAGGCAAGAAGTGTAAGACTAATTGCAGGATATCTTTAATGATAACGTGAAATTAGCCTCTTGAATTGATTGCCACATAATGTGAGCTCAGTAAAGTTTGGAAAGGAGAATGTATATTGCTAATGAGGCTCTTTGCAGTCAGAATAGTGCAAACTGAAAATAACTGGAGATATAAACCAAGGACATAATGGATAACTAGGACATTACAAATATAGTCAATCATGACTAGCATTTCTGTTGTCTTCCTGAATACCAGACAGTGCTTCCAGTTCTTCAAGTAGGCAGTAAAGTGCAAATCACAGTGCTGTGTTCTATAAGAAGAGGCAATCTCTGTCCTGGAGCCTGTATAAAGTATATACAAACATTGGTGCACTGGAGAGTCCAAGGCACTTTGAAAGCCAAAAGAAATTTTGCTAGTGAATGCTAGATGTCAGGCAGCTGTCACAAATCAAGTTTGCACCCCTAGACTAAAACAGTGATAGCAAACAAAGTCTGTCAGGTGGCTTTATCTCAGCCTTCTTCTTGTCTGTTACTCAGCTGAAAGGCAGAGACTCTCCTGTGTTATCCAGGCAGCTAGTGTTGACAAGACACAAATCAGACGTGTACTAAAATCACTAACTACCTCTCTTATTTAGGAATGAACGCTCTGGGATCAGTCATATATGCAAAATGTAAGAATAGTGATGAAATTGTGTCTAGTTTTTGAAAAACAATCAACCCCCCCAACTTCTTAACTGTGAACTGTAATTTGGTTTAAAAAACTTTCTCACTAAGGATTTCAATTCTCTTTGAAAAAAGTCAGATTTTGAGCTCAGTCAAAAACACATGCAAAGCATCTCAATTGAGAAAATACAAAGTTAATTGCTGAATTTTAAATATATGTTATATCAAATTGTTTAAGAGGATAGAATAAAAGGAGGAAATGTTATTTTAGTTCACAGAAACCAAATAGCAGGTGCTCTCTAGTTTCCATTGTTGTGGTATGTAAGAACCTCACCATTCACTAATAATTGTTCCTCATGACAATTGACATAGTAGAAGTAAGAAGGATGAATTGAAATTCAATACCTAATTTTAAGGATAGAATTTAATGAAGAGTGTAAAACAACCATTAGTTGACATTATTGATAGAAATGGGTCAAATTCAGTGCTATTGGAGACAAAAAAAAAGCCTGAAATTTTCCAATTCTTTTGTTTCAAAATTTTTTGTGCTTCTATGATGTCTGATAGTGTTCCCCAAATTCTATCTAAATGGTTGAGAACCATATTGTGCATTTTGTGTGCTCTTTTACTTGTGACTCAAATGCAACAACATGCCTGGGGTCTATTACAGCAGGTCAAAGACATTTCCTAGCATCAGGGCAAGAAATTAAAAAGGAAATGTCAAGAAGTTTTGAGAATTATTACAATGTTTTCTGCATAGTTGGAAGCCCTGTGAAAATGACCACTGGTTTTGTGCAGGCTAATTTCTCCAGATTACATATGGTATTCAACTGTGAAATTCCGGCCATTCAGCATATTAGTGTCAGACTTGCGTTGGATTTGGTGTGCATATGGCAGCACTTCCATCCAAACTTTCTCAAAACAATAGGAGCACCAACATAAGAGAAGAATTAATTTTTATGTTTGAGCACGTTAAATTATTATTATTGCAGCTCTCAGGGTTTTTTTTTTACAAGTTTGGTTGGTTGGTTTTTTATAAATACAGAAAATTTAACATGGCAAAATCCAGGGCAGCATGAAGATTGTTGTTGAGACAGGCAAAGAAATAATCTTGCTTTGCTTCATTTAAGGAAATGCTCATAGAGAGAGTCCAATTAATGTATGTTTCTGTAAACATTTTTAACCTCACTGGCTGCATTTTTTCACTTTAGAGAATATGTATTTTTTCCTCACCTGCCATAGGAAGGATCTATACATGAATGGTAGACATGCTACCAAAATATAGTCACAAAGTCTGGTAAATAGTATAAAGCAAATAAAAGAAGAAGAGTATAAAGAAAATAAAAGAAAAAAACTAAGAAAAGATTTCTAAAAAGAAATAATAAATCTTTAATAATTTTCTAGCATAGGTTGATAAAATGTCTCTTTCTTTTTTTGCATATTAATACACAAGGTGATGTGAAAATTAAACAAATCACCATCTAGAACATATAATGGAGATTTTTTTTGTGAACTTTTCAATGAATTTCTTTTAATATAAAATTTTTTTGGCAGAAATTAGTGACCTAATTCCATAATACTAAGAAAAAAGACAACCAGTCATAAGCAAAATAAAGTAAGAAAGGTTTTCAGAAAGAAACGCTATGGTATTTTTTGAAAAGTGGTTTTATATAGGTAACTAAATAGGAATTTTTTAGAAGTATTGTTCACACTGCTGTTCACACTATAGATGCATCCTTATTCCACATGACCAGGGGTGTTTTTGCATTTGTTGTATCAGGAGGAAAATATCCTGGACAGATCACATGGTAGTGTCTTTTCTGGTTAGCTTGGGAGATGGAGAGGATCTCAGCTGGTTTTAGCCTGGTATATGAGAGCAGGCCTTCTGCCTGAAAAGGCTCAGCTGGTGATAGAATACCATGTTCTAAATCTCAAACAATTACATACTAATAGTGGAGTTTGATCTTGCATACAACAGTCCTAAAGATGAACTGCTTCCCAACAAATTGGAAAGGTTATTCTACTTCCTTAGTTTTCCATGTGAGGTATTGGGATGGTTCTGGCCACTACTTCTTCAACTGCTAGACATTAAGGCACAGGAGGAATGACTGGTACCTGCTTCACAGACATCAGGTTTTTCCAGCACATTAATGCTGTAGTTGGCCTCCTTGGAAAATCAGGGAGCCTGAGGCTATCCATGTGAAACAGAAATATGAAGCACATTTGACAACAGACATGGAAAACAACTTCAGTTTCAGAAGTAAAAAGGGATTTCTCTTGGATGTATTGAAAATCAGAGATGTCCAGGAAACAGATGTCTATCACCAGTCCAGGAATGGGATATCTCTCTGAATGTGCTCCCTTTGCAGCATATGGCCACCACTGGCATGATTAGGTAAGGTCTGACATACAGTGAGATGAAATCTCTTCAGACTTTTGCAGACAGAGATTTATCAAGCATTTTTAAGAGGTCCTGGGGACATGATATATGACAGAAACCAAATCCAAAATACCTGCAAGAAACTGCCCCAGCTGTGTTCTGTGCATACTTGGCCATTAGACTCAGAAATGTCAAAATCCTTCAAATGGTATGAAGAGCTGCTTGAAGACTGGTTGTGTGAAGTCCTTCACAAAAGGGAAGGGAAACCACTCCATCTGAGAAGTAGCAATCATCACAAAGTCCTTTCTGAGGAGCCTGAAGGCCATGCAGAGCCTGAATAAGAAAGCTTTGTACTAATAATGATCAGGCTTGTAATGAACTAGGGTTATTGCCTGTGTAATGGCTGAATCAACAAGGAAAAAAAATCTTGAAGTCTGAGTCTATAACCAGTTTTGTTTTCAGAAGCAATGAAATGATTTCATAAATGGTAATGACCTTGAACTTGAAAAGATACAGTTTGTTGGACCAGGATGAATATGGGATGAGTATTTTCTTGAAAAAGATTTTAGAAACAGGTAAATGTACATGGAGAAAATCCATGTCTCTAAGCATGTTCACAGTGACAGGATTTAAAGAGCAGAGCAATGAGCAGCATTTGGTCCCTTGCTGCGTCCTTCAAAGGGGGAGCATTGTTACACAAGGCTGCTTTTTAACGTGGAAGATGAGGATCTCAGTGACGAGGTGAAGCATCTGAATGCAGGTTTTGTCTAACTGAATCTGCAAAGCAGCACTGCAAGGTGCTCTCAGATGGGATAAACAGGCAAGTGCTTCATTTGAAATTGTTCCCCAAAGGTACATGCCCCTCAAAAGCCAGGTCTTCCACTGCACTGGGTAAGACTTTGGGCTACTACTTCTGTCTACTACCAAGTCTGGAATGTCCCTCCCCTGGAGTGACTGAGTTTGTACACACCATAGGAATACAGACAGGGAAGACACAAAATTTGTGGTGCCGCTCCCAGTTTGCTTTTCATGAGTTGAGCCTATATCTTCATGTATGATAGAGGTGCCATCTGAGACATTCATTAAATTTTACAGTTTCATAAATAATTTTCCCTTCAGTTTCCAAAAACAACAGGAAAATGGCTGTGATTTTTTTATAATCTTAACCTCTGTATGGTCCTTTTCTAGGTAATCAATGAGTTCAAGCTAGAACTCATTCTATCATCTCTTGAAAATAAAACCAGAAACTACTATAAATATTTTGCCAGAGTTATGCATTTGCATAGCATAGCAAAACATTGTCAGCAAGACAAAAATTATTTTAAATGAAATGTCATGATTCAAAGATCTCCTTAGCTTATTACTAAGTTGTGAAATTGGAAAGACGCAATGTCTTAGGTAACAACCCGGTTAATAAAACACTTAATTATTGATGCTAATTGATGAAAAATATTCCATGGCACCCATAATACTTCTACTGTAAGTGGTTCCAGAAATAATTCCAGCATTACCAGTGCTCTCATATTTCTACTTCTGTACCAAATTCATTAAAAGGGCTCCCAAGCGTTATGGCTGGAAAATCTTCACAGGAATTTCATTTACATGGCAGAACTTTATCCCTAGAAACTGCTGTGATTTAGCTGTGGTGCAGTGTAGTTGCACATGAAGGCAAAGCATGCTGCCTGGAGCCATATTTAATGTGTCTCAGAAGTCTTCAGTGTTTGGCTGTGCAACTAAAATGGTATTTTAAGAAGTGTTTGGTATGTTTGGCAGTATATATAGGCATGTTTGTACATATGGGAGTAAATTATTTTAAAATCTGGTTTAAAATATTTTAAAAATTAAAAAAAGTAATTAAAATTTTGTAAGTCAGTGCTTGAACATTGTGATATGCCAGTATGTCTGTGCAGTGTTTTGTAATTTGTCTTGTAATAGGATATATCCTCTAATTAAATAATTGTCCCGGTTTAGTGCAAATTTTTGGAGGAAACTTCTGAAGTGGTCTTTTTTAGAAAGCAAATTCAAGAGATCTCTCCCCCAGCCAGTTCAGCAGGTAAACCTTCTTCAACAAAAGTGGACAAAAACTGTTTATTTAACAAGCAAAGTATTCACAAATATGAGAAAATTGATAATATTAAACAATGGAACATCTCACTGTTCTGAAGGGATGGCAAATTCAGAGAGAGAGAGTCCATTCAAGGGGTGTAGCTTGGCTTGCTCAATTTCTTATTAGTCCCTCCTGCACTGGAAAAATGCCGTGTCTGGGCCCCAGTGGGCCACAGGCATGAGCTCCCAGTGTTTTTTCTGGGTTTTCAGTCCAGAGCAGGCTTGAACAGTTCCACAAAAAAGAAACAGTCTTGGGAAAACATTCCTCACCATAGCTGATGAGGAAAACCAGGGAAAAAGCAAAGGAAAAAGCTCCCTGTCTCTCTCTCTCTCTCTCTCTCACTGTCCATGCTGCAGACAGCACACACCAAGACATAGATGAAGGTCTTTTTGCTATGTTTTTGAATATAGCCACAAAAGAATTCCACTGCTTTTCCTCCTCCCTCACTTCACTCTCATATCTAGATTTAGAAATGCAGAACTTGTTTCTGGACTAAACAAATGAATGGGGATACAATTCAGCATCATAAAGTCACCCCAGGGCAATAATGATATATGTAAATTTTGGTGCTTACTGGCCTGTATTCCCTTATCTCCCCATGAATTCCTTGTGAAATTTCCTTGCTTTCCTGCTCCTGAATCTTTATTCTTCTCGGATAACCATATGTTGCCAAATAAATGCCAGTTCCAGTGTGGATTTTGGAAATGTTGAGACAAGAGGAGCAGATTTCATTTGGGGAATTCAGAAAGCGTAAACCAAACATTTGCTCATACAGTCTGAGACTTATTTAATCTAACAGCAGGGACAATGGGATAAGACCCACAAGTCTGCTCTCTGTTCATATGACATACCTCTGAATACTGCATTTTCAGATGTATTTCTTGGTATGGTACCCCAGTTTTTCCATAGCATAATGTTCTTAGCAAATAAAATTCCTTTGCAAATACTTCTGCTAGTTTATTTGTCTTCATAGACTAATTATCCTGCATTGTCATAAAAATATTCATAGTGATAGAAGGCTGTAAGTATCTCAATTGGCACCTTTTTGAAGTTAGAAAAGCTTAGAAGAAAAATGTAGGTTTAATCCTGTCCCACTTGAAAGCTCAAGAAAGCTTAAGAATGCCCTGTGCTTGCTTGCTCCCTCCTGGGGGTTTCTGTTTATTCTTATTTATATTTTGATATGAAAATTAGGTTGCATGAGAGATTTTTACAAGCGTTCAACCAAGATACAGTTTTTTAAAAATCCCACCAAAGTGAGGGACAAAAAGAACAGTGCAATTGAATGTTAAATTTTGTGGTTTAGCTTGCAAGTGTTGAATTTCATATCTCAGACATGAGTACAATGAGCAGGCATGAGATCAAAATGAGTCCATTCGTGAGGTACTGAAATACAGCTGAAGAAAAATATTTAGCAGCATAAAGGAGAAGGGCACAGGGAAAAGCAAACAAAACAGTTTGTAAAGATGGTTTTATATGAATGAGGGATAGTAATATTGACTGTAAACTCTTTTATAAAAATGCCACAGAGTCTGTATGTAAATTTATTCCATGATTTGAAAAAGCCTAATCTCAGATAATTTGGTCTAAGCAGCTTGGATCTAATGAACAACAAAGCCAGGAGAGCATGGGCATCAGTCACTTGTTGTGTACCACAGCAGTTTGGTGATGCCATGATTTCATGATCCTCAGCCTGAATTTCTGTTGGTACTTGACCTAAATAAACTAGGTTTTGTGAACTACAAGTCCTCTCTTCTCAGTTACAATATGGTCATTTTAAACTCTGTAAGTAGCTTTTGATCTCAGTTCTTCATCTCAGTCAAAGACTAGCCCCAGCACTTCAGTACCTGTTCTTTTGCCTTCAGAAGCACAATGATGGGGCACTCATTTATATCAGTGCAGAAGGAAAAATGCCACCTACCAAGTTGTGCTAAGGTTTTTTCAGCCATCTCGAGGTTTCAACTGGTATTTCCATTTCAATAGTGAACACACACTATTCTACAGATCTTGAAAACTGGGGAAAGCACAAACCTCAGCCAAATGTTTGCTATTCCCCCCAGCTGGACCTTGAATTTAAATAAGATGAGAAGCAAGCTATAAACTTTGCAATGGTTGATTTACAGCAGAGGACAACAATGAGTCATGAATCAGAGACTGTTTTAATTGATTTTGCATACATCATAAACTACAGAAAAGCTGATTAAATGGCTTGTAGAAAGCTTTATGAGTGATTTCCTTTCCAGAGTTGTTCAAGTCTTTATTCGGGGGCACACAAATATACAAAAGTACACAGGAGATTGTTTTTTAAATTAAAAAATAAAAACAGTATTGGATGTCTTACAGATAACAGGTATCTTAAAAGTCATCCTGGGTGCAATATAAGGGGTTGTGAAAACTAGAGAAACCCATTAATTCTGGCACGGAGAATTCTGGCACAGAGAATTCTGGCAGAGGAAATCTTAGATAGTATTGAAATTAATTTTAGTTGCTTGTTATTAAGATATCCAAGCACACTTGAATATGTCATTTTTATGACGTTCCCTTCAATCATTTTGATTTCTCCTGGATATTTCCTGTTTCATCTCTCCTCTGACCCCAGGACAGGTGTATGAGCCCAATGCAATTAAAGAAGAGTAAAGGTACAAATCTGAACTCAGTTGGGGCTTTAATAGCAGTTGGAAGTTAGTGGCAGCTGATGCCTCTACCACTTATAGGGTGCAACAAAGCTGAAAACCAGTCTGATTCAAGGGAAAATTAAAGTTTCACACACTACTACAAAATATTCTTTGAAAAGGATGTTCTGCTGGATCTTTGTCTTCCTAGTAAGAAGTGTAGAGTTTCTACCTCATCCCCAGCTGAAGGTCTGGATCCATGGGTTTATCAGTTTTGAGTACATCTGCTCCTGGTAATTACTATTTTTTAATTTAATTTTGTGAGAGAATAATCCTTTGCTTCAGCTGTATTTTAGTTGTGTTGTATGACACTGCTTAAAAACACGTTAAATCACAGAGCACATATCACAAGATTATGAAACTGGAAGGAATATCCTGAGATATCACAGTCTATCTTCTGCCTGCCCTATGTGCAAAGCTTGCTATCTAGAAATGTTATCAGCTGTACCTTAAAAACATATTTCTTATACTGTACAACTTGTGTCAGAAGACTGCTTTCAAATCACAACCTGAAAAATTTCAAACTCTCTTGTAATTCCCCATCTAAAATATATTCTTGATTATTTTATTTCCAAAAGTTGTTGTAACATTATAATTTGTTTTTTCTCTTAAGGATGCTTTCCAGAGAGATGGAGATTGTGCAACTGGGGTTTATGTTTTGATTTGCTGGAGTCTTTCAAGAAAGTATGATGGTGGGCAGGGCACTGTCTCAGAGACAGCAGACACCTATGAGTCCTGTAAAAAGGTAAACAGCTTGCAGAGGTGAGAGGAAGCCACTGCAGGACAGAGGAAGCTCACCCCCTTTTCACTGTGTTTGCTAGAAGCCTGTCAGCATATCTCCATTAAACCTCAGATGCTGCTTTTTGTCCTCATGCCAGCAAGAAGGTATATAAAGCATGTACAGGGGACTGCAAGGTACTACTGGGAGAGCTGGGCGATGGGAGGGGAAAGAAGGGATGAGGAGGCAGGAGAAGGTAGACATTGCAGAAGGAGCCTCATCAGATGTGATAGGAGGGAAAATTGAGGGAATATAGCAAGTGTGATAGTGGGCACTGTGAAAAGGAAATGGGAGAAAACAAACCTACAGGAGATGGATCCTTTGAATAGGTCCTTTAATCTTGGGGAAAGTGTGCATCTTGAGCAGTTTTCCAAGATTACCTAATCAATACAAGCAATCATGTCTATCCCTAGCTTTCATCCCTCTAGGCTCAATAGAGAATGTCTTTTTCTTATTTTATAATTGTTTTTTGGCAATTATGAGACTTATTTATGGTGCACTTCCATATGTTTTATGGTGCAGCAGGGGAGCTGGCAAACTGCCCTCCTTTGAAGGTAGCATTGTACTTTGGAGGTATCTTGGGCTGGGAAAAAGAGCAGCCTCAAGTCAAGCAGGGATATCTCAGTAGCAGGGATATATTTGAGATATATAGTTGACACAAAAAAAAAAAAAAGAGGGAAAACTATGTGTAACAAGGGCTTACCCATAATTTCCTTATATTAGTAATTAGTATGTGCACACAACAAAATACCTGTGGCAGAATTCTCATGCTCAGATGAGGTCCCTGTGTCCTGGATATGTCCAAACGTTCCCTTACAGACCACATCTTTGAGGTCCAATTAACATTCCTGTTTTCTGCTATGAAGTAGAGCATTTTTTCCTACTTCTTCCTCATGTTTTGTGTCAGTCTCAAAAGAGTTCCTTAGCTGCTTTGGCTGGAATTGCTTATGAGAAATTACCAGAGGACCCACCAAAACCCAAAACAGGTTACTCTTTCACCAATATTGTTGATCTGGTGGAAATGGTATCCTCAATAGTTTTGGGCTAAAACTGTACAGTCACAACCATGATTACTTTTCTGATATTATGTATTTAATTCTTATTCTAGGCATAAGATTTTATTCAGGGTTATAACAGCTTTTTACAGTAAAACCTTATAGTAAATATTCAGCACAAGGCAAGTGAAGGTGCCTCAGCTGAATTTGTCTATCTGTTTAACTAAATTTCATGTGATTCCTCTTAACTGATAGGTGAAAGTCATCTTTAGTATCACTGAAATGAAAACTACACAATATCAAAGTCAGTTCCTTTAAAGTTTTCTTTCCTACAGTGAAAGAGATGAGCATTAGTTTGCATTAATTTAAAATCATCATCAAAGATTTTTTCGTACAAAGATGACATAATCAAAGCTAATATTTAATCTCATTCTTCATTGAATGAAACAGTGTTCTAAGGGCCAAGTTTGTGTCGAAATCTATTATGTAAATAAAAATACAAAAAAAAAAAAGCCCTAGCAAAAAGAGGAGAAAACAATGAAGTCAGCCTTGGAAACTGTTAACCCAAATAGTTAATCTGCTCTAGCCATTCGAAATTCACTCAGTAGGTTTGTCAGAGATGACTATTAGCACAAATGAAGGGACCGTGTTTGCAAGTGGATACAGGTGCACTTTCTCTTGGGCTAAATACCAGATCTGGCAATTTAATTAAATAATTTTTCTCCTGAGCTCAAAAAGCCTGGTTTAGTTTGATTACACATATGAGACCAGTTATCCAAGGACTTTGAACTCAGACCTGAAAATGAAATTAAGCCAGTTAGAGAGATTCTCACTGAAATAGATATGCATGTCTCTGGCACTGCAGGCCTCTTCTCAACCCAGCAACAAAAGGGCACTTAAGGGAATATGGAATGTTCTGCACGGCGTGATTTAACAACACAATCTCTATTAACTTTAATGAGAGTTGCGCAATTAAATCTTCACACAATGTGCTAAAAATTACTCTTTCAATTTAGTGTATAAACTAATAGGTCAACATTAAAATGTAAAAGGATAGGGTAGATGAGAGATTTTTTGGAAAAAAACAAGCCTTAGGTTGACTGGACATGTAAGAAGAGGGGACAAGTTAAGTATATAGTATGAATCTTGAACTAGGCATTAGAATGAGAATTGTGTTGTATATATAATGTGAGTCTTGCAACAGATAAACAGAAGTATGAAAGGTTTGTATTCTTCACTGTGAACCAGGTAAATAACTAGGATGTCTCAATTTCAGCAGCTTGTGTAGAAGGATGTCTAATGAGGGCTTTAAGCATGCTTCCACCAATTAAAAATACAATACACTAACTCTAAGAAACTTAGAAGTCCTCTTTATGTACAGTCAACAAGCTTCACACTATAGCAAAAAACAAAGGAACTTCTCTTCCTCCTTGTTTTTTTTGGACAAGTTGTAGAGAAGGAGTGAATTTCCATAGTGATAAATCATCATTAAGAATTTTGTGCACTGCTCTCAAATACAGTGGGAAGCCAAAACAGGCTGTGGATCACTAGTAATTTTGACTCAAAAGACAATATTCTGTCTTACCAATAAACTACTACATTCTATGAAAACCTTTAACTCCCAATTGGGCTTCAAGTACAGGGAGTAATTACACTCTGATTTTTTGTCTAATGCAGGTCTATCCTATATGTATTTATATATCAGGCTCTGAGTGTGTATTGAAAGTAAAAATATATTGTATTTATTGACAAATTATTTTTATGTATACAACAACATCCCTGTACAACAAAGATGCTTTACCGGTGCATTTATTCATGGTCAAACTTAACATCCAAATCCTTTTCTCCTGAAGCTGTAAGTGTTTGGAGAACAATGACAAAACTGCCTATATAATTGAAGGTCTAACACATTTTTTTCCTACAAAGTTTGAGCTCATTCACTATCAAGAAATTTGTGAAAGAAAATTTAACACTCCTCGAGTTCTTCAGTGTCCTTAAAATTTGACCACACTTCATGTGATTATATGAAGGTATGAAGTCTTGCCCATTCTTCTCAAAATTAGAGCTGAATAGGGAGGTAGAGAAATCCTAGAAGTTAAGGGCTTAGACATGATCTTCATGAGATCATCATGAGGGAAGTACCTGCACTTTCACTCTTAGTATTCTAAAGATTCTAAAGATTACATTTGTTTTCCATTTCCTCTCCTGACCATCACTCCTAATAGTATTTCTGTTTCATAACTATCCTTCCCAGAAACAGACATCTTGTGGACCTGTGAGAAAACAATGCTACTTTTTTACAGATGGAATATGTTCAAAATAGCATTCTTGTATGGAGTGTACATTTTACTGTCTTTGTAAGCTGAAAGTCAACAGATAAATACTCCTCCGTGGTGTATGAAGTGGAGTGGAACCTGAATGTCACCTATTGCAAAGGAATTTTCTGGATGCCTGTATCAAGATAATCCTTTCCAACAGCATCAGCTGCCACTTAAGCACTTCGGCTTGCAAATGGTGTTAAATGAGGCCAAGAAGTGATTAGCAGGCATCAGATATGGATGGTTTTACTGAATTCATGATATCCTGTGAACTTCTGAAGATGGCATATAGTAAGTAAAAGCTTCCACTCTCTCTGTGCTTTCACAGTGAATCTCTCACACTAGGATAGAGGAAATAGTGCCTGATTTTTTTCAGTCCTGATTTTTCCCTAAGTACTCCAACTTTTGCAATAGGGAACATTATTATGATATGAGCCTAAGTGGGGAGAGGTGGCCAAGAATCAGACAGCAGAGGTGATCTTCAGGAAAAAAAATAAAGTAATAATAACAAATTACTTTAAAATAAAAAATGGGGCCACTGCAGATGTCTGATGAGAACTGCGGACAGAATCAGTACAAAGGATTTTTTCAGAACATTTTCTGATGCCAAATATAAATAAGTAACAGACAAACTGAATGCCAAAAATGCATAATTGATTTATTTCAGAAGAGGATTTGGGATTCTGAGATGACTGTACTTTTATTTGTGATGGGAAAATTGATATACAAATTGGAATGGAAAGCAAGAATTTTAAGTGAGATTTAAAATTTAAATGATAGAAAAGCCTTTTATTAACTTTGTCTGATAACTTTTGTGCTACAAATATGAGTTCTGAAACGGATTGATAACACCTTCTTGTGCTCTGAAGCTCTTGCTGCTGGACTAAATCATTATCCTTTGGGAATGAAGTCAAAGCTCAGGTGAAAAATCAGGTGCAGAACCTGAGCTGCCAACTGACAACTGACAAGCTATAAGTCTCTTAAGATACTGGAAATCTCATCTCTAGCTGGAAAGGTCTAGAAGCCCAATTAAGGAAAATGCCTATTCAGAGGAAGACTGTGCCTGTGGATATTACTTATCCTGAGTGGATCACTCAGAATAGAGTTCAATGAAATACTCAGTTGTGAAAGAAAACTATACTCTTTTTAAAAATGTATCTGTAGGACATTAGTCATGCCTCCCAGCCTTTACCATTGATATTCATAAAAGACACAAAAGCCAATTAGAAACTGCTGATAAAACATGGTATAGGCCATATTAAAAAAAAGAACAACTTTAATTTGGGAATTATTTTGTTGGTTCTTTGGTTGGGCTTTTTCATTACACGAGAACCGGTATGAGGAACCACTTTGAATTAAGAACTGTTTGGATTTTCTTGTCATGACTAAGTGGCTGATGGTACAACTTCAACAAAGCTGCAGAGCAGAAGTTATATTTAGGGTTTTGTGTCTTCTTGGGCTCGTGGGTTTAGATAATCCTTCAAACCTGGTGATTTTGTGATTATGTTAATTCTGAAAGACACTGAGATTTGACTAGCTCTTGCACTATAAACTACGTATATGAGCTGTATTACCTAACAATATTCTAAATTGATGTAGAAAATATAGCTAAAGAATTAATCTTTAATCTAATGGTTACCAAACTATTTGAATCAATCTTCCCTAAATGCAACAATATAGATATAATTGCCTTTTGTGCTTCATGGCACTTCTGCCTCTTTCTCCCTTGGTATCAAGAAGAGGATACAGTGTTCACAGCTGTATCACAGTCCTTGCAACTGCTGCTGACATAGGGGGTCAAGACTACTGACCCCCTATGAGATCGGAGCAAGTCTGTGTCCTAATATCCTCTCCAAGCCTGCTAGAATTTGGAACAGAAGCAACAATACAGAACCAAAAAACTAATGGTATTTTACTGGCAGACTATTGCCACTTATGCATTTGGAATAAACAATCATGTTCTGCAGCAGTGCCTTCCCAGATAGTTCATCATCTGTGCCAAGATAGTGTAGTGCTTGGAGAACGGCTCCCTGTGCCTGGCCATGCATGCACACACATGCCCACACTCTTACATTCCCTCCTGAAATGTTGTGTTCTGTTGCTCTCCTCCACTACATGGAGCAAAGATCACTGTGATATAGCAGTGCAGACACTTGCACCAGAGACAGAATCACCAAATTCAGTAATTCGGGTGAACTCTGTAGTGGAGATGCAGAGTGAACTGCCTGTTGCATTCCTGCCTTGCGCTATGAATGCCCCATCTGACAGGTCAGAAGGGTTTTTTAAAAAACCAAAACATTACTGATTTTTTTTTTCCAGAAAGTCTTTCTATTTCCAGTTTTGTGCTGTGGCCCTTGTAACAGATTTGTGTAAAAGCTGACTTGTGAGGATGCATATTTCATGAAGGAAACCCAAGTAAGTTATCCATTTTCCCACTGAAGCTATCTTTACTGAAATACCTCTGAGCTGGCCACAAATCTGTTACAAAACAGTGCAAGTTATCTATTTCTTTAATAAATGAAGCATTTATAAAGATTTCCATAGAACATTTTTCTTAATCTTTTATCATATTCTCCTTAGCAAGTAACTCACTGGGGCCGTTTCTCAGCTACAGAATGGATCTATCTCACATTTCATGTAGGGTTATTAAGACCATTACTTTTCTTAGACATTGGTTTATTGATGTCCTAAAGGCTTCTCCTCAGCACATCTTCTCAATTCAAGTAGATCTGTCTTTTGCACAGCCTAAAAATGTTTTAGGACTTAGTTTAATGTTGTCTGCTGCTTTTGCCACAGTATTTCTGATCCCATCACCTATTTATTTTTCCAGTGGGGAAGAAGTATTTTGTAAGTCTCCTGGGTTGAAGAACTAAATCTTCACCAGTGTTCATAATTATTTTTAATATAAAATTTCACTGTGTGATTCACAATTGCTTCATATTTTTCAGGTTAGACTAAGTAAAGTTGATACTTGTTAACATTACAGGGTTGACAACAGTAGAGAAAAAAACCCCTGTAAATCAGATCCTGTACAAATTTCTATTCAGACCCTTAATCTTAAATATCAGTGACTGCTTTTTGTCTTGCTATTCTGGTTTCTCCTGAGGAGACATTTGCAATCACACTGAAACTGAGATGAACTATCTATACTCATTAATGATTAAGGGAGATAAACCTGCACTGAATTCAATCTGAATTCAGCCTAACTGAATACTAGGGAAGTCTCCTGCTGCAAGGCAGCTGATGATTGCATCACCTTTTCTGAAATACCTTTTCTGGGTGAGCTAGTCTGATAATTTAGATGGCAAATAATTGGAATAAAATAGTTGAAAGAGAAATAATGTTAAAAGTTAATGAGAAATGTATAAGGTACTACAAACTTACTTTTTACAGAAAGGCCTTTAAAAGAAATATGCCACTGCTGTCAAAATAAATAGCTATATACAACAATTAGGGGGAAAAGAGAAATACTAAAAGTAATTCTGGAATGAAATACATATTTTTGCCTATTTTTGTTGACAAATCTATTGCTGGCAGTCCTACAGATTTTCCTCTGAAGTGATAATCTGCTGGTATAGCAACCACAAATATTATTTGCAATAAAAATTTGTTTGTAGATTGATATGCTGCAGTGAAGAAGTCTACTGATAATAAAGGTTTATCCCTTGCAGAAGGGAACATTTTCTACTAGCAATATTATATATTTTTGAAAAGTTATCAGTTTAAGAAAGCATTTAAGAGATCTTAAGAAGCATTTAAGATCCTCTTGTTTTATAAGAAGTAATAAAATATCTATTATCTATATTCAGAGGGCAACATTCTGTAACCAGCCAGTTTTACAGACAAGGGAACTTCATCATTATGATCATCTTTTAAGAAGAAATATTTCAGCTTCCTGACTTTCAACACTTCACCATATTTTCCTTCCCTTCTTTCATCATTCTTGCCAGTTGTACTGACTAACCTTTATGCTTTTCCTTATGCTGGTAATGAAATCTCTGAATATCTGGGATGCTGGATTCAGCTTCCAGAAACTGGAAAGATCTTGTAGGAAGAAGAAAAGTCATGTCAAGATCAAACCAAAGTAACCAAGGATGCAGATGACAGAATTCAATTGGCCAACAAATGAAGCCATTTTTTAAGAACAAGACATGCAGGAGCAAAGTGACACCTGCCCAATAGGAAGATGAGGTTGATGCTGAGAAGGAAATGAAAACGAGTAGCAAAGGTTGTATTGACCTCTGGAAAAAAAGGCTAACAATATGGAGGAGTGTAGCTACAAGGATGGTGAGGGACACATTAAAAAGCATATACATGTGGTCCCAAGATCAAGTGTACATTTTGCAGCAGTTTTCAGAAAATGCAGCAGTCTCGTGATGACGAAGTAGGCTGGTAAATGTAAATGAGGGTATGGCATTGCATTTTATCTTAGAGAAGGAACCAAAACGTAAATGAGATTATGCATTTGAGAATTTTGGATTTTAAAAAGGATCATGCTTGAATCACAGGCACAGAAAAAGGTGTTTACAAGAGCCTACTGAGAAGAGTGGAACAACATTTGATTGCAAAGTGGCAATGTTCTTGCCTGTATTACAGGAGAGAAAAAATATTAGAGAAAAGCGATCCAAATAGCTGCTATTCTTTTAGCCTGATCTGAATAATGTGCAAAGCATTATGATACACTGAAAAGAATAATGGTTAAAGGTACATAAGATAACATAAAATATATATGGGTTATCAAAGACAGACTGTCTTAACATTAATCTTTCATAAGAAAATGAAAGAATTTTCAGAGAAAAGCAACCTCACTCTGAATTTCAGTAAGATTCTGATATGAAGTCACATAGAAATTATTAGTCAAACTAGAGGAAACAGGGGTGAGAACTCAATAAAAAGAAAAAGGTCTTGCTGTGAAGTAAATCAAATTATCCTAAATTAGGCCCTAAGCTGCTTTTGTTTGGCTGTTTCTTGTACCAGAGCTAACTCACAATTTGAATTTACACACTTGCCTGCAGGATACAGTCAGCTAAAATGTTCCCAAAGGTGGCAGCCTATTTGATTTGTTAAGGCAAAAGCTAGAAGAACACGGGTAAATACACCAGGGTAGCAAGGGTGGATAGGGAAAATAATTATTTAGTCTGAATGAAAATATTAGCAAAGAACCCATGAGAATGAACATGGCTAGATATCAACTGGTCTGTAAGCATTTCTAACTGGGATACTAGTCAAACCCCCATGAAAAAATGCTAGTTAATTTTAGAACAGGATAGGGGTGTGTGGGGGAGGGTATCTCATTGCTTTTATCTGCTACTATATATGCCAAACAGTTTCTTACACCATCAAGCCACAGCCTTTAAATCATGTCACAACAGACTCCTTCACTCTAGCTTTTTCTTGCAGTAACACCAACGTAGAATCAAAGCCTCAGAAAGGTTTGGATTGGAAGAGATCTTTAAAGGTCACCTAGTCCAACCCACCTTCAATAAACAGGGACACCTTAGGCTAGATAAGATTGCTCAGAGCCCTGTCTAATCTGATGTTAAATGTTTCCATCCACCACCTCCCTGGACAACCTGCTCAAATGCTGTACCACTCTCACTATGAACAGATTTGCTCCTTATATCTAGAATAGCATGCAGTCATTCTTTTGATATGGAGTTTAGTCTTGTGCAGGCACACCATGCCAGGACATTAGCTACACTACCCACCCCACTACACCAGAGAGATATGGCACAATATTACTGCCCTGCAAGTGACCATCTGTGGGTTATAAAGGCAAGCAAAATGCTGTCTTCTGCTGTGTGTGACACATGCAACTCCCACTGACTTCTGCTTGAATGATAGCAGTGGGAGTGTTGCATAGCAAGCAAACACTGATAAACAAAGTACAAGTTTTGGCCTACTATGGAGCTCAGGGATGTATTTTTAAATGAGAATTTCAGCTCTTTATCTGAATTTGCCTCTCTGCCTTTACTGCAAGTGTTTCAATGTGTTCTCCACCATGATGTGTTCAAACAAAAATCACAGAAATCAAGCGGAAGATTAGTAGGTGGATTTTATTTTTTATGGATAATAGTATTTTATCCTATAAGCCTGACCAGATGTGGCTTTAGATTAAAGCTGAATTATTTACACTAAAACTGTGGCAAATTAGTGTTTGTCATAGATAATGACAAACACGATGTGATGTGGTAAGAAAGGCAAGAGTAAATAGCTATATATAATTTTTTTCCATGATAATATTATTTAATTACATTGTTGTCAAACTAAAATAACTGAGATCAGTAAGACTTTATGCAGGTTACAAAGTGTCCCTTTTAAAAAAAATCTTTGTCTCCCTAGAATGTATACTGCGCATGCTACACGTGCTCACAAGTTCTTCTGGAACTGGGCTGTTTCAAGTACCTGTGCTCAGGAGCAATTAGCATATTCCTGGTGAGATTGTTCCAATGAAAGATTGTTCTTCCTGTAAAAATACCTTATATCCAGATGAAACATCACTCAGATAATCCAGAAAATTTAATTTTTGCTGTAGACTACAGCACAAAGAATTAGTGAAGGAAAATGAGAGGTTTCGAAGGCTTCTGTTTTGTGATGCAGGCATCAAAGTTTATGTAAGATATTTTACTTTGAAAGGTGAGTTTTATTTCATATGTCACCAAATTTTCCCTTAAATCATGCAATAATTGCTGATTTAGGTCAAGTTAAGTTTAGTAAAAGAGAGGTTTTGATATGGTTTATCATATTTTAAATGTACAATATGCAAAATACACTTTAATGAAAACTTAGAAATGATGACATTTACAAGTACTTTTTAATTCCTCCAAAATCATGAAGAAATGAAAATATATTTTTTCTGACTGACATTAAAATACAACAGTAAAGTTTGTTAAAATTAGCTAGGGTTTTGGGGTTTTTTTGTCCTCTTGAATGCTTTTCCCAATTGACCAGTCGAAGTACCTCTGATGAGTATAAGGAACAACTGTATCCTTTCAGAAAGATCTTTCATCAATTCCACTGTCTAAATTAATCTTTGTGATTAGCCAGCTCTTCTTTTCAAACTCATAATCAAAGCCCTTTGATTTTTTTTTAATGTTAAAATTCATAGCTATGCTGTAGTTCCTATCAAGACAAGAGCCTTGTTCATAGCAAGAGAAGAGCCTGTCTTGCTCAGTTTTCTGTCTCCAACATTAAAGTGGATGCCCATGTGACTGGCATCAATGATATTTTCTGTAAGATTTTTCCAGTCTCTTAATTTTCAATATAATGAATTTTCTTAACCTATTTTTCTTTGTCTCTTCATTAAATCCTAGTAGCTCTGTCCTGTAGTACTTTCTCTGTCCTCATTTGTACTGAGATGGCATCCTCAACATCCTGCTGCAGGGAGTCATCAATCTGCCACCTATTCTTTGAAATGCCATCTCCTCATGTTGGTTTCAAGTCCAGCTTTGTGTGACAGCTGCCATTTCTTGCCTTGACAGAGACCAGTTGTGTTTTTCCCTCTGTGCTCTAGTTTATTTCTCTTGGTTGAGTTTAGTATCTCACTTATCTATGCTATTCTTTTTTTCCCTCTTCATCTGAGAGCCTGAATCACATTTCTCCCCAAGCAGTCTTGATTGCACAGTCTTGATTCCCAGCCTCCTTGACTGGGTGTTGCATATCCTGTGCCTCTTGCTGCCCTTGTTTTGCTTCCCAGATTATTTTCTAGATATTCCCACTCTGCTTGAGACAGTGGTGAGCCTCCATGTTGTGCAGCAGTACACTGACTTCTGTTTTGTCTCCTATGATTTCTAATTGTAATCATAGCATTTTATTTGTTCTACGACTGCTTTCAGCTACTGAGATTATGTTTCCTAGAGTTATCATAACCCCAAGTTCTTTTTCCTGAAATGTGAGGACACATGAGTAACTATTGTTAAAAAAAAAGTTCCACTTCAGAAAATGGTTTTATTTGGAAATATCCTCATTTTTTCCATCATGAAAAAGCCCATTTTTTCCACTGCAAAAAATAAAAACCTGATCAATTTTTCTGCAGAGGTCTTGCTTTTGCTGTGCCCTCAAGGATGCACTTGCTGGGTGCTGCTGGGGTACTCTGGTCATATAGTGCCTTAGAACTCTCAAGTGCACCTCCTTTCAGATATTTTAATACCCCTGAAATTTGCAATAGTAGGTTTGTTTCCCTTAGATACTAGAATATTGAAAAATTTTTAATACATTTCTGTTCCTCCTCCTAAAGCTTCCCCAAATCTCTCTTAGAGCATCTCAGGCAGTGCTGTGGCCCTGCCCAACACAGTAACAGACTCAGTACTGTCTGCCTTCCATTTAGGCTTGCAATTTTCATGTAAGGCTTGTGTTTTTAATATAGATGCCATGTTTCACAGTAATATGGTCAGTTCTTTAATTTGTTTTGATGCTAAGGTTTCTAACATGCTGTATTGCTTGATTTCTGGCATGACCTGAGTGATATTTTCTGTATTTTTCACATTGTGATATTGTTGCATGACATTGACTGCCTCCCCCCCACCTGGTTTCTGAGGTTCCTGCTATGCCAATATCTTCACCTAAAGGCCAGGCATTCTAATTTCCCCATGTAGTTTCTTACACTGTGAATGAAAATCCACATTTTCTATTTCTATTTCAGTTATTTCTATCAGGGATAAATTTCTACCATAGGGAATTTAAAGACATTTACAAAAGTTGTAGAAAACCAACTTGCTTTGGCTGAATTATTCATAAACTTGAACATTCAAAAATATTTAAAAATCCTTGGTATCTTGGAAAGTGAATAAGTGATTGGTTTTATTGTTTGCAAACAGTAATAAGGTTTTTTTTTTAGGAAAGGAAAGAACAGAGAATATAAAAATCTGGAAAAAAAAAGATTCTGAAATTATTGTTTATAACATTTCTCAACAGTTTTCCTTTTGTTTATGGTCATATTTGTTTCAAAAGTTATTGTTACAGTGGAATTCTACTCCAGCCATAGAGAATGTGTAGGAGTTTTACAATATGTGTATATACCCCATAGTCTTACCTGGCCAACACTGTGGCACCTCCAAGTATAATCTCTTTCTCACAGACATGACAGAGAGAGGAATCATTCCCATTTTCCTTGCCATGCTGTCTCTGTCAGCCAGTTCAAGCCACTCTTTCACACAGCAGCAATTCCTAGAGTCTCTGGTGCATCACTGCCCAGCACTTCTCAGGTAGTACTACCTGCAGATTAGTGAAAGCAGAGAGCTGTAAGCACACAAATCTATTCTATTCTGCAGAAACTCACTTTTACTGTTGTATCTATTATTTTTACAGAACAGTTTTTTAATGGTTTTCATATTGTGTTTTACTTTTTAGAATTCATTGCTGTCAAAATAAGGTTTTCCAAGTGCAGCTTAATGATTTTTATTTTAGCCTTTATTTTGCATGTTAGTAGACACTATAAATCAAGATAATTAGAAATTAGTTAGAAGATCTGGGTTCTAGAGGCAGTAGAGGCCTTGCTGCAAGGTCACAATCTGCTCATCTTTTTTTTATTTGATGATAATACACATTTACAGCTGTAAAATGCTGGCATTAAAAACCACCGTTCTGGGGCAGCAGCTCTCTGGCCACAGAGGGAAACACACAACTTTCCCAGGCATCTCCTGAGAAAGGCTGTGAGAAGATTAGAGAAAAGAATGAGAAACAATTCTTATCTTAATTTGCTGCACCAGTTTTTGTGAACATGTGGAATGTGTTATGGAGATTTTTTTACCAAAGGGTGGTTTCCTAATTGGCCAGTGGTGATGGGTTTTGATTGGAGGACCAATTAGGTCTACCCGTATCATAACTGTCTATAAAAGCAATGGGTTTCTTAATAAAGAGATTGATCAGCCTGCTGTGAGTCATGGAATCAATGTTAACTATTACCAGTTTGGGGACACCTTGCAATGATATGGTTCCTTCTCTAAAATTTTTCAACCATGCTCTTTAAGTTGTAACAATGGAGCCACATACAGGGAACAGAGAAAGATTTTTCTGCCTGTTCTAGTAGAAGCAACATTCATAGCAAGACTTTTTCTTAGGTAGCTATCAGTTTAGAGAAACACTACCCCTCCATACAGATAGCTGTGAACAGCCTGGGTGTAGAGCACTGAATAGAAAACAAAGATACTATATATGTATAAGTGCAGTGCAGAAAGAACACATCATGCTTAAATAAGCTCATAGCTGTAAACCCTGGAAAAGAGGCAGCAGAAAAATATGATTGCTAAATTGGGGTTGAGAATGTTTCAACTTTTGGAAAGGCCATAAAATCTCAGGACTATTTTATTCAAAAACAACTAGTAATCTTAGTTGAAAAAAAAATCATTGTTTCAAATCATTCATCTTATGAGATGTCATTGTCTTCCTTTATTGGTGACACATTTAAGCAAATTAATGTGATGGAATTAGAATGAGTTAGTGATGTTTCCACCTTGAGCTTTTAAAAGCACCTAACTGGCAAGTGAATACACCGTAGTGAATAAGGAGAAGGAAGGACAGGATCTCTAAAACAAATTTGCAAATATGAAGTGAGTTTCTAGGGGGGAATGTACTTTGATTTTGTATATTTGTGACTAATCCACATCTTGTGATGACAAGAGAAAATTGAAAATGCTCAAAGCTATAAAAGGTGCTGAACTGGATTAAGTTTACAGAGTAACAAATGCTATGGATTTAGACAGTTCCATGTAGTAAGTAATTTGTACTGATTTAGAGCAAAGAATCTTACCAGTGGAAATAGATTTCTAATGTGTGATGAATAATTGACTAGAAAACTCTCATATGACCCATTTTTTCCACCAATTTCCTATCTGCAAACATTTTGTTGCTTCATATAAGGGAGGAGAATGTGGCATAAACTTTTTGCTGCATACCTGACACTGACCGCTGTTTCAGCTGAGGGACCTTTCACGAAGCAATGCTCTAGTCCACTTAAACGTACATGTTCCACTATAAACATAAATAGGAATAGTACACACACCAACATGAGATACTTCTAAATATTTCATCATGCTTACATTTATAATATTTTCACAGCAAATGTTTCTTATTTACACATAAAGAAGATTTTCTGATGGAGAAGAAAATTTAAATCTATTTTACAGGAGAGAAACATATTCCATATATCATTCAGATTTCTGAGGAGTCTTGCCTACTTACAGATCTACTGAGGAGATAAAAGGGACATATCTATTTAGTCTGGTTTTACCCTTTAATTATAAAGAAAAAAATGTCCACTTGAACTGTGTGCATCTTCTCCTAGTTGCTTTACTAACTAAAAATGTCTGGTATTAACAACAGTATACTAGGCATTCCTTGACTGATTTTATAGGTAGCTGATATCTGTAGAACTAATGCATATATAAGCAATTGTAAATTATGTGAATCTTGAAGACATGCACATAAGCATACTGCAGCTTAGTTTACTTTCTGAGCATCATAGTTAACAAACACCCAGAGGACCAAAAATAGCCACGAGCAATTGTGGCATGCTTCATGGCTTTGCTTGCCTAATAATTAGTGACACATTTTGCTTCATGTTAGCCCGGTAATGCAAACCAGAAAAATGTCCCAAAGGTGGCAGAGTAGGTGGGATGCATCACTGCTAGGACCAAGTATTTTTCATATCAAAGCTCAAGGGTGTCTAGACTTGTGCAAAAATGTAAAGAGATGGAATAGGAAGGCTGTTAACTTGTTCTTCTAGAGCATGAAAGGACTCCCCTGGCTAGTCTGGCAGGTGCAAAAACAGTAGGAAGGGCTATTAGCCAAGATAGCCACCAAGAATCTGGAAAACATGAGGAGAAAATGAATCACAAGCAATAATTTTGAAAGCAGGATTTAATTCTGAAACATCCATGACATTTTTCCTTAGGTGGGCAGAGATTTTTCACTTCTAGGAATTACCATAACGCCCATGGCTATTAACATAGGAATAACTTGGTTTCAGGGTTCAAAATCTTGGCTGAGTACTCTGGAGAGACAATGTTTTTCTTCCTGATGGAATGCTTCTGTGTTTTACATATGTTTCATGTGTCTTCTCCAGAGGCTTCAGCTCCACCATTCTGGTCTGGGAACTGCATTTTTAAACAGCTGATAGGGGGAAAGGCCACACAATGGTATAATTTTCTTTGCTGATGAAACTGGTTCCCAGCTGACCTGTTGAGAGATGGCTGTCTTGTTGCACTCAGCCAGAATGAAACTCATACTAGACAGATACATGTGAGAAGTTCAGACTTTCCACTACTTCAAGGAAATTAAAAGGTATGATTTTTTAAAACTTTAGGCATTGATTGAAATATAAAACCCCCTACTTTGCATCTAGTTTAATTTGAAAAGTATCCAGAAGCACTTCTTGAAATTCTAAAAACTGTTACAACCCATTATATACTTTCATTTATTTCTTTTTTAATTTAATTTATTTCTTATTCAAGATATGCATTTTAGTGTTACTGAAATAAAACTCTCCTGAAAAGGTCTACAGAAGAGTGTGTAGCACAAACATGTAAACTTAACTACATAATTTATGGGATGAAAAAAAAGGCTGCCACTGCTAGGAAGAAGTGACTTTTTAGGTTCTTATCTAGATACTGTAGTAAAAGGTTCAGAAATTTGATCTTCACTTTGTCATATACCCATGTTTTTTCACATTTTGCCCTCTAGCTGTTGTCCATGGATTGCTAGGTCAGAAACTTCTGGAATCTGGCTAGTGGAACTCACATAAGGACTTCAGCAATGTACTACCCCTAAGAAAAATGAAGTTGCCCCTCCTCAGCTCCTAGCAATTGCCATGATGCATTATTTTTCTCACTTGTGGTCCAACTGCCTGATGGCTCCTGTGGTATCACTTGTGCCTGCCCATTACGTATGTTTGCTGTGGCACTCCATGCAGGTCACCAGGTGACAAACCCTTCTTTCATTCAAATTAACTGGTAATGAATGGAAGCTTCTGGAAAGGAATGTTTGGAAGTCAGTTTGGCACCTTGGTAACTTGCTGCTGTCCTTAAGGATAGTTCATGTCGGTCTGAGGACAAATTACTGTATGGGTTAATTCAGTATGTAGGCATATATTGCACTTTTTTGGTTTTTTTTTTGTTTTTGTTTTTGTTTTTTTTTTAAACATACTCATACTTCAGTTTCACTACCTAATTTTGAGAAACTCCATCTTGAGGTGGACCAACAGTTGAGAAAGATTGTAAGATTGTTAAAAGGCAACAGAAGCAGAGAAGCAGGAGACAAATCAAGAGACCAACTCCAAGAAGTCCAGAGATATAATGGATTAAACAAATACAAGGAAAAATGTAGTTTGACCTACAGCTTCAGAATCCTAGCTTTACTGGGGATGGGACAAGTTAGTGCCTTTAATCTTTATTTCCATGAAATAGTCATGCATTCTAGTGCAAAGCAACCCCAATGAAATACTAATTTCACTGTACATTGATATCTCAGTTTTCTTCATGGAGCTCACAGATATGACAGATATATGAGAGTTATGCACCGTCCTCGAGAAGCAGTCAAAGGTAAGGCAGTATGTCCTGAAGATCCTAAAAATCTGTTATGTGCAATGAAAACAAATCTGTGGCTGACAGATGCAAAACCAAATCTTATGAGGAGCAGCTGGGAGAGCTGGTGTTGTTTAGTTTGGAAAAGAGGAGGCTCAGAGGGACCTCATGTCTCCTCTACAGCTAGCTGGAAGGAGATGGTACGTGGGGGTTTTCCTCTTCTGCCATATCTCAAGAGAAAGGGTGGAAATGGCCCTAATTTGCACCAGGTAAGGTTCATGTTAGATATTAGGGGGAAAAGAAATCACTGGAAGAGTAGATAGCCATTGAAATTTGTTCACAGGGAAGTGGTGGAGTCACCATCTTAGAAAGTGTTCAAGAGGCATCTGCATGTGGCACTCAGGCATATGGATTAGATGTTTTACCAAACAGCTCCCTAAATAAAAACAGCTCCTGAGTCATCATGCCTAGTGACTATCTTTCAGAATCATTACATTACATAAACGGATTAAATGCTAATGCTAGAAGGCAATGTGAATGCAGTGTGAAATGCTGATACACAGACTGAAGAGTTGGTGGTGTCTAATTGCTTATTAATTAAGCTACAAAAACACATTCAGCTGCATTGATAGAACAATTTTGCTGTAATTGAAAAACTGTCTATGTCATAAGGATATAAATCACACTAGAAAAAAAATGGGCACATGTCCTGATTTTGGCTGGGGTGGAGATAATTTTCTTCATAGTAGTAATCATGGACTATGTTTTGGATTTGTGTTGAAACCAGTATTGATAGCACAGGCATGTTTTAGCAGTTTTTAAGCAGGGTTTACATGCTGTCAAGGCCTTTTCTGCTCCTTACCCCATTCCACCAGCCAGGAGTCTGGAAGGGCATAAGGAGTTGGGAGGGGACTCGGCCAGAGCAGCTGACTCCAATTGAGTACAGGGATATCCTATCCCATATGACCTTGTGTTTAGCATTAGAACCTGGAAGGAGAAGGAGGAAGGCAGACATTCCAAGTGACAGCATTTGTCTTCCTAAGTCACTACTACATGTGATGAAGCCCCGCTCTCCTGGGGCCAGATGAACACCTAACACCTGCCTGCCCATGGGAAGTGGTGAATGAATTCCTTGTTTCACTTTTCCTCTGTGTGCAACTTTGCTTTACCTATTAAAATGTCTGTATCCCAATCCACAAATTTTCTCACATTTACTATTCATATTCTCTTCTGATCCTACCAGGAAGCGAGTGAGTGAGTGAGTGAGTGAGTGGCTGTGGAAGGGCCCAGTGACTCTCTGGAATTAACCACAACAGCAGACTATTCCCTGAAATGACTATGGTAGTTGCTGTCTGTAACTTAGTGTACAGCCTAGTAGCAATCAATTTATGGAGTGCAGGTAAAATGGAGAGGTTCTTTATTTTAAGTTTGAGAACAGATTAAATATAGGAACAAAACATCAAGATTGACTGAGCATGTAGTGGAATAATAGAAGAAACAGACCCAATACATTTTCTAGAGTTCAAGATTTTTTGAGTTTTAAACAAATAAACTTTTCATTAGAGCCTTTCTGAAAACTAACTAAGAGCTCAGGGTTTCCAGTGATCTCTCTAGCAGGCAGAAAACATTTCTGTCTATTATTCTTCTTTCCCTTGGTCTCTGTAACCCTTCTAAATCAAAGAAGGTCTTTACTGGGAATAATTTGGGCTTCTGTTAGGTGTTTCCTTGTAAAACAAACACAGCTTGTAGCCGTGAGTCCCTCTCACTCTGACTAGATAGAGCTCACTGAGTAACTGCACCAGAGCATGTAACACCACCATTATCCCATTAACAGAAAGCTTGTTTAAGGAGAGAACTAGGCTCTATCTATAAAATTTGAAAACTTAGTCTCAAGAAATGAAACCTGGTATTTTGCTATCACGGTTCAGTTATGGACTTCTGCGAACACTATGTTTGTCTTTAGCAGTCACACCATAGGAGTGGAGGCTTTCCTCAGCTAATATACAGAATCCAGAACACAATGGGAGAAGGTTTCTTTGCTGCAAAACTGATTAATTAGTGAGATAGGTGTTTTCCTCATACACCTGGATGGTACTTTGCAGCAGATGTGGAGTAAGAAATAATTTTTGCTGGAAGGCATTTTTTGCCAGTTGGCAACTTTAGAACTGCTTTCCCTTTTGCTCTTGGTGCTTTCTGCGTTCCTTTCTCATAGCTGGAATAGGTGATCCTAACAAGTTATTTGCTGTTGTGTAGAGTTACAATAAAAGCAAGTCCTGTAATTCCTTCTGTGATACAGGCTATGATCTGGCTTTTGATGTTTCACTTCAGGCCTTTGGGCTGCTATGAAGTGCTGGGAAGCTCTGTAGCCTTTGAGGCACAGGGGCATGTGTATTGTTTCTCCAGAACTATCTCTTCCATCATTGCTTCCAGTCACAGAATATGGAGCGTATTGAACACTATAGATTTTTCCAGTTTCACACACTAATTGTTAGCAATCACCTTACGTATAGCAATGGACTGCAGCCCAGCTTAAAATGAGGAACTTTGGAGGCCCTGACCTTGCAGTAGGGTTTTAAGAGACATAATCCTTAACATTCTTTAGCTCATGCCTGAAAGGCAAATGCTGCTTCCACAAAAGAGTTATTGTTCCAACAGCAGCACACTGCATGAAGAAAAATGACAAATACATTAATCAAGACCTACGAGAGAAACAGATTGTACCTGCGTGAATGCAGCCTCCTTGTGCCGTGCATGAAAATTAGTCATTTCCCCAGTCATAAGAGGAGGTATAACTTGCCCAAAATAACTTTCCCAGCACTATTAATTTTACCTAAAACTGAACTGTGAGTAATTCCCACTGTTACAATCAGCCACAAATAACCAAGCACAACGTCTTTCCATAATGTGACCAGCTCCTTCTTTGGGATTAATGCTATCTGATGGTATCATTGTACCTCACCTTCCGAGTTAGTCACTCCACCTAGATATGATAAACATGGGGGGATTATTCTCCCTCCAGGAAGAGGAAGAGTGAAATTAAAAAGAGATTGTAAGACAAAGAACTTGCAAGAATCCCTTAAGAAAATGTTTAGATGTGACTTTTCCAGTTTGTGTAACTTTCAGAAGACTATAAAATATTAAACCACCTGAAGTTTCACAACAGAACACATACCATTTCAGAGGCTGTGTATCATGACATTACATTCTCTTTTTCAGAATATAGTGCATTAGTCACTGCAAACTCAGCAGTTTTGCTGATGGATTTTTTTCAATATCTGACTTTTTCTCATTACAAAGCTTTTAGTTTAAATACATTACTTTGTCCTGTTAAAACACTACCCTGGCTGTGTCTGATCACATGTCTGAATCACTGTCTGATGCAAGTGCAAGGGCACATGGACACTTGGAAAGTTGATCTGTGCAGTAGTCACTGGTTGCAGAGAAAGTTTTGAAAACTTTAGAAGACTCTCTTGAGAGATCTTATTCAGTCCAGTGTTCTATGTCTCCCTTAGGACTACTTTCCAGACAGATCACATTAGCTGAGTGTGTTTGTCTTGGATAGCAGCCCGGATTCATGGGTCACTAGGAGAGTGTCTTCTACTCAAATGAAACAGGGTTCCATCTCAATTCTACTAAATATTAGAATTTGAACAATGTGTCACTGACAACAAACTTAATGAAATCACACATGAAACAACATCAAATGACTTAAGGAACAAGATATGTATTGTAAAAATTAATCAGCTTAAATGCACACATTCTGCATAAAGAAAATGTCATTATTAGCTATATTTTACAGAATAGATAAAATGAACAAAAAGGTAGTGAATAAATAGAACAATGCTAGTATAGCAGTAAGTAATGAGCTTTATCTGTATTAGGTCTTTAGTGCTGTCATCTCTAATGACTTGTTGCTTGCACTGAAATACAAAGGTCAGAATATACTTTTAAAATATTCCACTAAAAATTTAATCTATTGATTTGATATGGTTTAAAATAACATTATCACTGACAGTGATTCTTAATCTTTAAAGTTGCTTTTAAGTCATGGATTATTTGAAAACTTTTTTTGGTTGGTTTCCTATTGTTTAAGATCTTTTAAATGAGTTATGGTCATTTGAAAATCTGATGCATCAGATATATGGTTTCATATTGATCATATCATTAACCTCACATTTGAGAGGTTACCTCTAGGTCAGTTTGATGCACTTAAAAAAGGAAAAGACCATCTTCAGACTCCTGGTTATAAACCTTGTAGTATATGTATCTCCTACATTTGTACCTAAAACAAAAACCAGATTATGTCAGATAGATACTAATTAAGCTCAAATAGTAAATTGATGAATTAACTTGTGTCCCTTGGTCTTTTCTCAAGCCCAGATTAGTTACAAACCTGCCTAACTTGTCATTTAAACTGAGTTTATGAGTGGTCACATACATGAAATAGCAGTGAACATACAGGCTGTATTGATGAATAGTCACTAAAAACTTGGCAGAAGTTTATTCTTTTCTTTTTTATACCAAGTTTTCGTCATTAATTTAACGCTACTACCTTTGGCAGAATTGCCCTTTACTGGCATAAATCAAGAAGAGTACTGGGTGTCTGACAAGAAGAGGAATGACTGAGGAAGAGCTGGCTTTTACACCCTGCTGGCTCTATGATTATTACAGTGAAGGGGATGGATGAAGGACAGTGACAGGGGATGGATGGCAAGAAGACAAAAGCAGAGAAGCAGAAGCAGAAGCAGAAGCAGAAGCAGAAGCAGAAGCAGAAGCAGAGCTAGGGAATGGATTGGTTTGAAAAGGTACCCAGACCCTGGGGCTGCAGTAATGCCCACCACTTAGGTGTTAAATTACAGTACTAACCAACCCACAAACTCGTTGTCATACCATTTCCAAGCACATAGTTTTGTTGCTGACACCAAACTAGCTAGTCAGTGAACTGTGGCTATATGGAGAAGTTTGTAGGTAGGTCAAGACCTGAGGTGTTTTCATAATCTCTGCATCTTGTCTCAGATGACCTGTGCTGCACCTGTCTCTCAGCACAGCCCCGTATGATTGCAAGGGTAGAGACAACTGAAGAAATCCACCTTTTGGGTTTTTTTTACCTCTGTAGGCTGCTACAAAGAAAATCATCACAGGGTCCAGAAAAATATAGGGCAAAATAACCCATGAACAGTTAGTGATATACCAAAAATCTTGTGGTAAGTTTCCAGAAATCAGAGTTCGTGACACTAGAAATTTTGCACTGCAATTTACCTCAAGTGAGATTAAGACTGTCTGGTATCCTAGTTATACTGCTTTATCTTGGAGTCAGAGTGCGCACTAGAGCCAGAATGGGAACTGGGAACCATGAAAATACATTTCTAACAAATCCAGCTCTCTGAGGAGTGTTATTCCCACTTCTAATATTCCCACCTACAGAACAGACCTAACAGTAAATACTGCCCTGTCTTGTGTGGACATGAGTTATTAAGCTTTGCTCCACAGTATTTCAAACTTGCAAATTTATATCATTATTTACAATAAAAATAAGGCATTCAATGCTGAGTAGAGGAAAGGCATTACATTATTGTCTCTAGTTTTAAATATATTTGTTGAAGTTATGTTTTCCCTACTGTGGAGATTTTTTAAAAATAGTAGAACTCAGGTTTAACTTCAAGAAGTTATTGCAGAGGTGTCTATTTTTATCAGTGAGCCTTTGTTAAATATACCAAATTTGATTTTTTTTTCCTTAACTCACGCATGTATGTGATTTCTATGTACACTCATCTTCTGCGTTACCATGTGGTAGTTAAAACACATTAATTCAGTTCTAGCACAACCAAGACTAGAGTTCATGTAGTTTTCACTGTCTTCTTGGACTAAGAAACTCTCAGTCTGCTTTGAGGCTTATAGTGGGAATCTTGCATTTTTTTCCTCTTTTATTGTTTCTTAAAACAGCCTATTCCCTGGGAAAAATGACCTTGTTAGAAGAGAAGTACTGATTAAATCTGGAAAAATTACTCAAGGGAACCCTGGTGGCTAAAAATGGAAGGTGATGGAAATACAATTTCTGTAAGTTTTCTTTACAGACTTCCATGAGGTGCCTGCACAGTGCTGGAAGGTTTCTCCTGTTCTGTGAGCCTTACCTATTATGTTTTCCAGACAGATCTGCCATCTGATGTCCCAAATCACAAGCAAAATTTTACCACTGCACGTGCAAGAGGAAGACACATGCATTAAGAGGTTGATAGCTGAAACTTATAGGACCCATTTGGAGTCTCCTTGTTAATATATGACTATATTTAACCTAGTGGGTCTGAAAGTATGCCCAGGCTTCTTGACCCAAGGATGTGTCTTCTCACATCTGCCCTATGATGAAATCAGATACAGGAGTTTCTCTGGAACTGGTTTCTTGAGAAGAAACTTGGGTATCCAAGTCAGAAGGAAGCCATACTACCTTTCGAACAGATTCCTCACTTTGACAATCTGATGACCCTGGTATACGTTACTGGCTGCTCATTCCTTAGCATATTTGGAGAATAATCTGAAGTATATATATATATTTTTTTTTTTTACTCTGAATCTCATTCAGATGCCAGGTATTTTTTCCTCCTTTTGAACAGAAGATCTGTCATTAACTGAACTGGGAATGGTATTTTCCTTAACCCTTCTCTCTTTATCACAGACCTTAGAAAATTTGGAGTTATTTTGAAAAGAATGGATGGACACGTAAAAACACATACCAATGGCCTATTACAAGAAGATATCAAAACCAAATTTGAGGATTAAAAATTTTCTTAGCAAAAAGAAAGAGCAAATAGTTGCCATAATGGCAGTCTTCATAACCATTTCTTTTGTGATACTTGGATTCTGAGGCCTGAGTAATTTTCTACCTTGTAATTTTGAGAAGATTAAAACTTCAGTACTGCAGCTGTTTTCTTCAAGAAAATCTATGGCTGTGGAATTATAATACATATGGTAATGCTACATTAGTGTAGTATTATTCACATCACTATAGTTAAACTTGGGTCAGCACTTCCTTTTAGACTCTGTGAAGTTAGGGTTTGTCCATGCACATTTCCTTTTAGCTGACTTGGAACATGATGGCTCAGCCTTACAGCTATATTCGCTTATTTTTTGCAAAGCTGTTTAAAACAGCTCTGATCAAAAGCTCTCAATCTTATGGCTAAGTGTTACTAGCTCTCATTTCAAAATATGTGGCATATTTAATTGTAACTGAAATCCTTTCCTGATTTGTAACTTCAGAGACAATATGTTTTTCGAATTAAAGTCCTAATGTAAAGATTTTTTCACTTAAATTACTCTCCATTGGCTTAGCTGCCCATATAAATGCATCTTGTTAACACTCAAAGTGTCAAGGTGGGAGGTCAGATACTCTGGTTTTTCTCTTAATCAGATTTACTCTACTTAGGAGCCTTCAAATCTAAACTCCTTTGAACAGGGAAAATGCAAATATTCAGTTGAATCTCTTAAAGTAAATTGATCCATTGGAGACTATCACACTACTCATGGTTTAACCCCAGCCAGCCACCAAGTCCTACACAGCTGCTCTCTCACTGCCCCACCAGCAGGATCAGGGAGGTAACCAGAAAGGTAAAAACTGGAAAACTCACAGGTTGAGAAACAGTTTAATAAGGAAAGCAAAAGCTCCACATAAAAGCAAAGTGAAAAAAGGAATAAATTCACTGCTTCCCATGGGCAGGCAGGTGCAGCTGATGCCTAGAGAGGCTGCCTGGAACAGAGGCTAGACAGAGTTAAAGGAATAGAGTAGGTATTCATTGAAAGGCCTTTTGAGGGTACACCTTGGGCAGCACAAGAGCCTGGCCAGGGCTCTGCCCAAGCTGGACCCCAGATGGACCCAAGATGGACAATGGTCATGAGTTTTCACACTTTTATAAGTTTTGGTCCATTCACATATTGGGGTTAATTGTCCAATTATCGCTTCAGGTTATGAAGTCCCATCCTCCCAGATTGCTCTCCTCAATTTGCTGTTTGTACTTTTTGGGCTTGAAGCTGCAATAGTTCTCAGCTAAAAGGGTTGTTTTGTCTAACTAAACTGTGAAGAGAAGTAGCTAATACTTTATATGAAGTTCAGAGTTACACACTAAAGCAGTACAGAATCTGGAAAACATGAAAGCTAAAACTGAAGGCATCACAGCCATCTCCAGGACAGCAGGGCCCAATCACACATAATGGCGACTTAGGAAGACAAACACCCCAAATGTTCCTCCCCTTCCTCTTTCTTCCCTCACTTTGCACACTGAGCATGATGTCACCTTGTCTGGAATATCCCTCTGCTCAGCTGGGGTCACCTGTCCTGGCTGTGTCTCCTCCCAGCCTCCCAGGCACTCCCATCTCCCCTTCCAGTGTGGTAGAACAAGAAAGCAGAAAAAGCCTTGGCTCTGTGCAAGTCTCCAACAGTAACAAAACTACTTCCACATTATCAACCCTGTGTTCAACACAAATCTCAAGCACATCCCTGTGCCATTCACTGTGAAAAAAATTAGCCCTACCTCTGGCAAAGCCATCAAAATACTTCATGACACTTCTGAAATTCCAGAAATGGGAAACATAAGACAGTGTTTATAAATATTCTCTTCTCCAAACCCTTCCAGCTTCATTCAGTGAAATCATTATTTGTTTAGATAGCACTTGGTTTCACACCTTTCTACTTTTGAACTCACCAATATATTTTTCTGTCATAATCAGGTATTGATATTTTCCTAAGCATTACTTCAGGGACCAGGAAGGTGAGCCAGAAAAAGATGACAAATGACAGAAAGGAGGGAATGTGCCTTTCACAACTCCTGGTTTATCTGGGCCCCATAGCCCAGACTATGCTTTCTCCCCAGTAGCAAATGTCTGTTCTTCTCTATTTATCACTGTTAGCTGGAATTAATTTGATAACCTGGTTTGGAAATGCACAATATTCCAATGACCCCAAAGTATGCCCTACAATTGGGCTTAATAGAAAAGTACCTTGGAGATGACATATGAACAATTTTATATAATAGTTTTCTTGAGAAATATTATTAATTTGACCTGCTTCTTAGATTCTGGGTAATTTTAACCTAGACAGTAAAAAAAAAAGAAGCTGTATAGCATGCGCAACTCCCTTTTTTCTCTCTTATGTCTAGACTGCATTCCCTCTTCTTCTCCTACACACAGCAGAATGGTAGGGCTTTTCTAAACACCTAAAATGTCAAGTACAGTGACTCATATGGTCAGTTTAGAGTAACTAACTCTGAGTTTGTATATACTTCCTTTGGGCAAGCTGCATCTTCCTGTGATGATGACCCTCTCTGCTTACCTTTATTTGTGCCAGGTAGTTACAAAATCTGCCAAAATTTTTCCAGTCCCATAAATATTGTACATAGAGTAACGGGGATGTCCATTACTACCTATTAAAAGTGCAGCATACACACTAGCCACACAGAGGGATTCAGGTTTCTGTGTTTTTGATAAAATGCTGAGTTTTTAAATCCCATTTTACTACTGTGGAAAGATACTTTACCCTCAGATATTTAAGCATACCTTTTTATTCCTAGTTAAAATAAAGTTGAGCTCTCTCTTCTGCCATTTAAGTTAAGACTAGTGACTGCTGGTGGTGGTTCCACTTGGCAATCTGCAGCCACTCAGAAGATGTCACACTATTTCTTAGGCTTGGCTGCATCCCACAATTGGTCCAGCTAATCCCTAAATGAAGAAAAAACTGTGCAGACAATGCAATAGCTGCAGAGCAGCAGAAATGGGAGAATTTGGCATAAAAAAGGCTTGCCAAGCAGGAATTCTTTGTTCTTTATTTTTCTGAGGGATGAAACCCTGGGGTTTTTTTTACCAACCTCAGGAGCTTCCCATAAATTTTATGTTTCCTCTGACAAGTTGGTTGCAGCTTCCATTGGCACACTCTGGACATTGGTTGTAGAATTTCATGAGTATAGCTTTAATCGTGTCTGATATCAAGACAGCTCTGGATAAATATATTGTGTTTGGTTCAAGCAGAGCTCTCCTATTGTCCATAAAATAAGATATTGTTGATAAGATAATTGTAAGATACAGATGAACTTTGTGTGTGTTTTTGTATGTTCATAATTCTTAATATTTCCTAAAGTCCCTTATGCATGCCTTTTTTCACATCCTTTTCAACTTGTTCAGGATTTTTTTCCCCAAACTTGATATCTTTGAAATCACTTATGCACCATTGAAAATGGTACATAAGTATGTACCATTGAAAAATGGGTATGTCATATATTGTAATAATTATAATATGTAGTAGGATTTTCTACTTTAGTACACAAGGGTTTAATTTTACACCCATTCTCTGCAGCTGTAAAGGCTACAGTGAGTTTAGGCTTTCAGTATCTATACTTCTGTCCCTTTGTCTTGGACATCAACTTTTCAAACATGTCTTTCTTCACATAATTGCTGTCATATGCTGCCAACACTGAGTTCTTACTGCATTTCTTGCCTTCTATTTACGACTTTTTTTCAATAAGTGATGTCTATCTTATACAGTCTGGCCTGCAAAGATTTATATCTGCTAGGACTTGCTGTAGCTTCCATAACAAAATCCACAGTATGAATTTTGCAGTTAGGGTCTACAATATGTGGGTGGAGAACTGAGTGAGAGCTACAGATGAGGAAAATTGCCAATGGCAATTTAGATGAAGGCTTGGATGCCAATGCCATCCAAGCCTTCATCTAAAACTTTTCACAGCTTTGAGACCCTACTCATCTGGGAAGCACCTACTCCTGCTCAATACCGAGAGCTCTCAATTGTCTCCTGATGTGATGAATCTATGTTGTTGCAAACAAAGTCTATTGTGTCGTTCTTTCCTTCAAAAACCTGTCTGGAAGTGACATTATTCTCTTTTAGATAAAATATCTTATTGGAGACATTTTGCACTGAATTGTTTAGAGTTGTATTTTTCAGATGGATTAAATGCTATTTGACCAAAAATATAAATAAACATTGGAAAACAGATTATCTCCCTGTTTCCTATGTCTCGATCTGTTTGTAGAAAGACACACAAAAACATTTACACTTGGTTCCTTTCTAGATCCCAGATAATCTTGTTCTTTTGAGCACAGGGAAGAGAGCACACTCAAGAGAAAGCTCAGAGATAACAGTACCTTGGGCCTTTATTGATAATGGTTAGAGCAGTGTCCAGAAGCTGATCTGGAATGCAGTGACTGGCCCCTCAGTTCAATTATTCTAATCTTTTTGGCTGAGGTGATACTTTATTTTCCTACCTTTGCTGGAGTCAAAGATAGGGAGGTAGAAAATGTAGGAGCATCCAGCCTTGGTTTTTTCTCATTGGTGTCTTCCAATGCAGTGTTTTATGTGTACAGCTGCATTAACACTAAAGCCTTCTAAACAGAGGACTCTGCCCAGACCTCAGCCCTCAAAAATAGGCTTTAATGGGATATTTGTTTACAGCTCCCATCCAAGGAGTTCCCTCCTATTTCTGAAAATGTTGTATGTGGCACACAGGGTACAGACACACATTCATCAGTTCAAGTTATTTTAATTTTGGTTTGTTTCAAAATATTCTCATATAGCTTTTGTAAGCTTAACTATCCGTATTACAGTTATGCATGCTGAAGTTAAACATAGTAGTCATTTTAAATTCTAAGCTTCTCTTATGTAGGAGGATTCAGTACTAATAATAGTAGCTCCCAGATGATATAGATGTATTTCTGTAATTTCTGAAATAGAGATATGCTAGTAATGTTTGCAAATTTCTGTTAATTGTGTAGAAGGACAGAAAAAAAATGCCTTTGCATTTAACAGAGCATCAATTCTTGCCACTACTCCCTCCAAAAAATGTGTTTTTCACTTTGCTACTTAGGACATATTTTCAAAGGAAATAGAACATTGCCTTCCTGTGATGGTTGCCCAGAGGTGAAAACAGCATGTTTTCAAAGGAGTAAGATCTGGGAAGGGACTTAGAACAACCTCAGTGGCTAATTATGTTTTAATTTTTATAACTTTTTTCCTCACCCTTTCTCTGCAGATCAGAGCAAAGGTGCATGGACCTCCCAGTGCCTTGAGAACCACTCTCTTACCTGGAGATCTCACAAACCTGAGTGGGTTGAGGTCTCTATTGTTCTGTGCTTCACGTGTTCAGTACTCCTGTATGAATTTGAATACTGCACTGCTACCTTCCAGAAAGTGACATTTCATTCTCATATTGCAGAACTAGAAGATGCTGAATGAAATCAGAGGGACTCTTGCAAGCAGGAGGAGAAGGCAATGCAGTGGATTGTATCCATTTAGTACTTCAGCATAAAGACTGATACATACTCAGTACACAATGTGTATGGATAAATGTAGATAGATAGATAGATAGATAGATAGATAGATAGATAGATAGATAGATAGATAGATATGTCATAATACTAAATAAAACAGACTGGGGCAAAGGCTGAATCACCCAAATATAATTTGTCCATAGCAAAGTCACCAAGGCTGCTGCAGTTTTCTCAGACATTGTCTAAGCCCAGTCTGAAAACAGTGTGTGCCAGGGATTCTTCCTAGCAGACAGTTTGGCTGCTGTCCTTTGGAGAACATGCAGTTGTCCAAGTAGACTGGTTATGCCATTTGGCCTCAGAACTACAAAATAAATGTTATAATCCTTCCTCTGCTGCAGACTCCTTCTGGGATATTCAAGTTTGAAGCCTGAAATTTAGAAGAGACCAGAGAGTCTCATTCACCTTGACAACATATAGATTTTAGTATGAAAATATGAAAATTAAGCAACTAATTGCTTTTTTTTGTTCTCTTTTCAGGTGGTTGGAATGGCTTAAGTGCAGATTGGTTAGTTCATAAATAGACCATGGTCATGTGGAAGATGTTCAATTCTCATTATGCTGTATGCCTCCAGTCTTCATTACCATCTTCCTCCTGTTCCAACTCCTAGCTCCAGGCTTAACATTTCACCTGGAAAATCTCACTTACTGAGGATTCATAATCAATAGAACTTCAGCACTTTGATTTTCAAAACATTTGACATCCCCATTTAGGATCCTATCAGGCTTCTCTGGGTGTTGATCTGGGGTGCAGTTTCAGAAGGACTGTCGATGTGGAGGAGCAGAGGTACAGGCCTTTAGGGCAGCCAGAAACAGGTCAGCTTCTAAATAAGGAGAACATCAAATAAGCAAGAAACAGACTTGCTAGCAAGTACCTTCAAATGACTTTATGGAAAAAAGAAAAATTTCAAAGGTCTTTTCCACATGGGAATAAATATAATGCGTACTAAAAGAAATTTCCTGACTGGCCTACATGACATTGATTCCACAAGGGGAAAAAAAAAAAAACAGTAAAAAGTAAAGCTACAATCTCAGTTTAAAAAAAAACTACCATCATTACTCTTGCCTTAATTCTGTACTTTTATTACAACGAAGGTACTTACCTGATTAAAATAAAAAAAAGAAAGGAAAGCACATCCTTTTTCTGATTTAAATCACTGTGGTTTATAAACCTTTGATATACAAAATCAGCAAATTCCCACCTTCATAATATATTGATTGACTCAGAAAGAACATTTTGACAAGAAACATTTAGAGATGTCCTTGAAGGGGCAGAACCAATGCTAAAGTGCAGTTATTTGGTAGCTCAAGTGCAGTGGCTGACAGGGAGGACCTGCTGCTTTCAGCCTGCAGGCATCACATCAAGCTGGACAAACCATAGTGAAAGTTATTACCCAGACTTTATGCAGTACTTAATCCCTTTTCTGAATGTGGAGATAACAGTAGATGTAATCTCTCATGAAATAAGCTAAATTACTGTTCTATGAGCAGGGTATGCTACAAATAATTCTATCTGCTTTGTGTTTAAATGATGAAGCAAGAAAACAGTGTTGTACAATAGTTAATACTTATTATCTTCTGCAACAGGACTTAATAACCATGAAAATATGATCTACCCCTTAACTCAACCTTCATTTTAACCATTCTACTCTCCATTAAAAGGACATGGCATTTATTTTGCAACACCAAGTTTCTTTGACATTAATTTCTCTCTAAACTGATATTTTGACACCACATAATCTGAGTTTAAAGTATAGATACTTTAGTGCATATATACATATTTACCAGAATATAGAACCTGTTCATGTTGACCTGTCTTGTAAGGGAAGACCACTTATAACTGTAAAAAACCATTTTGTTGTTCCAGCAGTAATACAGAGCTCCCTGACACTCTGATAGTAAAAGCTGTAGAACTTTATGCTATTGCAAGGTTAGGATTTTTTTTAATATTCTGCTTATCCATGGAACCAAATGTTCTTCATTTTTTATGAACTGAAGATATTAGATATACTAATACAAGATATTTGTATTCTAAATGCTCCTTTCATTTTTTCCCAGTTCTTTAAGATGCTATGGAACATTTCCTGCCTGGATGTTAGGCTCGTGACTCCTGCGCAGTTCTGCCCTGTGCAGTGCTGTAGAACATCACACTTTGGGGCTAATTGCTCCAAAAGAATTCCAGAAGCCATTTGCTTGGCACAGTGGAAATGTTTGAGTCCTTGGCCCTTGGGTAGTCCATGCGGAGGCGTTCACCTAAAGCCACAAAGCACCTGAATCCCAGCAGAGGCCACAAGCCTTCTCTTCTCTCCTCTGCAGGGTTTCAGGTCTATTTTCTAGGTATCTGAGCTACGCAAGGCTACCAGTTTCTCAGGCCTGTGGTGAGATATCATCCAGAAAGAATAGCTCACTCTAACCAAACATGTGTCTCTAATCTGTGCCTTAGTATCACCTGAAGTGCTCAGGTTTCAACCCTTTCTGATGAAAATTTAACCTGCCAGGTGCTTCAGACTCTTAATGTTATGACAAAAAACTCTTGGAGGGCAGTCCTGAAGGGCAAATGAGTCCAGGAAGGTTGGATGTTCTTCAAGAAGGAAATCCTGAAAACACAGTTACAGACTGTCCTCATGTGCCAAAAGATGAGACACTGGGGAAGAAGGCTGGCCTGGCTGAACAGAGAGCCTTGGTTGGAACTCAGGGGGGGAAAAAATAGAGGTTATGACCTTTAGAAGAAGGGTAGACAACTCCAAAGTACTAAAGAGATAGCATGAAGTTATTCAGGGAGAAGATTAGAAGGGCCAAAGGCCAGCTAGAACTCGCTACTACTGTAAAGAGCAGCAAATATTTCTAAAAATATATCAACAACAAATCAAGGCCTACAGAGAATCTCCACCATTTGCTGATGCAAAGGGAAACATAGTGACAGAGAATGAAGAAAAAGCTGAAAAACCTAATGCTTTCTTTGCCTCAGTCTTTAATAATAAGACCAGTTGTCCTCAAGGTATCTAGTCCCCTGAGCTGAAAGACATAAAATAAACCCCTATAATCCAAGGAAAAAAGGTCAGTGGTCTGCTAGACCTCACACAAAGACAAGTTTATGGACCCTGATGGGATCCACCTGAGGGTACTGAAGAAGATGATGAAAGTGCTCACCAAGCCGCATTTTATCCGTACAGAGGCCTCAGTTGGATGGAGGTTCACAAATGTGACGCCAATCTGCAAGAAGGGCTGGATGGCAGGTCTGGGAAACTACAGGCTGTCAGCTTGACCTCAGTGCTGGGAAAGTTTATGGGACAGATTATCTTGAGGGTGATGACATGGTGCATGCAGAAAACCCAGGTGATCAGGCCAGCCAGCACGGGTTTGTAAAAGACAGGCCCTGCCTGACCAGCCTGATCTCTTTCTATGACAAAGTGTCACACTTAGTGGATGAAGGAGAGGCTGTTGATGTTGTTCTACCTGGACATGAGTAGACCTTGACAGCATTTCCCACAGCCTTCACCTGGAGAAACCAGCTGCTTGTGGCTTGGATGGACACACAGTTCACTGGGTTAAAAACTGTCTGGATGACCTGCCATGGGTTGGGGGGTAGAGTAGAAAAACTGGAAAGCTGCCCAGCAGAAAAGGACCTGGGGGTGCTGGTGAGAGCAGCTGAACATGAGCCAGGCTGTGCCCAGGTGGCCAAGAAGGCCAATGGCATCCTGGCCTGGATCAGCAATGCTGTGGCCAGCAGGGCCAGGGCAGGGATTGTCCCCCTGTGCTGGGCCCTGCTGAGGCCACACCTCCAGTGCTGTGTCCAGGGCTCCCCACAGCAAGAAGGACATGGAAGTGCTGATGTTTGTCGAGAACAGGGCAGTGGAGTTATTAAAGGGTCTGGAGCACAAGTCCCACCCCTGGAAGGAGTATGCACTGGTTAAATTGGTAGCAGAGTAGTAATCTCCTGTCTGCTTTTTTTGGGCCAAGAGTGCCTCAGGTTCCATGTATTCTATTGACAGTATCAGGACTGTGTAGGTGTCAAATTCAAACTTCTTTGGCGTGCTATTAAGAAAGGTTAAAGCAAAAAATACATTCTGCTTTTGATTCTTCAGGAAACTGAGAAAGAATTCCCTGCAGCAGCAAAAAATGTTTCTATTTCAGCTGTAAACTAAATTGAGAACACTTTCCTTTTACTGTCCAGTTTCAGAGTATGTATTCAGACTTTGGGCTATTTACCCAAAAACTTTTTAAAAGTCTCCAATACCATGAGCTTTATGAAATGCTATCAGGGCATTCCCCATTCCCACTCCCCAAAGACAAAATCCAAAGATCAGAACAAAATACCTGAGGAGAAGAATGCAGACTCAGCTGTCTTATTTGTCTGCTCTGCTGGGCCCAGGCTAGAAAGCTCTTTTGTTTTCCTGATTTCCTTTGATTCAGACCTTCACACTCAGGTATCTTCAGAGGGAGAGGAAGGTAGCTTGTGATGACACCCTCTAGTCTGTATGTTGACTGAGATGGTGTGCTTCATCTGCCCCTAGTCAATAGGTGGAGATCACAATGCAGGCTCATTTTTATTTGTTAGAATTTCCATTTTATTTGTTAGAATTTCCAGCTACTTCTTTCACCACTGATTTTCCTCAGCCAAAAAAGACTTGGTAACATGATGAGCATCTGAAGAACACAAGGGAGAAAACTTATGTGCTGGGGTAACGACAGTTTGATAGGGAGAAAAAAAAAAAGCTGTGAAGGCAAGCAAAGCAAAACAAAGAACAAGGAATTCGTTCACCACTTCCCATGAGCAAGTAGGTGTTCAGCCAGCCCTAGTAAAGCACAGCTCTATCCCATGTAACAGAGACTTGGGAACACAAATGCCATCACTCCAAAGGTTCCTCCTTCTTTCCTCACCTTTATTGTGGAGCGCGATGCCATGTGGAATGGGAGATCTCTGTGATCAGCTGGCCCCTGGATGTGTCTTCTGCCAGCTTCTTGTGCACCTCCTCACTGGAGGGTGGGGTGAGGAGCAGAAAAGGCCTTGGTGCTGTGTAAGCCCTGCTTGACAATAGCTAAAACACTTTTCATAAAAAATTCAAAACTTAGTCCCATGATAGCTACTATGAAGAAAACTATCCCAGCCAAACCCAGCACACTGCTTTAGCCTGGGTGGTGGCAATGGAGCATGTTTAAAGGGTGATGACAAAGTATTGTTAGAAAGAAGTGGAATTTTCCTAGCTTATCAAATATTCAGTTTGAGTACAAGCATATAGGCAAGGGATGACATTTTGCTGCTGAATAGCAATGTCAGTGGGAGAGGTGGAATCCCTCCCAGGAAGAGCTGCTGCTTGGCTGTAGTCCTAGCTTGTACTCTCAATATACAGAAGTTTTACTATGTCCAGACACTTGGAGCAAACTCAAACCTGTGAGAAACCTGTTGCCAAAACCTGTTGCCCGCCATGTAGGCAGTTCCACAGATTGCTCTGTGGTTATTACTGGTATTTGAGTCCTGGAAATTTTCCACTTCCTTACCTGCACTAACTCTATAAAGCTCTTAAAAACTCTTAAAAACTCTTACACCTGTGACTGCATAGCACTGGTGTAACAAATGTGTATGTGTTTTAACTAAACAGACAAATATTCAGGTTAAAATGCATGATGAAACAATGGGTCATGTTAATGAAAGACAGGGCGTACCAGCTTTCATTAAAGAAATGACTTCATAACACTTTTCGGATTGAAAAGGATTTATTTTATCACAAGTCATTATGCTTATATTTGTTTGGTAGTTTCTCTTCAGAAAAATTGTTTTTTCCAGTGGAGATCACATGAAATGTTTGATGCATTTTCCAATAAGTAAGTGTTTGAGACAAAACGGAGCTACTTACTAAGAGATAATTGCCTATTAGATACATTAATCCAGATTAATTTAATTTGATTACTTCATCCAGAGAAATAATAAAAAAATTAAAACAGTACATTTCAATTCTCTCTATAATTGGTAATAAGATCTTGCTTACTTATATGATCCAGCAACTCTCTTCTTCAATAACAGAGATTTATTGAAACTGAGACTTACTGAAAATATGTACACTTGCAGCAAACTCAGGAAGACTGATACTTCAGTGACTCAAACTAGCATAAAGGAGTAACTCTGTTGAGATCAATGGATCAATGGGCTTTAAATAATAGTAGGCCAGTATAAAGAGCTCCTGCCTGTCAGGTCTCATATTGTTTTTACACATAAGTGACTGTATGAATGGCCCTATGAAAACCCAGTGAAATATTAAAATCATTTAGAACCAGAGCAACCCTAGTGCTCAAATAGTGTAGAACTGGAGCTGTGTCATGTCCATGTCCTTTATATCAGTCCAACTATCAGAGAGAGTGTTATGTTTTTCAGAGACTGAAAGGACAGTTAAACTGTCTGGGTTTTAACAAATCAAAAAGATACACAGATTTCAAAGATATTTTTATTTAATAAAATTCAATCACAGTTACCACCTGGCCCTGTTTAAATGGAAATGCTCCTATAATACGTGGCTATTCTGTTTGCCCAGTCCTCTGAATCCAAGATATTTCTGAACATGAAAATGAAGGAACAAAAGGCTATATCCCATATTAATCAAGAGTATACCATGAGTTCTAAATTTTTACAGCCTTCTGGCACATGCTTTCTAGTATCAATGCATCCTCCTATGTTCAGCTTTAAACTGCTCTTCTCTCCTCATCTGACCCTCTCACAGAATGCCCGAAGTCTAGCTGGTTTTTATGATTGTATATGAATCTTCTTAAGCTACTTGCTTTGCTTTTGCCTTCTCTATAAAAAGCAAAAATACTTGCTTACTTTATAAAGCACTTAAAAGTCTGTGAATAGTTTTTCTATATGTTACAGCTGGGAGCAAGAGGATGAGATTAGATATTTGTCCACATTTGTGGAGTAGTTAAATCAAATTCAATCCCCATCTGGTCTGATGCAGATTGTGGAGTTATTAATTTGGTCGTTTTATTTCCTCCTATAAAACAAAACAAAGACCTTGTGTTCAGACCCTGGATTATTTTTCTCTGCTCACTAGAAATGTTTCTCTTTCTCTCTTGTCTTCAAGTTCAGATGCTAGTTCTTACTTTTGGAGTGATCCCTCTATTATATATTTCTCAGTTTTTCTTTATATGTAATTAAAAAGAAATATTTCCAAAACCAAAAATGTCTGGAAACATGACTAATAAAAGAATTGCTTCAATTGAATCAGCTGACAACCAGAATTAAGTATTTACAGTGTCAGTTGTTGCTGGTACTGCAATTCAGCCTATTCTTGACTATGCTGAATGATGTCAGAAAGATTAAAGGTTTTAGTCCTGGTAGGAGATAGTTCCATTGCAGCTGAGTTGCAATGTTGCAATAAAAAGAGGTTATTTTCTACTTCTCAAATAGTGTTTACTGCATTTCTCAATTATTTCTTCCATTACTTCTAAGGAACCACATGAAAATTCTGACCTTTTTAGCTCGTGGCTTCAGTTTTCCTTCTCACCCTCAGACTAAGTGGTGATCAGCACTTTTCTGAATGTAACCATTGAAGTTTAGAGCACATATGATTTCTGAGAATTAAAGATAATATTAAATCCCTGTTGATACATGATACTTCATACCTTGCTGATACATTTAGAATCAGTTTCAGATATAGTAATACAAATTATAGATCCAATATGACTTTGCATACTAAGAACAGGTGATTCAATCCTTGTAAAAATTTAATAAATTTGTAGCTTTTTGTCTTACACTGAGAAATTATATTGCAAGATGATCACCTAAACTCTAAGAAAATTGTCATTCTGTAAAAGAATTAATGACATTTTAAAAAAAAATTTTAGAGACAATTCAGTATAATCAAGGTACAATTCAATATAATCTAGTGCCATCAGTACTAGACAAACAAGGGTTGTCTGGGAAGACAAACTGCAGTTTTGGCTATGGTTAGAGAGAAAGCTGCTTTTTGGGTAAAAAGTTAATCACAATCACTGGAAACCATACTGGGAATAAAGTGGTCACTCTCTATTCTGCTGCTCAGAAGGCAAGTTATCAGGACAGAATAAAAGTAGATATGAAATCGGAGTGGAGTATTGTATAATGAATGAGAGGAATCCAAAACAGCATTGACAGAAAGCAGCTTGGGAACTACTTTCTCAGAGCTTACCAGAGACTCCCATGATGATGATAATGCCCCATTTAAGCTGTTTCCCTAGAGTGTCTCAGGACCTAAATTTAAGCATTCTGCATTTTCCCTCAGAAGAAGAAAAGAAACTTTAATACCTGCAAATGGTCCCTTTTTTGGAACACCAAAATGTCTAGTCAAAGCATATAGTGTGCACTTTGTGAATTGGTTACATTAATTCCCTCCTCTCTCTTCCCCTCACCTTCCCCAGCCCTGAATTTTAGTAAAATTTCCTCACAAGAAAGAAAACCCTTCTAGAACTGCATACAGTATTAATAAAGACTTCTTATCTAGTTACTTGAGGACTGCTTGAAGCAGGAGTCTGATTTGTAAAGCATTAACTTTATTTGCTGATATTGGCAGGCTATAATCTCTGTCATTCTTTATAAAATTATCTGCAATTCTAATTCTAGTGCTGCAAAGGATGGTAAACTAGAGTCTGTAATATTTTTTTTTCAGTTAAATGATGTAAATCCTTAAGCAGATTAATTTACAAAGAACAAATTCTGGCATGATTCCAATTTCAGGAAGTTTCCTTTATTGATCTGAAGACTTGATTGAGTGTATGAATTCAGGATACAATCCCAGCTTTTGCATGATGTGCATTAGTACCCTCTATTATCTGGACATATAGCTGACCATCAGCACTGGGACAGGTTTTGAGTGCTAGAATAAACAACTGGGGGCGGGGGGTTGTTTGGTTTTGGTTTCTTTTCCCTAGTTGGAACCAGAGCTGATATTATAGACCTTCTACTGCATTAGCAACATAGAATAGCCTTTCTTCAGGCTACCTATAGGCTTCAACTTAATATTTATTTCCCCCATCAAGGACAGAAGAGATTACCTCTTCCCTCAGGAAAAGAAAAAATCGTGAATTTAAATCCTAAATCTTCTTATTCTGGGCTAGTTTATTGAATACTCTCTGCAAGTTCTGGGAAGTCAGAGATTACAGCCTGGGGTGATGGTGTTGAATTTTGGGCGCAGCTTGTAGAAGTCAAGAGACTGCAGCACATGTCACATCTCCACATCTCTCAATCTAGCTGTTAGACCTGAAGCCTGGTGTAAACAAGGTGACAAAGTAATAATCTGTAGCTTCCAGTCCAGCAGCTAGAAGCCTGATCCTGTTTTGTTGAATAACTCTTACTTTGTGTTTACTTGAGATCCCGGTCAAACCTTGGAGTAGCCTGCTTGGATCAAGGATATCTGTACAAATTGACTTGTGCTGGTCCTTCTGTCTTCGCTACTGTCCCAACATTTAAAGTCACATTTTTGTCTTGGTCTGCAGTGCGGGGTTGAAACAGCAGAATCTGTCTTCTGGGCTTCCCTCCAGGGCCCATGTTTAAGTCTGACTGTCTCTGTTTGCTACAGTTTTTTTTATCTAATCTCCTAGATTGTAGCATGCTGAAACATTGACTTTCACTTTTTGAAGTACTTCAGTGATGACATGTTTCTAATATTGGTGTTGACTTAACTTCACAAGCTTTATGGTGTTTTCTGTGTATGAGACAAGCTAACCACACATGGAATCTGTTCCTCCTCAGGTAGTTGTGTCAGTATAGTGATCAATTCAGGGAACTCTGTCACTTTATTTCATGTAGGAGGTTAAGGAAATAACATAAGCTTAGCTTGAGCAAATGTTACAGCATGTACATTGTTGTCAGAAAAGTGTGCATGTTATATCAGACAAAGTCTTAATCTTTTTATAAGATTAAATGTTTTAATTTAAGATTTTAAATTTAAAAATATGTAATTTAAATGTTCACCAAACAAATATACTTTCTCTGAATAGCTGTAAAATTGAGAAGGACTATTTCCTTCCTTGGATTAAACTGCTGTTGGACATGAAGTAGGAGGAGAAATTAGGGCTATCCTATGTTGTGGCTTAAACAGCACAATTGACCCTTCCTAGCTGTTTTATCTTTATTCATCCCTCTGAATGTAGTACTCTGCTTCAAGTTCCTTTATTGCTGTTGGAGGACAGAAAATTATTGACACATGCTTGGAAAATCCATTTTTTAAAAAAATAATTTAAATCACAAACCCACTTATAGTTACTATAAAGCAAGCAGATATTAAAACCTAAAACCTGGGAAAGACATACTTTCCCAAATTCCTTTCCATTATATAGCTGTTTCTGACAGCAACTAGGTTTCATGCAAGTGGATTTTTCACTGTCAGCACCTAGAAGTAGATAATATGTGTTTCAATGGTAAATCAATGATAATATCAATGCTTTGTTCATAGTTCTCTAGATTCATGCATGAAGAAGAAAGATACACCCTTCCTCTTTCCTTTTGTGAATGTCCTGTATTTGAAATTTCCTAAACACAGCAGTTTATGGGATTCCATCTGTTATATTTTTTTCCTAAACAGTTCTGGTGCAGTTTTCAAAAGCCCTTAGTAATGCTCTATTCCTTATTCTATGGATCCTTCCATTGGCTTTAGACAGCAAGTGCGAACATGAAGAATTTCCACTGTCCCAGTTTTTGGTCCTCTTCCTGAAAAGATTTGCCAAGTGTTTTGAGATTAAAGCCTTGCATGGGAACTACTAATTTAAGTGGAAAATATCACTGTGGTTCCAACGGACTAATCCTCAAAAATCAAAGAACAGAGATTCAGGTACTTTTCCATAAAATTTAGATCTTCACAGCTTTTGCCTTCTCCTAGAGTAAATCCCTTTGATGCATCTGTTTCTGTCCATCCTCCTGCCCCAATCCTTCCAAGGAGCCCAAATGTCTTCATCTTTTTAACTACCCAGTGACTTCATGATTATCTCACACATAATATCCACCTGTCTCAGCTAATTACAGTGAAATCTGCTGTCTGTAGATCACTGGGTATACCTCTGAGTAGTATCCTCAAAATTCCTGAGCTCCAAGGAATTAAGGGTAAAGCCAATCTCTCTGCATTCAGTTCCAGTTCATTCATCAGATTGTGCTTGGAGAAATCACCCAGCATGGGATGATCATAGTTCAAATCCTCTCTCTCCTTCTGAAAGAGCAAACTTTTAACTAAAGATCTCTTGTTTTAGACCCATTCCATACAATCAATAGTGCTTGAATCAGAAGGATCATGTTTATCTGCTATGGAACCTGCTCAATTTTGCCCAAACTAAAACTCATGGGGATTCTGCTAGCTTTCACACTCATTCACCTTTTTTTTCCTGCCCTAAAGATCAGCTTTTACTCAACCTCGATGAGAATTGGCTTCTCTGGGATAAGAAAGGGAAATGGAAAACTGCATGATTTATGCTTAGGTTGAAAGTCCTTCCCAAAGGATTTCTGTACAATGGGGGGGTTTGAAACCTTCATCTTTCATCCTTTTCCTCTAAGGGTTCTCATGTTTAAGTCTCCAAGCAAAGGAAGCTGCTTTCCCTGCCAAGGTCATATTGTTGGTCTAAGAAATGGGTGGCAGGGGGAAACTGCAACTAAGTGCCAGACACTACACAGGTTTATCTTTAGAGCTATTGTAACTGCTATCTGACTCCTCCCTAAACCAAAAATACCCAAACAGTTAATATAGTTTTAAAAACAGACACTGAAGTTTACATCTGACACATGGGAGAAAATCAGTAATAAACTTATAAAAGCTCAATAACTTTTACTAAATTGTGCTTATTATATCTATGACAAAACCATTTTATCTTTCAGTTTTCTGGCCTAGAATACCACAAACATCAAATTAGCTTTTCAGATTACCTCTCTGTAACTACATTATGTAGGAAAAAATGACTGACCATTTGATCGGTATGAGTTAAGAATACAAATCACAGGAGAATATATCTACTGTATAAGAATATATGTAGCTGTTAATTTGAAATTTTAACGTCAGTATCTCTGCAGTTTCAATACCAAGAAAATGAGGAGACATCAAACAGTTAACTATATAGAAGTCTAGCAGCTGGAAATGTGTATTAATGTATTGTTTAGCAAAAAAAGTATTATTCCAGTGGTCCCTTTTTCCTCCATACAGGTCATTATCTTTAAAATTTGTGCCTCTCAAAGGCACAGAACTCAGAGAATATCTTACAGAGTAGCTGGATGGAAATTAAAGGCTTTATTGCTGTTGTTGTTGTTTTTGTTTTTTGGGTTTTTTTCTTTTGTGTGTGTGGTTTTTTTGTGAGGTGTTTTTGTTTTTGTTTTTGTTTTTTTTTTTTTACTGCAGAGTGCTTGCAAATCCTTAGGTCTTATTTTTGCAGAATTTTTGCCAGACATAGCAGTCCTATTAAACATGAGCTATAGATTAGGTAAACCAAGGCAAATAATAGCTATTTGCTCCTTTGCTTGTGTGAGTTGTTCCTAGTCTTTCAGAAGACCTCTTTTCTGTCTTTAATCAATGTTGAAGTAGCAGAAATTTAAACATTAAGGGCCTGTTTTTCATCAGATTAATGAGCAATGAGGTCTAGACTTCTTGTACTTATTTTCTTCTTTGCACTGATAGTGGATGGCTTAATGGTATTGAATGGCTGCATTTTTTTATAGAAAAAGGATTCTAAGATAATATGCATGTTTTTCTCTCTCTCTTTTTTTTTTTTTTTAAAGTACCTTCCTTCTGCCTAAAGTATAACCATGGTCTCTCTGTGTAAGTGAAATGATATTAATTTTATTAATTTTTTGTTCTAGTATCGTTTCTGTTTTTTAAAAAAATGCAAATTGGTAATTTTACATCTAGTCTCCATTCTTTGACAGTAATATTTCTATCAGGCCAAAGAGCAAATACCCTTCCTCTCACCTGTGAGCTGACATCTGACATTTTGGCAGTAGTAGAAGATATCTATTTAACCATTATATTTCTATCTGAAAATAGGAGACTTGAGTCCATGCTGGACACAAACACAACATACAAGAGGATCCCGTGACTTTATGGATTCAGTTATTAATTCTTTGGTGGTAATGATGTGCTTGCTTATACTGTCATCTGCTAGCTCTTCTGGTACCCGTATTTTAAAATTATAACAGTTTTCTCTAAGGAACTGTGAAGAGACTTTTCAAAGATCGATATTTACTTTTATAGCAATTATAATACATGTTCTCTACCATTGTAGTCTCTGTAGAAATGTGATGATCACCCCACATATCAGGAAAGTCCTGTCTCAGTATGAAGTTTCTATGCCATAAAGGCGAAAATATATTCCAGCAGTGCATTAACACTGGAAATAGTATCTCTCATGCAAAACAGTTGTTATATCTACATATGAAAATAAATCTTCAATAAAGCTGCTGAGAAACTAGGGTAATCCAACTGTCTTATGTCTGTGTTCTTATTCTGGGTTTGCCCAGTGGCTCAAGAAGTGAACAGAACTAGAATTTCCTCCAATACTTCAATAGTCCTGGAGTTATTTGAGACTTATTCCATCTTTCTATGAATTGTGCATCAAGGACATGTGACATGTGAATGACTTCATGTTGACAATACATGTAAATTATTAATGGGTTATACAGGTCAACAGCCGACTTCATTTAAAAAAGTGTGAGTCATCAAAAGGGGTTATTTGTTCAGAGAGTAATGAAGAAAATGAAATTAAAATTAGAAATACAAGAGCATGTATTTCTCAGTAAAAAAATCTATACTTTGGCTTTTCATGCTATTTTAAATTTACCATGTGATTTAATGCACCTAAGCTTAAACATTAGAGTAATTTTTCTTATTATTTTTGTTAATTCTGATGATTATGGCTGTCCTTTGATTTATCTCATTGATATCTCTTATTAAGGGGTATTGGAGAGCCATATCTGGCTATATGAATGATTGAACATACCTTCAAATTATGTGAAAATAACCACTTTCTTGATCGCTTTATTTAGATCAGGATGAATTTCTCCACTTGTGCTCTGAATTATCATATTTAAAAAAAAAATCTTCCTAATGAAGCAGGAGCATGCAATTTTCTTTTCCAGTTAATTTTTCATTAAAGTAAATACTGATAAGAGAAGCACCAATAAAAACATAAACTCTCTGTGACAGGAGTTTTGAAAAGTCATTGAAGCAGAATGAAATAAGATAGAGTTGGGCTACTTAGGCTGAACACTTAGTACAGGAGGTGAATCAGTAAAGAATAAAAAGTTATTAACACATGCTAATATGATTTAAATGGAAGTATCCTTTGAAATGGAAATACAAAGTAAAAGAAAAAATGCTAAAATATGCAGTAAGAAGTGGTTTGTTCTAATGTTATGTTCAGATAATGATTCCTAATCAGATCCTGTATGTTTTTTAATATTCTTTGTACCTGCCAAAATATACAAAATCATCATAATAAAAAGAAAGTAAGATTCTAGTTAAAAGAAGCTTATCTATCTTGCAGTACTTATATTTCTGTTCCCTTTCTCAAAGTGAAATTGAATTTATTAAATTTCAAAGACTGCCTTAAGGTTTGATAAAAACTAGCTAGAAAGCAAGCTTTCTGTCTCATAAAAATATGACTTTGGCATTTAGCATGTAATTCTAATACAGAATGCAAAGAATGAAAACTGGAAAAATGGTCAACAACAACAAAATATATAAAAATGTCCTAACCGTGAAATATTCTGGAGCTGAGTTTTGTTGAAGCAGATGCATTCCAATAAAGGATCTAGACTATGCAACCTGAATTTTCCCATGGTAAAAAAACTTTATTGAAAAGTTTCTGACTCCTTCAATTAAGTAAATTAAGTAAAATAAGACTCCTTCAATTAAGTAAAGGGCTACTGGTTTCAGTGAGTATTGTGGATCTGATTTACAATTAGAAGGAAAATTACATTTAGTTCTGAGCAACTGGTATGATTTTTGGCAGAAGTGTTTCAAAACACATAATTGATTTTTAGTTAACAAATATTCCAACAGCAGCCTTTCCTGAATATGTAACATTCCTATAAGCATTGATAGCAGCAGTTCTGGTAGTTCGAAATGTACCAGAAGAAACAGAGTTTTGTCCATAGCTGGGACACTGTGAAATACTCAGCCCTGTTTATATTCTTCCTGTCATAGGTGTGAGAAATGGAGGACGATCACTTTTTCATGGGTGCTTTGAGGAAAGACAGAGTAGAGGGCCTGTAGTGCCAATGTGGTCTGGTAGCAGCCTGAAGGCTGTTATGGGAAGAAGGTGGGATCCTGCCTTCTGAAGTCCCTTAAAAACTTCCCATTCCCCTACTCTCAGTCTCTCTCTCTGTAATGTATCCCATTTCCATTACTTCCCCTTCAATGTAATCAAAAAAAGGAAGAGCCCATGCTGGGTTATTTTTCATTATGAAGAATATTGGGAGCTAGTATGGGACAAGAGATATCTCCCTAGTGCAGGAGGCCAAGTAGCGCAGCAAGGATGGCTATATTTTACTACAAGCACAGAATAATTGTCTGGACAGAGAAGCAAATCTGACTTAGGATCAAGACCATCTAGGGCAGGAAGGAATTTGCTGACATGAAGCCAGCAGTCCCCTGTATGGGTCTATCTGGAAGATGAGATGGGAATAAATGGCACATATGAACCTTAATCTTGAATCTCAGATTTTTGTTCTAGGAATACAAGGACCAATTCCTTTGACAGCTCATGAAACAGTTGTCCAAATATGAAAAAAAGCTTCCCATTTTTCCTGTTATCAGCCATCATACTTAGCTTTCTGCTGAAGCTATGTTGGTGGAGAAAAATCTGAAAGAAAAGTTAGTGATCCAAACTACAGTGGCAAGATAATCTCACCTCCTTTTCAGCTTCAAATCTCCTCTCAGCCTTCGTGCTGTTTAGTGACACATCTCTCAATATCATAGATTATACATTTCATGCTAGAAAATACACTTGTGAAAGAGCTGTTGTTGAAGGATGGTTAATCCCAGGCAGAAGCTATGTAAATTAGCATATGAGTTTTGATTACCATGTGCCTGCCTAACATTTTAGTATTTCATGTTATCTACTGACAAGCATATCAGCCTTGCTGGACAGTCAGAAAGATGATGTAGTTGAAAAGAAGAAAAACATATTCCTCTGAAGAGGTCAGAGATGCAATGCAAGAAATCCTGCTTTATCCATTCTCTGCATGGGCATGGGTGCTCAGAAAAACAATCCACAAAACCTGAAGGCCATAACTGTTTCTAAAGGATTTTATTTTTTATGACCCTGAAAGAATCCAATAGTTCAAAATGATGGCAGTGAGAATCTATCTTCTTTTTATCTATCTTCTTTTGTAGGCTCTGAAGAAAATGCATGCAAAACCCTCCCTTATGTAACATCTTCCAGGGTATGAAGAGAAATTATTATCTAGACATTATGCAATGATCTTGAAAAGATAAGGAATGATAGAAAGTCATTGCACTAAATGTGTATTGCAAATGAAGAACCATCACAGGCACAAATCAACGCTAATCAGGACAAGAAAGGAGGCTGGAAAAACGTCCAATGCTAAGAAATTTTTCATAATTATAATAATGTCTAACCACGGTGTCATGATTCTAAGCCTTTCCTTGTTTAGCATAAAACACCTTCAACAAACAAGTGGTAGAAATGTCAAAAGGCTCCTTCCTCCACTGAACCCAGAAACTCACTCAAGTTTGGGGCAACAAGATGTTCAGCTGGAGGAGATAAATTCTGGTGGCAGGTCTGATGTTGCCTGGGGAATCTGTGGGTTCTGCTTTTTTATAGTCTGATCTCAGGTGCTGAGTAATTTGATCTAACTTGCTTTGACCACAGAGCAGGAACAGAAAAAACCCCAGGTAGACAGTTTGTTACTCTACAGAGACATTAGGAAATATTGTTTCAGATAAAAGTTGTAATACAAGCCAAATTATAAAAGCTGATGATAATGGGTTAAGATTTTATTCTTTAACTCTGTAGCACATGTAAAATAAGTTACAAAAAATATTCCTATAATTTTTCTATAAAAAATATTTTTCTACAAAAAATATTCCTATAATTATTTCTATAATTGTTTAATTTTTATTATACATAAAGTATTTTAAACACACAAATATATAGCAAAGATGATGTTCAAACTTTCATTTAAAATGAGAGTTTGGCAAGCAGCAAAACTCTTAGAAAATATGTGATCTTTCTTTGCATTGTTTCAGGGAAAAGGTAGCATTGCAAGGAAGAAGAATTCTGAAGCCCGCAAAGTATTAACATTTTCCATTGAAGCATGTGAAATTCTTTGCTTTCATTTTACGAATCTGAGGAAATATTTTTACCCTTTCTAATGTGCTATAACTTGAAATTTAAAATACCTGTGAATCATCTAATGCAAAATGCTGTGTTTCTTTCTATTTAAAATAATTTTCTACTTTATTTTGGATATATATATATTTTGGATATATATTTTGGGATATTTTTGATTGACCTGAAATGGTCCTTTTGAAACTGCAAGAAGAATCAATCAGTCCAAGAGGAGAAACTTAAACATACTTTAAACAAAACTGCACTAATCTTGCTCTGAGACCAAGACAAAGCAAGCTGTGAAATGCTCCTTGATTTGCAGACTGAACAGGTAGAAGTGTACATTCTGTATCTAGCAGGTTCATACTAAATAGCTGAATTAAGCATGAATAATTCAACCAAATATAGAACTTTCAGGAGCTTTAATCTCAGAATCACTTCTCAAAATTTAAGGTTTCTGCTTTCTCTTGATTACAGTAGCTCAAGGGGATAATAATTCTGAGCCTTCTGAACACATCCAGCTTTCTCAAAAACTAACATCCTAGCCCTATCCAAGTCAAATTTCCCTTTTATTCATGTTTGAGACTTAGGAGCAAAGAAAAATGGTCAGAGAACTATATGCAAATGAAAAAACTAATGCAACTGGGAGAAATTAATATTTCTATCAAGGAACAAAAACATGCTGGCTGTCTTTTCCACTTGATTATTCTTCACCAGTGAGCTTCCTTTTTTAAACTTTCCCAAATATCTTTTTTCACAATATAAATTTTTTTTTTTTAGTAGAAATAACATCCAAGAATCATAGGCATAAATTTCACAGATCAATGCAACCGCTAAATGAATGAGGAATGAAATAGCAGTCAAAAAAGAAAAAAAAAAAAAAGAAAAAGGTGAAGATCACAGTCTCAAAGAAAGATTGAAAATGCCACAGTGCAGTCCAAGAATCTTGTTTTCAGGTCTTGATGATGAACCTTCAATGGCTGCAGTGGAATGTTTGAAGCCCACTACTTTCAGATGGAAAAAGCCAACATCTGTCTCTGCCAGTTTCTTTAAATCTGTGAAGAAGCATATGAATGCCAAGCAGGACATAGCTCAGTGACCTGCTGCTGGTTCTGAGTAAATTCCTGTAAAACATATTTCTGAGTCTTTAGCCTTAGTCAGATAGGTTGAGACAGCTGAGCTGAGAGAGCTGTGTTTGTTCAGAAAGGAGAGGAGAAAGCTTCAGGGACACCTCATTGTAGCTTTTCAATACTTTAAGGAAATTTATATAAATTAGGGAGAGGCACTATTTATATGGGACATTTTATGGTGGCAGAACAAGAGGAAATAATTTTAAACTGAGAAAAGGAAGGTTTAGAATAGGTTACTGTGAAGAAATTCTTTGCTCAGAGGGTGGCAAAGCACTTGACCAAAACAGCCTGAGAGGCTGTGGATGCCCCATCCCTGGAAGTGTTTAGGGCCAGGCTGGATGGGACCATGAGCAATCTGGTCTAGCAACTGGCATCCCTGTGCATGGTGGAGGGGTTGGAACTAGATGCTTTTTAAAGTCCCTTCAAATCCCAATTATTCTACCATTGTATTCTATGGTTCTATGAATGGTCAGCCAGCCATACCTCTACCTTTTATTCTTTTTCTGACCACAGCACCTCTCAAGGGCCAAAAGAGCTGCAACTCAACTATTCAAAGGAGAGTTAAAGTGAAACTCCAGCCAGAGTGTTACCAGATTAATATGAGAAGGCTGCACACTGAAAATATAAAAAAAAATCTAATCAAATACTTTTAAAATTTATTTTAGTGGCATATTGTAGAAATGTTTTCTGAGCAGCAGAAAGAATCAGGCTGGAGCAGTGATGGTAGGTAAAAGTATGATGGCCAAAATAGGAGTTCTCAGGTTACAATGGTTCCACAGCCAGATCCAGGCTCCAGTAATACAAGCAGCTGAACTTGCTCAGCTGAAGGGTCAGCAAGGAGGTGGAAAGTGCACTAGCAAAAAATAGGATTAAATTTCTAACTGCAGATTGATAGTAATCCAATAGTAAGCATTGATGGGAAAAGTATGATGAAAATCAAAAGAAGTAGTTTTTTTCTTGTCACATCTTAATTCTCTCGCAGAAGATAAAAAAATAATGAACTGAAACAAGGGTTTCTGCTCTGTACACTCCAAAATTTATGGTTGATTAAGCAAACAAAATGTGATTATTATGGAATGTCAAATCATATCTCCAAGGGAAATGTTAACTGACACAGAACTGGGTCCAATGACACAAAAAGAGAGGTGTTACGCAGCAATGTATCAACAATAGAACAACAGTACTAAAAATGAAAGTAAAAGAGCTACTTCATAAAATGTAATCAAAATTTTAAGATAAAATATACCTAGTGAAATTCTACAGTATAGTAATGATATCACAGAGTTAATATTGATGACCTGAATTTACCAAGAAATTTTTCTGTATTTTGTAATTTTGAAATGAAAATGAAATTTCTCAAATACAATTGTGCATTTGCATTCATTTTATGGGATTTGCTTGAGGAAAAAGCATGCTTTTCAATGACAGAAAGAACATACAGGTTTTCAAAATGTTACCTTACAGCTAAGGTTATAATTTTTGGTTTTCTGTCAACTTTAAAGACTAAAAATCTTAAGCACCAGATGAAAAAAGCACATGTGTCAGATGGTCAATTTATTTCTAACGTTTGCAAGTTAGAGGTGGCATTTAGGTTTAGGGCCTCAGGAGCAACCCACAGAGGAAGAGAAGTAAAAAGAGTAAGCAGTATGAAGATGAGAAATTAGCATTTCTAACAAATAATTTAGTTCCTGCTACCCCATTCCAGATGAAAAATTTTCTTTTTGTGTTTTATACAGGTTCTCTGTATCAATTTGTCAATCATCAGTATTGCCCCATACACTACATCTAATTTTTTGACTAGTCAAGGCAAAATTTATGTCAAAGGAAATATATTTTTTTCCCATTAAAATCTCAGCAACTTGGACTTTTACCAAAAAAGCTTTCCATCAGATATTCCTAAAATGGCTGGGCAGAGGTATGAAGATGCAAATGGTCTGCAGTTAAGCTAAGAAACTCAGTTACAGATTCAATTTCTCTCTTGTTCTCTATGTAAAACTTTAACAATTTATTTTTTTTAAAACGCACATGTTTAGAGTGCTGAGAAATCATTTATCTATTATTATGAATCAAGAATCCTCCATGCATTACATGCCAATTATCTTACTTTTAATATATTATCTTTCATCCTAAATCAAACAGATATGACTTTTTGGAAATTCTAATAACGATAATTCAATTCTAACTATAAAAATGATTGCAAATGCTGTCAAACAACTATTTTACATGTCTCCTTGTCATGTCATGGTTTGATAGGACAGCCCAGATTTAAGGTCCAAGCACAAAAATCCCACAGAGCCCCACAGTTTTTTCTCTGTAGGAGACAGAATATATAAGAGTGGTTGGGACTTCAGCATGAGGAGAATGATGCATGTCAATATTTTGGACCAGGTTACAAAGTCAAGATTTCTTCAAAGAGAATATCTTGCTGTTAGATCCCTTTTAATTTCTCAAGTTCATCCCTTTGAACATATCATCCAACACCAAAACGGAATGATACCTTATAAAGAAATGCAATTTCCCCAATAAATTATTTTAATGCAATTTAGGTGGGTTAGAAATTATACTTCCAGCTGTCTGCAAAAGCCAGTGGAAACAAAAGTCCACTTTATTTTACCAATACTGTATATAAACTCTTTGAAGTAGGCATAATTTTTAGTACTTTTAGGTTTTCAATGCCTTCTAGGACACAGTGGTATTTTTAGAAGAACTCAGTCATACACAGATTTCACTGGGATACAAAACAGTATACTTATACAGCTTATACAGAAACAATCATTCATCTGGTAAAATGCTGGTATACCACACCCATCAGAATTCTTTTTCCATCAGCTGCCTGCTTTCTTTTCACAAAGAGTCCTACACAGTTACTGTGTGAACATATTTTATTAAGTACATAATACATAAAGATGCAAATAGTCCTTTTGTGCATTAGGAGTAAACTTTAGGGAATAGTGGTTCACGTTGAAGTATCATCTTTCTGCTTGCAAACGATGCAACTGTCCTTTTACTCCAGGGACAGTTAAAGCAGAAAGTCTGTACAACGTACGTGTGAGGAAACCTTGAGTTTTCAGCTCTGATGAAGTCCACTGCTACACAGCAGCTTTCATAACCCTGAACAAACTGTGTCCTACTGTAAGCCTGTCTGGGATGGCTCCTTGCACTGATACAGACATGTTAGCTGAAGTCAATTTTTATCTTAGGCTGCACTTGAAATTGTAAAGCATCCTGAGAACAACTGCTGTAAAGCAGGTTTCTATTGTCTAAAGGTATTAGAATTATACTGTCTAAATAAAGGGATCACCAGGATATCCACTGATTTTTCCAAGCTCACACCTGGTCTACAAATAAGCTAATAGGAATGAAATGTTCCTTTGCCTGCTCCTATTCTCAGTTTGTCCCCCAAACATTTGTCAAAAAAATAATTCCATTGATTTGAAATATCACATTGATGTATTGGAGGCTAAAATTTGCCCAGAGAAGCTTGTTGCTTTTGCGCCTGCATGCTGTGAAATTTTATTTTGTAAGAAGCCGGTTTGCTGCTTTGCTTGCAGAACCCACTTTCAATGCAGATGAGATGATGTCTCAAATAGGTTTGTCAGTTTTAAGGACACAATTTCTTCCTGCAACTGTTCCAGATTTTTCAGAATGGCCATGCAGGGCCTTCAAAGACATTTTCTACACAATATGTTCCTTTTCTTATCCTCTACACAAAAATATCTCCACAATAAAACTCTTACTTTTGTCTTTTAAGTTTGTTTGCTTGTATTACTTCATAAGAAAGCATTTTAAAATAGACCTATAATATAGACAGCAGCATTTTCCATAGATAAGAAAATAAACATTCAGAAGTGGGAAAAAATATTGGGCTGCTTTTACTCAAGTCACAGTTAAGGTAAATGCTAAACATGCATCAGGCTTTTGGGAACCTGTTGGAATCTGGCTTGTTCAATGCTGATGTAATCCTTTTCCAAGCAGTAGAACCAATTAACATGAGCTCTGCCCTGCATCAAACATGCCTGCATGAATTCCAGTCATTTAGAAAACCAATTAGAGTTGTCTGTCTCTCTGCAATAGAGGTAAATGTACTTTCAGTATATGCATATTCATTAGATCTCATATGGAACAACATATGTAAATCTCTTTATAGCCACTGTCTGGAAGTAAAGGAGTTGCATGATTGGGCTACTTCTTCAATCTCAAACACAAAACCTGCCTCTAAGCCTATTAAATGCAAGTACCCATATAGCTCAGAAAAAGGCAGACATCTCAGACTGAAAGTTTCATGCTGGGCAATCATCACAGCCCCCTCACAATTCAGAAGCTGACTGGAGGCTGCTGCTTGGTCCAACCCTCAGTCGGGAGCCACTTCACCGAGCAGGAGTGCTGGACCTCTTTCCTGCTTCTCTTTCTTTGGGCCCACAGGAAGACTTGTTGCATCCTATTGAGAGTCTCTTGCTCCTATTATTGCATATGCCTTTTCAAATTAATTTAGTGACTCCAAATCAAATTTATTTAATCTGAAGCACCTGATGCCAAATGAGTTCTTGGTTTAGTATCAACAGAGGCAGTATTAAATCCCTCTTTTGAACATAGCATTTGAACAGGCACACAGAAGGGCAAAACCACTATTCAGATAGAATTCTGCTGTAAATCCACAACAATTCCTAGCCTAACATAGCAGGATGTGTTCTTCCTTGATGGTTTTCACCAATGATGAGAATAGATGTCTGCATATGGCATTATGAACTCTAGAACACAAACACTGACTGTTTCTTTATTGAAGAGTTTATAACCGTGGAAAACTTGATTTCTTCATCTCTCTTGTAAACACAGGACATCCCACTTTAATCTAGTAGTTCTACAGAGCAGGATTTGAGGAAGTGTTTATGGTAATGCAAAGACCTGCTCCTCATGTCTGCAGGTGTGAACTTTGTGCTGCTGAGACCCCTCTTGGAGTCAGGCTTGTAGGTCCAGCCCTGCAGAATCAGTTCACAGTAGGCATTTACAATTTGTGCCTTTCTGTGCCAGAAGTTTTCTGCTAGCTCCGGGAAGATAACCTGTGCTCTGACACTTAGAGATACCAAGATCAATAGTGGGACAAATAAAGAATTAAGCTCAGAATGAGTTATACACTAAACAAAAACATTGGGGCCATAGGTTAATTCATCCAAACAGACTAAGTATTATTATCCTTAGAATGTACACCAGACATGCTGGGAGGAGAGAGTACTCTAGCTGTGAATTCCAATTTTTTTTTTCAGAAAAAACTCTAAAATTTAATTGTGCAGAAATGTGTGAGAATAAAAAGCTGAAGTGTAGCTCAGAGAGCTCAATCTGTAAGCAGCTAAAGAGTTCAATTGTTAAAACTGCTCTGTGCCACTTGAGTGCTACTTACCAAAGACATTACCGAGACACAGCCACTCAACAAGCAGTGAAGCTATTGGTTTTCCAGAAGGTTCTTTTGCACCAGAACTTTTCTCTGCAGTAGCAACTATAACAGAATCTGTCATACTTTAGCAATATAGGTAAAATTTTGAAATACCTTAGCATGTACAACAGACAGTAACATAAATGATTCGATTATATTCCTATATTTGTTAGGGATTGAGTGAAAGTGTTAGACAAGCCCTGCCTCAGGTTCAGATTTTTGGCAGCAACTTAAATTCAGGTGATGTACATGTAAGCTTCCCTGGCTAGCAAGTTCTTAAAAATGGCAAATCAGATTTTTTATAAAATGAGAGTTATTTAATAGACAGAAGACTAACAGACAACAGACCTTAAACTATTTTATTTACTTCCGACACAGGTTAAAACAAAGAACTACTTGTAGATTAACATTAAACAGTTAACAAAGGTACCTGTGGATCTTGCACCACGGCAGGTAACTATACCATAGCAAGCAAAGAAATAGTACAGATTAGGAGTCAATGTAACTTACTACTGAATTGATGATGAGGTACATACAGAGTCTTTTCACCCAACCTCCAGAAGAGTAACCATGAAGTTTGCATCCCAGCTTCTGGGACAAGCCATACATGCTTCCAGGGAATGTGCAGAAGAATTCTGTTTGTGAGTTTTGTGTAGCTCTTATAATTTTTAAAGTGAAGTGTCTGTCAGTCAGAAATTCAAGGCTTATCATTCTTTAATCTTGCTCTCAAGGCAAGATGTTTATTGTCAGCTGGGAATGCCACCTCCCTGGTGCCAGAGGTGACTCACTACTGGACAGCTGTCTGGGTAGTCTCATCACTTAGAGGAGGAACATGCCCTGAGCTACCACGCCAGCTGATAGACAGAACAGATAAACTATTCTGTGGCAGAGTGGAATGTCCCACCACATCAGGTGACAAAGGAATCTTTTTATATTTTTAATTGATTCAACTCTTGAGGAAGTGGAAGGAAAAGAGAGAGAAAATATGGAAGACCTGAACAGCTGGAGCCTTGGTCTGGTGGTATACCCTGGTTTCCCCTCTGGTCTGTGCAGAAGCAGAAGATGGCCTCCATGCTCTCACACTTCCAGCAGCAGCCTAGTGAATATTCTAGAGCACAACAATGTGGCCTGAAGAAGCCCAACACAGCTACCAGCTTTTAAGTCAAGCTGCTGGTGTGCTGGAGAACTGCTGGTGCTTGTCAGGCAAGCAACCAGCCTGAGGCCAAGGAGATGAGCTGAAGAGCTGGTCCAAGCCCCTGCTTTGTTCATCCCTCTGTTTCAAAACATGCACATTCCTTTTAACTTTAAATGTCCGTTCTAACAGGATGATAAGGCTCCATTTGCAGGGACTCAGCATGAAGATTATTCAACAACCAAGTCCTACTGAGCCCTACCTGCAATCCTTTTGCTTAAAACTTGAGAGCTGGTGTTGGAACCCTGCTGCTGAGGATTTTAGACTTTCTGTGCTGACAGGCACTGACCCCCAAGAGAACACTGCATTTGACCTGAGGCCATAGAGAAGGCTTCCAAAATTGAATGATGGAACTGGGATTATAGGTGTGTAGTTTGAATAGAAGTGTGTGATATCACATGGTGGAAAACTTAGAGTTTAAGGTTTTAGAATATAGTAATATACATAAAGCAAGATGGAGGTTTTAGGGTGGAGGCTAATCCTTCTTCTTCACCTTCTTCATGGGTTTGGGTGGTTTTGTGTAACTGGATAAAAAAGTCTGCATTGCAGGCCATGGGTGATTGGTTATTGGGCGTAAAGTAAAAATAATTTAGGTGTCATTTCTTAATTGGACAGTTTATCCTTAAAAGGCCTTGTAGAGAGAGATATGGCTCCATTTTTAGTTTGTTAGAGTGAAGTGCTGTAGGACTCACAGTTTGTGAAGATGTAATATAGATAAGAACTAATAAACATCTGAGTCTGAACAAGAGATACTATCTCGAGCATTTAATCCTGACCCTGACAAAAAGAAGTTAAGATTCCCACAAGCTGGGACACTCTGCCAGGGTGATCTGTGAATGCAGTGTCGCGGGGGACACACTGGGAGACGGACCAGAGAATAACATTGACATTTATCCAGCTGCAGGCAGCAATCAGTAGAGTTGATTGTTTCTCTTAAACAAAAATAAAAGACTTCTGTGGTAAAACCATGAGTCCCCCTCAATTGTTTCTATGGGAACCAGCTTCAAATAAGTTCTGTAGCCAGCCATTTATTTAGACAAAAATATTTCATAACTGAGACACAGAATTGCACATTATAAATGGTAAGCAGTTTTGAAATGAAAAGAGAAATTATACTTCAGAGTTATAACCCCAGGTTTCAATTAAATAAAGCTATACTCTTTAGCTGGCTTAAAATAGAGAGAAAATGTGCTTTGATCCTGCAGAAGTGTGCTGTGGTCATTTACATATTTTTTCAGTGTATTAGAATTCAAAAACTTGGTGTTAGATGAACTATTAGATAACCCAGCATTAATAAATTTGTATGAAAATAATCAGTAGTAATTACTAAATTAAAACCAGACAGAGAACAGTGGGGAACATGAGGCCTAGTGAACAATTACTCCCTTTTGTATTCTTCTGTAACAAAAAGACCCTCTAAAACTAACCCTTATCTTTAACTAACTCTAAATTCTTTATTAGTAGGAAAAGTATTATGTGTTTCTCTAACAATTAAACTGTACTCCGAGCATAGAAAATACGCAAAAATATCCTGGATTTCTTCAGCATCCTGAGAGAATTCTGAAAATAAAAAATTATATTTTTGTGTTATTGTATATCAAAACAAATAATCCAGATTTTATAATGTCACTTGCTGTTATGTTATTTAAATTTAATTGTCACTGTCACCAGTTTGATTTTCAGTGAAGTGCTGTTTAAGGACCTGACAATTTACTGGAAAACTGTAATTAAGACTGGAGAGTTCTATCTTCCTTCCAGAATACAGATTTAAGCACAGTTCAAGATCCGAAAATAAAGAAAGGAAAACTGAAGAACATATTTGTTCCCTCAACCTTGACCCTGCTGAACTGTGAGTTGCAAGTAGGAGTGCCTCATCTGTAAGCAATTCAGCTGATTTTCAGACATGAAAATCTTTGGAGTTTTTTGTGATGAAAGGCTGGTGCTGGAAAGGTCATCAGCTATGGCTTGGTTTAGTTTAACAGCACAGTTGTAAATCCCCTGCAAATTGTGCAAGTACACATAGGCAATGCAGTAGTTTTGGTGCATATGATCACGGGGAAGAAGTAGAAACCAATCTTAGTCATTCAAAGTGCATCTTACTTCAGCAGGATCTCACCTCTCTACATTGTAAATGGTTTGAACCAGCATAACACTGGTTTCTATCCAAAGTTAGGGTTTCCAGGAAACTAATATTAAGTCTGATGTTTGTACCTTGACATATTTTGTCAAGTTCAAATCTTCTACAGTCTGTTTATTCTCTCACCAATTTTTTCTGTGGGCTAATGTTTTTAATAGATGTGGTGGGTAAAGAGATGATAATCACTTTTATAGCCTCAGACAGTAATATTTAAGATTTACAAATGTTTAAAACAGTGCTTGTACATGAAATTGTCCACACAGGCAAGCATGCACAGATACGGCCTGAGTATAAGTGAGCACGATTTCTCCCTCACACACTGCACAAATTTCTGACCATCCATTGTATGAGACTATGTATAATTAGGATTGATGCCTCACCAGTACTAGTTGATACAAACTAACAAATTCTTGTTCCAGTTGCCAAGCTTGTACAAACTTGGGGAGGTATTCAGCATACTAAGGGTAAACCAGTCACAATTCTCAGAAAACCTCTACAATTTTTACCTGACTTTTCAAGACATTCTAATTAAAAACAAGGACATTTTTCATGTAGGTCAGGGAGATCAGACAGATAGCAATTTGAAAGAAATGAGGATTTGCTGCAGTGTGATGCCATTTCCTGTTTCACCTATCCCAACCCCCAGGTGTGCCAACCTTTCCTTTCCCTTTTGCCCTCCTGCTAAGAGCTGTACATCAATCTCAACATTCCAGCAAGGGCATCGTGTGGTTGGCAGAAGTTCAAAAGATGCCCCTCAGGTCCGGGTTCATTGGCCTGTCCAAGTGTCTTTATCCCTTGAGCCTTCCCCTCCTCCCACCTGGTTGGTCTTTACCTGTCCCTTCCCCTCCCCCTGTCCCCAGGGCTCAAAAGGACACGAGACCATGCGGCTGGGATTCTATTTGGAGCTGTTACAACATCCAGAGGTCTGTCATCCTGGAATAAAACTCTGGATTAAAACTCCAAGGCAGAACCCTCTCCTTTTTCTCTTCACTGTCGCCTGAACCTTTTCCACCAGAGGTTTCTACTATGCCTGGATTTGTTGCGAGTGCGCAGCTGCAGCATCCAGCCGGCCAAAGGTATCTCTGAGGTGAAACACCACAGCTGCCGCCTTTGGTCCAGCAGCAAGGGTCAGACGAGCCCAGGCACATCCCACCTGGAAATACTGGGATTATTAACGTGTGGCTGCAAGGATTGAAATGGAAAGGGTGATGTTAGTGGTCTGAAACATAGTTGGGTTTTATTTGAGGAACATAAACAGCAAATTGATGAGACTAGATCATGAACTGAATTAACATGTATTCCATGTATTAAGTACTTGTTCTTACTTTTCTGTGGCTTAACTTTGAGAATGTTCTCACACTGGTTAAAATATCTGACACAAAGCACAAACCCAAAACTTTTAAGGGGTTTCAACACCCAGCACTGTGGAACTAGACCCATATATGTTTGAAAAATGAATCATTCTGACCTCTCCCTACACATTTTACTATTGCAGGTAAGGAATTTAGTGTTTAATCCTGACTTTCTGTGTTAATAAAGCTATTTAACTCTGCTCTAAATCTAATAAGCTTTAAGCACTTCATATTGCTTTCAAATCGCTTCACAGTACATCTGAAATAAACTCTCATGTCTAAAGGAGTAAACATTGTAATGAATTTCACTGCTTTTATTTAATCAGAATTTAGTAACAGGTTGTTCAGTCATCACCAACCAAGGATTTAAGAATTTGCTACTAAATTACAATTTTAGCAGTTACTCTGATTAGAAGACTCAACCACAGAATTATTGCTCTGTGGATGAGAAAGAAGAAAAAGCTGTTTGGGGGGTGTGCAGGGAGTTAGACAATGGCAGAGGGAAGAATGCGTGAGGAGAAAGACAGTAAACCAGCAGGTAACCAGGCTTTCTTAACTCTGCCTTTCATTGTGACTGTCACTTGCCAAACTGACCATCCTGTGTGCCCTCCAAGACCTGTCCCCAGGAAGGAGCCGCTGCCACCTGCAAGAGACAGGAGTGTGAGCTTTTCACCTCTGGGTCAGCCTGAGTGAAGCACGGCTGGCAACATGGAACATGGAAACAGCGGCACTGTACAGGACAAGGAGTGGGATACAGCAGGAAGCAAAATTAGCTCTAGTCCAAGATGCCTGTTTGCTATCTGCCTTTCACTATAGCACTGTGTGCTGAATGGGCAATATTTCAACTGTAATGAATATGAGTTTCCGAGTCTCTTGCTGCCTCTCAGAAGGAAGTGAAAGTAGCATGACCATCTAAAAGAAAAAAAAAGCTGACCCTTTGAATTAACTGAACATCTTCTGATATAAAATCCAAGGAAGTCAGCTGAGACAAATCTGCTTACTGGTTGTGTAAATTTTTTGTAGCTTCAAATATTGAAAAAACCCCCTCAAAATAGATCAAAATGGTTTAATGAAATATTTGCTTATAGGTTTGCTAGCAACAATGTTAAAAATATCTGTTTCCAAGCTTTGGTGAAATTTAAACAGATTTTTTCCAATTTATATAAACTGAAGTTCAAGCCTAGCAATACCTGACCATTTCCCAGACAGAGAAGTCCCAGGTTCCACTTGCCTTGGCCAGAGTCTGAGGGGATCCCTCTGCTGTGGATTTGGTGGCTGGGCCCCAGGACAAGTCAGAGCTCCCAGCCTGCTGCAGACATTAGCCAGTACCCATCCCAGAGGACAGAGCACAGGGTGGGTGGCTCTCAACCACAGCACTATACCAGAATGCCAATACATTAAATGCAAGGACTGAAGATAATCTTTATTATTTATATCTTATGTTTTCTATAACAAATATAAGGTATAAACCTTCTAGTTCTGTGCTAAAAGTAGATGCAACAGTAAAACTAATCTTAATTTTTGCCTAGCATATCTACAATTAATAGGAACAAAGTATTTGATTCTTCAAGACTTTTTCTGAACAAAATATTTTTGAAGGGAAAATGTAGCTGGCTACATTTTTTTAATTAAAGAGCACCCCTGCTTGTACACCCACACAAATGTATATATACAGAAAGGAAAACTCATCATGTGTACATATTTTTTCAATTATTGACCTGAATGTCCTTAGCACTTGTATTGTTTGAAAAAGTATGATCCTTTTGTTATTTGCACTTTGTGATGCTGAATTATGTGAGCTCATTATTTTTAAGTGAACATTGGCAAGGGTAATGGTGGCAGCTAAAAGATAAAACATTAATGATCAGTAAGCATTTACACAAATGCCTAGTAATCACTCTCTCCAACAGGCAGTAATGAAATGACCTGATAATTACGATAGCACTGTCCTGCTTTAGGACTATTTGTTTTAGTTATTCAGCTTGTATTTTTGTTTTCTCAGCATTAGGGCTGCTGTTAACGAAAATTTGTATGTGCAGCTGTTGCATAGGAAGAGAGACTAGAAATTATGGGGATGAGAATAAAAAAGGCAAAATACAGTTCAGAATATAAATACACCAGAGGAGTTGATTAATTAATGGGGGATGATTATTTAAATGGGGTTTTTTATTTTATTCTGAATGCATTTGTCCTAATTAAAGATTAAAAGTACTACAAAAAACACCATTACGATATGCAATATAAAGATTCATAATCTTGATAACTACAATTATTTCCACGGTTTAAAATTTATCTAATAGATAAGTTTATAAGCACACACATACACACATTCATTTACTTGGAGTCACTTTCTGTATTTCAAAGGCTTCTGAGGGAAGTTACCACTTACTCCTAAGCATCAGATGTTTTTCCCAATGTAGCCTGTTTTGGAAATGTCACTAAACAAACAATCCTGGAAGTGAAAAGCAGGATTATTTTATCTTTTGAGACTATATGAGAAGCCCCACTGAGACCAAGTATGATTTAATATACCAAATTTTATAGGGGCCAAATGCTGATATACCAGATGCTGTATACTACAATATACAACTCTGTGAAGAGTATCTTCTGGTCAGTAAAGTCGGGCAGGTTATACTACAAGTGTTCATTGACATGACCTTTTGTCATAATTTGTTTTGTGTTTCATTATTGAAACTGCATGTAAGTTTCGGGGAAAAGAACTGTCCTTGTAAAGCTTCCATAACCTGTCAAAACAGCCTGAACTTGCTAATAGGTCAGTCATTAATAATAGAGACATTATCTTAACAGATACATAATATTATATATCAATATCTAGATAAACTTACAGATAAGATGCTTCAGTGCTCTTAGCTTTAAATTGCTGCATGGATAGAAAAGGCACTAATGCCTCACTTAAACAGAAACTAATCTGTACGTGTGTAATGCCACTGGAGCAGCTCAGTGTCCAGATAACCCACTATATGTCCCACCCCGCACCACTTTTGCTTAGTAAGTCTGACCAAAACACCTTCTTAAAGAGTTCTTTAAACTGTACATAATCTGGGAAAAAACCTCAACCCTTTTTGTGCTGAAATAGAACTATATCTGCTATAGTACTATCTTTTACTCAGGGAAAACTACACCATAAAGCACTGATGAAGAGAAGCTGAGACCCCTTTTCTGTTGAAAAGTGGCTGGCCAATAAGAGATCACTGACACTGCCAACTGGAGTTGGGATTCTGGAGAAGGCTCATGCTGGGAGCTAACATGGGAAGAATAATGGACTAGAATCCCCAAATCATTTAGGTTGGAGAAGACTCTTAAGATCATCTACTCCAGCTGTAAACTTAACACTGCCAGGTCCACAGCAAAATGGTGCTGCCAAGTAGGGTGACTTGCTGCAGGGCTGTCCCCAAGGGCAGGGAAGGTAGCAGAATAGTGAAAGAAAGGAGTTGTGGTAAGCAGCACAAAAAGGGACATGGCATTTAAAGGACCAGAATAAGACATAAAAGAAACAGGCTGAGGACAAGAGTAGGGACAGGACAAGAGAGGAATCCCAGGTTCCTACAGTGAAACCAGAGAGGGGAGGGCTCACTTTTAAGTGGTAGAGAATAACCTACCACTGACTTCAGTTATAGTGGTAACTCAGCTGGCAGGCATCTACAGATAACAGATGGCTTTCAATATGAGCATAAAATTTGCATAAAATTTCTAGCATTTTTTCAGCTTTCTTTTTAAAAAAGAAACAGGAAGTTTCTTTTTTAAAACACAAAAAACACAAAAAACACTGTTAAGGAGAACACAGTATTGCAAATTCAAATGCTCAGAATCTGGAAAATGAAAGAAGTGAGGATTTTGGTGTAATTTTAGTTTGCCTCTTCTGTGCAAACACATTATTTTACCCTCCCCATGCACCTGATAACAAAACTCACAGATTGATCCCACCAACATTCAAGATGGAGCAATTTTACAGGCAGATGTTTTCTTCCTCTTGATAGAGGCAATTTATGGAACCTTATCTTCCTTATTAAGGAATCTGGAAAGTCTAGAAATGCTAAGAACACCTGTACTAACATGGATATTGTCTCTTGTCTGCAATGCCTTTAAATATTCTACCTTCTACTACAGAGTACATATGAACATTGAGAAATTTCTCTCTACTAAGTATTAATGAATTTATATTCCAGAATAAAAACATGATCTGGCTTTAATAAATGCCAAACCTTGTCAGAACTTCAAAGTTCTATTCATCAAAATAAGGAGAGATATGTGTCTTGTTTTGTTTTAACTTAAATTTTACCTTGCCCATTCATATTTGCATTAAATTCCACATGAGTTTAGTGCAAGGCATTCACATAATTTAATCACAGTAATAATAATTTCAAATACAATAACAATTTCAGTATATTTGTATACAAATTACTCAGAAAGCATTTGTCTCAAAGAAGAAAGACAAATTTCTACTACTAGGACATTTGTGATGTAAGCTCTAGCAAAATATATGATTTTTACATGTTCACATGTAAAACAGGGCTAATTGGGTTAATTAAAAATGCATAATGGCACACGCAGACTGTATTTTTTTTAGTAGGGGTGGGTGAAAAAATATCATGGAGTAAAGGTTGACAAAGAAAAAAACAGTCAGCTGCAAACCAAATGTTTGATGTTGCCAGATTTAGAGGAACAAGAACACTGAGAAAAATAAAAAAAGCAGACAAATCCACAGTGAGTAAGGATAATAATATGAGTTGTCAGAAGTTATGTGCCTGAGAAGAAGAGCTGCTAAAGTGCTGAACAATCTTCCTCTCCATCATAAGTCCTTACCCATCCTCTGAGCTTTCTGACTTCATAAGTCAGTATCCACCCCCTTACAAGCAGTAGTATGAAGAACAAGACAGAGTGATGCACAATCAAATATTTCTGCTGATAAAGTTCTTCTTCTCTACTTTACCTTCAAAATAGGCTCAAAAATTGATCAAAAGATTAGTCTAGTACCTGTCACCACTGTGATAGAAAGAACAAACTTAAAACAGACCATATTAGAGCAGCATCTGAGAGTTAATCATACTAGTATGAATATTTCAGGACTAGAAATTGATCTCTACCAGGGTTCATGTTGTCTTTTAAAACTTTGGTTGAGTTTGCACCATAACAAAAGGGTATATTTTTATAAGTATCATCAGTGTTTCATTATTTCTCACTATCATAACAGTAAATAAAATCAGTGAATGTTTTTGAAAATGTTTTTATATAGAAAGAAAGCATACGTAGATAAATAATAATCTCTTGTTGAATATACTAATAATTACTTCTTTTATCAAAATGTGAGAGCCTGAACTGAAATAGTTACTGGCTCAAACATTGTTAAAAATCACAAAAAGACTTTCCTCACTGTAGCAAACTGTGCAAACAGAAGCAACAGCTCATATGCAAACACCAAAGACCCCCTCAAAAATGCCTTCTGAACACAAAATAAGAAAAAGATGATGCTATTGTCCAATTATCTCTGGTCTAAGGAGAGGTAAACAATGCTGAGGGAGAAGATTGTATCCACAAGAAAGCCAAACCCTGAAGAAGCCCTGAAAATCATCTCTGTCTGGGTCGGGCAGGGGGATGCCATAAGGCATGGACCCATTTACTGAGGCCAGCCTTGAACACTCTTCCCCCTCTGGCCAAAATGTGTAGGAGGAGAGGTTTTGGGGGTGTGATGGTGAACCTCTGGTAGAGAGGGGGTGAACAGCCACCAGAGGCCACAAGCCAGACAAGCAGGAGACCCTGCTGAGAGTGCTCCCTCACACAGACTGGCTCAGCTGTAAAACTCCCCCCTCAGCCCTTCCCCGGGAAGACCACATTCACAGGGACACTGCATGAGGGGCATCTGCCATGCCCTAGAAGGTCTCATAAGCCCTCAGAGGGCCCAGAATGCCCCACAGCCATTCCTGAGGCCCTGCACCAGAGGAATGCACGTGATTCAGTGCTGCAATAGATGCAGTGTCTGTTGCAAAACACAGTGTAAAACTGCCCCCCCAGGGGAGGTACCACAGATACCTGAACGTACATTAACCCATTGAAATCTGTGTTTGGTGGCACCCCCACCACAGAGAAGAGCAGGATCTATATACACTGCTGGATCCACAGGGATAGTGATTATTCGTCTGTCTTATTCTCTTTCTCTCCCCCAGCCCCCAGCTCCTCTCTATTCTATTTCTTTCTATCTTTTTCTCTTGCTCACATTTACTGTTAAATAAAATACTTCCTATTAGCTTTGGCATATGGTCTCAGTTGCATCTTAATTTGGGTAGAGGCATTTCTAATAATCAGATCATAGCCCAAATGTATATGAATGTGATATTAAATCAAGTATTTAGTTAGGATATACAAATCAATTTAGAGTTTTATTGCAGTTTTTATTTCCACTTATAGGTTACCACATAAATATCTACAAAATGAATTTCTGCCAACATGAGATGAAGATATATCTCACTAAATAAAATCTAAAATATTGTGCTAAAATATTCCTCTGGATTCATTGCAGTCTCTCAGCACAGAGCAACAGAGATGCCTTCTACTTAACCAGATTACAGAAAACTTATGAAGCCATATCAACAATGTCAAATGCATTAGACATTTTACTAGAGAGGTTCTACTTAAAGATGTTGGAAATAAATAGATTTACTACAGTAGCAAAGTATCAGGAAATAACATTACATATGAATGTGTATAATATGCTCTTAGTCCTGGATAAGAATATGTTAATATGTGTCACCCAATAGTCTATCATACTAACATGTTTTAAAATAAGTAAGTAATATTATCTAATATAATTTAAGGTAGGAGGAGTTGGAATGTATGTTAACAAGAACTTTTATTATTATTTTATCAAACATTATGACCTAATGTTTGATAAACAGGACATCACAGAGAGATAAAAAGTGCTATGTTCCTGATTCACAGCTCCTCAATAAGTATTTTGACTTCTAAGGCCAACTCACTATTAAATAATAGTTTGAAATACATACATTTTCAAGAAAATAGGCAGTAAATCCAGCATATTGCAAAATTTGGATCAGTTTGTCTGTCTCAACCAACTTCCAAGCTGCATAGCTATCTGATAAGCAACAACTTTACCAGACCCAAAAAGAGAAAAATTCATTTCTTATGCTTTATGTCATGACTAATATTGTTGTTACCAGAGGCAAAGTAAAAAATTCTCTTAGCATTTCATAAAAATGTGTTAATATTGTGGGTGACAGGCATTTTATTGCTTACAAGTCTGTGACTATTGGGCTACGTAAACTAGTAGATTAATGTAGAATTTGATTTTTACATCATTTTAACCGAATGCTGAAGTTGTTCATACAACTGTTTCTGTACTCTTGTAAGACAGTGTGACTTTACTGTAACATGGGCTTGTGCTAAATCACTGTGTGGCACGGGTTCGTAGATGTTAGTACTGATCAGTACTTTTGTCAGACCCTAGCCTATATGTATCTGAGTATGTCTAATTTAGGTTTTCCCAAGGAAATTAGGTTTTAGCCTACATACAAATCTGAATGCAGCTTTCAGGTTTACTTATGGGTGCCTAGAAAAGAGCATGTTATAACAATTCATTGTAAAAGAAAAGTTAAGCTATGGCTGCAGTGAAGTGAAACTGTCGCAAGATGCTGGCCTTTCTCTCCAGCCAGTTTACCAGCAAAATGAACAATTTAAGACAACGAAGAAGATTGGTGATCTAGCATTTCATCATTGTGGGCTCTCTTTATACTATGAGAAGTCTGTAAAAGTTTCACTTTTAATCTGGACTGTGACTTAGGAGTATTAAAGTTTAATTTACATTGCAAGTTAAGATTCTGAGTCTTAGTCTTCCTCCCACAAGAGTTTTAACAAACCCAGAAACTCACCCGGATCAGCAGAGAACATTAGTCTTCCACAAGCCCGCACGTGATGAGACTCTTTCTTGTAAGAGAAACAAGCTGAAATATCCTTATCACTGTATACACCTCCTCTGAAAATTTCCCCACTTTGGTGTTGCAGTTCCTATATATCCAACGTTACAGAAAGTCACATTAATTTGATCCTTGCTTCACAAAATATCCCAAATGATTGTTGGAGAAATTAAAAATAATTTCTCTAACGCTTTCTGCTCTGTACTGCCTTGCGGCAGTATCTATCTGAGAGCACAAGTGCAACTTTACCCTAGCTAAGTTTGCAAGCCCTGGGGCTAAAACTCTCAGAAATAAGCAGATTCTTGCAGGTTACTTCATTGTTATCTGCCCCAGATCTTGCTATGCACCTTCTCTTTGAATGCCGTGTCTGTGGTGCCATTTTGGATGGAGAGAAGTGAGTAGAAAAGGTTTTGAGCTCTGACCTGGCTCTTGTTTTAACACTAGCAGACTCCAAGAGCATACAGTAGTAAATAGAGAATATATTCTACTGAGACAGAAGCCAGATGGAAAAAAAACATATGACATTACATCACTGAAAACATATGACATTAAATCACTGAAACGCAGAGATCATAGAGGCCATTAAAATACTTGAGCAAAACCTAAAGCCTCTCTTTGCACTCAAGGCATTAATTTTAGCTTTCCTAAAGCAAACAAGACATTTAAGACATGTAGTACCTATTGCACCAGATGTATAATCTTATTTACCTCAGTGGTATAAAATGCTGCAACAGAACATTTGTGTATCTTTAAAAAAATCATAGAGCAGACCTGTATGTCTAATAATGCATCTCTTGCTTGAGGATCTCTGAGAAAAAAAAAAAAATTAATTTAGGGATATTTGTGCTCCTACTTTTACAGTTGCTTGTGCTCCTACTTTTACATTGCAAGATGAAATGCACAGGTATAAATAATACAATGTCCTAATTTTGCATAACCTATTTATAATTGCTGTAACCACAAGTTACTTGCAGTACAGCAATATACTATGCTAGCAATGTGAACTGCTGCATAATGCAGTCAGCATCACAGTGCTTGGTGAAAAGTCACTCATTGAAATGCAAATCATGTCTTAAGCCAACTTCTTTGGATCTTGTATTTCACCTCATCTCGAATGTACTCCAGGAAAACACTTAGCAGGACAGAAGGACTACTTGTTTCACTCCTGCAGGAAGGAAGCCACAAATGCAGAGTGCAGTTTCACAGCTTTCTGCTTTGCTGTCCTCTAAAAAGTGTTCTGAAACAGCTGACAATAAAATACTTTAAAATATTACTAGTAAAAAGTTGATTTAATTTTATGTGCCAGACTCGTACAGTTCAAATAATATCGCAACAACTTTTAGTTAGAATTGCAGAGAAAGGCACATTCTGTCCACTATTCTGAATATGAAATATATTATGCATTTGGAAGGTTCAGCTAGATCAAAACATGCTATTCTCTATATCAAAGTCAAGATTTAAATAAAATTTGCAATATTATAGGTCCTGTTTGTTACTACAAATATAACAAAAATGTTTACTCAGACAGTTAGCCTGTACAAAAATTTAGTTCTTTTTATCCAAGGACTACATGAGAAGCCACAGTAAGCCAGAGAGACACAAACTGCAGGTTTGAGTTATTTTCAACATATTTTAAATACTCACTTAAACCAGAAGTTTGTGACTTGTAACTGAATTCACTGTACTTGTTTGTCAAGAAAAAAAATGCTTTGTTTTTTGATTGTACACCTTTTTAGCACACAGTTATTTTTGACACAGAAGGAATTAGCATGACTGCATAGAACACACCTTCAGAATGATACATAAATTACACAGAGGACTAGCATATGGTATTTGCATGATAGCACAGAATTAGAGTAAAGGCAAATATTGTGCCAGTTTCAATAAAGAGAAGGATTCTCCTGTAATCTGTAGGTGTTTAAGTCTAATATTTGTATCAGAGAATGTTTTAGCACCTTTTTTCAAAGAGATGAACTGCTTAGCTTTTAAAGCACACATTGCAGGACTGTGATAACCCAATGGAGTTTGAGGGCATCTGATCAGACAAATTCTTTGACTGGATAAATTGAAATTGCAGGCAATTTAATAGATTCTGTTTGTACAATTTAATGGTTATTGTTGCTGTGGAACAGGGATGGAAATGCTTCATTCAAGAAGCCCTCTGTGTATGCCTCTCAGGGACCGCCATTAGTAGGAATGACCAAGCTACAGCCGCCCAGCTTTCAAAGCAGGCACTTAAAGTGCACCACACAACTTTGCCCAATGCTGCTTGTATTGTGCTGATTTAGGTGTGTGAAAAAATCTGAAAGAAATGTGCTGTGTGTGAAAAAAATGAGATAGAATGACAATATATAATTTTCAGATGCCAATGACTGGTGGTTGACTTGACAAAGCATGAATATAACCAGAAGAAACTTTCTGACTATGTCCATTTTAGTTGTCTTTACCTTGCTCATGATTCTGCAGTAACTTCTACTTCCTTCAATAATCCTCCAGTGAAACAAGCATTTTGAACAAGGCTAGTTCCTTAATTTTTTTTCTGCATTGAAGATCCTTGTTTCTTCTTTCTGCACCTTACTTGTTGGCCAGAATTATTGGCTTGGTAGAGTGATCTTGGACAAACAGTTGATTTTTCTCAATGGGAAAAAAATTCAGTCCAACACAGAGATTAATAAAAATGTCCAAACTGTGATATGCAGTGGTGATGTTCCTGCTCTGCTTGTGCTAGAATAAATTCCATAAACATCTCCACTGAAATCACTAGTAAAGGGTTTGCAGAACTATGGCTTTTGGTTAGGGGTGAGACAAAGAGAATGGCAGGAATTTTACTTCTAGATGTTCTCTGGGAACAGCAAAGATGAAGACAGGTATTCATGACAGCAGAATAAAAGCTTTCCTATTAACCAGTCACTGTTCCTTTCAGTCTTTTCGTATACAACATTGCCTGATCTCACAGGAAATATCCCCAAGGGCATTTTAGCTTCAACACAGGATTAAGGGCACTGAATATGTACGCCTCCTGAAGGAAGCCTGCAGCAATTATGTCAGTCCTAGGGCTTGAGAACTGGTAGCATTGATCTTACATTTAATTTTCTATTTGCCACAGCTGCCTGACAACCAGAGTTGTGGTTGTCTAGATGCAGACTTGTTGTTGTCTAGATGTCTATATCTATGGAGAAAATATTTTTGTCCTTTATTTCTTCTTAGTATTCTCTTCTGGATATTGAAAGTGATGGTGGCATAAAAAGCAGCATTTCCTGCCATGTTTAAATCCTTACATTGTTGTATTTTTACTACATGCTTTCTATCTGGCATTTTTTCCTAAATAAAGGCTGCTTCTGCAAAAGAATGTTGAAGAAAAACAAAACATTCATTAAACACCCAGAGTGGCTACATTTCAAGGATGAGGATAGCAAGTATTTCTTCAAAAAGATCATCAAAGTTCTTTAATACCCTAGTGTAACAGGTGAATCTTTCTCGTGGCATATGTCAGTTTCAAAAGAAAGTGTTTTTCAGAACTTGGAGCTGAAAATACATCAGAAGTATTTACCTTTTCACTCCTTCAGTTTACTCATTCATTACTGTTAATTGCATTAAATACACTAAGCTAAACAAGCTAAATATGAAATTTAAATTTAAATACTAAATATTAAATTTCCATCATTTTCCTGTTAAGGGAATTACAAAGTAGCTAACTGAATCAGAAAACTGACAAACGAAATGCAAAATGAACTAGTCAGATCAAACTTAATCAAGTTGCTGGATAAGAACCTTCCTAAAATTGTTAGATTTTGGCAAATCCAAGCTCTCAGTAGTCTGTGTATTTTTCTGTGTTGGCCTTTCTGCACTGAACACAAAAAGTCTCTGCTCCATGGCCACACTGATGCTGCAGCTTTCAGCCGTTCCACATTTCTCTACACAGTGGCTTTCACTCATGAGTGGCCCAACAAAACACTGAAGCAAGATGTGGCTCCTTAGTATCTTCATTGAACATTGCTAAGGTTGAAATAATTTTCATTTGACCTTGCAAGCAAAAACTATATCTTTTTCTGTGAAAAATAAAGAAAAAATATACACATGTTTCTCCTGCTTTTCTCCACCACGAAAAGAATTAATGTCCAATATTTCCCACAAGCCACTGGATTGGGTGTATTTAAGTGCTTGTCAGGGAGGGAAGTTTTTTCTATGCCTACCCTTTTTGATAGCACAGGGTAGAACTAAAGCAAAGCACTGAAGAATGTGCTGGAAACCTGCATAAATAACTGTGCTGCATGTTCTGACAGCACACCTGGCAGAAGTTGATCAGGTTGCTTACCAGTTCTATAGGATTGTTGCTCTTCCCTTTCAGCTGTAATGAAGGGGGATGCAGGGTTGCAGCTGGAAGAAATGCAGTATGTTGTTCTAATTCTCTGAATTACAACAAAAGAAGATACTCATGCTTGTAAGAAAATTAAAAAATATTATGCAATAAAAGATAAAGTTATGTATATTTTTAGTTTCTTCCCAACATTTTCAGATGTGATTGTGAAAGACAGAAGCCCATAATCTAATAACCCAATTCAATGATTCTAATGTATGATGTCCTAAGAAGGCCCACTTTGCAAATTAGCAAATATCTGATTTAAATTTCATTATCCAGAATATTCTTCATAGTCAAAACTTATAGTTTGATGTGTAAAGGAAAGTAGAAAAAAAATCTTAAGCATTTTATTCATGGAGAAAAAAAGGAGCCATTTCTTCAACAATGGATATCTTGGAGGTGTGTTTTAATGGAAAGAGAATTAAAACACAGAACAGTCTATCAAATTTATGAATAATGTAGCTACTCAGTCCCCAGTTCTCAGCTAATTGGGTACCTGAGGAGAGAAAGTGGTTACAAATATATCTGGAATTTGTTGTTAAGTCTAGATGCATGCACAGGTGGGATAGCAAGTTCACAACATTTCAGTAAGACAGGATTCCACATGCAATGAGAGGAGAGAGAAGTACCTATGGGACACTAGAAGGGTAAGGCCAAAACAAGTCAGAATGAGATGCACAGAAAATCTGTGCAAAATCAGTATCTCACATTCTGAGATACTCAGAAAAAAGAGATGCTGTTTTGATGTGGAGAGAATTTACTATAGTGGCCATTCAGGATCCTTGTATTTTCACTTTTTCAGTATCATCAGAGAGTACTTACTTTAATAAACTGTGTACTGCACTTTCTTAATGTGATGCATAAAGGTGTCCCTAGTCTGTGTCTGTTTTAAGGGGGAAAGATTAAAACACAGTCAATTGCTCATTGTGCTTCCTAATTAAATAGTTTTTCTGCCCCAAATGTTTTTATGGGCCACTGCTAAGGGCAGACAAATTCTCTAAATAGGACAAGATCTTTCACCTCCTGTCCTTACCCAACTGACCTGTTCTATTGTTCAAGCCCATTAAACCTGGTTGACTGCTTCCATTAAGAGGAAAAATGAGATTTGGAGTTGGCTTTTGCTTAAGTACTTCAAATTAACTTTCTTTTCCCCCCAGTGTTCAACTAGCTTAATGTAGAGACAAGTATCTAAATAATGACAAATTTTGGTGCAGTATAATTACTGTAAAATTCTGCTTCAGAATCTGGGAAAATATGTATTTTGACTGTTCAATTAGCTTAAAAGCTATCTGAACAAAGAGCTGTCCTTTAGTAAAGGAAAATGGCACCTTATTTTTTTTTCTGGTTATTGCAACTAGTTTAACTGTAATTGCACTAGGAGCTACAAATATGAGTAATTTTCTTGTTGGATTCTAAGACCCTTACTTGTTTTGCAATAAAAAGTCAAGCAACAAAATAAATTAACATTGCCAGTTCACTGCCTGGATCCACAGCTACATATTGTGTATAAGGTTTTTCTGTACATGTCAGAGGGTTCTGGAGGTTTTTTTGATTTTTCAGTAAAGTCTCCATTTTGGACAAGCTTCAGACTAGAAAGTATTCAATATGCTGATAAAATACGCAGCTTGATAATATAAAATTATTTTAAAAAACCCAAGCAGTTGAGATTTTAAAGTGTAGACTACCTAAGGGGTAGCTCCCAAAATTTTCATAGATCTATAATTCAAGGATGGATTTTTGTAGTAGAAGAATCTCTTTCAGCAATGAGGGACAAAATTTATGGTGTTTATGCTTTGTAGCATTTGTCCATTTCCTGCTTATCTAAATCCAGAAAACTCCTGAATGCTTTTTCTTGACTTTATTTCTTTATCCAACAGCAGTCCAAATTCTGAGCTATGTTCTCCATGAACACATTAAAAATGTAGGCACCCCATAGACACCCCACACTTTGCATGACTGTCCTCTATTCCTTTGGATTATCTTGCTTGATAACACCTTGATGTTTCTGAACCTTTTTTTTATGTTGAAGCAGGAAACTGTCATTAAAATGTGACCAATTAAAATTCCCATGGAGAAAAAATGGATGAAAGAGATGATAAAACTCTCTGAACTCCTTCCAAATTGTCTAAGGCCATGAATGCATATATTGGAAAGGGTGTGTCCTCCTTATTTTATATTCATCTTTTACTCAGAAGACTGACTTCACAGGAATAAACAAAATTAAGTCAGATATTTGAAAGAAACTTCAAAGGAGTTCAGCACCTTAATTCTATTGATGGCTCTTTTGAAGATGCAGACCTTCACCTCTTGAATAATCTACATCTTTTAGAATGCCCTATTATTGCACAGATACTGAAAGCTCAAAATTAAAGAGCTTTTCAATGGAATGGTTGGAATTATTCTTCCCAAACTTTAGGATTATTCAGAATGCTGTGAAAAGAGCCTCTCCAATTGAGAATACTGTTTCATAACTAGTACCACAAATCAAAGTGTTTTACGGTGTCAACATAAGAATCTAAGGTTACTAAAGGACAGAAAGCACAGAAATCTGGTTAGTAGGAGTGAAGCTAAAAGATAATAGTAAAAATTAAGATTTCATATCTAATTAAATAGTAGAAAAGCTTGATCTGTTTTGACTTAGTATCTAAACCCAGATATATATCCCATGAAGAGCTCAAATAAAGCTCTTGAACACATTAGGGGAGGTCTGAGAAGTACTCATGATTTAATTTGCAGGAAGGTGAGTGGAACTTTTCTCACTCTGGAGAGCAACATTTATATTTCTCTTTAGCTATGGTCTTCTCACTGACTTTTTATTCTTTTCCCATCTTATATACCCAAACACAGTGTAACTATACCAACATATTTAGCTTTGAGGGTCTGAAGTTCAATTGCATATGTTTCTACGGTGATTCAAGCCATACCTACATCAAAATCTTGGTTAGGAACTGAAGGAGTGCCTGAAATACAAGCAGTCCAAATTCCTCTGTTTCTTTTCGGGTGTTCTCCAGAAACTAAGGAATGCTATGAATTTGTATACTGTTTACAAGAATAGTGAAACATACACTATTTTCACATTCTTTGGGCATAAGTGTCAGGAAGGGTCCCTCTGATGGATTCTGTGGCACTGGACCAGGAGGCTGCAGTTGTGATAATGTCTCAAGTTTTCAGAAACCCAACAAAGTTCTCAGGATCTGCACACAAGTTTCTGTCAATTATCCCTGCATGCAGGTTTCTGTTAAAATGTACAATTATGCCCTGCATTGTGACACTTGATCTGATGAGAGTGATCACTAAAGTCTCTTCTGCACTGTATTTCATGCCCTCTAGGTGTAAAAGGTGTAAAAACTCAGGACATTGGTGAATCTGTCTGTGTCACTGCAATCTCCTAGCCTCTGCTTCTCAGAAATGGGCAAGCATCGCCTGCGCAGCAGATTGCTTCTGCAAAGTGTCTTTCCCTCTCAGTTAAGTCTTTCTACAGAATGTGAAGGTCAAATTTCTCTCAGCAACCTGATGTGTCCTGCCTGTGTTTCTTTCTCCCTGACTAAGATTTTTATCAGCTTCAAATGATCCATAATTTTGGCATCTTAACATCATTGATATTTATTTTTCTGTGCATCACATACATTTCTTTTTCTGTGCGTGCCAACCTTCTTTCAATCAGTCTCTCACTCTTCATATTACTATCTTCTGTGTTTATGCTAAACCCAAATTATTCCTATTTGCCATGATAGACCAGGACAGGCACAGCCCATTTTGAAAAAGCTCTGTCTTTGTATTGAGATTTCAGTGCCACACCAGTGCCTGGCAGACTACAGGGCTGTTCCTGCTGCCTCTCTCACTGTGCCAGGGGGGAAACTGGAAATGCTTGCATCACTGCACATTATATGAAAAGAAAAAACAATCCTCTCTTCCCATAAAGTAATCTGTCAATCCTGACCTTACCTAACATAATCTATGGCAGTTACTGTTTTGTCAAGCAGCAAGTGATCACTTTCTAGGACATCAACCTGAACCACAATTAAGGCCAAGATTTATTCAGCAAGTCAGAAAAAATGCCAGATATTCTTACTGTGCTATGTGCAGAGAAGACAACTGGGCCATGTTTGTTCTTCAGTTGGGTGATTTACAGTCTAAACTGTAGATGGACAATAATATAACAAAAAGATATTTTAGAACCTATTCAGGTTATATGGAAAAGCTGTTCTAAACACAGAAACTCACAGCCCATTCAAAAAGGAGAGGCTTCTTTTTTAGTTCCTTCATTCTTTTTCTGCTCTAAAATAAAAATACTTCACCCAAAATCTACATAATGCTCCATATTCTCCATAGGAATTGCAGAAAATACAAGGTAATTAAAAATCTGGTGTTTACAGCAGATTATTTCTATTAAGTTTTCCAGTGTCAAAATGGTTTTGGTATTATCATCACTAGTCACTTTAACTTATGTAATTAGCTACTTTGATTTGTTTAGGATTTTACTCGCCTATCTGATTGCAACTGTTCATCAAAAATGTGAGAAAGAGCTTTAATGATAACCATGTCTGAAATTAATTTTTCTCATTTTCTTAAGTGATACCGAAAAAATATTCAAAAGAACCTCATTTCAAAAAAAGTTAACTTCTTATGAAAGCTCTTTTTCTTCCTGTTATTTGTTATACTCTCAGAAATTATCCATAATATCTTCTGACATAAGTTACAGACACCCATGCAAAATTAAATTGACAATTTTAATGGGATTTAATAATTATGGAATATCTTTGGAATATTACTTGGTAAACACAAATATACCAAACTAAAGGTCTGTGTGGATTTACTCAAAGCTCCACATTAATATAGAGAGCAAAATTATAATTGAACCAAGAACCTGATTATTAGGCTGCAGTACACCTACTATGTGTTTGAAATACCAATCAGCTACTGCAATTTATTATGTACAAATATTGGAAGCTTACTGCCTGTATTTAAAATTTTATTATGTTTTAAGAGTCATTTAAATATCCCCAAATTATACTTTCTCCCAGCATGGCATTTTTGAGCTGTTAATAAGGGAGTATTTACATTCTCTTCAATCCATTAAAGCATTAAACTATTTCCTGAGATAGAAATAAGAGGGAAATTCTTGTTCTCAAATGTGTTTCTGTCTACAAATATAGTTAGCCAAGACTCAAAGAGGTTTAGGTCCTGAACTTGCACTGTGATCTGTTAACAGGGATACTTGGATCATCACAAAGTTCTCCAGAAGAATTGGCAGCAATGGGTTACAATGAAAGACATGAATCTTGCTTTGTCAGTCACAACAGATATGTTTTATGTAAGAACTGCAGGATATAAAATCTGAAGGCTAACCAATTTATAGGTTAGATTTGGGGCCATTCTGTACATTTGGAAAAATTGGTTTTATCCTCTTTTCTTTCTCTCTTCCCTCTCTTACCCACTCTGCAGACATTAGACAGTTCTGAAAATGTTACAAAATAAAAGAAAGTTTGCATGGGGTCAGTAAAGATATTTTCCACTTCTCTCTTCCCTCCTATTTGTTTTTTCAGAATTAAGGACATATAGTAATTTTTCAACAAAAATTAAAAAAGGACTTTATGTACATATATTTTAAAATTTTTAATTTTCAGCTGTGTCTGAAAGTCCTCACACTAGAAGATTAGCCTAAAACAATTTTTCTGCATGCCATTAATTTTAAAATAATGTTATTATCTAAGAAGATAACTATGACAAGATATTTTTAAAGGGCTACTATCTGATGATAGAACTTTTTCCTGATTTTCTCCTGATGAGGGTGCACAATCCAGCAATAGATTACATTCTGAAGCACACAAGCTCAGGTGTAGGTATTGGGCCAGAGCCTGGGAAACTGGGAGCTGGCCCTCTGGGAGTGCTAAAGGGGAAAAAGGAGGATTAGCTCTAGTAGTCAAGTCCTCCCTGGGAAAAGTTGTCACCTATGTCAGGCGAGTGCTTGGGATTGTACCCCATGACAACAACACCAGTTTGATTTTCTTGAACAAGTTAGAGTCTGGTCCCCAAATCCTCACATTAGAGTTTGATATTGTTGCAACTTTTGTTTCTGTCAGTTGAGTTATGCTGGTACAAACAGAGAGTAAAGCATTACCTGACCTCTTGCCTGTCCTGCTGTCTGTCTTCTGGGCTACACAAGGTTGTAAGGGCTTCTGAGCAAGCTGGCAGAATGTTCTCCTCTCCTACTTGTAGACCAATATTAAAAGGAAAGGGAAGGGAGAAAGAGTGAGATAAATGAACAGAATAAAAAAAAAGTTTTAAAAGAGTTGCCCTGACTGACTACCTTCTCCCTTCCTGCATAAAAAAAGAGATATTTTTATTAGTTTTTAAATCTTAGTTTTATCAATACTGGAGAAACCTGAATTTTAGATGGGAAAAATTATTGTATGCATACTTTTACTTTTGGTCAGACATTCCAGATTTCCATTAAGATGAAAAATTGCACTGAACTGAATTTCACTACTGTAGAAAGTGTGTATGAAAAGAACAGACTCTGGAAAAATAGAGTAAAGAGACTTGTAAGAATCAATATGATATATTTTTAACAGGAGGTCTGTGGTGACACATACTAAAAAAAAAAATTGCTTAGTAAATCAGAAGACAATTTAGCTTTTTTAAAAGCAACGTTGCTATCTATTCTTGAAAATCAGCTCTTTAGGCAAGAGTATCTCAATCAGATATTGACTTGGAAACCTTTTCAAATAGTGGCTTCCTCCTTGAGCTTGATTTCTAAATAGGCTGATTCTCTTTGGAGAATTTTGTATATATTAGAGCTAAGATATTTGTGCTCTGGAAAAAAATGACTGGTCTGTCTCCCTTGCTTCTCAAAATTCAACAATTCTTCTGGGTAAAAAAGAGACACAATAATTTTTTTTATAAATCCATTTCTAGCTGACTACTGCCTTTATCCTTTTTATTCATGTCGTAAGTGGCTTACTGTCACCATCCAGGCAATGTTTTAACTTGCTCCCTTAGTTGTAATGTGAGCTAGTCTTTGAACCATCTAGCTAGTCCCTTCCCTTTCATGTCTCAGATGGTGTGGCAGAGCCCAAAGCAGGTTTTGGCTGTGTTTCTAAAGGCTAAAAGTGGACTTGCCTTTCTGGCTAACTCTGAAATTCATGCTTGCATGTGCATGTCAAAGAGTTTATCTCCATGTCCCCAAGGTCAGCAAGCAAAGTGTTAGGAGTAGAGCACAGCAGCTCCTGGATCCAGGAAGATGTCTGATGATTTCAGACTCCACATGAAATTATCCACTTACCTCTACTGAAATGACAGAGCACAAGCAGAGTGACAAGTAAGACAGCTCCTCCCTGTGCTGTGTGGCTACACCAGGCAGGGAAGGCTGTTGGAACCCAGGACATTGCTCTGGCTGTGCTGGAGGACTCGAGACCCTGGCAGGGAGCTCAGAGACCTTGGCGTGGAGTCAAAGACACCTGTGCCTTCAATTTTAACCCATGGAAAAAAACACCAACTTTGTATGAAGATGTACAAGCCACAAGAGTTTGAATAGAATGATAGTGAATTTATCATAGGGTGTAAATGTAGAATTTTGGGGTTTTTAGAATGGGGGTTCAAGAGGCAAGATGCAGGAATCTGGGTGTGTTCTGTCTTTCTCCTTCTTCTTTTTAGCCTCCATCTTCTGCTGTGATGGTGGCACTTTTGGATTAGTTTAGAGTAGAGACAAACTGTCTAACATAAGTGATAGGTATTGGAAAATTATTGTAAATAAAGTACAGATAGTTTTTAGTATAAAAAGATAACATTGCCCTTAGGGTGGTCAGTGTGCTGCAACCTGACCTGCTGGACAGACCTCGGCGGGTCGGAGAAGGAATGTTATAGATAAGAAAAAATAAACAACCTTGAGAATGAGAGCCAAGGAATCCTGTCTTCTTCTTCAGTCTCGGGGCTGGGAAAAAGAGATTTTCTACCACCTTGGGGTCGTCTAGAAACCAGAGACCTCGTTAGAAGGCATTCAGAACAAGTTTGCTGATACCCCTCTACATCCACCTTGACATAGAGAAGAAATGGGAATGGGGCTCTGAGGACAACTGTAGCCACATTCCTCTTCACAGAGAAAAGCAAGACACAACTTCCCAAGGATTTTCTGGGATTCACATTCTCTGAACCTCAGAGAAAGAAAAAGCAATTCTTATCTCATTTACTACTCCTGTGTTTTGGAACAAGTGCAATGCATTGTGGAAGATTGTTTACGAAGGGAATTGGTGATTGGATTCTGGTGTGAGTGTTTTGATTCATTGACCAGTTGAATCCATGTGTGTGTGTCAGGACTGTCAGCTGACAGTCACCAGATGCTGTGCAGTTGAGTTGAGTTGAGTGCTTATACAGTTTCAGTTTAGATGTAATGTAATATAGTGAAATATAGTATAGAATAATAAGGTATAATAAAGTAATTAATTAGCCTTCCGATACTATGGAGTGAGATGCATAATTTCTCCCCTTGTCAGGGTTGCCTTCATTTACAGTAGACAACCTCAGCACTGCAGGAGAGAGAAGGCCTGAGAGGACAGAACTTCTGCAAACAAGGAATAGATGAGGTGGTTGTGGTGATAGGCAGATTTGAGAGGGCAGCAGTACCAAAATCTCAGTGCTTTCCTACTTGTGATGATTATCCAAACAAAATATTGTTTTGCATATCTGCCAGGTAATAGGGTAGATATAACAAAGTTAGTTTAAAAACTTAAATAGCGATGAGTAATGTGGCTGATAACAGAGATTTTCTGAGTACTGAAGTTGACCATACTCAGCTGCTCAACTGGCGTCAGGAATAATGGGACTCTCGAAGTTCTCTGTATAGAGATTTATTGCTGTACCCAGAGGTAACCAGGCTGGAGCAAAACTACATATTACATACATCAATAATTACATAAACTATAATTTGTACATAGGTCTTTGTATGATGAAGGTCATAGTTAAAAAAATATATTGATATATGTCCTACAAATCTGTACACACAGTAAGCAAGAATAAATACCAAAGAGCAATTAGAAAATTAAAATACTCTTACAAAATATGCATTCCATAATCTTTTCATTTATCTTTCTCTTTAATAACAGTGTTCCGATGGTCAATCTTTTATTTGTATATGAAGGCTAGAAACTTCTTCCACTGAAAACTCTGACTCATGTTGAACAGCACAACTGAGGGACCTGAGTTTTAAAGTGAGAGATTCAGTCTTCACAAGGCACAGGATAACACCAAGCAGTTAGGATAGTTCAACGTGGCTTAGACTTTATGACACAAACATGTAACAAGAATGACATTTTACTTTGTCTTGCTTTTCAACATTAGGCCTTTTCTTTCTGTATAAAATTTCAAGACATTTTAATATCTTCCAGTACATATTTTATTCTACTGCATTAACAACACAGCTCAGGTTGTGATTCTGCCAAAATCCTGTCATGCTCAGACAGCAATTCAAAAATAACACTAACTGTCCTTAACTTGAGTTGTCTTTTTTAATGATTCTTGGTCAGAAAAATGGCAGGAACAGCTCTTGAAATCTGTCCTGTGATAAAGCTCAGAGAGCATTAACAAAATATTAAATTTAAGCCATACAAATATCCATTTAAGAATTGGGAATGTTCCATCTTTCTCAACATTTATGAAGTATGAATCACCATGACATTCAAGTACATTTCATTATGTCTGGAAGGATTTTGTATGAATTCCCGTGAGATTTGGCAAAGTACTAGCATATTTATAACTCCTTGATATGTTGAATATTAATTATATTAATTATGGTACATTTCTCTTGATGATATATTCCCATATATATTTTTCTTCAAATAATACACTGCCCTTCAAATACAATAGCCCAGTTGGTTAGAGCATGGTGGTGATAATGTCATAGTGGTGGGTTTGAGCCAGGGCCATGTATGCGCCACTCACTTCAGAATTGGACTTGATGATCCTTATGGATCCCTTCCAACTCAAAAGATTCTGTGATTCTGTGATTAAATCAGAAGAGATGATTACTAGTCCTTATACAACAAATCACATTAAAAAGCAACAATTGAAATAATTTCTTGTATTTGTGGATTAAGATCTGATTTAGAATAATGTATTTTCCAAAAAGTTAGTATTCTTGTTGAAAGAGGTGTAAACAGCTTCTCAACACTAATTGCACAAGGAAAGAAATGTCTGGAGAGGCACCGTTGCTCCTCATTTTGACTGTCAAATGATCTCTGTCTTTCTATTATCAAGCACATATAAGGAAAGCTGGGATTGGACCTTACCAGTTGGAAACTTATACTGTTATTCGGGAGTTTCTGGTTTTCCCCTATCATTACCATCCTAGATATTTTTAATGTAAAAGAAATATTGTAAGATGGAGACTACTTAGAAAAATTAGGAAAATCTGAAAGGAACTGACTAAGGAATTCAATCTTTTTCTTTAAAAATGACTTTTGCAGGTGCCCCACCTCTAGTGGAATAAAGCTTGGATGTTAATGAATGCAAATAGCTTAGCAGGTGTTTGAGTTTGCCTTTTAAACTCCATCACTGATGATGATTTATTTTGTTCTTAATGACATATTTATATGCTTTCAGAGGCAAAAAGTATTTGAAAATACACCTGCTGATGCTGGTGCCACTTTGAGCTGATTTGATTGCTGTGTACGTGGGTTAGCTTTGATAGTACATTACGTGGCTCCACCTCACTTTCACAGGCTTAATAGAACTCTCAGTGCTTTTGCTGGAGTCCATGAAATGCACCAGTAATCCACAGTTCTTGAAACAAGAGCCTTTCCATCAGTTTCCGTAGGCTTTGAATTAGGTTCAAAGATTGGTATTTGCTACCCAGAAGCGGCAGCAAAAGTTTGCATACTAGGGAGGATTTGCCACACTACCTCACAAGGTCAGTTCTGCAAGACAGAGAAGGAGGAGCTCTAATGAGAACTCCTCATTGTCCCTACACAGATGGGACAGTGATACAAGTCACAAAGGTTTATATTTGATTGAAGTGTTACTCTTTGTCTGAGAGTTACAGAAATGGAAAATGTTGCTTAGGATAATTGCCAATCTTATTGTTACAAGCTATTTGAAGACTAATCACAGTTTTCTGACATTAGTGTTCTCTGTTGGGTAACTCATGGTAAATATTTAGAAAGGTGGAATACACTGCAGGAATATTAACTATGAAATGTGCATATAGGAAGGCAACACAGACACTGAACAACTGAACCAGTAATCCTACAAATGGGCAGAAACTGAATGCACTGTGGGAAACCAAGGAGGTGGGAAAAGCCAGGGTAGAAAGGCTACAAAGGGGAAAGGACTCTTTAAAGTTAGTATTCCCAAAAGAAATGAAAATGCAGGTAAAGAGATCCTCTCTAAATTTTTCATTAAGAATCCCTGCATCTTGTATGCCACATCTGCCACCTGGTCTAAGAGGAAAACCAAGAGTCTCTCAGAGTGAGAACATTCTCAAAAGACAAGTTTTGGCCCTATGTACAAAAAGTTATAAGATACTTCCTTGTACTGGGGATCTTAGTTAAAATAACTAATCTTAGTTAAAATAACTAATCTTAGTTAAAATAACACTTAAGGCAAGTGTTTTCCAGAAGTTTTGTTCCTTTAGGGAAAGAGATTCTTAGAAAACTGATCAGAACTATTTTTCTTTATCATGGTTATAAAAATCCTTATAGTTTATTTATAATTTATTGGGCTATATATCTTAACCCTTATTTTGTCCTGAGTACTAATTAATAAAGCTTGTTGCCTGACAATGAGCATCAATAACTCAAGGGCAGGCCCTGAAATAGAACAGCTATATGTGAAAGAGTCTGTCAAGATATCATTTCACCATAATCCATATAATGGGAAGCATGAAAAGTCTAGAAATCTTTGTTTGTATTGTTTTTACTGCTATATACTGTTTTCCTAAAGCATGTAATGTATATGAAATAACACTTTTTGTTTAATTTTCCTATTTACTGAAACATTTTCTGCTAAAATTATGCCTTTTGTGATTCATGAATATTTTTTTAAACAGAAGAGCTCTTCTCTGAATTCTCTCACAGAACTGCAATGTCCCTGCAACATAGAACACAGTAATTGGATACTTTTATTAGCAGAATATAGAACAATTATTTTGTTATACAACCTAGCTAGCTGCAGTGGAGACAATGACGACAACACTGAGACTATGATTATCAATTTAGAGCTCAGAGGTGATTCCTAACAAAGACATTTGGAGATGTAAAAAGAGCATATTGAGCTGCAGAAGAGAGGAGAAGCAGTAGGGAAGAGAGGGACTGAGAAGGTATCTGGAGATAAAATGAACAGTTCTTCTGGTCGGTAAATAGTCCTCAGGTTGTGTGGAATAAAAACTGAATCCTACTCCCCGTGAAACTGCTCTGCCTTCCTACACTGTCTCTTGCACCTTCCTCTGCAGAAGCTGGTGCTGTTCATGTGCGCTCAGGAGTCAATGTTCTCCACTGGCTGAGACAGCACAGCATCTCCCCTCTCTGCTCAGAAGTGTTTTCAAGTTTGACTTCCCACTAAATATTTTTCTAGTATACAACTATGAGTAATGAATTTCATTTGAAATGAAGATCATCCAATTTCTTTCCAGTTTATCTCTTTATTTGTTCTGATTTTTACAAAAGAAAGTCATGGGACAATAGCTATTGATCTGTTTCGGTGCTCTTAGTAACTGGAATAAGACAGCTGGTTACTCACAGCTGCTACAGCCCACTCTGATGACTGGCTCTGTTTTTTCCCCAGAGTGTATGCATGTGGAATATTCTTTATCTGCTAGATTAATTTTACATTAAATTTACAGCTACAGTCCCCATGAAGACAGTGATTTTAATAATTTAGCAACACACTCAGAATACATCTGATGAAAATACGTCAAAGGAGAGATGCTTAACCCAATACCCTGCTAACCTGGAATGGTAAAGATTAAGATATTCAACATGTCATTACCAGTGTTGAACCCTGCCATGCCTTCTCAGCCTCTTGAGCCCATCCTTTTCACTCTGTTGCCATGCACCTTACCCAAACAGACATGTATAGCCATCTTCAGCAGGAAACTCTAGAGTGACCAGAAAGATCAGTATCTATATGAGAAACTTCATTAAGCTTTAAAAGTTTTGAAATTCCATTATTCAAGCTGTCACACAACTAGATTGTCCCTGACCCATTTAACCTGTGCCTAACAGCATTTTCCCAAACAATCCCCAAGTTACATATTAGGAATTAGGACAAACTACAGGAATTTGCACAGAACTATTCCTCTCTGGCAGAAAAGAGGATTTAAAAATGTGGACATGGGCTCTGTGGCATATGGCCAGGTCCAGAGATTGGTTTCAGACACACATTAATTCACAGATATTGTTACAGCCAAAGAGAATATGTTATGTTTTTCTGAATACAGATACAGGGGAAGAGCTGTATTGTTTCTATGGCAGACTCACCCTCCTGCTTATGAGTTTTTCTGAGCTCTACCAAATAGTTTCTCTTTTTTGTACTTTCCATCTTACTTTGTTGCTCAGCACTGACCTCAGGTGATACATTCTCTTTATTCCTCTTCTACTGTCCTATTCAAATTTTTCCATAACATTTTTTCCATATTTTTCAAACTCTTATATCAAAGTTCCATGTTTCTCAAGAAATCAACCCCAATTTTTCTTGCCCATTTCTATCTTTTACCCATTTTTATCCCTTCCATTCTTTCTACGCTCCTTTAGTACACTGCAAAATACAACAATTTACTCCCTTTCATCTGCTTTGGATGTCTTCCAATCTGACTTTCTGTGTTTTCACACTGACACCATTCTTACTAGTCTTGCTAATGACAAATACATTTCCAAAAACCTGCCACTTCTTTGTCTTCAATGTCTTCAAAAACAATCCTTATAATCTCCATCATTATGGCCAAACATTTCATTTATGCACTCATGCATGCTGCCTTGATTAGTAAAGGATTCTCCAAAGTGCAGTCATTGCCCTCATCAGTCCACATAAATCACTGTTTTGGATTTCATCTTCATTGTCTGAATCTTTGAATGTTAACTCCTCTCATCAGCTGTCTTCACTGGCTTCCTGTCCAAAATCTTTTTGACCTTGAGAATATTCTCAAACTCAAGGGGCTCTTTGTGTCTTCTTCAGGCAGCCACTCTTTATCTGTCTTGTCTGCTTCCTCCTTCTGTTGTGTCTATTTCTTGTCTCATTGGCTTCTTCTACAAATTATGAGTGTTTTGATTTTATTGAAAAATTCATTATCTCTCCCACACAAACTGCATTCTAAAGACTTGCTTGTGGCCTGTAGTAAATTAAGATGAATATTTTCTTTTATCCCTACCTTCAGTGTTTTATTCTTTTCTAACCTTAAAAAAATTTTAATTATAGATTTTTAAGCATAAATTTAGTGAGTGCTGTGCTGAGTGGTTCAGCATTGATCACCACACCACTATTTTTTACCACCACTGGAAAAATGCCAGTCTTAGGTATCCAAAATAAAATATTCATAATTTTTTTAAGTCGTCGAAGAGTTTCTGACATACCTTTTAATTTAAATGGCAACAATGTATCTATTTTCAGTATAGTACTGGAAATGACATGCACAAAGCAGGTCTCTCCAATATTTCGTGAGTTAGTGAACTATGCTCAGTAAATGAGTAAGCAAGCTATGAAGTGAATAAGCAAAATAAGCACCAATACTATGTTGAATAAGCAAACTCCATCTTCCTTAGAGAGCCTATTTTTACCTTCTTGGCTTTTTGTTTCCATGCCAGTGGTAAAAAAAACCTGCTTTGCATAGAAGCTGAAGAAATACTGGAAATTATATGGAAAAGGCCTGGAGCATTTCTAGCTGAAATTAGTAAGTTGTCTGAACAGGAAAGTAGTGATTTTTTTTTTCTTTTTTTTTTTGTAACATGAATACATATCAACAATCTTTAATTTTAATAGGTCTCAGAAAGTTTTATGTGGCACTGAGCAAACACGATTGTACGAAATAGCTCTTTACTATTGATGTGGCAGAAAGACCTTTTCTCCTTAGGCAGCAAGGGGCACCAAAAAACATGCAGACCTTTTAAAATCAGTCCAAATACCATTGTGTTTATGATCTAGACTGAATTGCAATCTGAAATTATCAGTAACCAAAAAGATAAATATTGATTTAAAAGGGCAACAAAGTAGTGAGGGTCAAGAGGGCAAGTGCCATGGGGAGCAGCTGAGGGAGCTGGGGTTGTGCATCCATGAGAAAAGGAGGCTCAGGATGACCTTGTCACTCTCTACCACTGCCTGAAAGAAGACTGTGGCCAGGTGAGGGTCAGTGTCTTCTCCCAGGAAATGCATGACAGGATGAGAGAAAATGGCCTCAAGCTGCATCAGGTGGAGATCAGGTTGAAGATCAGAAAGAATATCTTCACTGAAAGAGTTGTTAAGCACTGGAATGGGCTGCCCAAGGTGGTGTATTTGGTTTTTTTCCCTTTGTTCTCCTTTCACTCTTCTTTTTCCTCTCTCTTTCCAGCTGCTGTGTGTTTAAAGAAGCCAAGATCCCTGTGGATAAAAAGCACTAGGTTTTTTCCTCTATCCACAAATTGTTTTCACAGGTTAAGAACCAAGAACATGAATAGACAAAACTAGGATTTACAGCAGGTTTAGATACTTGGATTAGTGACCATGCCAAGTTTTACACTACCAGAGCAATTTATCTTTGGCTGCAATCACATGCAACAGCCAGATTTTCTGTGAAAGCAGACTAAAAACACTCATTGGCTATTTCACAGGACCACGAGACAGCCTTCTTTCCTACTCCTCAGGCAGTCTTGTAAGTGTCATGATTTTCTGGATAGCAAGGCAGGACATGAAAGTCATTCTGAATTCAAATACAGTCTTGGGATATTTATAAGGGAGTTTGCCTTTATTTCAGTCTTAGTGGGATAGCCCTCCCACTGAAGATACTCCTGGAGAGCCAAAGAGCTTTACTGAATTTGGAAATGGACTGCACAACCTTCTTGAAACCCTGGTAGAGATCAACTTTTCCTAAACCATTTATTTTGTCTGAACACTTATTTCTTGTTTTAAATACTCTCCATTTGTTTTACAGAATCATCCTTATACACAGTCTCCTAAGCTGCCCTATGCTTCTTTTAGTATTAAGCACCGTTCTTCTTCAAAAACCCATGGATATCTGGGTCTGAGGTACTCAGACTAGTTCTATGCACAGTCTCATAGTTTGGCCAGTGTCCATGGGCCTTCATGTCCCTCATGGGTCGGGAGGATTTTGTTGGGAACCTAGTGCCAAAGTACCTGCAATCTGTGCTGCCAAGTGCCTGCCATTCCCAGGGCTGCAGTCAGCTTGCTTTCCTTCATCCTGGGGCCACAGAGCCAAGTCACATGCTGAAATCCTCCTGTGGGGCAAGGCAAGGATGAAGACATGTCCCACGGTACAGCACTACTGACTGCCCACATGCTCTGGACTTCTTAATGAAGTAAAATTATTTAAAGAAATAAAAAATATCTTCACCAGGGATAGAGAGTGTATGCCAAGCAGTGCAGAGCCAGACCCTCGGATTCTGACACTTCCAAAGTATCTCCAGCTTCCCTGCATAGACTCTGCTCAGGATCATGACTCACTGTGGCATGGTCTGCTACAAAATTTTTGTTCCTGTCCTTTAGATTTCTGTATGTCAGAGAGAGATTTCGCAAGTCTTCCCCTAAATGCTTTAATGGAAATATTCAGTTCTGCCTGCACTGCTTAAGAAAGCAACAGTGGTAATTAATAAGTAGAAAAGCAAATAACCAAGTCATTTCAGCCTATAGCTTGGGCCTGTTGCAATGGATAACACATAAAGCTGTCAGGAGGAGAAGATCGCTTTGCTTCTCTGTGAGGATCTGAAGAACTAAGAAGGGACTGCTGGGTTTAGCTTTGTAGTTGAGAGAAGAGGGGATAAAGATTCAAATTTCCAAGGCTCTGTCAGATGACACATGTACACTAGACAAGCAGCTGAAGGTGCCTTATGAGAAAATCGATGGGCTCATATTTTTAGGGAGGACTTTTACCCATGAGTACGTGCACCCAGCCTCTTCTGCGTGTGCCTAACTAATCTCCATTCTTAAAAGTCCCTTTGTATTTACAAATATGTCAGTTTTACCCAGAACTGGAACATAATTTTTCTTTGGGTTTCACAGTCGAGCTATCATGTTCCCCTTTGTATTTAGTTTCTGCTTGCATATCCACTTATAAAAGGATCCAGTATTGGAGACATCTCTAGGCAATATATTTTATGTCAGAGTAAACTAAGAGTGGCAAATGAGGCTTCTTTGTTGATCTTCTTCCAGTTAGTAAAGTTCCATGACAAAAAAGGTTTCCTATCCATGACAGAAATACACTGGATCCAAGTAGTCAAAATTTTATGAGAGCGTGTGAAAAACAGCATTTCAAGTAATCTCCATTCCTGGGGAGATCCTGCATTACAGCTTTTGCAGTGCAATACAAAGTAGGGTTTTGCCATTCATCATTCACAGCTCAATTCCTGTACAGAGCAACAGACTGTTTGTCTCAGCTTGCTGAGTCACCTCTGGAAACACAGTGAAGCTCTCAGAGCATATCTGGTGGAATCACGATATGGTGACAACCAGAACCTTAATACATTGCTTTGAGAAAAGCGTTCATATTTGAGTCTCAGTGGTGATGCATAAAGGTGGAATCACAGAAATCCCCACACGTGAATAGCAGAACTCTATGAAATCCAATATATTAATATCCATAACGTTTAATCGAGAATTTCAGGGGAAGGGTTTGTAGTCCTTTAGGAATTAACTGCAGACTCTTTGCTTGTAATATGCTGTAGATGGCAGATGGCAGATCACAAGCAGATGGCTTGGGGCCTGCTCCAGGTCTTTTCACTTTTGCATAAATATGCTTGGTTTTCATTTCCACAATAAGGTGTAATAAGGGCCTAAATCTTTCCAAACCAGTGGTCACCCTGACATGCACTGTTCTCACTCCCATAAGCAAATTGTTACTTTGAAAAAGGTACTTTTGAAAGATACTATAATTTTTTATTTCTCTGTACAATTGGGTTTTATCTGGTTAATCTGCTGGCTTCAAGTTAGCTAAATCTTATTTTTCAAAGACTATTTATGTGTCTTGGATAATTTGATATGTAGATATTTAAGCTAGAATACCTTTTCTGGTTTTAGCTTTGCTTAGAGGAAAGGGTGTTTTCTTTGACACAATTAAAAAAATAACTAATGGAAAGATAGTATAATTTTTCAAATCTGTCATTTTTTAAATTACTTTACTATTAAAAAATGTATTGATGAAATGTTAGCTTTAGCACTCTGTATCCACTGTGGATGCTGTTTTTAAGGAACTTTGCTTTATAGGATTTATTCTCAGTCAGTTGTGTTTACTTATTAATTCAACAGCTATGTGCATCCAGCTGATTAGTGATTATTAATTATTTTTTAGAATTGGTTTGGATTTCATCTGCTCCTTTAATCCTCAGAGTATTTAATACACTTTAATTAACTGTAAACTTGCCAGTTAGTCTATTAATAGATTAAAAATACTATTCTGTTTGTACCTAATGATGTGAAATATTGTCTTAGCTTTTTGCAAATGCAAGATGTGACCAGGCCTGTGTGGTCTGTTGCCGTCTGTTAGAGGATGGGCAGTCATCCTCTGTTAATTGGGCAGGTTTTTTTATCTCTCCCACAACCAATCCTCCCTCTGGGGAGATAACTTCTGTTGATGAGCCATTGAGTGTCACTGCATGACTGATAAAATTACATCATCCCATTGTGAGATGCTCTGCCCAGGGGAGGAGCCAAGCATTCCTACCTGGATATATTCTGAGATTTGGAACACCACAGGCAGTCTTTTCCCACTGGATTCCCAGAGGAGGAGCTGTCTTCTCCGCTGCATTCCCAGAGGAAGACCAAACCCATCTACACCACCACGGGACCTTCAGAGGAAAACTCCACCCTTCTACAGGATCGCTGCTCCAACAGAACCACACCTGGCACTGCAGGAGGACTGCAGCCATCATTGAATGGGAGTGCTACCAACACCCTGACCCACAGGGTGTCAGGCCATACTCTGGCTCTGTCAGTGTTGGTTAGTATTATTGCATTTTTATTTTTATTTCTTTTTCCTAATAAAGAACTGCTATTCCTATTCCCATATTAATAAGGGCCTGAGAGCCCCTTAATAATTCAGAGGGAGGGGGTTTACATTTTCCCTTTAAAGGTAGGCTCCTGCCTTCCTTAACAGAGACCTGTCTTTTCAAACCAAGACAAATATTTAGGAGTTTTTTTCAAATGTTGCCAGATGGATGACTCCAATTAGAAGCTATGAACCAGATTTGCAACAGTGTTAGGTATCAAAGGTAGATTCCCTATAGTATTTACAAAATTGTATGATGCTTGCCAATTCTTAATCAGAAAAAAATAACCTGCTTAGAATTCTGTTACTTGCCTGAATAGATCTGAATAAATTTTGAAAATTTATTCATATGCCCCACAAGAATTTATTTCTGTCCTTGCATGCTATACTAACTCATCATCTGGTCCTGAATATGACATGACAACCCAAAGAAGGTGCATTTGTGTATTTTGACACTATTGGATCTATTAATATTTCCTCCATTGCTAAACATCTCAATTCACCTTATTTCATTGGCAACATCTCACACTGGCACTTGAATTAAGATGTAAATACAGGGAAATCCCACTTTTTAAATCCCCAAAACATGAAATCTGTGCTTAAAAGAAGAAGTAAATCACTCCCAGGATGAGGCTAATTTCTCATAATTTTGGGGTGCCTACATCCTCTTAGATGTTTATGGTCTTTCCATTGACAATAGAGTCCGGGAGATGATGTACTTGGCTATATGAAGATGTTTGCAAGATGATAAGAAGAATGATATCTTATACTGTAGTGACAGTTTAGACAAAATTCCCATCAACTATAATGTGATCTTAACACTATAACACGCCATGTCTAACATGGCGACACGTAGTGTTAGGAGAAATTCATCCCACCAAAAGAAAAAAAAAGTTTTCCTTTTAGAAAATCTTAAAAAAAAATAGCTTTAAGTAAATTTTGGCTGGCTGGTGTTTCTGCTGTTCTCTGGCCTATTCAAGAAACCAACCTTGCAAGACTCATCTGGTTTGAAATATGATCTTATATTGATAATGAGACAGATTTCTTATTGTCCCTTTAGGGTTAGTTTCTTTTTGAAGATTTTATATCATTCCATTTAAAATTCTTCTGGAGACAAAAATACTACATGCCAACTGTATCAATAATATCTGCATATCCAACTTCACCAGTAAAGAACTTCAGTTACATTGATCCTTCCCATTACATTTGAGTTAGTATCTGCCAATTTTATTTATTAAAATGTCTAGGACATTACTAGGCAAGTAATTTTCTACAGTTTTTAAAACTTCCCTAAAGCTGTTTGTAAAAATTCTTTTCACGTTTGCCCCTTTCCATTCCTCTACTGTGAAATAGTTGAGCTAACATTCAACATCTTCGTGCAATCACATTAAAACACCTCCTGAGTGACTAAATGGCTCTTCAGTCCTGCTAGTGATAACTACGTGTTTTATGAGTAGGTAATGATAAATGATTAGAAAAATGGTTTGAAGGATGTGTTTCAGACTTTCACTCATAAAGAGTGGTTCAGATACAGAACTCACCCAGTGCTCTTCCACAGTGACACTAACATGAATAATTTATTTTATTTTCTGCTACTGCTTTTCCTTTTCACACATTTAACTGAATCAGGCTTTCAGACTTGATAAGAGAGTCTCACTCTCTTATCAAATTGTACCGCAAAGTCTATCTGTATTCTATATTGTTATCCTTTTTTTCAGAATCAAATGTATTAGACAGTTCAGCTTCTAATATTAGAGAGTTTATATATAGCCTGTTTCTGTCAGTCAGTTGTACCTCCTGGCCACTATTTCTGAGTGGTATTCTTTACAATTACATCCTAGTCTAGATTCTGTTCACTGATAAGGATTAATTTTTTTTTTCTTATGTAAGTTTCTAACTAGATGGGTTTCCAAGAAGCAAAAATTTCTACTGTCAAAGCACAGAATATTTTTCTTACTATAAAAGCAACCAAGTTTATGAAGACCAAAATCTCCATCCTGTTACATTTTTGGCTCTCTTTCAGCATGTCAGTCACCATGTGGGCTAATATTTCTAATAGGCCATTACTACTCTTCCATTTAAAAATGATGGAGTTTTAAATATATATTCTGTAGTTCTTCTTTATATTTTTAACCATTTGCCTTCTTTGGCTCTAAACCCTTATTTTCCAGAATATGTCAGGAAGTGATACAAGTGTTGTTCCATGGTTAATATTCTCTTTCATTCCCATTAATCTGATTTTATTTTTTGATTCCTCAAGTATTGATTCTATCAGTAGCCCATTAAAAAACTAAACATTGTTAACTATCTTCCTAGATTCCTATTACTGTGACAGAACTTTTATATTTACTGTTAGGTTTGATGCTTGTTTTCTGATGTGTGGTAGAAGAGGACATAACTTGTAGGAACAAGTCTTCACAACCTTCCAACTATTTTCTTTTAAGATCTGTTCTATCTTTTTTGAACAATTCAGAACACTTATATTTTTGTTCTTACAGAACTTTATACTTATACTATATATAAGTATAATACTATATATTCTTGCTTTTCTTTCCTCCTTCATCTTTCCATGCAAATAGCTCTCCAATGCAAATAGCTCTCCTATTGATATTTCAGCATCACAACCTGCTTCTGTTTTGGTTTAGATAGAGATAGGAAGAAATATCATTCATTTTCTTAAGTATACTGTTATACCCACAACTCATAAGCGGTGCATCTTCCATGGACTGTGTCCTCAACCATTCAACAATGCCACTCTGGTCATAGGTGTTTTATTATAAATATTTCAAACTATCCTTTTATTAAGCTCAATAGTCTATTATTTCATTAGCCACATAGAGACCACAGGAAAGGTTGAGACCCCTATTAGCTGCAAGAATGGTTCCCACATAACCCTATTCTTGATGTTTTGTGCAGATTGACACCTCTGCCTCAGCAGGCGTGTACCAAATAATGTGTAACTATACTGCCATGCATCCCCTTGGCACACCATCCCAAGTGTGCTTGTGTCTGTCCAGAGAAGCCTTCCCTCTCCCCATCCCAACAACCACTGCAGAAAATATTCTCCCACTGGAGAGATGACAATGAAATGGTATTTTGGGCTCAGAAAAGTGAAAGCCTGCTGCTTGGTGTGGAACTCTCACTGACTTGGATAATCATAAAATCCCTGAGTTTTATCTATAAAAGCTTCTTGCCAGTGAGCGTCACTTTATAAGACCAAAGCAGACAAAAATTACCAGCTTTTTCACATTTCTGCTAGGAAGTAGATAAATGCAATACCAATATTAAAAGACCAAGTTGACAAGGATAATACCTTTGAGAAACTTTTACAAAAACCTAAGATGATAATATGACATAGTAGTTAAAAGTACTTGCAGATTTTCCTACAGAACCCCCACTGTCCATGTTTGCTGTGCAGAGTTTAATCTCATTCCATAACTTATTTTCAATGGCTTATGTATTGTCTGTATTTTAAGAATTTCATTTACAAAATAAATGCTGGAAAAGATGCTTCCATCTGAAAAAAAAAATGTGTCCAAACTTTTTGGACTTAAACATATCAAAATGAAAGGGTTTTTTGCGATTGATGGTGGCTTTTTGGTTAGAGATCTTTTCTTTCTTTCTTTCATTTCTTTCATGAGGGTAATTACCAAGTTTTGTTATCTAAACAACTATTTCTCAAAAATGGCATGCAAATATGGGAACTTAAGTTTGTAATTCTTTATAATTGTCTTTGTAGGAATCTATCAAATTCTCCAGGTGAAAAAAACCACCTTGAATTCTAATTCAGCTAAATTAGAATTCACAAAAGAAATTTGTGACTGCTTTAAAACAGATATAATTTGCAGTTAAAAGAAAAATAAAGAAAATCTCCTTTTCATTATGAGTAGCTATTTTATTGACAGTCATTCTTTGTGATAAGTTTAGTGATGAAATTACTCACTAGATCAAGTGGCTTCATATCCAGACTCAGACAAGAAAACAATACTAAAAGCTTTTGAAAATACAGCTTTTTGAATGCTATAAGATGAAAAATTCAAGTACTATATGAAAATGAAATATACCTATTAACATTTTTTCCCCTTAAGTATCTAATCACTGTATCTAGGCACACATGCGCATAGGAGAAAGAGTCTGAAAACTAATCACACTCAAATATCTCTGGAACAATCTCATTGTAACAATACATATACTGATTAATATTCTAGCCAGAAGGAAGCTGACTGGAATTCTTGGCCACTCATTTTCCAGGACTAATTTTGTTTATTTGTTAAAAGATACGGTCAAAGAGCTGCACATCTTGTACAGTGTGTCCAAGGAGTTAGTCACAGACTGCGGCAAGTGTGTCACAGCACAGACCAAGTTTCTGTGAGACTGTGGTGAACAACTCATGACAGCTGGAGTATGAAGGGGGAGCTGTTCACTTCATTGCCTAGGAAGAAGAAAATGAGGAGAAGCCATTCCTGTCAGAAAACTGTGGCTCAGATCCAGTGGAGTTGTAGTATTTCAGTTCTGTGCAATCTTGAGGAAAAAAGTTCACTGTTTGAGAAGTTAAAACTAGTTTTAACTTAACTTAAAAATAGTTAAAAAGTATTAACTTAAAAATAGTTAAAACTATTTTTAAGCTCTATTCCTGCATTTTTAGGAAATTGTACTATGTATTTGTATGTATATATATATATATACAAAATACATACATACAAAATACACAAAACCATAGATTGTTTATAAATTACCAGGTAAAATCCTCTTAGAACAGAGAGCTAAAGATTTGAAGGTCATTTACACAGTATTAAAGTTGCTTCTGACAGAAAAAACCTAATAGCTCCATATAAATACATGAGCTACATTCAGTTTGGGAGAAGGCCTACCCTTAATGTTTCTGGCCCTTCCTTGTACTGCAATATTGTACCAGGAAGGCTGACCCTACCCAGGAAAATCTGTGCAGATTAGTTATATCTGGGAGGCTCAAGTGACATATGTCTGCTGCATATGCAGAATTTGACATTATTTTTTATGTAATTTATTTCTTACTCAGATATTATGTTATGATGCTATGTTATATGTTTAGCATATAATGTTATATGTTTAACATCTAATATAAATTTTAGATGTTTAACATATAATATATGATGCTATATGTATGTTAGTTCGGACCTAACCTCCAGTATTGTGTACATAACTGGGCAATCACTTTGCTCTTATTTTTATGAAGGATTTTTCTAAGTGCACCTTGCTTGAAATTATACAAGCACAGGAGTTTTATGGGAGTGAATATTGCTGTTCTATATGTAGCTATCCAACCTGCTACACTTAAGTATCTGACAGTATTTTCTGGGACAGAAAGTCTTAAGACTCTTATCCTCAACAGACAGACTCTATAAAGCACAACATTGTTCCTTACTTAGAAATTTCAGTATGCTGAGAAAAATTCTTCAGCTGGACAATGAAGGTCTATGTCCCCACCTTACAGTGCCAGGTGAAATAAAGCAAGAAGACAGGAGGAAACTTTATAGGTTTGTTCTTCTCTTGGAATTATCTAAGTTAGGAACACATTTTATGGATTTTTTATTATTATTTTAGTAAATCAAAATGTGATGCTAAGAAGAGAAAGTGTTTTTATAGTCAGGGATAACTATGATGTATGTTGTAAAATTTCACATGGTCATGTTTGCAGGTCTGAGGCAAGTAGGATTATAAATCATTTCCATCTCTTTCCAGTTAATGAGTACAGACTACAAGAACATTTGACTTGGTGTAGAAAATAGCATACACAGTGAGTCACATTCAGCAAAACAAACAGTACTTTGCTTTCCTTTTTTGATCCTTGAATTTTTATATTTGAGGAACAAAATCTGCAGCAGTCCTACCGAGGTCCTACCAGTTATTCCACTACAACTGGGTAGCACAGTGTCTTGCTCCTCACTTTGTATGAAAGAAGAAAGCTGCAATTAGAAGATATGGCTCCTTTCAATAGGAGAAACACACAATTTTGCTCTTCAGAAAACAATAATGTGAGCTTTCCTGTGGACCTTGGTCACACTGAAACCAGTTCCACCTCCCTGTATAGAAAAGTCAATACTTCTTGATTAGCAGTCCCTTAGAAACCATAAAATATTCCAAGTTCCTGCTTGTCAAGAAAGCACAATATACTCAGGACTTGACTGAAGTATGCGTTTGTATTCTCTACAAAACAGATTAATGCAGTGTAAAATATTGGTACCCAAGACATTATAATCAAAATAATCTTCACTTAACAGTCTCTAAGGAAAAAAATGTTTCATTCCATAATCTATCATCCTTCCCTACCATCCCTTCTTTTTATAGACAGGTATAACTAAATAATGTGGATTGCTGATATAAAATAAAATTCTATCTATGTGACTTGTTAGGCCAGTTTAGTCTTTTAGCCTTTAACCACTTCTCCTATAAATTATCACAAGTGATTTCCCTTGCCAGTTAAGAGCAGCTGTACCCTTTTGGGTCTGTACAAAAAGGTGAATGGCTAAAATGAAAGGAAACCGGAAAGTTATATACACATCCCAACAGAAGCTATGACAGTATAGAAATTAGAGGATAAAATGCTGTTACTTCTTTCCCAGTGGGGTTTGGTGAGCATGATTAAAACTTATTCCATGATGATTCCCCATACACACAGCCTGTAGCCTTGAGCACCTGCTAAGGGGGATGAAACAGGGCTGGAGCAAAGCACTGTTGGAATGTATGGAATCAATGGTACCATGTGGCTGATAAACTGCATAGCACATGTCAGCCAGGAAGGATAGCAGATGTCTTATTGTTGAACCAGCAACTATGGCAAAATATCTTTCCTTGATAAACTTGATTCCTTATAATCTAATTGCAATACTAATCCCCCTCCATCCCAAACTTATCCACCTCCAAGGTAAGATCACCCCTCACCAAGCATGTGCTTCGCATTTTATTGACTGTAGCTTTAAGAGTGAAGCGACAGAATTTCACACCAATCAGTAACAAAAGAATTACTAGAGTCATTCATGCTCCACCTAAACCTAAAGAAGTAGTATAGAATTAAATTAAGAATGGGGAGAAGTCAGGTAAGACTCCAACTTAACTAGGATTAGTCACTGGGCTGAACCTACCTTCTCCCCCATAGGGATGTCTAGTGGAAACGTGCCTTATGCTTTCCATTCTCAGTTATTATCTTGGGCTAACTTTTCCTGAATGATTATCTTGAGATAACTTTTATTGGCGATTAAATCTTGTCTGTATATTCCTTTGAATGTTTTTGCAGTCAGAAACTATCACTGACACGCCTTTGACCTTAACCTTGTCACAATCTTCTCTCATTAATTAAGAATGTTATTCTATAGTTAGAGTGAGTTCTTCATGGACGCTAGCACTTACTGGCAGTGGGTAATATACCTGAATAAAGTAGGAAACCCCACTGAGAAGGTGTCTCTTCTGCTGTTGGTGTGTGTCCCTGAACAAGTCAGTTGAACCACCCTGTGATCCAGCAGGACTGTTTGTTGAAGAGTACCCATAATGAGACACTGGCAGATTGGTCGGGCACAAGGATCTTGGCTTTCCAGAGTCACTGGCAGACTAATCAAACATGTTTGAGGAGAGTTTTTTTTTTTTTTTTTTTAGGTGGCAGGGTGTTCTGTCTTTGCCTGCAATGCACTTGCATGCTTCTGTAATGCACCTAGACCTCACCCACAAAAGTTCTTGACCGCAGGAAATCCAGCAATAGGTCTGCAGCTCCCTGCTCCTAACTTAAGGTCCTGTTACACTACAGTTGCCCACTGTTGTTTCTGCTACCTCATGACATTAAACCCAGTGAGAGAAGTGCCTGCTGTGGGATTAAGCCCTTGAAAGCCTGTGCAATGAATACCAGAGAGAATTTTAACACTGTGTCCATGGAATGATTCTAGAATGGCCTCTGAAGCGTGATTTTGTTGAAAAATGTACTTAAACACTTGTCTGGAAAGGTTTTTAATGATCAAGCTTGTCCTGATTGTGGTCCAGAAAGCATCAGACCTGGCCATGCCACTGGCTTTGGTGGGGAAGAGCACCAAAGAAGGAAGAGCAGCAGGAGCAGAGCATTCAGGCTGGCAGTAGGAAAGGTAAACCCAGAGACTGATGGGTAGCTCTGCAACTGACAATTGACATTGCAACAGCAGGGTCTCTCCTAATGGGGTGACAATCAGAGGCAGTGATCAGAAGGACAATTTAGCAACCACAGCCAGTCAGAGAGAGATTCCTTCCTAGTTTATTCTGATTTCTTTCAACCCATAATGGGTATGTAATCATACCCATAATCCTCCTATCTAGTAACAGGCATAAAATCATAACAGAATTTTAGAGTAAGAGCCCATCAATGTTTTAGCATGATCCAGATCACATGAATTTGAAAATCTTAACAGCAGTTTTAGATGTAAATGCAGGGATTGCCACCAAGTTTAAAGAGCATTGTAAATGTGTGCCAGGACATACATCAGAAATGGTCAGCTGCAAGGACAGAAATTGAAAGCAAAAAATGCAGTCCAAAATCTGCATTGTGTGATTTAGAACAAAAAAGAGGGAAAGTTCTAATTAAATCATTCAAGTAAAAATTCTTAAAATTTGAGGTTAAATGGTGCTCAATTAAAACATTTTTCCATGCTAGGGACATATCTCATTTTTAAATACTCAAATACTAGAGGAAGTTGTAGGTTTTGCAATGCAGTAATCAAGAGACAGAGCTTACCTTCTCTACTACGAAAGCCAAAGTAATTTGTTTACTTCCATAGGCCACTGCAAAAGAGGATTGTGTGGATTACTAGGGAATACTTCAAACAACTCTTCCCCCAGGACAAGATACAAGAGGCATGTTTATCTACTTTTCATATTAATTTTTTAATCATTTATTATCCTTTGGAGTTAATGCACCATAGCAAAATTTTATTGAGTGAAGAAGTTACGTCAAAGATATTACTGGCTATAGAATAATGCATATTATAAAGAAAGTAGAAAATATCTTCTTGCTTATGGAGACATACAGTCCATTTAAAGATGGGTTGCATGTCTTCTGCAAAGGGCAATTCTCTCTCAATAATATTCTAGAGAACTAAGAATTTGGCAATATGCAAAGGATAAGGAGCCCCAAAGGACATAATTTATTTTTTTTGCCCCAGGAAATTATACTGTCATCTAGCTTGGGAGAACTGGACTGAAATCCATTTAAAGGATAAGGAGTGGAAGATAAAAGTCAAAGTATTACAGCTTTTAAGCTGGACATGAGCCATCAGTACCATCCCATGGGAATCAGTGCTGGAACTGGTGCCTTTTCTGGAGGCTGGAGTGAATAGTAACATGTTTTTGCAAGCACTTGATGAACATTTGTTGGAGGATGTTCTGAGTCATCAAGCTGTAACATGTCTACTGCTAGTGCTCCTCAGCTCCTTAAAATGGTAGCTAGGCCCATGTTCCTGCCTTCCCTTCTGGAGGCAAAGAGCAGCTGAGCACCTCTGCCTGCTAAAGAAGCTGCCTCCAGATCAGAAGGGATGAGGGAATGGAGGCAGGCTTACCTTCCTTCACATGTGCCTGTGTGAAGCCCAGAACAGGACTGGGCAGTGCTGCATGACAGCTTTGTGAATAGTTTCAATGAGCAGCCAGCTCATCAGCAGTATGCTTAGCAAGCAGATCCTAGTAGTGCTTATAGAGCTCAGTCTGGGGTTCTTCTATCAAAATTGTTAGTGAAGCGCCCATTATCTTAATTTGATTCAACTGCAAGGAACAGTTTCATTTTCAATTTACTGGTCTTTTTTCTTTTTTTATTCTGATACTGGAATACATCACCAGCAGCCTTGATATTTTCAATTTTAAAAAAAGCATTAGGAATTTCTTTTTGAGTTTTCATTACTGCCTAAAATTTTATTAAAAAGTAAGATCACTGTATAAATCAAATAAACATTTCTACATTTCTGCTAGAAATGCAGCTCACTGTCAGATCTGGAATCGGGAAGACGCAGTGGGACAGCTCCTATGACTAGAGTTTTGGAACAGAAAAATACAGGCTCTTTAGGAAGGACTGAATACTAGAAGAGAGTGCCGTGCAATCACAGGACAAGATTTTGCTTGACAATTTTGCTGCCCTTCTATAATCAAGTTACAATTTTGATAAGGGAAGAGCAACTGATGTCACCTACCTGGATTTGTGCAAACCATTTGACACTGCCTCACATGACATCCTTATCTCTAAAGTAGAAAGACAAGACTTTGATGGATAAACCACTCAGTGATTCAGGAATTAGCTGAATGGTTGCACTCAAAGGGTCATGGTCAACCATTCTATGTAAGTGGATACCAGTGACAAGTGACATTCCTCAGGAGCTGATAGTGGGATTGGCACATTTTAACTTCTCGGTTGCCGGTGTGGGCAGTGGGTTTGAGCACACCTCAGCGAGGTCACTGACAGCACCAGCCTGTGTGGGGCAGTTGACACGCTAGAGGGAAGGGATGGCATCCAGAGGGACCTGGACAGGCTTGAGAGCTGGGCCAGTGCAAACCTCATGGGGGTCAACAAAGCAAAGTGTAAGGTCCTACAGCTGGGTCAGGGCAGTCCCAAACATGGATACAGGATGGGGAGAGAATGGATTGAGAGCAGTGCTGAGGAGAAGGACTTGGGGGTGATCATGGATGAAAAGCTGGATATGGCCTATTAATTTGTGCACACACTCCAGAAAGCTAATTTTATCCTGAGCTGCACCAAAAGTAGCATGGCCAGAAGGGCAAGGAAGGGGATTCTGTCCCTCTGCTCTGTTGAAAACCCACTTGCAGCGCTGCATCCAGCTCTGCAGTCCTCAGCACAGGAAATACATGGACATTCTCAGGATGATCAGACGGCTGGAACACCCCTCCTATGAATGAACTCACTCTCAGCCAGACCCAGTATGCAGATAGAAAGGATGAGGACTTTTCAATCTGAATAAAAGATACTGGGGTGACCTTATAGCACCTTCCAGTACCAGAACATGGAGAACGCATGTAGCAAAAGAAACAGGAGTAATGGCTACAAACTGAAAAAGGTTATGTTTGGATCTGATATCAGAAATTCTTTACTGTGTGTGGTGATGCACTGTACAGGTTGCCCAGATGTTGTGGATGACTCATCCCTGAAATCATTGTGGTCCAGATTGGATGGAGCTTTGAGATACACAGTCTAGCAGAAGGTGTCCTTGCCTCTGACAGGCAGGTTGGAACGAGATGATCTTTAGAGATCCATTCTGACCCAAGCTGTTCTTTGATTCTACAGACAGATTTCAACACTGTCTGAAGTTCAGTGCTGTTCAATAATGTCTGAGGTTCTAATTTGACAGAGTCATATTCTCTTCAGCAAGATGTTATTAACTAACATTTCAGCAGTGTTTTTACATCCATTTGTAAAACAAGTTAGAGCCTCCAACCTAACCACTGATCTCATCAATCTTAATCAACCCTGAAAGCAGTCTGGTACAGCCTCTTGGCCAATAGAAGCTCTGGATTGACTTCCTCCAGGACTCAGCTAAACATATGTTCCATCACAGCAATGTCAGCAGCACAGACCCATTTGTGCCGTTAGAGAGACCATGGGGCTACAATTAAGGTTGAGTTTCTTTAATCCCCCCCAAATGATTTTTATGCACAGCCTTTATGTCAGCCTTCCTGTGCGGTGGCCTGGTTTGCTGTCACAAGCAGGAAAGGCTGGCTTTTGCACAAGAAGGCTGACAGTTATCAGGAATCTGCTGCTGAGGAAGTCCCAGGAGGCTCTGAGTTTGCACAGCTGCCTCTGAGCAAACTAACACCAGCACAAAAGCAACCAGCACAACTAAAAATGTATAGTTATTTCGACATGTGACCTGCAATACTCAGTACAGCTGCTTGGTGATCCAAGACAGAGGGCGAAAAGGACTACTCTTCTTCCCACCTAGCTCCTTACACTTCCCTATGATCTGCCAAGCACAAGCTTGTGGCAACTGCAGAGCACGTACGGCAGCTCTAGAGGCAGTGACGAATCACAGCAGCTGGGAGCACACAGATGCCAACTCACAGCTTTACTTCTTTTCTCCCCTGTTTTTGTTACTCAGCTGTGGAGTAGGATGCCAGAGTAGGATGCTCATTTTGGTGCACTGGTCCTCAGTTAGGCACAGACCACAGACACTGGGAGCAGCTCTCCAGTGCCTGTTATAGATATTCTCAGGGGCTCATGCTGAAAAAGTTCCTTTTTCAGTGAATGTCAAATACATACACAGATACTTAGGCAGTGTTTCTCAAGAAGAAGGCTGTCTCAGAAGTTACCTCGTGATTTTCTTATAAACTGCACTATTGCATTTCACTGTAATAGACAGAGAGTGTGCTGCACATAATGTAGGTCAGAAAGAGACAGCATTTTCTGCATTTGGGACTGCCACAATCAAGCAGATATCAGACTTTTGTTCACATTTGTATTTTGCTGGGTTTTTTTAAAAGTCTTTATATCCCCCTTCCTGACTCCATTTTGCTACTTGCACTTATTCTTTTCTAAAAGCCTGAAACTTTTTACCCTTTGTCACAACTTTCTCCTTTTCTTTGAGCTTCACTTGCCTCATTTCCTTATGAAAGACACTTTCACTTAGCATGAAAAAAACTCCAACAACAATGATGCCCACTTCAGTAAACCAGCAGGTAAACCTTTGTCAGACATACTGTTTCTATTTCTCAGATAGACATACTGTTTCTATTTCCAGAATACCCCATTCTGACAAATATAAATAATTTCAGTCACAGATGTGTTAACATAAAAATGTACATTAACAGATAACAGAGTAGTGCTTTCAAGCTTGGGTACCCTCCAGTATTCTGAGCTGTATCAGCTTTTCAGGACTTTGCACCATGTGGACCCAACAGTGGAAAGGAAGAAAATTAATTTTTCTGTACCTGTGATCTGTATAGCACAATCAGTCTGAGCCAAAACTCTGAGAAATAGTCTGATTAATAAACTCATGCCCAAGACCTCCAGACAAGAGATGTTTGTCTATACATAGACATGCTCTGATTAATACTACCCACTATATGATTTGTACAAAGCCGAGGAGCAGAATTAGAAAAGGAAAAACATTTACTTTTCCTGAAGTTGAAACACAAGCTCTACAGTTCTCTGATTGAGAATGGCAGTTTTCTTTGAAGTACACCTCAAAATCTGAGTACCTATTTATTCACCTCATATTTTAACTGAAGTAAAGCATTTCTTTTCTTAAATCATACATACTGTGACTGATCCATCATTGCAAATCTAGAATGTCAGGAAGATGTATGTAGCACTTATGCAAAACAAATCATTAGAATGGCCTCTGGGCTCTTTCTTCCGCTAGCAGGCTCCAGAGGTACAGCTGTCTTGAGGCAGGAGCCTGAACACATTTTAACACCCTGTGGTCATAAAGGATAAGACACATGGGAAAGGAAAAATGCCTTCTTTTAACAGGACTTGTGAACTAGACCAAACACTTCAGATAATTTTGTGAAAAACAAATACAAATTCTGCAGAAATTCCAATATTTACAAAGCAGTAAGTCCAGAGCAGGACTCTTGGCTTGCATGCATTAAAAGCATACAGCAAAGGTATGAATGGACCATTACAGTTCACATCCTGCCTGTCTGTTCACAATTTGGTCCGAAACCTTTCCACTGCTTTTGAAAGCTTTAGGAAACAAATCAACCAAGTAGGAATCAAGATATCAAGACATCATAATAGTCAGGGACTAGAAGGACTGGGTTGGATTTGCAGCTGGGTAGTAAGCTGCTATTTGAGAGAGATATGGAAAAAAAGGCCTGGGCAGGGATCCAGATTCTCTCTCTTCATGAGAGACCCTTATGTCCTTCCCAGACATGTGTAGCCTGTGGCATTTCACAACACCCCCCTGAGTACATGGTTGAACCACAGCACCAACACCGGGCTTTTCCTGCTCTCCTCTGCCTCTCTGCCTGCTGTTGTTTCCCCTGCTGATTCTTGGCCCTGGTGCCCCACAGTGTCCCACTGCACCTTGCAGAGTCCCCTCTATCAGCACAGCCCTGGCAGCTCCCTCCCAGACCTGCTGCAGGAGGGTGGTCTGGTCCTGGGAATGTGGTTCCTGTAGAGGGTGAGAAAGGGTGCTCTGAGGTATATCATGGGAGATACAATAACTTTTATCCTTCTGGAGGCTGAAACAGGAATTTCAAACCCCACATCTGTTAACTCAGTATCCCTGTATGCCATTGGCTCCTTGCTCCAGGCTTAAAGCAGCTGCCAGGCTCCTGCAAGAAGGCAGAGAAGATTTTATAGGCCTTCTGTGGAAAGGAAAGAGAGATACAACTGCCTAGGTTGGAAGTTATTGCTCCTAGGACTTGCCAAGGCTATCACAGCAGTCCTGGCCTCATCTGGCCTGGGGTCAGGAAGGCAGGCTCCAGCAGAACTAGCTTTGGGATGAGGTGTTTCAGCCCTTCTCTCCCTGTATCTGCCCTCCTACAGGAGCAGGAATGGGTATCCAGAACCCATGTTTCTAGGGCTATACAGCTACTCACCCCATCAGTCCCTCTATGCACAGCTTTCAGGATTGTGTCTCATGGCAGCATGAAGAGGTTAAAGGATAGGAAAGGAGCGGGAAGATAAACCCACTATGTGAGGGCTGAGCAGGGCAGGGAAGGAGGAAGGGAAGAACCAGTTCTCTGGAGTGGCTCTGTAACTCCCTCAGAATGCAAGAAACATCACTGGGTCTTCCAAAGGGACTGAGGAGAGATTTTAGAAATTCATAGCCTCATGTCTCTGAGGATACAGAGATGCATGGCTCCTCCAAGAAGGGGATGGGGAGAACAGAGGTTCATTCCTCTGACAAAGCAGACACAAGTGACACACAAGAGTCACAGAAGTCAGTCTAAATTGTTTTTGCACTATTGCTCAGAAAGCGAGTTTAGTGAGGAAGTTGCATTTAGGGAAAAATTTAGGGAAAAATTCTTTACCTTCATTTAGGGAAAAATTCTTTACCTCTGGCATGATGTACATTGACTCCTGCAAGTTCTTTTTGCCCCTCTGAATTTATAAGTTCTAGGCCAATATATCCTAAATAAGTTGTTCCCTGTACAATGCATGTACTGCTCCTTGATGTCTACGCTGAAGAATTGCTCCAGCAGACTTACTGTTCTGGAGCTTGCTGTAAGCACACTGCATTTTCCCTGAGCTCTCTGGCTCAGCAACTTTGTGCCATATGCAGCAATTGAAAGTATTAATAAGGAGTAGGCAGAGTGCTTCATCTCCCTTGGCAGCTTTTTCAACCAAGCCAATATCAGCAGATGCATAGCTAGCCACTGTAAAACAGACTTTTTTTTTTCTTCTCCTGATGTGTAAAATGAGAAACTCACTGAGGTGTTTAAGGAGCCAGGATCTTTTCTTTATGGCTACAACCTCCATTGCTAAGGGGACTCAGAGCCTGAGCCTTGTGGAGGGCTCTCCCATCACCTAGACACACAGGACATTCTCCTCTTCTCAAACACAGTTCTCATGGCACCAGCCTTTGCTTCACCACCTTCACATGCCCTTCTGGGTTACAAGGACAGAGCTACTGGATGGGTCAGGACACAGCTCTCCCTGCCCAAGGAAACCAACACACATAACTATTGATTAGGGTACCCATGAAGGCAGAAACGGAAATTGTGACTGACAATTAGTGACATCCATTAGTGTTCTGCTATTCCAATAATACCTTGTTTCAATAACTTTAGTCCTAATGCAGGTAAGATTGCCTACTGACTTGGGACCCACCGGTCCCAATTTCTTTAGAGAAATATAGTTAGAATATACATTTAAGATTAAAAAAAAAAACCCAAAAAACAAAAACCCCAAAACTGTACCTCCTTCCCCCTTTTATTTTTTTAAATTTAAAATACTGATGTTGATTGGAAACAAGGAATTATTTTAGTATCTCTCTGTATATGTCAGAGTACCCACTTCCTTATCCAACGAGTTTACAAAAAGAATCTGTATTAAATTCACAATGAATTCCATGATTATGACAAAGGTCCTTCAGGAAGAGTTTGTCTTGGCAGTTTTTTTACACCTAGGCAAAACCATAGTAATGTTCATTCTTCATTTTAAGACAATAAAATACCCCTTTCTTGTTACAAAAAGATATGTAGTCTGAAACTACTTGTTTTCATCTGAAGCTAAAAAGAAGGGGATCTCATTTCCATGTTGTCTGAAACCACATTCCACTTTCTGTATTTTTCTTTACTATTGTTCTGTAATTTCAGAAAGGAATAACTTTACACAACCTGTTTCACTAACATCCATATATTCACTTTCAAGTTGCTGTAGTATAAAACATGGATAATAGACCTTGAGATATTTGAGCTGTAAATGGAAGAGCCAGGTCAACCAGAACTACAGCCAGCAATAAATAAAGACTGTGCCTCCCTTCAGTTTTCTTTCCTTTGGATCCACTTTCAGGAAATGTTTCATCTAATCATTTGTTGCGCTAATAATTTCATTCATTCAGTTATAGTTTTTTCAAAGTTTTGCCCATTTAGGTGCAATATCTTTGTGCTCCTGTATTTGGGTCCTTTTCAAATTAATTACTCCAGTCAGATTCTTATGGGCAAACGTTCCTGAAATGCATGTCTATGACATACTGTTTATAGAGGGTGTGCAGCAAAATCAAGGCTTAACAATCTCTGTTTTTTCCACTTTCACATCCTCAAAATACAACTGTTGTATAACCTTACTAAGATATTCTCTCTTGCTGTTTCATACATCGTTTAATATGCCAGTGCACTAAGTGTGACCTTCACTGGGGTGGAACATCAATATTTAGCATAAATATTCCACTGTGAATATTTTTTTTCTTTTCAATATTATTAATGTAAAAACCTCTTCTTCTCCCAAAGAAAATAAACAGTTTGTTTGATTCCTTCTTTTGTAATATATTTCATGAAGGAACTGATGTCTCCTTCAATCATCCTCACTTTCTTAAACAGGGTTCTGCTTTCTGAGTGTATATATGTAAGTACCAAACATCAACAGCTCATATGGGAGCTGGTTGATTTAACAGTGCAAGTTCACAACTTCTATTAAAAACACCTTATGATAGGTGTTCCAAAACAGTTTCAGATTCATTTTACACAATGAGGCTTTTTTAGCTAATTGGAAATACATTTTACATGTTATTAGATATACATTGGTAAAAAGGAAATTTATAATCTGGGTCTTATTTCCTAGATTTTTGGCTTCAATTCATTCCTCTCTCCCCCAGCTCCAGTAAATCAAAGAGAAAATAAATGTGTGCATAAAATATGTGGGTGAAAAAGAAACTCTACAATACTCTTCAATATTTCCATTTATATTTACACAAGAGTACTCTAGTTGCTTAAATGGGAGTTTTTTGTTTGTTTTTAATGTCACATGATGAGGAAATCTCTGTTTTGTGATGCCAAACAAGAAATGCAAATTGAGTCAGCAGATTACTCAAGTAAGGGGTGGGGAGAGAGCTTCTCATGGTCAGATGGGTCAGCGTGTGCCCAGCTGTTACCTGAGTAGTGCTGGTGGGATTCAATGCACCTTCAAGTGATGCGGCAGCTGAGGACATTTATGATATAAATGATGTGCTGAGAGTGAGATGCACAGAATGATTTCCATGGATATTACACTTGTTTTAAAACACTAAATAACTTTTTTAAGTGAAGTAAGAGGTAACAGAGGAGGAGGGAATTTTTACTGTAGCTATAATTCTCAGATGTTTGATAAGCAATGTGTTAAACATCTAGAAGCCAAGAAAGCTGTAACTTTTGTAACATAAAAAGGAGCTAATTACCAATGGTTTGCAGTTGAGGAACAATTCCCTGAGTCTCCAGATGCAAATATTTTCATTATCAGATGCCAGTGACATCGCTTTAAAAAGACTTGATCTCTATGTTGAAGAAATGGAACTGACTGTAACTTGCAGAGAACTTCAAAAATTGACCACTCCTGGTTGGAAAATACCTTCACTTCTTGGTTTTTAAAGTACTGTTGTAATTCATGCAGTTTGTTTTAAAAAGAGATAAATTTTTAAATAATAGCTCATATAAATGTGGTCATACTAGAAAATCCAAATTATATGCTTGAATTTGTACCAGGGATACTCTGGAGTGGAATGGTACCTCTGGCAATACAGAAAGAGGTTGCTGCAGTACTTGTCATGAAGAACTACATGTGAAGGCTAATGCATCCCAAAGAGAACAAAAAACAGCAAAAAGACACCGCATGACCAGCAGAGGAAAGCAGGTATGGACCTTCTCATCCACACTGAAGGAAAGTGCTCTGCCTTCTTGAGCACATCTGGGGAGAAGCTCTTTACAAGTGGTTCCTAACCATCTGCTCCTTCTCCAAAATAAATTAGTGATAAAGGATAATATATACTGTCCCCAAACAAGAAAAAAAAATCTATTTTTAAAACCCTGAATTTCTTTATTTTAGTATCAGCTTTCTTTTTTCCCTGGCATTTATTCAAGTCAGAAGTTATGCCAGCTATTGGATCCACACAAAGAAACAAACATTCAGAAAGTTCTGGGTAATTACCAGAGGTCTTAGTTTTCCTTGTCCAGTCAGAAGCTCAGCCCTCATGATAATACCACACTGAAAAAAAGAACAATATTAGAGACACTTGGTGATGAAAAACCATGCAGAATCACTAAAATCTCTCTGCCTGAAAGAACTTTTAAACATTTAAAAATAACTCTCCCGATAAAATTTATATTTCTTTATTTGTAAATCTTTAATTACTATGCACTACATAATCTGGAAAATAATTTAATCAAAATCTGTTAGCCTTTGTCACAAAAGCTGTGTACTCCTTTCTCTGAGGTGGTGTTTCTGAAAGTGTAATGCCTTTTTCTTCCCATCTAATTTCTTCAGTTGCTCTTTGAATCCTTACTTTCACTCTTTCTTACTTAGTGACAGGATCCCTAATCTAGCCTCATTGTCCGGACAGATGAAAAATCACTGATGGCTTTAAAGGTGATGCGTGTACAAAAAAAAAAAAAAAAAAGAAAACACAAAACAATCAAATCCAAACCAAAATAACAGAACACCCAACAAAACAAAAAGCTGCAAATGACTACAAATAAACATCTTCATTAATATTAATTAGTAAGTGAAATATTAGGGTGGATCATCAAGAGTGTGAAGCAGACTATTCTGATTTCTGCTGATAATTTAGTTCATTGTTTCAGTGCCTTCTATGCTATTTCTACTTTTAAGATCTCACTTTATCTGTGTAACATTAACTTTTCCTATATTAGTCTTATCTTCCTCTGAAGTATATAAACTCAATATACAAGCACTTTTAGAGCTCTTTTATCATCTTTTTCTCCATTTTCCTAGCTCTAATATGTTATTTCCTTATTAGGAATAATTGCTTTCTTATTTGAGTCAAGCTATAGTTTACACCGTACCATTCCTATAATCAATTTCCTTATAATGAGCTGAAAATATTGTTGATAATATTTTTTTAACCAAAAACTCACCAGATCTATCTTGACAGAAATTTCCAGTGGAAAAGGAATGTCTTGCAGATATTTAGAAACTTAAGCTAACCACAGCTTTTTTCTGCCCGACTGTGCCCTGTGAAGTCTAGGAAACTTCAGTTAATTACTTCATAACACAGCTCATACCACATTCATGTAATCAGAAAAGGGTGTGTCTCATTTCACTTTCAAAAAGGGCCAGCACTGGTGTTGCTCAAGCCTCAGTTAGCATTCTGAGAGGTGTTTGGGGTATTTTGATAGGTGTAACACATATGCAAATGACAGCTGCTGTGTTTTCAGCCCAGGCTGGAAAAGCAGGGAGGGTCTCTGGTCTCCTAATGCTGAAAAGATATCTGCTGGGAGGGCATTGGGTGGGTACAAGTAGCTGCACTCAGTAGTTACCTGAAGGAACTGTTATGGATGCTGACTTCACTTACAGAGAAAAAGCATTTTTCTTATTTTTCACATTTTTTCAGCTGTTTCCATGGCACAGTCTCATCTGCCCCTGAAGCATCCATTTTGGTAGTCCTCGTACTAAAAGCTTTAAGATGTTTTAAGTTAAGAGCAGCAGTGGAGGAGCAGGATCAAGTGTTTTAACTTTGTGCTATTAGCTTTAATGCTCAGGTTTTCCTGAAATTTTCAGGTGAAGAAGACAGATCTTGTGCTCTTTGAAGCCGTTGAAATCAGAAGGAGTCTTCTGGTGGACTTCACTCAGAATAAGATCGGCCTGGGAAGTTATTGTAAGTTTTATATCCTTTTTTTCCCTCAGGCAGTCAGGCCAGGCCTCACAGACACTTCTGCTGTGAAAGGATCAAGTTTTTTGGTATCTTCTCAACAGAAAGGTGCTTGCAAATTCAATTCAATAACCTCAGCTGCAAACACTGCTAATGTAATAGTAAAGAGATACATTGATTTTCATAAGAAACAACAATGAATTAAAGTAGGGACTTGTGTTTAAATGCTACACATAATTTCATATAGAATTAACCAGCCTCTGATATTTTTCATGACAAGACAAAATATAAATAAATTCTCAAATATCTGTTAAGAACTTATAATTAACTTAGAAACTGAAATTTCTTTATCCATAAAAGTCGAACAAATTACAGTTCTTTAAAGCGCTTTAGAGAATATTAAAAATAAATATGTTAATTCGCTAAATATGTTTGCTTATATGTAATTAACAATTACCATGTACTTAATTCTGTAGATTCACGGAGCTTAAAGTAAAACATTATGATCAGCATTGAATCAGAATCTCAGCATCATATGGTCTTGATGTAAAGGGGTTGGCAGACTTCATCATATCCCTCAGTGAAGCATTTCAATATTTAGCTATGTATTCCTTTACAAATGTTAGCTTTTTCCCAGTGTGAATTTCTTTGCCTTCAGCCTCCAGCTAATAGATATGACTGTGCTATTTTCTGCTCAATTAAGGAACTGTTAAACAACCATGTACTGTTATGTCAGCCCAGAGGGAATCTGACTAACAGAACATATGCTGAAATTTTGATGTGCCTTAGACCACGTTAATTTTTCCTATGGCTTCTCTCCATGTGGTGAAATCAAACTTCACTTCATGAATGTTTATAAAGTACCAAGGACCAAGAGAATTCTCCTGGGAAGGTGGAGGCCCAGCTGAGCTCTGCTGACACAGCAAACTGAAACAACAAACAGGTATTGTTTCTATATTTTGGGAGCACTGCAGGGGCAGTGGGCAAATTTAAAGTAGTGAAAAAGGCCAATGCTCTTGTTCCTGTCCTATTCATTGAATGAATGAGGGAAAAAATGGTAAGAGGGTGAAATACATTTCTTTGCAATACAAAAACAAGTCAGCTCTCATTTGTAAGTTCTTTCATACACTGAAATCATAGTTTTGATTTTGCTTACTAAGGAAAGTACAGACTGTCACTCTATCACAATCCACATCTTCAAAGTTTAGTAAAATCACAGAGGCTGAAAAATTATTCAGAAAGATCAGGCAACCAGAAAAGATAGGAAAAAAACACTGAATAAAATATATACAGACAATTCTGCAGAGTGTATTTTGTACTCTCTTAAACCCAGTATCTGTGGGATTAATTATTTCATGGGTGTAGTATATATCCATGGGAAAATCAGATACAAGTATTTCTGCATTTCTTTTGGCTTGAAATGCAAAAACAAGCATATATATAATACTTCTTCTGTAAGTAATGTAGAGATGCAGTTTTGTGAGTACTGAGTGCTATGAGTATTGTGAGTACTGTGAGTAAAAATTTGCAATTTTTAAAATCAGCATGTTAGGTTGCTATATAGTGCTTTCTCTTTTTGGACCTTTATGGTATTCAGCAAATGAAGCATTTCCTCTGATGATGTGTACTTTGCTTTTTCTTTCACCAAAACAACATTTTCCATACTCCTATTTCCTAATAATTTCATCATTAAATTCAGCTTTAGAAGATGAGTTTATTAAGTCTCAAAAGTCTTTGTAAAAGTTCTTTATAAAAACATTTTTTTTCATAAAAAGGAAGAGCAAAATATTGCACTCATCTTCCAACAGCAAAGCACAGTTCCAGGGTGTGCATTAACACTGTCTCTTATCTGTGTTTAAAAGTGTGTGAATGCTTAAACAGCCTTGAAACTCACATGCAGCTATTACTTACTGCCATATTTTCACAGTATATTTTTCTCCAGTGATAGACATTCCTTTAGCTCTCTTTGCCATTCACATAAATCAATGCTTTTCCAGTTGATCTGCAGCTAGTCATATGAGGACTTACTTCAGGTGTTACAATAAACATGCAGATGTCTTCTGCATTATTTTCAACAAGTAAAATTTTTAACAAGTAAACTGTTTTGGTTTTTTTAACTATACAGACAACAGTGTCATGTCAAGCCTTGATAATGATAAATAAGTGTGGTTCCTGTTCAACTTGCTTTCCAAAGACAGCACTTGAGTTGTCTTCTATTTTCTAATTATTCATTGAAAGTGAAAAGAAATGGCATGCTCTAGGGAGAAGAGAATAGAAACCGAAAAAACATGATAGATGTTTTCTATTATTTGAATTCCTGACATTGCTTGATACTTTTCTTATCTCATTATCAGTTGTCAAGAAACAAAAAAACAAAAACAAAAATAAGCCCAACAAGATAAAAACAAAAACAAACAAACAAAAAACAAACAAACAAACAACTCTTCCCAGAAAACCCTTCAAAATAGCATTCTCTTTCAGGAAACAAAATCTCAACTAAACATTGATTATGTTCTGCTTTCACACTATAGTAGCCTCATATGTCTTGCCTGTACACAGTCCCTACAGGAGGAGGCAGGATTAAAAAGGAGTGCCTTCTGTCTTTACTAATGGACTTAGTGCAGCCTAAGCAAGAATGCAGGCCTTGATCTCTGAAATACAAGTATACAGCTCCATTTCAGTGATTCTGAAATCAGGCAGGAAATTTCTTGGATTATTTAATTGAATGTCCCTTCCATTAAATGCACAAATTACTACGAATGGTCACATCACTTTCTCTCTTCCTCTGTCTCCTTCCCACCCTTCCTCTCCCACCACTATTGTTCTTCACACACACAACTGTATATCTTTCACTATTTGTTGCTTCCATTTTTTATACAACTCTATGTAGCTGATCTCAGATCTAGTGAAACTACCATTTCCCTGGGAAGATTGTTTCAATGGCCAGTTCTCACTGCAAACTTTTTTCTCTTTTGTCCAATTGGAATCTCTCCAGAAGTAACTTGTGCCCATTATCCCTTCTCTTCTCCATGTGACTCCTTGAAAAATGTGAGTCCCCACCTTCTCTTGGGGAAGGCCTTATCCTCATGTTACAATATTTAAGGATAGCCACCCTTCAAATACTGTAACATGGGGATAAGGCCTCCCCCAGCTTTCCTTTCTGCAGGCTAAACAAACCCAGTCCCCTCAGCCATTCCTCACATGCCAGGCTTCCCAGCCCTGTGGTTGCCTTTGTGGGGCGTCACCAGCCTATCCACATCCATGTTGTGCACCAGGGGCCACAGCCTGACAAGCACTGTATGGGGCGGATAAGACTTTAAGCTAAGAGACAAGGATTTTATCTCTGCTGGCGAGGCCCTTGTTGGAGCCACCCGGGATCTGCTCCCTTTCTGTGCTGCAGGAACACACTGGGCACTCAGATGGAGCTGAGTCCACCAGGAGCACCAGGCTCCTTCCCACAGAGCTGCTCCCAAGCTGGGTGGATCCCTGGCTGTGCTGCACTCCTGGACTAAGGTTTCGCTTTTCCAGGTGCAAAACTTGTCCGCATTGAACTTCACAATGTTTTCATTAGCCCACTGTTCCAGCTTATCCAGGTCTTTCTGCAGGGTGGCACTCCATTCCCAAGTGTCTGCTTCCTCACACAGTTTGCTAACGTCATTGAACTTTATACGGGTACACTTGATCCCATCTTCAGATAAGTTTGCCAAGCACAATTTGCCTTTGTGGAATCCATGCTGGCTTCTCCCAGTCATGTGCTTCACCTGACATGTGATAGGCCCCAGGAGGATTCATTCTTTTACCTTCCCAGGGGCTGAAGTAAAATGGATGTCTCCATAGTTTCCTGGGTCCTTCTTTAAGCTCTTCTTGTAGGTGGGGATGACATGAGCCTTCTTCCAGTCTCCTGCAACATTCCTTGATCTACATGACTTCCCAAAGATTATGGAGAGTGGCCTCACAATGACATGATCCAGTCTTGACCCCTTGGGGGGATATCTTCAAAGCCCCTCGAGTCATATGGGTCAAGCTCCAGCAACAGCTCACACAGCAACTCTGCCTTCACTGACAGCAGATCTGTGTTGGCATCAGCCTGGGTTTTTGTTCCCAACACCTGGGGCCCAGCCGTGCTGGTAAAGGCACATGAAGAACGTGTTGAGAATCTCTACCTTTTGAATGACAAACTCAACTCCCCTGTTAACATCATGCCTATATTTTGGAAGGTTTTTGTCCTTCTACACAACAAGAGGTGCAATTCTTACCCGGGAAGGAATGGCAGATATAGCTTTCACTTCTTTAGACTCATATATGTTTAGTTTAATAAAATCAATAAAATTACAGTGTGAGAATTATGCTGATGACAACATGACCAAATGTCCGGCAAATAGACCGGAGGTCAACCTGCATCTGCCCTACCTGAGGTGCTGGTTCTCTTCCCACCAACTTAAGAAGCAGGAACATGAGAGGCAGGGAAGAAAAGGTCATGTTTTTCGTGCATAGTCAGTGTCACTGATCTCACTGCTGCCATGTGAAATGCTGCTGGCGGTGACACACACATTGATGCAATGCAACAGTCACATCCTCCACCCTCTCCCTTGGCTTCTTGCATTCACCCTCCCTTTGAGACTCACTTAAAATGATATTCTGCATGTGATTGCAAGACTGCAAAGATTTCCTGATGGACCCTTCTTCATCTGATATGCCATCAGAAATCCCAGGGCAGACATCCAGAATCGTCCTTGAATCCACAGGTCCCCCACAGTTGCATGCTGAGAGCTTCCATTTTCACTGTTTAATAAGGGTCTCATTAAATATTTACCCTAAACAAGCTTGCTCAGCAGCACTAATCATGTGCCAAGAACAGGTTTTAAAAATTTCAATACAGCAGGGTGTCACTGCTAAACAGATAGTGTCAATACAGTCCCATCTGATAAAACTGCTATTCTTGTGCACTCTCTGCCCAAGAAATGAGACAAAAGGAAATGCCTATCTCTCTCCAGATATAAGGAACAGAGTCCTAAATATTTTTCCTGAGTGACACCCAAGGTAGATACTTAATGTAGGTAAAAGTAAAAATATGAATACTTCTAAATGTACAGGCTAGATTTTGAAAAAGGAATCCTCAGCCTTGGAAGTTGAAATGCTGATGCCTGATGATTTATGTATCCTGAAAAGGAACTGATGCCTTTGAACATTTCACATTTTTGTGAGCTAAGTGGCAAAAGACAGCTCAGCAACAAGCCGTCATTTGTAAGAACACTTGTTCCATTTTCTCCTTCTGTGGGAGATCAGGGAGCGTGCGGAAGATATCGCGATGTCACGGGCAGGCGGAACCCCTCCCCTTTACCGTTCCTCAGTACCGTTAACCCCTGTTATAAATGACCCTGTCCAACCGTTAATAAATGCCATTTACCGTCGACCACATCGGTGTGTGCGAGTACTTGGACGGAGTGGCAAAAATGTTGCTGCCCTGCCGTTCCCAATCCAGGATGCCACGCCCCAAGCGGAGGCAACATCCTTCTATGTATCCTAGTAATTTGCATTACTCTGGAGATGAAGGTAGACTTTATGGTGCTCTGGACATCCAAGCAATGCACTGCTTTACTAAGTGTCTGTATTCCAACCTTCTGATGTAATTAAGAAAGTTACTGTGAGGAGACTCCGTCTCTAACTGCTTCTAGAATTTAGTCAAACTTCTGTACTCCTTCCTGACATTTCCATGTCTCTCACAAGCCGTTTCCCTCCCTTTAAATTAAGTGTAAATCATTCTTAAAGTCCTATCAAATGAAATAGTTCATTGTTATCAAATGAGACTTTTATGTTGAGCAACATTGAAAAGTAAAGTTTGGTCTCAGAAATCATGTATGTTTGCAGCTATAAACATCTTAGGCATCTTGAAAGGATGAAACCAAACTGGATTGAAAGGGTACCTTAGGCACAGAGAAAATCTTTAACGTAGGTAACAAATTATGTAATTTTTTCTATGTAAGTTCATGTTTAGCACTGTAAGTTCATGTTTGGCACTGCAGTTGATTTTCACTGGATCTTGCCTGGAGGCACTATTATATTGTTCATTTAATTTGTACTGACTGATTTTTTATCCATACTACATAAACTAAGATTCAAAATTATAAGCATGCTGGAGATTAAAACAGTGATTGACACATTATTAAATTAATTTGCTTATACAGGTGGCATAAAGAAAGTCAGAACCTGCAAACATCTTTAAGAGTTTTATTAAATGCCTTTCTTCTTTCTACATATCATTCTTCAGGAATTATATGTCAATCAATATCATACTAAGAAATGCTCTTATAGAGTTCTAGAAACCTTATCATTCTTGCTCTTGTCATAGTAAGATTTAGTTATTTTACATAAAGATATTAATTTCATCAGAGAAAAATGGATGAGGCCAATGACCACATTATAGTGACTCTTGGGAGACAAAGCATTCATTGGAGAGCTGGAGGCTCAGATAGGTTTTAGAAGAGTCTTAATCATCAGTCTTTATCTGCTACAAATTTTGGAAACAACTAAGATGAAAAGTCATAGTGTCTTAAAAGGGGAAAAACAAAAGGTAAAAAGACTCTTTTGAGCAGTACTAGTTCAGGCTGATAGACAGTGAGACACTTGAAATTATAGCTTCAGCACTTCAGGACTGTAAGTAGGACAGAGAACTCTCAGGAACTGACACTCTGGGTGGCCATTGCAAAGATTTGCTAAACTGCACCCTCCGGATTTCTCTGGTCTGTTGCACCAGAAGTGACCCCAGTATCCCTGATCCCTGTAGTCCATCCCAGAAGGAGACATGGCAGCACTTCCATCCCATGATCATCTAGGTTTTTCTCCCAGGAAAGATCCGTGCTCATGAACAGAGGGCTGGAATGAGCTGCTATATGAGCTATCCACACAGGGTTGGTAGGTGTGCTGAGTGCACTTTGGAGCATGTGTTCCTCAAAGTGAACGTTTGAGTGTGACCCTCTCACAAAGCAGACAAGTTTTCATTTCTTAGAGAAAACATGTCTCTTGATACAATCGTTACTTGTGAGGAGATGGAAAATTACTTTCCCCATAATTTCCAGCCTTTGCTCCTTGGTGTCTGTAAGCTGCTTCCTGAGCAGCCTGTAGAGAACACAGAGCAATGATTACAAAATGGATTGTAATTAAATTAAAACAGAGTGTGATGGTTTTTTTTTTTTTCCCAGAACTTACAGCATGCAGAAAAGAAATTTAATGTGAAAGAAGTATATATGCAGAGTGGTTTACCTCTGTGCCTCTAACTTGGCAACGGCTAGTTCCAGGCTCCAGGCTGCTCTTGGTCAGCAATTTGCCATCACTACTAGCACAACAGTACCTTCTTCATGCAAGGGTTATTAATTTGTCCTCTTCCCTGTCTTGACAAAGCAGCCCTGTCAGAAGAGTCAGGTTACAAGACAACATGTCCTGTCTGTGATGAAGCTGCTTTATCTGTATATATCTATATATATCAATATATATCTACTTATATCAATCTCTCTCTCTCTCTCGTTAAATATAAATATAAATATAAATATAAATATAAATATAAATATAAATATAAATATAAATATACATATAAATATAAATATAAATATAAATATATACATTTTCCTAAGCATCTGGGAGAGCTGCTGTCATATGAACATATGAAGGGACTTACATTTCTATTTCCTATGTCTACTTGAAGAAAAGGGAAAAGCTTTTGCAACTCATCTGGGTACTGTTGTTTGGACTGAAGGTGATACAGCCCTAGACTTGTGCAGTAAAACAAGACAAATCCCATGATAATTAATAGTTCCCTTATAGAATGGCCCTAGTTAACACTAATTCGTTACACTGGTATTGATAGGAAATACTGCTCACAATGATGTGTATTTGAATAGCACATGTACCTTGCAACCCTTCAAATGTGTCTAAGCTGACCTTCATTCAAGGCCTAATTATTGATACTATTTCCTATATTGTTGTGAATAGTAAAAGTGTAGTTGAAACTCTCTTTTAACTTATCAGAGATGCAGACAAGCTGGACTGGATTTCACCAGCTACTTTCCACTAACCTGTGGCCAGAGGACAGGAACAGCTGTATTTAAACATATCTGACAGTGAAGCATTCAATCCTTTCTTAAAGATCTACAGAAAGGAAGTCTAGTATGAAAATAAGAGAAGCAATAAGATGTTAAAATTAAAATAACTGATATTTTTCATTTCCTATCTGACATCAAAGATTTATAGTTTGCCAAAGTAAGAAATTAGATTGGTTTGATACAATTTGTTCTAGAAAAAGTCACCTCATGGAAATGTTTGTTGTTCATTTTCCTAATAAATTTTAGCTTGCAAATAAACAGTATGTTTGCTTTAGTACTTTTTCAGGAGCTGAAGCTAGGCTTACCATTCAATAGTTCTCAGGTCCTGCTGTTTTCCCTCCAAGGAAAGGACTGCTATTGTCTTTTCTAGTGATGCACTATGCTCCCAGTACTCTGTAAGTTCTCAAAGATAAGCACAAAAAGGCTGAGACTACATTGATTAGTTCTTTAAGCATCTCAGTATTTCATCAAGCCCAGCCAATGAGTGAATGGTTCACTACCAGAAGGGGAGCATTTACCTCTTCACGGTTATCAGTGTCTGCTGTGCTGCAGCTAACCTTTTAACAGAGGTCTGATGCAAGAGGTTTTTGAACATTTTATCCTTCTCTGTGTTATCTGTCAAAACCCCACTGAATTTGATGGACAGCAGAATAATTCTTTGCTTGCTCTGCTCTTTATTGGCAGCATCCATCAGAGGTGGTTTTTCCTACACAAAATTCCTTGCAAGTTTTATCTTATTCTTCAGTCTTTCTGATTTTGCTTCTACAATTTCGTCTTTATATTTTTTAAACATCCAGAAATCTGCATTGCATCACATTGTAGAATTCCTTTGGGTCTGAGGTCAGGGAGAAGTGCAGGATTTAACCATGTCAATCCATTTTCCCCTACTTCAGCTGGGAAGTCAGCACACATGAGTCCTGGCTGATCACTGGAGGAACTGCCAGTTCTCTTTCCCCTCACACCATTTCCCAGAAAATCTAGGTGGTTTGGTTTGGGGAGATGCAATAAAGTAAATTAATACTTCAGAGCTGCCAAAGTAAGGAAACACCATCTCTTTCCTGTGGCTATACACTCTTGTCATGGATCTCGTGCCAGCTCTGGCAGCTGTTCAACCCTGAAATACTGAGTAAGCCAGCAGGAAATTGCGTTAGTTTTCTGAGGTTTTGCTGAGTTTAACTGACTGATGAAGGAATTTTGCATTTGCCTGAATGAGTAGATTGGATGGCTGGGGCTGGAGTGAAGGGACTATGGAAGGACTGGAGATGACACCATATGTTGTGGGGGGGAAAAATGTAAGAAGGCAGACATTATACCAAACAATGGTATGAGTTAATTAAGCCATCTTTGCAACATTCCTAGTCTTCTTTCTTGGAGAGGCAAAATGCAGGTTAGGCAGAAGTGAACTAATTTAACTTTTTAAATGAGACATGTTTTATAAGTAAACATATCAATGTGGATAATCTGCAGCTCTTTTCCTGTTTTTATCTTATTTGACTAACTGAAAGCAGTCTTAAAATTATTTATATGCAATTACTCTTCTGTGCACCTCAATTCTAACATCTAAAATTGTTGCCTGCTATTCTACAGTGGTGTTCATCAATAAAGGCAGTATTGCAACCTCTGCTTTCCTCAACAATAGCAAGTATTACTGATAAGTGCTGAGAAGATATAATAATGAAGAAATAAAATAATTTTTCTAATTGTTCCACCTGAAGAAAATTAATTATTTGTATTCATTCCAGGGCAATGGAAGTGACACCATACAACATTATATCTTCCTCTATATCAGAAAAAAAATTGCAGAATGGAAAAGCTTAAGTATTAGTGAAGATTCCTTCAAATGAGTTTGTGCTAAAATACAATCCTGATTGGGCTATATGACCAAAAAAAGTCAATAAAATTAATTCTCTTTTAATATCTATCATGTTTCCAACTGAATTTATGAATATTGAATCTATCAAACACTGTGCACTAGTTCAGTGCACCACAATCAAAGACCAATATTTTCACTTTAAGGTAACCACACCACCGAAAGATAAACAGACCCAGGAAAGAAAAGATGATTCTTTCTTACCCAGAACAGGATGAATAATATCAAGATAAAATATTATTTGTTATCTGGGACAACCCTTATTATCTCAGAAGAGTTTTTGATAAAAGCAGTGCTCAGACTGTCCTCTGGTGTATATCAGGTTAGATGTATTGTGTCCACCAGAAATGTGACTCACTTCTGGTGTCATTGTCCTAAATTATTTTAAGGTCTCTGTTTATCTCAGCCTTGTAAATACACTTTTGAGTACAAACATACTTGCCTATAGCTTATGTACAACTGAAATAAAGGGAATTTTGTTTGTATATGAAAAGCAGAGAGATAAAAATATCCTTTTTATTACTCGTGTATGGAATTTAGGCCTCCCCTGTGATCATGAATGAAAAAAAAAAAAAAAGTAACACCTGTAAAGCCCCAAAGAGCTACCTCAGACTAACTCAGTATGTAACATTAACAACAGCCCTTGCTTGCAAGGTGTTCTTTCAAGAATTACATCACTGTGCTGGCTAATGCATGAATACATGAATAGAGCAAAGACATTAAAAAATCCTCTTAACCAGTGTTAGATTTAATAAAAAACTAGTTTGCTGGTGTAGAACAGTATCATTAGTCCATAGTTTTTTAATTAATAAGAAAATAGGCCTCAGACATTTATTAAGTGTTCAACTATTCATCAAAATATTGAACATTGTTCTGTAAATAAAACTCAAAGAAGAAAAACAGTGAGGGAAAAACCCCAAACTCTGTCCCAGAGATATGCAAGTGAGTCAAAAAAGTGTTTTCCTGCAGCCACCAGAGATCCATGTCTGGAATCTTGTTCTGTGACAAAACTCAAAATTATATTAATTGATTGATTGTAATGCTAAGTCTGCAATATGCAAGCAGAAGACTTGAAATTAGGAATAAGTCCCTCCAATATGACCTGTCTTCACATTCAAAGGAAATGATCAATAATTATGTTTGTCTATTCTGCATGTTATTACATCCTATCAGTATAATCTAATTAACATTGCCTCAAATTTCATAGGATTATTCTTTCAAACAAAAAAAAAAATTAAAGCTCAGACAAGCTGACAACCTATTAATGAAAATATCAAAAGACTTGTAAGAAATTAAACATGATAATATCAGCCCTGGAATTTTGTTTATAGTCTATTTACAGGTACTTGCAATATACAAATTTCTCACAGTGGACTTTCTTAGGCCTCCTTTGTTCTTCTGTTCTTCTGTTCGTTTGTCATTGTGGTACTGTCAAAACAGCCAAGTGTTTGACATGAAACTAGTCATTCAAACAAAGTTTACACAAGTGCGTGCAAGAGATTCTCATCTGCTCAATCTGAGGTAGAATATAAAAGAAATTAATTTGATGCAAACTTTTACTATTGATCCTAATCATATCTTGTATAGAAATTCAGACAATTATTTGGTTTTATTTTTGTTTTGATGACAAGAAAATCTAGAGATAATACAGCCAAAGCTTTTTTTATTTAGAGAGTTTAGTAATAGAGAAAACAGCCAGAAGGATGAAGCACCATAGTCCCAACAATTTCAGCTTGTTGACAGAAACATCAAAGAATGATTAAAACACAGTAAGAACTGCTATCTAGGGAAAAAAAATACAATAAGTTACTTTTACATATACACCCCCAGCACAGCAATAAAATAATAAGAAGAATAAGGAACATACTTTTTCCTTTGTTATTTTTTAGACTTTCTCTTACGACTATGATGTTTTTATATGCATTGTTCACTTTGTCTAGCTTAAAAGAGAATACCATGAAGAATTCATCATTCACCAATGAGCCAAAAATTGTGATGCATTATTTAAGGAAATAAGATTTTTGTCTCTCTTTGTGTGTTAACTCTTCTCCATACATCTCAGTTCTTTTCTGATTACTGAAACATATAATTCTTGTTAACATATTTTCAAACACAAGGGAGTTCGTAAAACTTAGCCTCATTTGGGGGTAAATTTTTCTTGTATTTATCCCAAAGACACAGTAAAAGACCTCTAAAACCTTTAAAATGATGGTGTTGTCAGCAGCAATCGGCCATTCAGAAAATACATCTTCCAGCCATGGCCAAGTATTCCAAGGTTCAGGGAAAGTTTGGTATCATGGGGCTGAAAGAGCTGAATAGAAGAGGTTGCTGATATTTGGTTTCGAACTTAAAAAACTGCCACAGTTGTGTATCTCTTTACACTTATCTCTTTATTTATACTATCAAAGTAAAATCAGCTCTTCCTGAAAGGACCTTTGCAGTTGGACTGTCAGGGCAGCAGCACATGGTGTGATACCCTGTACCTACACTAACTCTTGTTTATGGAGGGACTACAGCCCTTCCGCCCTAGAGGCTCACACCCACATTTAGTGCATCAGAAAACTTCACATCCTAATGAAATATGGGTGTAAATTATTTTGCAAATGCATAAAAAGGAGGTGGAATGTCAGAAAAATAGGGCTAACTGATTGTTACCTTTCAGCCTTAAAACACATGGGTTTTGTACCTCAAGCAGGATACTACTAAAATTTGTTGGGCGCAAACACTGTAGAAAGGCTAGCGTTATCACAGAATATCACAACACTTAGCATAACCAGGTAGTCATGAAATAGCAGAAGCTGTTTTGAGAACATTTAAACAGTCTCAATCACTTCTTAGATTCAATTCAGTGAGTTGTTAAAGGTGCTGCATATTTTATGGACAACTCTAGTTATTTCAGGTTAGAGCCACTTAGCAATTTTTGTGTGATATATTTGCAAAAATATTTGTCACTTATTGATCTCAGTTTCATAGGTGACTTGAATTTTGGTATAAGGTTGCCTGCATGGAATCTGACTTCATATATTATTCATAAATAATGTATTGCTCTTTATAATTCATAATAAATTAAAATCTAATGTAATGTGGCACCTAGTACAAAGAGATCAATCTAAGAATTCTGAAGGCAGAAACTGAAACAAAGAGGAGGTGGTTGCCTCACATCTGAAGATCTGCTGAAGTACATCATGACAGCACAATTCTTGTGCCACACTGGAAGTGAGCTGCTTGTCCTTGATCTTGAAGACTGATGCTTTTGTTTCTTGAAATGTGTGATGTCTGGCCTCATTTGTCATCTGGTATCCAGAGGTAGGATTTAGGATAGGAAGACTCTGAAGAGGGATCTGGACAGGCTGGATCATATGCCAAAGCCAGCGGTGTGAGGTTCAACAAAAAGTTGGGCCCCGTCCTTGGGTCATAACAACCCCAGACAGCTCCATAGGCTGGGACAGAGTGGCTGGAAAGCTGCCTGGAGTGCTGGTGACAGCAGCTGAACATGAGCCAGGGTGTGCCCAGGTGACCAAACAGCCAAGGGCATCCTGGCCTGGAATGCTGTGGCCAGCAGGGCCAGGGCAGTGCCCATCCCCCTGGGCTGGGCCCTGCTGAGGCCACACCTCAAATCCTGAGTCCAGTGCTGGGGCCCTCACCACTACAAGAAAGAAATTGAGATGCTGGAGTCAGTCCTAAGAGCAATGGAGTCCATAGCACAAGTGCTGTGAAGAGCAGCTGAGGGAGCTGGGGGTGTTTATCCTGGAGAAAAGGAGGCTCAAGGATGATCTTATCATTCCCTACAACTGCCTCAAAGGAGGCTGTGGCCAGGTGGGGGTCAGTCTCTTCTCCCAGGCAGCCAGAGACAGGACAAGAGGAAATGGCCTCAAGTTGTGCCTGGCTAGGTTCAGGTTGGACATGAGAAAAGATTTCTCCATAGAAAGGTTTGTCCAGGCCTGGATCACCCCAGGCAGGTGATGAATTTATTAACCTCTGCAGGTATTTAAGGAAAGGCTGGACGTGGCACTTAGCCCTATGGTCTAGTTGACAAAGGTGATGATTGGTCAAAGCAATGGACTCAATGACATTTAAGGTATTTTCCAACCTAAATGGTTTTGTTAATATGTGATCTCTCAGCACAGACTAAACAGCAGGGCCATCTCTTCAGAATAGCAGGTTGCATCTTCCTGTTGGGAAAAAATAATCACTGCAGCAGAACCACAAGTTTAAGTATCAGGCTCTGCAGGATGGTAGGGTGGTTTACCAACAGTTTAGCTATATCTCAGGATGTATTCACTTGCCTATCAAGATACCTTCTGTTGTATCTCAAAAGTATGTACTGGAGACAGGTGAAAATTTTGCACTAACGTGGTGCAAAATTGCAATCCAAAGCCTTCACACAGCCCTCAACCTAAAATAATGCTAGAGACATGAGAAAAACTGGTAAGCTGGTGTGTTTTGTTCCCTGCCCTCTGAAGATCCTCTGTCTGACATCTGGCTACAAGCCACCAAGTGCCTGGCTGCTGGTGGGATGGGTGGAGCACTCCTAGCAGAAGGTTTACATAAAAACCCTTTTCCCTTCTGTACAATCACATCTAAGTTAAAGAGCTCACTTGGGGCACATATTAAGGCTTGGCAGAACAAAAGAGCAGCCTTCAAGTCCACACTAGAAATCAGAACCAGGGTGTTCAAATGGACTTTTCACACAAGTTTATGGTAGTCTCAAATCACAGAAGAGACCAATTCACTGCTACTAGAGGCATGCACTCTCCATTAATGAGCAGAGAAAAGCCTAAAAGGAATAGGCAAGAATGTTTTACTGCACTCCATTTGACCACTGCTATGCTATTACTTTGGTAATTACTTCAGTAAATGTGTAAACAGCATTTACCTTGCAAGTCCTTTTCCTGTTGTAATTATATTCCTGGCTACCATTTTCAGCAGAGAAAGAAAACATGTACTGCAGATGTAATTATTCTTGAAACCTGAAAATTTGTGAGAGAAAGATATATCATCCACAAAGAATCATGAAATTACTGCCCTCAAGTCAATGAAGACACCAAGAGCTTCAACAGGACATTCAACAAGATCTCACATTAGCAAAGCTAAAAATGATTGTCCGGGCTAAGGTTGAAGGAGACAAAAAGACAGAATTGTTGCCATCTTCTTCAAAATGGTATTACTGAAAATTAAAATGATCCAAGGAAAGCTAACCATTTTATTAATGCAAATTCATCAAATATGGAAAAGAAAGATGACAGAAAGTTGTCAGAATCTATGGCATAAGTGGAAATGTTCAGTTTCATTACTATTGATGTAAAATTGATCCAAGTACTAAATTTAATTGAAAATAATAATTATGATAATTGTGAATTATAAAGTAGTATACCAGGTCAGCTCTAACACAATGGAAGTTCTAAGTAGTAGTCCCTCAAATCTGAGGAACTGAGCACATGATAGAGAGCAACTTTTCTGTGACAGCACACAATCAAAGGATATGATCTCTTAAAAACCCATATGTCGCCTTGATTCTACTCTGGTCCCTGACACTGCCTGCTTGCTTAAATCAGCATCTCTTATAATCATTGTAGCCATCTGCTGTACAGCTGGAAGGTAAAAAGATCAGGTTCAAATGCACATCCCAATTCAGGTAGAATAGATTGAATCTCATCCTGATGTCAGCCACCAAACAGCAAAGCAAGGAAAACATTTCTAAGCTGACAATTATAGATCAAAGGAAAACAAATGGTGAGCACTGGAGATCTAAGTCATGATTAGCCTGATATAATCATTGCAGGCCTTTGGTGAGTATAAATGCATCCTACAAAACCTAGGAAAGGGAAGCCTGGGTAAATTATGTGCTCAGCCTGCGTGGAACTGTGTGTCACTTCTGCAAGAAATGCAGCTGAGGGTCAAAGCATATTAAATCATTTGCCTCTGGAGTGTCTTTCAACAGCAAGGCTGATAATGCCATTTGTTTCTTGTTTCATGTTTCTTGTGGAGAAGTTACAAACGAACATTAAAAGACTGAAATTTTCTCTTCAGTTTTATTGAGTACCCAGAAGGTTGAGTGGTTATTGGGGCTCAGGATTCCATAATACTGTGTTTGGAATATCATGACCATGGACTTTATACAGAAAATATAAAATACTGAAATTTGGATATTTTATTTGGACAATCTAATTGACAGCACCGCAAGGAAATTTCTAGTGACAATATCAATATATTAGCAGTTGGAGACAATCAGAGTCAGCAATTCTAAAAAATTACTATAAGTAATTTTTTTTTGCATACCTCCAAAGTAGGTGCGGAAGTCAATATACAGGCATAATGAAAAAGGAATGCACATGTAATTTTAAAACACCATGATTAATGGTTTGGTTTGGCTTGGTTTGGTTTGGTTTGGTTAGGTTTGGTGTGGTTTGGTGTGGTTTCCTGGCTTTATTTTTTCTGATTTAAATGCCAAAAGGATATAACACTATGGTATATAATGTTCTTTTTGACTGTCTTTCTATGATGAGTGCATGAGAATGAAGAGGAGCTGTGAGAGGAATTTTACCCTGTTAGCAAGTAATGGTACCCAAGTTTGGAAACATGATGGTTGTTTTAAAAGCTACCCAGACAGAAAGAAAAACACAGAATAATGGTAAGCAAATAAGAAAATAAACAAATTTTTATTCTTTTATAGAAAATAAATATTTTATGTTAGAAGATGTCATAATGGAAGATATTTATAGCATAATATTAGTGGGTCAAGACATCTGAGAAGCAAACATGTCACACTGTGTATTAGTAAGATATATAATCTGTGAAAAATAGGGAACAATTTATAGGTTGGTTTTACAGTGAATAATATATTTGTAATAAAGTAGAAATTACAGATTATAAGTGCTCATAAAATTTCTTCATTACATTGTTATAATAATTCTGACTCATTTTGCACTAAAAAAATAAAAGACATTCAGGCAAGGTGTCAGAAGAGAGAAGGATGAGAAGGATCCCAGGGCACTTCCTTTCAAGCATAAGAAGCACAATGCAAAGGCAGATGATTTGCTCATTTTTACATGAGTTTGGTATGCCAAGAGAAACCAAAGGCTTGTAAGGTACTCAGGGTTCTGTTGACTGACATCACTGAATCTAGATTAAGCTATTCAGACACTTGGAAAAGATCTTTGCAGACTGCAGGTAGTAGACTGTGGTGAGACAAGGAAGACATCTTTAGAATCTTCCAACATAGAAATCAACATGTAAGTTGTATGAACAAGAGACAGAGGCACCAATGCACTTTAAAGCTTTATATCAGCTAGCTCTTCAGCTGGTACATTGAAGTAAGGATAAAGTTTCAATACCATAAAATGTGGTCTCATGAAAAATCTATTTCAAAAGTGGTTCTTTCCTTTCTTTCTCAAAAAGACATAATTTTTGTTATCTTCACTTTTCAATCCCTCCAAATAATTTTTTCATTATGCTTTTAAAGTTTAAAACAAGATCTGTCAAAACCAGCATGTGTTTTCAACTGTGGAAAATCCAGGATTAACATTCTAATAATTTTTACATGCTTATGTTGGAATTCTTTAAAAGTTCACCTGTGTATCTAAATGGGCAAAAACTATGCATGTCACTGACACTTGACTGCATTTGGATGAGTAGCATTCAGACTGGAGAAAAGAGCTGTGTTCTACTTCACTCCAGACCCACCATCATTCATGATGGGATCTGGCTGTGGTCAGGTTGAGAGTATTGAGCTCTTCTCCATCTCTATATCATGAAGTAAAGAGATTTCCTGGACAGTCTGTTTCTGTTCTCCTAGGAGTCAAACCCATTGTGGTAATGAGCAATGCAGGGACCCCAGCAGGTGCAAAGGAATGTTCTTTTTGCCAAAATCCTGGCCTTCTAAAGCAGTTAGCCAATTATCAGTTTATATAGTTTTAAGGCAAAACAAGCCCAAGTCAAGCAGCCACCCTACACCACGAAATGGACATGCAGCAGTCACATAGCATATCTCTCATGGCTCTCTGGTCCAGCTCAGTCACTCTCCCATGGTTCCCTTCTGCTTAGCCTAAGTAACAGGCTGGAGCCATTTTACAAGGCCTGACCTTTATGAAGCCTTGCCTATCAGTCACACAAATTTTTTGAAGACAAAGAAACTATGTTGAATCCTTTGTCCTGTTCTAGGTTTATATGGACTGGCTCTCACTTTCCCAAGGCAGCAGTTTGCAACAGTCAAAATGCTGTTGGTCACCAGACTCTTCAAGAACTTTTAGTTATTTCTGCTCAGTTCAGCAGGTCTGCACTGACCTTACTGATGGGTCTTCCTATTGCTTCTCTAAAATTTATCAGTTACTTCATACTTTCCTGATGCTAAAGGTGCAGATGTTGTTGAGTTTCTTTAATGGAGAGGCCAAAGCTAAACCAATTCCTACAGTAGACACAGCTGCATGATCATGGGAGTACAGCCCTCCCTCCTGGTACCATTCCCTGCTTTCCATCATACTCCTTTTTTTTTTTTCCAAGTGGTCTACAGTGATATTTATTGACTCTGATAGACAATGTGTCTTCTTCACTTGATTTAAGTCTTTGGGGAGATAAATTTGTACTGCTCGCATACACAGTGCCTGAAGCTGAGGAAGACACAGATGCCAGTCATCTATTTGGCTACATTCCCTCATAGGGAGTGAGCCTTTTCTGCTCTGGAAACTTACCAAGGCTGTTTAGTGTATATTAATTTTTTATTGCACAATATCTCTGTGCTTTACTGTACAGAAAGAGTCATAATCTTTTCTTGTCCTTCAGCTGCCTCCATCTGCCCTGGAAATTTTGCCAACACAGGACAGTAGTCAGTGGGACAAAAGTGAGTATTGAAGTTAAAGTCCTTAAAACAGCTGGACAAATCTGTATGCTTGAGCATTCACAGCCAGTAGCCCTGAGGGATCCTGGCAGGTGGAAAAGGGCCAGGAGAGCCTCCTGGAAAAACTTGCACTACAGCTATGCTCCCATCTATTTATTTTAATTAAGTAAAGACATTCTATATTTTTGTAGTCCGCATAATGGCATTCTGGCATTCTTCTGAAGCACTAACATGATTTAGACTTGATATATGACTGAATAAATCAGTAGCAGACTATGGTGCAGAAATGACTGTACCCAGTGAGTGCCTGTGTAAATCCTGGGATAATTTGAGACAATTTTTAAAAATACCATCTGTGCGGAGATTTTTTTTGTGCAACTTTTTTTCTATTAATCTCTAGTGAAATTTGACTGAACTTGATGAAATCAGGGCAAGGATGTTTTAATCCAGTCATCCAGTGTGCTCTGTGTGCCCTTTCTCCCCCTCCCTATTGTAACACCTCTGTGCTATGGCAGAATAATCCGTATGTGCCCCACTACTCATACATTAATCAGTATGATCCCCAACACTAATGAGTGTGTTATGATATCTTTTATGGAGAATATGTCAAAAAACATGTTCCCTTCAGGCTCTGTCTGTCAGATGCTGTACTCCAACTGTGTCAAATTGCCATTGTTCTAATTGCCATTGAATATTGAAGTGCCTAATTGTGAAAAATATGACTGGTCATTTCTCACCTACTGAGTAAACATATGGTCTTCTCTAGTTCTACTACATCTTAGAGGAAACAAAATTCTATTCCAGGGAATTAATTTTACTGCTTTTATTTCTCCCCTGTATTTCTCAAGGCTTCATATATATTATGTTGCTTTTAAAAATAATGACCATTCTCTCAATATGCATTGTATACTTCACTTTATGTACTTAAAGGAATAGCAGTAGAGACAAAGTGAGGCTTTTTCAAGTTTCATTAGAGTTTTCAATGAAAAATTCTTGTCATCTTTTTCTACTAAATAATTAAAAGGTAATAAATTTTTATCTTTTCTTCTGTGTTTTTGATGTACATGAATAAATTTGTGGACAAAACTAGCTGTAAACACACCAAAGTGTATGAACTATAGAAGACTGAACCCCCAGTTTAACAGATCAAAAAGACTCTGTTTCGTTACAGCTGTGAAAAGAACTTAAAGGCTATCAGAAACATGGAAAAACAGGAAAGGAAAGATATTGGTTCCTGCAATCTCAGGAGGTTGCCTTCATGCCTTTGGGATCAAAGGCAAATTTAGATAATGAGTGTATTTCCTCCATAAACTCACATTGTGCTTCTTTCCCTGTAGTGGGTTGACCTTGGTTGAATGCCAGGCACTCATCAAAGCCTCTCTATCACTCCCCTCTACAAATGGACAGGAAAAGAAAATATAAAAAAGGGTTCATGGGTTGAGATAAGGAGAGATCACCCACCAAATATTGTCAGGGGCAAAACAGACCCAAATTAGAGATATTAAATGAATTTATTACTAACAAAATCAGACCATGTTAATGAGCAGTAAAATGAGACTTTAAAGCACCTTTCTCACACCTCTCCCTCCTTCCCAGCTCTTCTGCTTTCTCCCCAGCAGCATGGAGAGAGACAGGGAATAGAGAGTACAGTCAGTTCATCACGTTGTTTCTGCTGCTGCTCAGGGAGAGGTATCCTTCCCCTGCTCCAGCCTGGGCTGTCCTCCATGGGAGACAGTTCTCCATGAACTTCTCCAGTGTGAGTCTATCCCGTAAGCAACAGCTCTCCATGAGCTGCTGCAATGTGGGTCACTCTTCCATGGAGTGTAGTCCTTCAGGCACAGTCTGCTCCAGTGCGGGTCACCCACAGGGTCACAAGTCCTACCAGGACCCTTCTCCAGCATGGGCTCCTCTCTCCATGGGTCTGGAGGTCCCTGTCAGGACCCTGCTCCAGCCCAGGCCTCCCACAGGGTCACAGCCTTGTCTCAGGCATCCACCTGCTCTGGCCTGGGTCTCCTCCAGGGGCTGCAGGTGAATCTCTGCATCCCCTGGGACCTCCATGGCTGCAGGGGCACAGCTGCCTCACCATGGTCTCACCACAGCTGCAGGGGAACCTCAGCTCTGGCGCCTGGAGCACCTCCTGTCCCTCCTTCACCAACCTTGGTGTCTGCAGGGCTGTGCCTCTCACATATTGTCACTCTACTGTTCTCTGGCCACAAAAATTCACATGCACAATAATTCTTTTTCTTCTTAAATCTGTCATCACGGAGCTGTTACCACCATTTCTGATGGGCTGAGACTGGATCTGTGGGACATGGAGGATGCTTCAGGCAGCTTCTCACAGAAGCCACTCCTGTAGCAGTCCCACAAACAAAACTTGGCCATACAAAGTGACTACATCCCCTCAAAAAATTTTATCTGTCTGGTATTTTCCTTTGCAGCACTGAAATTAAGTAAATGTTAAAGGGAATTTCACTTTTTCAAGAAACATTAATAGGTAGGATGGAGCAAAATTCCTAATAATATTACGATAAACAATTCTGAAAAAACTTTATTGGAAATATAGAAATGCACTTATAGAAATGTTTCGTGATAATAACACTGAATTTCTTGAAAAATATAAATTGTAATCCCTTATAAAAAAAAGACAAGATTGAAATAAAAATGTTATAAAGGTACAAAAGATAGAAGAAAATTACCCTGAGATATCTGATTTCAATTCAAAGTCAAGACTTCCTTAGAAAAAGACTGAATTTGCCAACATATCATCAATCAGATCTGATTTGAAATTTAGTTAAATTTTGGCTTTACATTTCAGAATGCACTAAATATTACAAACTTTAATGCTGTTACAACACAGCAAATTCACAACCATGCTCAAAAGAGCAATACTCATGAATCATATTAGCAAGTAAAGGAAATACATAAACCTGAAAACTACCAAGAAAATCATGTTTCCAAAGAGATATAAGCCACTTTTCTATTCTATAGGCTATATCAAAGCAAAATTTTCCTGCCATTTTCACCATTAAATAGTTTATATAGCCTGTATTTACATTAGTATGACATAAAAACATGCAATTAATGGAAAATCAACTTTGATTCTAATAAGGTACTGTTTTTTTTTTTTTTATTTCAATTTTCACATAGAAAGGCTTGTTAATCACAGGGCAAATAAATATTTTTAAGAATTGGAAATTCTCCATTCCATACCAATTCTGGATCAATTGCTATGGAAATCCATTAAAAGTGTTAGTACTTTACCTGCTTAATTATTACTGTAGTCATAAGTTTGTAATTTTTTGGGATCCAGACACAGAAGCTTATTAAATAAGCTTTCTTGCTGAAGATGTTTATGAATGCCATATTTCCCTGTTTGTCAACAGTGTATTGTGTCATTTAATGAATTGGGGAGGGGTGTGTCAGTTTGATGTTTAGACAAGGATTAACATGTATCTAAAGTGAGTTATCTTTTGAAACCTTGTCAAAACAAACAAAAAAATTCTTATACTTTGAAGTATCAGCAAAAAGGTGCCATCACATATCAAGAAAAATTGTTTGCCAAAGAAACTAAATATCTTTATTCACTAAAATCACAAATAGTTATTAAGATACCTGAAAATATGTGTATTAAGAAGACCAGTCAAATCAGTGCAAAGATTTACACGCTAGAGGTTAAGCAAGGAACAATGAGTGGAGTTTTTTTCCTATCCATGGTGCAATCTTTGTATGACCTGGTGATTGAGTGGATGACATGGTCACTGAGTTGCTGTTTCAGGGAGATGGAGCACGTTACATTCATTAAGCACAGAACTAATTAGTCTGGCCAGCCAACATGCTTCACTAAATTAAGGGTAAGTTACAGCAAGACTGCCCATGTCAGTCCTTGTCAAAAGGCAACAGTGGCAGGCATGTGGCCTCACCTCACTTTCCTTACACCCATGCTCTTCTCTGTCCTGCCACACCAAACATTGACACCAGCCTTGTGCTGACCATTCTTACATTATGCAAGATGTCAGCACGAAGAAACTAAAATCCATCCTTCCAGACAGAAGGTAGAGGAGTGGAATTCAGAAGCTCATACACTGATGTCACACTAGCATTCAAGGGAAGCTTAAGATGAAACCTTAGGAGAAAGCAGACTTATTGGAGGAATGCACATACGGTCATGCCAGCACTGTGTGCTCCTCTCCCTGACCAAAAGCCAGCTGTGCTCACTGCCTAAGGCAGGTGGCCACCTCTGGGCTTCCAACAGGATCCAACAGGGGCATATGCACAAGGCACTTTGAGGGAAGATTCTCAGTTTTGTCCTTTTTTATTTCCTGAATTTGGTGTGAAGCAAAAATACTGAATCTCTATCAACTTGCTTCAAAGTTGTCAAGAAACAGACATTTCCAAAAATGACTGTTTATTAAAATATTCCTGTGAATATGTGGGTTTTTGCAAGGTCTAATGGAAAGTGTCTGGATCCATTTCAAAACAGATTTCTGGGACTTTTATGAGCTGCTGGCTGCAAATAGAAGTTTGCACTCTACAACTCTACAAGTTGAAGTCCAACAACATTAACAACTTTTATTCTTTTTGTACCAAGCCTGACATACATAACTGGAAAAGCTAGTTGAAGTCACCTGACCTCCAGAAAACTGCTGTTGCTGTGGCATCAATAAGAATTTTGTCATGGGGATTTTAAAATTTTTCTAAGTTTTGTGTCTTCACAGATACACAGAGGAGCAGCACAAATATAACCCTATCAATATTCCAGCTATTGCTTTCTAAATAACAATACCTCAGTTAAATCAAGAAGCCCTCCAATACTTGTAGCACTTTGTTTATTCAGAACTTAAATTGTCTCTGCACTTACAGTATAATTGAGAAAGAAATAAAGAGTCTGTGTGTAATAAAATTCTTTAAAATAAAAGCTCTAGAATTTCAACTAGACAAACTCCAATTTTTAATATTTTTTCATACAACTGTGAACATTAAGCTTTTATCACAAATACCTCCTGTACCAAGCTTTATCAGGAGAGACAGCTGCAGGACACAGTTACTTTAAATAAAAATTAGTTTAGAAGTTATCATTAATTCAAAAATTACCAATTGGCCTTTAAAACCACCTTAAGAATAATCATGGCTCTTAAGTTATAAATTTTTATTTCCTTCTTCATCAGAAAATATTAAAAGATAACATCATATATGTAAAACCCATAAAATACTCTACAGTCACTTTCATGTGCTTTGCTATAAATGTATTTTAGATTAAATTTAAGTATCAGCATAATCCCTAATTCCTCTTAGCAACATTAAAAGAAGCCCAACAGTTTTTCTCATCATATGAATGAAAGAAATTTCAGAGAAAAGGGTTTGAATAAAATCCCTATATAACACCCAAGCTGCAAATGCAAAAGAGACAGGTAATTTTTAGCGCACTTGCCCAGCATCATGTGCATATGAGACTATGCAAACCTTCACTCTCCATGCCCTCCTCTCAGGTCAATTGCAACACCAGCAAAGTACTGCCATCACACACAGTGAGGTGCAGGGGCCTCACAACTCTCGCATGTTACAGTTGTCTCTTTTGGGATTGGAGTGCTCAAACACCTACAAGGATGCACACCTAAGTAGTCTGGCTCTAGCAGCATTTGAAGCTTTGTTTTAGTTCTGCAGTTTTCTGACTCTAAATCATTAGCTGGAAGCACAGAGCTTCTCAAGTATGTTAAGGTAAATAGTTTCTCCAGCAGAGTTGATGTGATCCCACTGGTGTCCCAGTGCCTGGGAACGTGGTCCTGGTGCAGAGGGAGCTCCTATGTCAACCAGTTTGAGATTGATGTGGAGGTAGGGCTAATGGACGTGGGTGTCTGGGTGGCAGAGAGCTGCTCCTTGTAACATGCTCCATTTTTCTGGTGCTTCTACTGTTCTGAGGAGTCACAGTTGTTTTACACCCTGAGGACTAAGCCCACACTGTCTAAGGAATTTAGACAATTTTTTCACAGTGAAAAATCCACAGAGCAGATTACAAAGTTCAAGGCTTAAGCACCAAATTCCAGGATGAACTTGCTTTGCAGAGTACTGATAAACTCTCCCTGTATGTGTGTGTCAGGTCTGTGCAATAGTTTTTCAAACAATGGGACCAGCTCAGCAAGGATCTCTTAATTATCCAAAATCAATAATTGTAACTTCAATTTTTTTCATTTTATTAATAGTTGAGTCAGAAGTTATTACTCTGTACAGTAAAGTAGGAAATCAATAACACATGCTGAGCTGTGGAACTAAAAATAAAAAATAGAATCTCTGAAGCCTTCAAACACTTAACTTGTACTTATAGTTCATCAGAGACACTCAACAAATTTATGTAAGAACTTTTCTTGCAGTGTTTACTTACTCATGGCCCTCAGTGGTACCAGACCCCATTTCCTCAGCAGGAGGAGGTGACATTTGTTTCTCCAGTCTGCACTTTGGACAGTCTCAAGAGCAGGTTTTATCAAACAGTTACGCTATGTATGGGTGAGGAACAAAGCATGTGGTACTAGCACTCACATCATTCTGCCTTTCTGATTAATCACTAGCCAAAAAATCAAACACCAAAGCAGTTTAAGCCACTAGAGACTCTAGAACAGATTGTCATCTACTGCAAAGTGGTAATAGTTGTGCTGATTTTGAAAACTTGGCCTTAGGAGGAATGCACTGCAGTGACTGACACCATCATTCAGTGCTTGGGAGCAGGAACCTGCAGTGCTCTAAACAGCAGATCACACAGATGCCCAGCACAGCACAGACTGACCCTGACTTGTATTTTATGCAGTTCATCTTTTCCAAAGCCACCATCCTCCTTTTCCTTCCCTGGAGCTGAAACAAGCAGTGCCATCAGGAATACCTTAAATTTTAAATGGGAAACAGCACTATCTTAATATTTCACATCACACTAAAGTGTGCCTTTACACTGTTCTGATTTCAGCACCCTGGAAAGCCTAGGAGTTGTACCCCAAGGTACAGTGATCAAAAAGACAGGAGCAGAACTGCTTGCCACTGACTACTAAATAAAGATTTTCTAGATTATCACCTTTTTTATTTTCTTATCTTCATGCTGACTCAGAGTTCTAGGTAGCACCAATCTCTAACATCGATGGAAAAGGAAAACAGTAGCAAATGTAGGAGAGAATGCTAGGTAGTTGGAATTAATATGAAGGCAGAGATTTTTTTTAAATATGCTGTCTAAACATTCTTTCTTTCTTTCTTTCTTTCTTTCTTTCTTTCTTTCTTTCTTTCTTTCTTTCTTTCTTTCTTTCTTTCTTTCTTTCTTTCTTTCTTTCTTTCTTTCTTTCTTTCAAATTCAAGCCTTTTAAATTGATTTAGTGCATTGATTTCCAGGCAGGAAAAACTTCAGTACCCCATCTGCCCCTCCTTTTTGCCTCAGCTTAACAGTTTTGGAGATCTGAAATCAGACTCAGTTCTAACTTGTCTTCCACTGCTAAAAATGCTAGAACTTACTTGACTCACAAGGGAGTTTTCTGAAATACACAGACCTGTCTGGTCAGCCTAGTGCTCTGTGTACACAGTAGCTATCAGCTGAGCACAATCCTTAGATAAAAAAGTTGCCTACACTAATCATCCAGAACAAATTTTCCTGAATACATAGTAAATGTAATCCTGAGGTCACTTTTCTATCAATTATCTAAGATCACATCCTTTAATTTGAAAAAAAGATCTACACATTGTCCTTCTGTGAATTTAATCCAGTAGTGTTCAAAAATGCAATAAAACAATGTCATTGTTACCACTGATAAAAGAGATAGCAAATATGATATATGAATCAGTAAAAAACGTAATTACTTCTTTCTTATTATTGCTATGAAAAACTAGTAATTCTTCTGACATTATGCATGTTCACTTAGTAGCTTATCTGAAGATGCAAGGCATATTTTTAAGATTAGATTCAAATTACATTCTTGAAAATAAAAGATTTCCCTTTTTAATATTAGTCTATGAGAAAAACATTTCAAGGAAATAAAAAGATCAGTCAAACGAGCCCTATTAGTTATGGTATCACTCTTAAATAAGAACATTTAAAAAATTATTTTTGGGAAAATTTTATCAATAAATGAAAACCCTGTGATCTGGGAGGTAGCAATTTCCAGCACAGAGAGAGAAGCAACAGAGAAAAGAAAGACAAAAAGAGGGTGTGGATGTGATAGAGGAGAATGTTTGCTAGCTGGAATCAACATTATAACAGAGCTTTTCTCCATTATAGGCTGTTCCACCTCTGGAAACCTATTATCTATTGCCACGATTTTCCCTTTTATTCTTTTGTCTTTTCTGATTTATCATCCAATACAATCCAGCAGATTTGTCAGAGAAAATTAGCCAAGACGGACTGGCTTGCATAATCTTAATATCCCCAGAAGCTGAGTTCAGAGTGACTAGTTTAAATTCTACATCTTTCTTCTATTTCTCTTCTTAAGGGCTAAGTTTACTTTCTGTATTTTCTCTGTAAATCCCCACAAAGAAGAAACATTACCAGAAATATGTCACCTTTTTAAGCCACAGAGCTTTGCTTTGCCTATCTCCATGATTTGAGCATACAAATTACTTTTCAAAAGCAATTGCTTATGCCTTTTATTTCATACTCTTCTGTAACACTGGAATCTAGGTGGTGTCAAGTGGCACAATTTCTTCTGGTATCAGCACCAATTTACATCAGCTGAGGTCTTGGACCTTTCCGTTTCTCAGTTCTTATGTTTATTCACTTCCCTAACCCACAGGGATAACTCTTTTAAATACCATGCTGTTCTTACTGTCTATCCCTTTTATCATCCTCACTGGATTCATGCAATACAAATGACATTCATATTTTTTTAAGTGATAATATAGAAAATTTGGCTTAAAATTGCAAACCTATTAAAAAGGATATGTAGGTCTTGTAAATTACAGTGTTTTTACAATGGAATCAGAATAAACATCAGCCAGCATGTATGTTTGGATTTGGGGTTTTTTTATGTTGAAGACTTGAAGTTAGTTAAAAACTGTCTTTCACCTATAAGCAACCACCTTAACATGGTAGCTCAATAGTAATTCTATCCCTGCAAGAATTACTCTGGAGATCCAAACTCTGATGAAGCACAGCTAGTGATTAATGTGCTGGACTGGAGGAATACAGCTTGTTGAAAGAACCAATCTATGTGGAACATCTTTGCAGTACTTATAAATATCTCTCTCTGCAATATATGCAGCTAGCTCTGACTCCACACAATCTCAAAAGATTTTCTGAGAGAGGTATTTTGGAGCACAGAGAAAAAACAGAAGTGAACTTTATTCTTAAACTTGTTCAAAATAAGACAATCTGTAGAATCTTCTGCATTGTACCTGAAATTCTTAGAGCAATCAAACCTGCTTTTTCAATACTGTTATGCACAGGTAGATACAGAAACGACATCTCTCTGCAGTTGTTTCCCCATCAGTGTTCTGGCTGCAGTCTGTGACACATGATTGCATGAGTTCTTCTACTGTATGTGACATTTTGCTGGTCTGGGGGTGCAGCTGCTCTTCACCACTGCCCTCGTGCAGTGAGAGGACAGCATTAAAGACAGGAACATGTCAAGTGCCAGTCTGTCTTTCAAAAAGGTTGATTCAATCCAAAACAAGAAAGAGGAGATTGAGATCAAATAAATAATGGAAAAAACTCACACAAAACTTGATGACTCCAGAGGTGGAAAGGGAGATCGTGGAATATCTGTCCTCCAGGATTTTCATCATCTGAGTGAGATAAGCTATGAACAACCTGACCACTAATGTTAGCCCTGCCAAGAGCAGGAAACAGGCCCAAATGACCTCAGAAATCCTTTTCTACTTAAATTATGGTATGAAAATAGAGAACAATGATTTTAATGGGATTTTAAATAAGGTTAAATCTTGTCCTATGAGCAAATACAACCAGCAACATCCTTCATTAACCAGTTTGTCTGTTATTAAAGGCCTGCCAACATTCACGGTCTTCCCAATATGATGGCCTCTCTTTATTTCTTAAGCATTTTGAACATAAAAACTAAGAAAGCAGTGTCCTGTACTCCTGACCAAAACTTATGGCAACAGATAAGCCATTTCATTGCTTTCCTTTTACAGATTTTTGTAAGTCAGATTTTGTTGCATCAGTCATGGATTGGAGACTTCCCTTAGTGGTCATAATGGCTAATTTTAGTATTTATTTAATTTTAATTATCATTGCCGTTGCCATTACTATGTCATTAGTGATATAAGATGAAATCTGGAACTCTTAAGAAAACCAGAAGGTTTTCCACACACTTGTAACAATCATTTTGTGTGTCTCTGAAAATAATAGTTTCTTAAACAAAAGTATATAGTTAAAAATAATTGTACATAGAAGAACTTAAGATCCATCCATTTATTTTTCTACTCTGAACATACTTTAAAAATCCCCAAAGAGAGAAACATTTTGAGGTAAAAAGGTGAAACGTATAAGAATGACAGATATACTTTAGGTGGTTGTAATACAGCTGTAGAACATCACTATATGCAAAAATCAGCAAGAAATGTAACATCTATAAGCAAGACAGTAAGAAATAAACACATTAATTGCTAAGGGGAACACAGGCGACAGAAACATAGCTGAACTTCCTGAGTTATGTAGTACAGGAATTATTATACTATTGTGGTGTTTATAGCACATACATAGATCTTCTGGAGAGAATTTTTTGTGTTTTACCCTTAATGATATTCATATACTGTACACATGTGTCATTTCTGACACTTTGGGCCATGATGTCTCCTAAGCCCAGAGCACTAATAGGCATCCAGAGACACTCCAATGTGGAGGACAAAAGGAAAAAACAAATCACAACAGTGGTAGATTAAAAAATTTGGAAAGTGACAGGGATGAAAATCATAATTTCTGCCATAGGAAAAGACTTCCCAGAGGAGAAACTGATGCTCTGCAATGCAGCAGCTAGAAAGAAGCAGGAGATGTTGGTCTTGCTGTCTATATTATACTATGCAGAAGCACAAGAAAAAGCAATTGGCTGGAGGAAGGCAGAAAACATCTTTGGCTGTTTGTACCACTGGCATGTCACAATATGCTTGTCATAACCACCATACCAACAACCACCATTACATCAGAAAGTCACTACTGAGTTTCAGTAGGGATTGCTATTTCAGGGATGGAGATGGGGAAGGGGTTGGGGGCTGTTACTTTCCCTAAGTGTGAAAGTGGGTGCGGTGGTGTTTGGATTGGGATTTTTTTTAATGGTGAAACGTGAATATTGCCCATAATTTCACTGAAAAGTTTTATTTACCATATTAAAGATGTTAAAGCACAGGTAACACAGAAGTGGAGTCACTCTCTGATCAATGAATTCTGAATCAACCAAATGCATATCGGTAGATTAGTAAACTGTCTCTGCCATTTTTTGAGGGTTTTTTATGCCTGTTTTTTTCAGTTATCCTTGGATATTCATGAACATTGCTTGGGTTAAATATCAAATTTTATTTTTTAAAGATCTAAAAAAAAATCTAAAAAAGGTGACATATGTTTTAGAAGTCCCAGGATGAAACTATGTTTTCTTCTTATAGGTAGTTTATAAGATAAAGGCAAATGTGGAATAAGAACAAAGTCAGAACCAACAGAGGTTTGCTACGCTATTCCAAGCAGTTGACTTTAAATTATTCAGAATTTAAAAATAAAAATGCAAAGGCAAGATATAAGGCTTATTAATCATATTAAGTAAGCTCATATTAATCACATTAAGGATTGTTCTCATAACTGTCATCTGTTTCCTCCTGCATGACTTTGAGAAATAAGTACTTAATGTCCATTTCCCCAGATGATGACAACGCTGCATGAGTCCAAAGAGGCTGGAATGATCTGAGCACAGAGGAAGGATACAAGTGCTCCAGGTGTCTCCTCTTTGTTTGCGGTTCCTGCCTACTTGATCTTGCAATACTAGAGTGAACAAAAGCCCCACTCAGGGAATTTCCTGGGTGCAAGATGAAGTCCCTCAGTGACTCCTAGCACATAATTTAATTCCATTCCTTCCCACACTTATAAAATTCACATTAAAATGATATTTATTTGAAGCAGAAGTCATTGTAATGCCATAGCAAATAATTAATTGGGGCTTAGCTGTGAACTGGATCAGCCTTCAAGAATGTGCAGGTGAGGGGACTATCAGAAACCACTGCTACTTCTTTCAACCCTACCATTTAACAGTGAAGAGGAGCAACCCCAAAGTCTCAAAAATTAATAGTTGCTAACAGTTGGGTGCAATGAATGTAGATTTACATCTTGGCTCAGAGCAACAGACAACACACTCCAATGAAGATAGGGAGGTTCAACACGCATGGCACAGTGGAGGCCAAAATATAGACACTTCGCTGAGAAATGAGGATTGCACAGCCTCAGGGAACCTACTTCTTTACTCGGTGTGGTTAAAAACAGATGGCTCATACAATTCAAATCCTAGATTTACAAATCATATAAATAATACACACATTTGGCCTCCCTCAATTCTTTCATTAATAAGGAAATTATTCATGTTAAAAATAGTGGAGGTTGAAGACTAATCTTCAAAGTATTAAACACCCCACCATCTCCATTGTCATGAGTCATCACAAGTTAGAATCCTTTCTCTCTGTGCTGATTTTGTCTGGGCTAGAATTAATTTTCTTTGCAGTGGCTGGTGTGGGGCTGTGTTTCATATCTGTGCTGAAAACTGAGTTCATAATATAGAGATGACTTTTTTATTGCTGAGCAGAGCTTGTGGAGAGCCAAGGCCTTTTCTGCTTTTTGTATTGCCATAATGGCAGTGGAGATGGGAGTGCCTGGGAAGTTGGGAGGAGACACAGCCAGGACAGGTGACCCCAGCCGACCAAAGGGATATTCCAGACCATGTGGCACCATGCTCACTATATAAAGTGTGGGGAAGAAAGAGGAAGGGAGGAAGCATTTGGAGAGATGGAGTTTGTCTTCCCAGGTCACCATTATGTGTGATGGGGCTCTGCTCTCCTGGACATGCTGACCACCTGCCTGCCCATGGCAAGCAGTGAATTCATTCCTTAATTCACATTGCTTTTTTTTGGGGCTTTTGCTTTCCCTATTAAACTGTCTGTACCTCAACCCACAAGGTTTTTCCTTCTGATTCTCTTCCTGATCCTGCTGATGGGGCAGTGAGTGAGCTGCTGCCTGGAGCTTGGTTGATGGCTTGGTTAAACCATGACATTCTTCTGTGTAGAGACACATTGCTTCAGACTCGGTGGATACTCAGTGTTCTCTCTGCTCTTTGCATATCCATTGTTTAAAACTGGAAGAAAAACTTTCCAAACAATATTAAGATTGATAACACAAAGAGCAGTCTTTTAGTGAAAGCTTTCATATGCACACATGTACACGCCCAGTATAAAAATTTCACAATATTTAGAAGTTTAACTAACTAGGATATCTAGCAAGTATGTTCAATAGGAGAACAGTTGCCCTGGTAACCCACGCTTTGATCTGCCCCATTGGAGTCCCTCCAAGGGTTCTCAGCCCTATAACTTGTTATGTCTCTGAAGGATCTTATTACTTCCCCCTGGTGCTGGTGCAAAACAGGATGTCCTTGTTAGAAATTCTTTTCCTTAAAAATAAGATCGAACAATTTTAAGAATATGGCATAACATGTAAGAAAGGGTAACTACTGTTCTAAAGTTTGAGAAGGTGCTAGAAACTGTACAGCTATATGTATTAAAAATCCAGAAAGCTACAAATATTTTAAAAACCTAAAAATCTTTAAGCATCGGATCAGTGATGACACTTCCTTCCTATCATCCTAATACTCAAATAGTGTGACTGAATAGCTCTTGTGGGTAACAAAAACTGTCACTGTATTCCATATCTATCTGTGTCCCAAAATTGTTACTGTGCCTTTATGAGCCAGCGCATTTGGAACTGAAATTGTGGAGCAGACAGGAGGTGCTGGTCCCTTTACAATGTTGGGGGACACCAGCCCCTTCCCCTTTTGCCTGGCTGTATTTGTGGGCCTGCAACTGTAGCAACTCAGAGCTACATTTCACAATTAATTAGAAACAGTTTTCCAAGTAAATTTGCAAACCCTACGGGCAGTGAAGGTTGAGCCAGTCCCTGGGCTCATGCCACCCTGTGCTGGCGCTGACAGCCCAGCTGTCCCCTGCCCCCAACATTGGTACCAACACTGGCGGAGTCCCGCGGGTGGCAGGAGAAAGGGGCAGGTGGCGTTTGCTGTGCTGGCAAGTCTTCGTCTATCCCTGGAACTGCTCCGTAAACTCCTGCTGTCCTGGGAAGGGTCTTTATTTCTGCCATCACTTTTTTCATACCCTTTATCTCCCAGGCTGCGTAGTCAACCAGAGAGCGCCATGATGGGGTGGAATGCTGAGACATTTTCTCTTTGACTTTCAAGGCCTGCAGTTGACTGTGGTGGGCTCCATCTGGGAAAGTATCTGGTGCCATTTTCCCTTTCCCTACGCATGGCCAGGGGGGACATCTCAGAAGGGGGCAGTAGCTTGCAAATTTGGGTATATCTTTGTTCCCCTGGCATTGGTGAGATTTTGCAGTTTTGTATCTAGTGGCTATTTACTGGTTTTGATTTTTTTTTCCTGTTGCTGCTTCTGTTGTTAGTAAACTCCTATTTTTTCATGTATATCTACTCAAATTTGTCCCTTACCAGTGAAAAGCAATTGGTTGAAACCAAGGGGAGGTAACTGATTTTAGATTGTCCACCTTTTAAAATTGTCTTAAAACGTGACATAGCCCATGGGATGTGTCCTGTCTCATGATAGGATGTCACACTACCTCAAAAACAATAGCTGTGCCGTAGACCAAATTATAAAAAAAGACTTGAAAATAATTATTTTGGTGAGTATATTTCTCATAAGGGGCAATGCTGAAATTATTTGCAAGTACAAATTGTGCTGGGGCAGAGTTGGGGCAGACATGTTTTCCTGCATAATAAGCAAAAAGTAAATTGTTCTTCCAATCTAGAAAGCTAGGAGAAAAATGACATTTGTATCCTTTGGGGTTTCTGAGTGCTTACATTATTACATTCTCATTTTTTCGGATCCAGGAAGCAATAAAAATTGAACTTGCCACATCAGAAAACAAGCATTGCAAAATTTCAGAATAATAAGAATGTGCTTGCTCCACATTGTTCAGGATTTCAGAAAATCATTTTTAATGAAAGGAAAGTCATGGCAAACCTTGGTCACTTGATTTTAGATGGATATATTCACAGTTTCTGTGTCTCCCAGGGGTTCTGCCATGGTGCTTGCCTGAAGAGGTAAACAATAAATCAGCGTCTCCCCTTTTCTGTAGGACTTTTAGTTTACTGGATGCTAGTATAGTAGGAAATAACTAACTAGCAAATTTTGGCAATAAACTAATTTAAAAAATCTGATGAATGACTGTTAAACTGTTAAAAACAAACCATGTGTAAAGGCATAGAATCATAGGATGCAGACTCACTGAATCAGAGAATGGTTTGGCTTGGAAGAGACCTTAATGACCATCTAGTTCAAACTTCCCTGCTGTGGACAGGGACACTTTCACTAGACCAGGTTTCTCAAAGCCCCATCTAACCTGGCTTTGAACACTACAAGGAACAGAGCATCCTCAGCTCCTCCAAGCAACCTATTCCAGTGCCTCACCACTCTCACAGTAAGGAATTTTTTCCTAATGTCTAAACTTACCCTGAGTTTACTTCCTGTATTTAATGCAAAATTGTCTATTCTTTCAAAGTGAAGGATAATTATGGATGCTGCATGGATCTCAGTGAAGGCAGAGATCTGGTAGAATACTAAAACCACAAAAACTGGAACAAGAAAACAGTTTCTCTTTTGAAGCAGCTCCTTTCAGAGCACATCACATATTTCTGACCTACATTAAGGGAAGTAAGCAAGGAAAAGGAGAAAGCATAAAATCTTGACCCTGTCTTGTACTGAAGTCACTAACATTTTAAATCTAATTTATTTTGTCTTTTTGCATCTCTTTTCAGTCTTTTTGCAGCACTGTATTATTGCAGCAGCTTGTCTTCATTGCTGCACCTCACTTCTTAACCACAGCTTTTAGCACAGATTAGGGGTCCACAATGCCGCAGAGAGATTTAATCTGTCCTTCCAGGCAGCAGTATGGTGTCACTATGATCTTCAGATTTCCTCATACTAGTTTCTGTCTGGTTTGAAATTATTGTTTTGAACTCCAGTTTCTCAGTCTTGTGTGAACCTGCTTCATTCAGTGCTGGAACTTAAAACATTTAGTCCCTTTTCTGTTCATTTTATCCCTTCTGTTTTGATTTTCTCCTTTGATTCTTGAATTTTCATATGTTAGTGATTCTTGCATAATTTTACCTATTCAGATATTTACACAATAAACTAATCCATGTGCTGCAGTCCTGCCTGGCTCCTCCCAGTTTTTGTGTCAGAGCCAACTGAGCCAGCAGGAGGGACAAGAAAAAGTCAGTTCTCTGTTCCTTGGTCAGCTGGTACCTGAGACATTCTCAGGAATAATTTGGAACAGATCAAAATCAAAACAAGATAATAAGAAAACCATGTGAGCACATAAATCAATGCCCTAACAGGTCACTGAAGTCACAGCTTGATCACTGGCATGCAGCCTGTGTGTGTGAAATGAAATAGCTAGAAGAGGAGGGAAAATTTTCAAATTAGCAGCATGAATGATGTGCAAATCTTGCTAATATTATAGCTCCTAAGCTGAGATATGCAGGAAAGAAAGTTATATACAACCAGCTCTCAGAACCTGAAGTGTTTTGATCTACCTGCATCTGCTGTGGCCAGTAGAAACATGAGTTTCAGACAACCATGACTATGTAACTGTATTTCCAATTTAAAAAAAGCATCTGAGCACATGCTTCTCTCCTAAGCAAATGAACAGGAAAGAGATGGACCTGTGTGTCAAAAGCTTAATCCTGTGAGTTTGTAAGTGTAGCATGAGTAGTAGGAGTATGGATTTTTTCCTGAATTAAGATTCAAAACCTAATGAGACATGAATCTGGGCACCACATAGCCTTCATGTATCATCAGTGCAAAGGACCAGTAGCATTAGAAAAAGAATATGTCCCAGTATGAATATATATGGAACATATCCAGTATGTACAGCATATATGCAGCTACAGCAAGTAAAGTAAAAAGAAAAAAATCTGAGAGAGCTGGTTCAGTTTGAAAAGAAACTTTTCTGAAAAGCAAGATATTACATGACTCTTTATGTTTTATATTCTACAACTTCTTCTAGTACATCTGGTGCTGTTTATAGCAAGAAAAGCTTATTGGAAAACTCCTGTGTGTATTTAATATGGATTTTCTTGTTTTGTCAGTGTTTGGACATGTGCCAATGTAAATATCTGCTACTTGAAATTAAACAGATATGCAGAAGACTAGCAATACCATCATAAATCATAATGAAGAAAGTGGCTCCATTTGAAGCACTTTCAGATTCACACTGAGTATGTAGAAATTTTGGCTGAGAATACTTATGACTGAAAACTTTGCAGACAGAGACAAGAAACAGGCACCAAAAGAAAGCACTTCTAGCAATACCATCATAAATCATAATGAAGAAAGTGGCTCCATTTGAAGCACTTTCAGATTCACACTGAGTATGTAGAAATTTTGGCTGAGAATACTTATGACTGAAAACTTTGCAGACAGAGACAAGAAACAGGCACCAAAAGAAAGCACTTCTACAGACCTAGTGAAGAAATTACATTTCACAATTTTAATTTCACAAAAAGAAATTAACCTTGCTGATTACTGGTATACCAGCATGATTGCAGGTCTAATTCAGGTGCAACATCAGTTAAGTTTTTACATTAGCATCAAATCACTTACCTGCAGGAGATCTGAAAATCTGTGCAAAAAGGGAGTAAAATAGGCATGAAAAATATACAGTGAAAGACAGATGCCATTACCTATCTCTCTGTGTACCTATATACACACAGGTATTTTTGTGTTTGTGTATACACAAACCCCCGACGCTAAACAGTGTGAAAAATGCATGTTTGACCAACATTTTGCTAACAAAAGCAGTCATGCTAGGACTACTAATGCATTACTTCTGCAACCTCTGGTCCTGCCCTGAGGAGTCCCTGTGTCCCTGCCCAGCCCAAGGGGTCTGTGCCCTGGGGCAGCAGCTGGCAGGGGCTGCTGTGGCTGTGTGCATGGGGAGCACAGAGAGATCCTCCTGGAGCACTTTGAGAAACTGCCTGAGTGGGGCACATTCTTCCCTTGCACGCTTTCATGCCATTTCTTTGGCTATGGGATTCCTCTTTTGAGAATAGCTGCTTTTTTAAGGCAAAATTTCCATGTGTAAACTCTCAGACTACATTTCATTTGAACAACTGTTCCAAAATTCTGGCTATCTGCAGTCCAATTTGTGGTTGTGAAACTAAAATCACTTTTTTTTTCAGCTTATACCAGCAGAAAGCAACCCACATAAGAAAAAAAAAATACAGATTTTGAAGGATGTGTGGATTTGTCTCTTCTACAGTTAACTATTGCTTTGTCTTTGAGAACTCATATTTCTTCCATTCCAAGTCTCTCCAGCTAGCTAGGATCTACAGTGGCTGCTGGAGTCTGCACAAGTTTTCTTGTCTTTCATGAAGAAATAACTGACAAAGGCAAACCAAAAGAAAAAGTAAAAAAAAATACATTATTCATTATTCTTCACAGAGATGCAGCTACTTCTCTCCACAATGTTTTATATCACATGTCAGTTAAATTGAAAGAATGTTACCATAGTGCAACTTCATTTAATGTGTTACATTTTTGTTTACTTGTGAAAACTGAAGTTTGAAGAGAGACATTTTTTTGAAGAGACATAAAAGCTAAGGATGACAGAGGCAGACTCATAGGCATGGAAACAGTTAGACATCCAGCATGGGTAGATGCAACATGAGCTAGATCTGTTGTCTTTTATAGCAGAAGTCTGCTCTTGAAGTCAATTAGAAGTTCAATAACCATGTGAGCATTTCTTTAATTCCAAATTAATTTACTCTGCCTCTCACAGTAGTTAATAGCTTGCATGCTGTGTAAGTTCTCATAGTATGCATGGCCACAGTATTCCTGATGAAACCACAATAAGCATTCTTGTTCACAAAATGCATGAGTACAGGTGTGCGGTTTGTAGTTACCCCCCTGAGATTAAGCAGTGCCTCATTCTGTGCCTTGTTCTGGGGAGTAGCCCACAGTCCACTTGTACTGGACTTCCTCTCTTTATTTAATCAATATTTGGAATCAATTCAGCAAAGCAAAATTTTTAAGCTTTCTGACCATATTTTCTTGTTCATAGTTTTTCTCTCAGACATTCCATAGTTAGGGGCAGCATCATCCTTCACTGTTTGCTCTAAAGTCTCAAAAACCAAAATGCCCAAAATCTTAGACTAGATGGCAGTATTCTAATTTTCCTATTACAGCACAGAGCAATATAATTCCAGTTATTTTACTACAAGTCTGGAAGCAGTCCTATTAAACCCCTAACAGCTGCAGAATTTAAAGTGAACTTTGATGCACTAGGATCTCTTTATTAACTCAGATTGCTATCAAACAGCACTGTTTTAAATTTTCCAGTGATGGAAAACAACATCAGGCAATTAAAATAGATTGGGATTGCTAAAAGGACCAAAATGGGGGGATATTTGTGCTCACAATCCCACTGGCAAGTTTGTCAGACATGGACAGTTTTTGCACGTCCTTCCAGTGAGTTTGCCAGACTGAGGCTGAACCCAACACTCTCATCACATTGAGAGGTATGGGATATCCCAGTGTGTACCTGATCTCTTGTTTCATTCTGCGTCCCAAGGGGAAAATCTGAGAGCAGCAAGATTGGAAGGCTGCTGATGTTGGAAATTCTCCCCTCAGGATGCTGCTAGCTGTGCAACAGGCAGTAACCGTTCCTCTTGATGGGATGAGGGAAGCCAAGGAGTTTTCCACAGGCCAGGAAAGGAATAAACTGTACTAATGGTATGACAAAAATCACTTTTCCCATCAAATTAAATGAGTATACATGCAGGTTATGTCAATTTTTTATCCTTCATTTTCACTGTTTTACCAAATCATCAATGGCAACTTATGGCAGGAGAAACAAGACACTGAGCTCCCTAAATATCATCTGCTAACTAAGCAGTGATTTGAAAAAGTGAAACCAGTTTTAGAGAAAAATATAGGTTTTGCACTTGCTGCATGACAACAGAAGTTATTAAAATAGTTCTGGTCGATGGTGGATGACTTCATACTAAATCAGTCTCTAATTAATTTTTGAGTGCAGAGTCTGAAAAACTGACAGAAAACAGTCAAAATGTTGCTGCAAAATTTTTAGTACAACTTCAAACTAGTTAACTTAAAACATGTCTAGAACCTTTAGGTCTTCTAAATTTGGTTTGAAATTAATTTAAAGCAATGTGTGGTTTTGCACAAGAATGCGAGGGAAGTGGTTGTGCAAGCATAGTTTTGAACCAGTTCCAGTCTGGAGATCATACTGTCTCCAGATCATACTGGGTTTACTCTCAAGCTGTTAGTTATGCTTCTCTGCTTCTCTTTTCCCTTCCATGAAGTTTTGCAGCCGCACAGTTATTCTGGCAATTGGCAAAGGTTTCCTTTGAAGGAAACCTGCCAGAGCATGCTAGCCAGCATTAGGCCACTCCCACTTACCTCTGTAGCAAAGAGGAAACAGATTAAAGCAGGAAGGGAGAGAAGAGTGCTATAAAATAATATCTATTTAAAAATTGCAGTGAGTGAGTTGGCATTAAGTGCTGTGAAGTTAAGGATCTGCTTATTTTTATATAGCTAGTTTAATTAGTTACACCACCACATGTTCAGTAATCATTTTTGTTAAGCATAGTTCTCAACTTCCTTTGGTGCAGCATATCACTCCACCTATGCTATCTCTCATTTTGCTGTCCTGGGGCACCCCACAGCTCTGGCGTCCCCACTGCTCAGAGCTGGGTTCTTCGTAGAAGCGCAGAATTGTAGAATTGTGGAATCATAGAATGTTAAGGCGTTGGAATGCACATTAAAGATCATTTAATCCTACCTGCCTCTACTATGGGCAGGGAAACCTCCCACTGTACTGAGTTGCCCAAGGTCCCATCCAACCTGGCTGTGAGCACTGCAAGGGTTGGGGCATTCACAGCCTCCGTGGGCAACCTGTTCCAGTGTGTCACCACCCTCACAGTAATGCATTTTTTCCTAATATGTAACCTAAAATTCCCCTCTTGCACTTTGTACCCATTACTCCTTGCCCTATCATTTCAGTTCCTGATGAAGAGGCTCTCAGGCTTCCCTGCAGCCTCTTTCAGATACTGGAAGGTTGTTATGAGGTCCCCACACAACATTCTCTTCTCCAAGCCCAACAACTTTCTCAGCCTGTCTTCACAGGGAAGGTGTTTCAGTCCTCTTATCAGCTTCATAGCCTCCTCTGGACTTGCTCCAGCAGTTCCTTGTCCTTATTTTGGGGGCACCAGAGCTGAATGCAGCACTCCAGCTGGGGTCTCATCAGAGCAGAGGGGCAGAATCTCCTCCCTTGCCTGCTGGCCATGCTCCTTTTGATGCAGTCCAGGATTTCCTTGGCTTTCTGAACTGGTTAGTGTTGAGTTTCTCATCTACCATCACCCCAAATCTTTCACTGCAGGCCTGCTCTCAATCACTTCTCTGCCCAAGCTGTTGGTATGTCTGGGATTGCCATGACCCAGCTGTAGGACCTTGTACTTTGCTTTGTTGACCCCCATGAGGTTTGCACTGGCCCAGCTCTCAAGCCTGTCCAGGTCCCTCTGGATGCCATCCCTTCCCTCCAGCTGTGTCGACTGCCCCACACAGGCTGGTGCTGTCAGTGACCTCGCTGAGGGTGCCCTTGATCCCCCTGTCCAAGTCACCAACAGAGATGTTGAACATTTCCTTTGAAAATGTTGTGGCTTTCTCTAGACTTACATAACCATGTTTCTATAGTAGAGGAAATGTATTGTACTTGAATATCTGTATATAGGCTCTGCCCCGGGAGGTCCCGGCTGTCCTTCATTGGGCTGCAGCTGTGACTAATGAAGATAACTGAGATAAAAGGAAGCAGGTTAACCAGTCAGGGAGAGCTTTGAAGGAGCCCTGAACTAAGAAAGAACAACATGCAGAAGGAGTCTGTGCTGTGAAGATCTGCAGCTGTAAGAATACACCAAGGTGGTATGGGACTCTAGAAATAGAACCACAACATGTTTCTTTCCCATTTGAACCAGGGCAGAGAGGCACAGCAGATACACATTTATTATATTCAGAGCAGGGATGTAGCTGGGACAAGCAGAAGTCTGGGGTGTATTTTCAGGTGACCCTGCAAAATCACAGTCTTGTGTCACTGGACTCATCAGCCCACCACTGAGCTTTTAACAGTTCAGGTGTCCTGCCTGTACACAGCACCCCAGAGCTCTTCTTCCTATTTATATCCTAGCAGTACTTTTACTGCTATGGCCTTGTCCAGAAACTGAACAGCTTGCATTCAGTTGGTCCCCTGCCACACTTCAGGTCTTATCTTGACCTCTTCAGCTATCTTAAAGATTGTGTTTCACTTTGACAACTTGGATAATCTCTCTACTGATTTGAAAACCTCTGTAGCCTGAATTGCCATAGCAACAGAAGGACCTACAGCACCTGATCCTTGCAGTTTCACTGAGTTGTGGATGAAGAAAACTCATCCATTTGCATGAAGACATCAATTATTTACTGAACATTAACAACATGGTTAGGGAACACAAAAGCCAAATCTTTGACTACATTGAAACTTTTGCCCACTAGTACTATACTCTGCCCCACAGATCTAATGGGACAAAAAATGTTGCTTCTAGCCTTTAAGTTTTGCAGGACGGGTTCTACATAAATGTGCGTGGGATCTTTGGATCCTGCTTCCCGAAGAAGCCTCAGGCTGAGAGATGGGCTGGCTCTCAACGTTCCTTCATGTCAATGGTTGGTAGATGCCTCTCCTGGCTGAGAGTCAGCAAATAAGATAACAAAGAAATCCACATGATTTAGAAACATTTGGAAGCACCATTTCTTGAATTAATCTGATTTTTTTTCTCCATTGTTTTTTTTCTCCATTGTTTTCTTCTAAACCAAAATTTATTCTATGGTATCCTTACATTTAATTGAAGGGCCTGGTTTCCAGCATTGACAAAAGTCTCTTTCTTGCAAATAATCATGCTTCGAATCTATAGCATAATTCAAAAGAAATACAATATCTGTAGTAATTTTGTACCCTATTCAACCCAGTTTGTGGCCTGCTCCCATTGTGAGAACTGTAGTTTTGATGCAAATCTTCTCACAGAAGAAAAAATATTTAGAAACATTAGGAGCTTTCCTGTCATACAGTAAGGTTTGTTGATACATACTTCTTACAAAATATCTTGTTTTGAGCTTAAAAAAAAAAGTATCTGGACCTGATATATGATAAAATAAAGGACATTCATCCATCTGCCCATTTTAATAGTGCACACAACTTTACAGGACATTCACAATATCTCTACTACTTCCAGCTTCTGCAGCTAGCTACACATCTGGTCTTTCCTTCATTCACACTCAAAGAGAAAAATAACAACTGTCCATACAATAAGTCAGGCAATATTCTTTGGTACATATTTTTTCAGCATAGTGTTACATCAGGAAATTATCAAGTACATGCTTACTTTCAATGTTTCATTCCTGGTGTGACAACAAAGCTTTAAAGCATAGCTCACTAAACCCAAATGAATCCCTTTAAATCTGTTTTCTCAGTTATTATAAAAACAGGTATTTTGTTTGCCCTTTAGTTGTTTTTTGTGCTTATTACATTCTCTCTCACATTACTTCAAGCCTCCACACACCACAGGTTGTCAGAGGCAACTCCAGGGCTGAAGGTGAGATGCAGGCTCTGGAGGAGAGCCAGGGAAGAGTGCTAAGGAATCACCTGAGACGTTGCAGGGGTCAGAGGAGACTGAGAACAGCCAGGGCTGGCCAGAGAAGGATTAGCAATTCTTCCGCGTGCCTGATCTTCCCAATTCCCCAGAAATGTTGAACTTACCTTTGCTGCTCCTTCACAAGAGAACAGCATCTCCTCTGGCCAGCATCTTCACTTGGATACCTTGCCACTGGTCGATGGGAGTGGGGACAAGGGTTGACGAGAGCCAGGCTTTTCCTTCCTGCTATTCTCCTCCTATTTCTCTCTCCTTATCTAATACTTAGCAGGAGGTTATGCTTGCAAATAGCAAGACTGGGCAAGAAAGGAAAAGCCAGGAAGTTTGATTCCCTGAGTCTAATGGAAGGAGCTGGGGAGATGAAGTCTGCATTTAAACTGAGCTGAGACTGCAGGAGAGGATGATCATAATGACTGTAGAACAGCTTTTCTGTCAGCTAATTTTAATTTATGATTTGTTAAATGCACAAAAACATTAAATGTGCTTACACAAACCCCATGGGCTATCTTACAGATGTGATGGGGGCCTGCTGGCCACTACCCTGCTTCCACTATACTATGTGGTGGCTGAGTGAAGTGAATGCAGTTGCTCTGCTGAGTGTGCTCTCACAGCCAGTTTGCCTTAGTGTTTTTGTGACATTGTGTCTGTTATTTATAATTCTTGTTCGTCTGGGATGGATTAAAGTGATAGGAAATATCCATTCTCAGAAGTAACCAAACCAGCACAAATACAGCATAAACATGGAATATCTATCTAAATAATAGGTCAGGAAGCTATTAAACCTGCCTTTATCTGTTAGCAGACCTGTGAGTATACTATGTTTTCTTCTCTTTCCATTTGCATTTCCATTTTTCCATTTGGTTAATGAACATGTAATCAATGTCTCTTTAGCACATAAAGTAGAACATTACTTAAAAGAGGGAGGTTAAAGGATTTTACTGAAACATTACTTAATATAGATTCTGAATAATAAAAGACCCAAGTCCTGTGGTAGAAGGGGTGCCCTACATGCCAGTTATAGTTGCAGGTCAACTTTTTGACAGCAGTTCATCTCCATGGCAAAGTTAATCTTTACTAATGCAGTTGTCTCAATTGATTTTAAATTCTAATGCATCTCTTGATGGCATGTTTTCAGTTAACTGATTAACGTTTTGCTTATAAGCCTTCCCATCTTTGCTATAAACACTGAGAGAAGATCCAGGGCCCCCACGTAAAGCAAATTTATTTTCCCATCATTTTTGGTACCTAGAGGCTTCACATTAAATATCACTGAGGGCTTATTAATTTAAGGATTGAATTATTCTTTTAATGTAAATTTCATTATTAGAGATACCCTAAGCCTTTCACTCACTTTGAACTTACAACATAGCTCAGATTTTAATTACAATGGAATATCAGCAGTACTGCCACTGGTCAAGCCTAATGGTGAAATTGAACATCACACTGATGTGTCATGAATGTGGACATTCATGACTGAACTTGAGGACAATAAATTCAATAAAAATGGAATTCTCTTCCCACTGCAATCATCAGTTGATGATGAAATGCTGTGAAGGCATTCCTGTGCAAAGCAATCGCATTATCAAATTAGGCAAGAGTGCAGGATTTGTGATCATAGATAGAGCCTTATGTAGTTCTAAACACAGTATCACAACAAGGCAATAGAGAACAACGTTTGCCCATGGTTTGTCTGATCCTCAACTACTTAAAATGGCAATTTAGGAACAGCTGATAAAATGGACTTGTTAAATCCATGCTCATAGAAGTGTTGAATTTAGTGAATGGACTATGCCAAGGGTTAACAGATAGGAAGGTTATTGTTTAATCACATCTATTTGTAGACCTCACTAAAATTTTACACATTACTATATTTTGAATATATTATTTTAATTTGTAAAATAGTTTTTGCTTTGTTTAAAAATTTTAATAGTCTATTTTTAAAGTTACTATTTGCATATATGCGAGACAGACTTTTGTGCTTTTGATGTTGGAATCCTTCTTATTGAAAACTATACAAGAATCACATGTAATTTATTTTCAATACTTTTATATTAAATATTCAGGGTTCCTTCTATCACTTTTCCCTGAGCAAATCAGATACACAATTTTCACGCAACTCATTTGATGTCACAGAAACATTTAGTCCCTTCAAGTTTCTTGGTGCATGTCATAGCATATTTGAAATGGAAGTAGTGCAAAAATACTACTCTAGTGTTTACAAATCAAAGTGAAGTTTAAGATGAGAGGTATTTTGCAAAATTGTCTCATTGGATTTTATCCAAATACATTTCCAACAACCCCCACTAAACTAATAAGCTTCAGACTTTTCCCCGTTTTTCCAAAACTTGTGTTCCAACTGGCAATGCCCTCTGAAATGTTTTCCAGTTAAAAATTCTTTTTCATTTTGTGAAAGAAAATGAAGTGAGATGTGGCAAACACTGGGACAGCAATTGCTTTATTAGACCATCCATGCCCTTCTGAGAAATGAATGAGCTGAAGACATTCAGACATTTAAATGGTTATGGATATAAAATAGAGTAAGAGACCCTGCTAAAACTCATCTGTGAAGGGGACAAGCAAGGTCTCCAAGTAAATCCTCCCGCTGCCTGTCCATATTGCCGCATGTGAAACCTGATATTTTCATTTTTGTTCTAGCTGAGCCCTGCCTGTGGGTTGGCTCAGCCAGCTGTGGCGCTGACCTTGGGTGACTGGCCTGACCAGATTTCCCTTCTGTCTGAGATCCCATTGAGAGCTATCAACATTAGGAATGGATAGAGGCATTAAGAGGGGATATTTAAGCACAGCATTAGAGCCACTGGAAAGATGACTATACACAGGTCTACACACAGCATGTCATACCATAAACTTATTATTTTCATCCATGCATGAACTTTCCACCTAGTCATATCTCCTAGTGGATGGCCTTCTCCAGATTTTGTTGCTTTTTTTTTTTTTTCCATATTTGACTTTCCTCCATTGCCACAGGGTGATTAACCTGCCACCTGGCATAGAAATCAGTATTAAGGTTGAAGTGTTAGTTTGAGGAGTTGCCCACCTGGGAAGTGGGAAAACAGAAACCATCAACTTCAGTTATGACAGATCTGTTAAAAGAAAGTGGGACTGGACTTACCAACCTCCCTCATAGCAGCAGTGTGAGCTTAATTACTCAGTTGAGGCAATGTATACTACATTGAAGTATAACTGTTTGCAGGCATTTAATATTGTCTTCCATGATTCCTTATCCTTTTGTGGGAAAACTGTTGCAAAAACAATGTGAAGAATCAAATTTGCAATGTCTGGTATTTTCAGCAGCATTTTTCTAGTCTTTTTTTGGGTCTCAGAAAATTCTTACACATTTACACCGAGGTAAGTTACAAATCTATTGTAGTTGCTGCAGCCATCCTCAAACAGCAAATACTTTGGTGTTGTGACCCCAGATACCTCAGAGATGTCATATCTGGTCTCCAGAATTTCCAGCAGTGAGATTGCCTCATGAATCATGACCACAAGTTCACTTTCATGATAGCCTATTCTGCAAGACAGGCTCTAACACACTTCTTTCAACAAAGTGTTAACAGATGAATGCCCGTGAGGAGTCTTGGTCCATACTCCATGTCACTAATACTGTATATGTCACAGCATATACAGTATTAATACCAAGTCTTATTTCCCTTTTACACATACACATGCTAAAACAGATGTCCATAACCCATCCCTATCAAAGCCCATAAGAGCAGCCTATATTCATTAAATTTAAATTGTTTACTTGTTTTCCACAGGATTTTATATCTTACAGCAGTCTCCCAATGCCAATAGAAATTCTTATACAGACTGCACATTAGCAGTCATGACTTCTAAGGAAGCTACCTTCATTAATGCTTCAGGAGGCTCTTAGATTATTAGATCTACCAATCAATGGTCCACCAAATTGCTCAGCACCACATGTGTGAAAGATGCATGGAGAGCTATAAGAAAAAGGTATTTTTGATAATGTTTAAATAAGACATGGAAATAGGCAGGCCTCCTGTGCCCAACTAGTAACACAGCACTTTATTAAAACAGTGGATCATGGTCTCTGAAAGCTGCTGAGCACTGCATAGGATTCAGTCCCTTGATGGTAATGCCAATGAACTTCAGATCAGCTCCTTCTTGAGTATAGACAAATGCAATGAGACTGATGCAAGTTGCTTATGTTTAGTGCCTGTCAAAACATGACCCAAAGAAAATAAAATGAGGCAGAAAATGAGATGAGTGAATGAAAAAAGATTTGAAGTGGCACAACCTATGACTGAAAAAATATGTGAAGCAATAAAAATTAAGAAAAATATTTTCCTAACTTCTTTTGCTAAAACTGTTGCACTGAGTAAGGTGTTAGAAAGAGATTAGAAGCTAATACTCTTTCACAATCTATCTTGCCTTGCATTTTTCCCTTGTTTACCTTACATCTGGTTCCACATTTATTTACTTTTTGATACTCACAAAATGAGTCTATGATTCCTTTTGGTCTTCTTTCTGTGTACTTCATAATTGATTTTCTGCCAACTTTACTCAGACTTCTCCTTGTGATTGCCAGAAAGATCCTCCAGGATTATGGCTCTGAGGCCAGAGTGATCCCATTGGAAACTCTCCCTGAGTTATCCAAAATGTCACTATTCTTCATTTGATTCTAACCTAGTGCTGATCAACCTAATAACACAGCAAAATAAAAAAGGGATAAGCAAGAGTGACAATGCACATGAGGCACTCAGTTTCACCCCTTCCAGATCCAAATATTTTAAATTCATTGCTTACTCATTTGATCCACCAAGCAGAATGGGGTAAAAAAAGCAGAATGGATGAGGGAGAAATGGTGAAACAAACACCCAAGACAACAAGGCCTTAAATAGCTTCTTGAGAAAAGATCTTTGCAACTCTCACCACCAAATCCACACTATTACCTCTACATCTGATACCAGCTGAAAAAGAGCTGTCCTTTTATTTTCTGGCACAATAGCATTAGTGGACACTTTAAATTCCAAATAGAAGAGGGTGAAAATAAGAAAATGAGAAAAGTAGTTTAAGGTATATGCAGGCTGCTGGCAACTGAAAAACTATGCTGGCAACTGGCCTTGAACTCTTCTGCTCAGCCTTGTACATGTGAAATGAGGAACTTCTGTTTGACTACAACTCATTTTAGCTCTGTAGGGGGTCAAGCTGCTTTAATCCTTAGAGGATGTCAAGGCACATCTCAGCATAAAAAGAAAAGGAATTTACACCAGCTGATGGAGGACCATCATGGAGGTTAAAGTCTTCTCTTTCAAGAGCAGTGCTCAGATTGCAAACAGATGTTGAAACCACTTCTCAGCTACCAGTCAGTTTACCCTTTTAGACAGAAATCTCGTTTTTCTTACAAGCACAAATTTGTCCCAAATCACAAACTGCATGCAGATTACTGCGAGGGTATGTTAATTAGTCCTCGTTAATTAAGTGAAATACATTTCCACCATTTCCTCAGACTTAATATCGTTTTATGCAACATCTCTTTTGTTTTGTTTTTTCTCACAGTGTGTGGAAAAATCAATCCTGCCTTATTGTACTTTCACAGTACTACAGGTAATATCTGAAATCCAGAGTTTATGGTGAATACTAGATAATTGGGTAAGTATAGCAAAGATTACAGAAGGAATTCATGGTTGTATCAAAAATTTGGCCCCAATGGTAATAAGAATTAGGATCTTATAATTTTGTAGTGTGCTGACCTTATAGTCACAACTGTTGATCTTTGGATACAAACTTTGGAAAAGAGAGGTTATTATTTAGTCAGAGTTAATATTTGATATCTACCAACGATGTTGTTTACAATACACTATTCCTACTGATTCTCTAGGTGAAGAGAACATCCATAACCTGTGCAGTGAATCCATCTATAATAGATATTATAAAGCAACTATCTACAGTGCTTTTCTAGCAGAAAATAGTGAATACATTTAGAGACTAAAGCAAAAAATGTGGTCAGATCATGTTCTAAAATTTTACCATGTAAAATGCTTATGTAGGTTTTAGACCATCATTAGTTCACTTTACTGATGCTCTTCTGTGGCCATTAAAAAAGCCAGAAAAATATATAAAAGTAAGACCAGCTTCTGACTCCACAGGGCCAGATTTTACTTGCCCAGTAAAAGCTTAATTTATTTTCTAATAGATTGTTTCAGTTGGAAAATACCTACAACAATCATCTGGTCAAACTGTGTGATCACTTCTGTATTTATTATGGAAATACGTGAAGCACCCAGAAAGACAGAAACACCAGATAACATCGAAAGAATGCTTTAAACTGAAAAAAGAAATCTCTGCCACCCTGAATTTAATGAAAAGAAACACAGATTACACTTCTTGAAAAATCATTCTTTCCTGAAAATGAAAATTTTAGGATCATTTTCACCCTCTGAAATGTCTTGCAGGCCACCACACACATTTCACCTGTATCCTAGAAAGAAGATTAAAGTGAAATTCGTCCTACAGCCCATACAGCTCAGACCATGGCTGGAGAAGGGGAGCACTGTCACATCTTCAGCAGCCAGATAAGAAGCAAAACCCAGCATCTGATTGACATTTGACTCCTTGGTTACTGCTGGTATCGATTTATGTGATAGCAACATTTTGGGCGTTTTAATTAGTTAATCTGTGAATTAGAAAAGACAAAAAAGAAAGCTCACAGTTCCTCTGACTGTTTGCCCTAGCTATCAGTCATAGCAAGGTATTAATTATTTAAAGCAAAACTCTTTGCTGTTATAGCAAATATCTCTCGGACTTTTTTTCCCACATCTTTATTTTTCACAAATTAATAGACTGCTGATTATTCAAAATATGAGTGTGGAAGTGCTGCTGCTTTGGTGAGTCAGCTACACATAAAGAAGCTAATACCATTTTGGCTAGAAAATGAAGAGGTAAGATTAGAGACCAAAATAGTATCTTTAATCTCATTTTTCACTGCAAGAGTAGATGTATTTGAAGTCTTAGATATGATCTTTTTCTTTAATTACACATTGCTCTAAAACACTTTAAAAGCTGAAAGGGGCATATGACTCTTATAAATATGCAGAATTGCAAGCAAATGAAAGTTTAAAATCTCCAAGATTTGAAAGCCTTTTTAATGGATTGGCAGAACAATACAAAGGATAGATACACTTTTAAAAAGTTAAAGATTACTTCGATTTGTCTTGCCTTTGAATGCCTATCTTGGAAAAGATTTAGCAATAATCTCTGATCTACAGATGTATTTCTGGAAGATGGGAACCAGCAGAAGCTTTTAGGGTCTATAGCATAGAAGTATATTACAGAGAAGAAGAAATGTTAACAAAATATGAACAAACAAAACATGACAGTGAAAAACAAAACCAGTTAACATTTTGTTTTGTAAAATACCAATGGGTGATATTAAAATTTATGTATCAAGTTTTATTTTTCCATATTAGTATCTTTCCAAGTCCACATTCAGTGGACTATGTTCTGACATTTAAATTTTATTCCACTATAATCTATAAAGAAAACACAGTTAGAAGTTACAAGCATTTAGATTCAAATCAGGTATATCCATTTTTTTTAACTAAAACTGGGCAACCAACTTTAGAAAAAGTAGTCTGTATTCTGCATAACCATCCAAAATGTTCTCCTTTTCCACTGCAAATCTCAACAATTCCCATTTGAGTAGGTAAACCTTCAGAACAAAATGTGAGGCAGATCAGTGGACTGCAAAATAGGTACAGCATAATATACAAAGGGGTACTTAGGTAATGATTAAATTTCCTGGGCCCGATTTAGAGCACCTTAACTCTATCCCTTGGATTTGGAGAATATCTTAACAGATTTCCAACTTTATTTTCCCAGAGTTCAAGCTTCTCAACTCAATATCCTTCTATAATAAACACATCTATAGCAGTGTCTCAGCTGCAAATATAATCTAGGCGTGAAAAATTGCATAACTGAATGGCATATAACTTGGAGTGGTGTAAGCTGCCTTTAAAACTTTATTACTAGGGCAATTTAAAGGAAAAATTACTGATTGAATGTTTCAGGCTTTTATGGCCATTCAACATTTCTTTAATGACCTCTAATATGCTTCAAAGTGAGCATCTTTAAATCCTGGCCTAGATCACTCCACATCAGCTGTAAGGAACATTTCCTGCCAAGGTGGTTTATGAGTTTGGTGACTGTTACAATAATGTACATCTTTGCACTAGCCAGTAGTAATGTGAAAAAAATAATTGAGATACACCAATAAAGCATGACCATGATGGACAGTTTTCAATGGCTATGCCAGACCAAAAATAGTGCTCCAAATTATTTGAGTGTAGTAGCACAGGTTTTGACTAAGCCTGCTTTAGGCAATGGTTAAGTGCATCTACTATATCTACACATTTACAGGGCTACCCCAGCTTTATACCACCTTCTTTTCCCTGATGCAGCTATGGAGCCAGTGCAACCAACTTACTTGACAGCAAAGGTGAATCTCACAATCAGGAATTCTCTCTTTCTCCATAGCCCATGATGACACTGGATTATTTTCTTCTGCAGCTCCAGCATCTGTGTGTAAAGCCTAGATTCTGAAAAAAGACCAAATAAGGTTGTTCTCATTTTTTCTTAGCTCTCTATTCATTGTATGCTCAACTGCAATTGTTTAACAATATAATTTCATACCCCAAGAACACCAACAACTGAATTTTTAGTAGGCTTTGTCTTCATAGAGAGATGTTTCTGAACATTAGTTATAACTCTTGTTGCAGTTCTTATACCTGGAGAATCATTTTCTCGCATTCATACTGGATTTAAGGTAGGTCTCAGAAAATTCTCCTAAGGACAAGAAATCAGACACCATTAAAATGATTCTTTCCAACTCTAGTGGCTGGCTCTGATGATGCAAGGAGCCTCTGTCATGTAAAAATGGTACAGAAAGGATGTTAAAAGACAAGTTTATTTGTGCTCTTGTGTTCTCTTCCTTTAAGTGGGAATAACCCTGTTAATTTTCAAGGGTGATACCAAGATTAAATTTATTTAGGTAGTTGACCAGGAGAATTTAATTAGAAGTCACATTACAATAAAGCAAAACAATAGTTAGCTTGGACTGGAGTTATGATTGCAATTAATCTCCAATGACTCTGCTCTCTAATAAGCACTGCATCCTACAGCTGCTCAAAATATAATACCTTTGCAATTGAAATGCATTTTTTTAAAAGCACGAACTCCTGTAAGGGTAGTTCAAAACGTCATTATGCATAGCATTTTAACATATTCTTAAGAAAAAGGTAAAGCGTTGTGTTCTGCACAGTTCTTAAGAACTTTGTTCTAGATGTAGTTAGATCTAGGTCCAGTCTGTAGATTAGTAAAACTAGGCAAGATCAATTCTACTATCGAAGCTGGCACTTAACCTGGCAAGGGATGCAAAATGTCACAGAAGGGGCTTCCACAGGTGTGTTAATCAGAAAAGGAAGGTGAAAGCAAACATACCACCTCATAAAAATTGCTGTTAAATTGGTAAAAGTAGGAAAAGACTGGGGTACTCAATAATTTTTTTGCCTCAGTCTTCAATGGCTGTCTCTCTTCCCATACCTGATGAATTAATGGGCAGCAGGATGGGGACTGGAGGACCACGTCCTTCATACTGTAAGTAAAGATCAGGTTCATGACTATCTGAGGAACTTGAGCATACGTGAGTCTATGGGACCTGATGAAATATATCCAGGAGTCCTCAGGGAACTGGGTGATGTAGTTCCCAAGCCACTCTCCATGGTTTTAGAAAATCAATGGCAGTCAGGAGAACTCCCAGGTGACTGGATAAGGGAAAATATTGTACTCATCTTAGAAATGGAAGGAAAGAGGATACTGTGAAATACCAGCCTGTCAGCCTTGCCTCTTGCCTGGGAAGAAGATGGAACGGAAGAAGTGCTAAGCTGCTAGAAGCTGTGCTAAGGCACATGGAGGACACAGCAGTGACAGCCAGCACTGAGGACAAGTCTTGTCTGACCAACCCAGTGGCCTTCTGTGTTTGAGGAAGTCATCAGTGGACAAGGGAAGGGTTACAGATGTCATCCATCTGGACCCTGTAAGGCCTTTGACATAGTCCCTTCTTTCTAACTTTTTTTTTTTTTGATTTCTCAAAAAACCTTTCTGATGCTTTACCATGCTCAGACAAAATCTGATCTCATGAACATTACCACCTGTTTTATTTTGCCTTTCATCCAAAAAAAAATAGCTATCAGTTACACAAAATCCTTTATATGCTGCATGGGAGAGCTCTGTTCTGATGTCTCTGCCTCCCCCTTGTTGTGCTGCCTTCTGTTGTAAGGGAGCAATTCAGTTTCATGGTAAAGTGCTGCAGTTAAAAGGATATAATGAAGTATATTATAAGCCACTACAGACAGGAGAACACACATCTTTTTTTTTCTTAGCTCACTGTATGCAGTTGAGCATACAGTGAATAGAGAGCTAAGAAAACACAACATCCTTCTTTCCAAACTGGAGAGAGATGGATTCAGTGGGTGGGCTGTTAGGTGAATAAGAAAGTGGATGGTCGCATCCAGAGGGTAGTGGTTGATGACTCAGGCTGGACATTAGTGGTAAGTGGTGTCCCTTGGGGGTCCATACAGGGACCAGAGTTATTTAATGTCTTCAACAATGACATAGACAAAGGGATCGAGTGCACCCTCAGCAGGTTTGCAGATGACTCCAAGCCAAGTGGTGCTGTTGACACACCTGAAGGATGGGGTGTCCTCCAGAGGGCCCTGGACAAGCTGGAGAAGTGGCTCATGAGAACCTCATGGAGTTTAACAAGACCAAGTGCTGGTGCTGCACCTGGGTCAGGGCAAACCCCGGTATCAATCCAGGCTGGGGATGAACAGATCCCAGCAGCCCTACTTAGAAGGGCTTGGGGGTGCTGGTGTCTGAGAGGCTGGACATGACGCAGCCATGGGCACTCCCAGCCCAGAGAGCCACACGTGTCCTGGGCTGCATCCAGAGCAGTGTGGGCAGCAGGGCCAGGGAGGGGATTCTGCCCCTCTGCTCTGCTCTGCTGAGACCCCACCTGCAGGGCTGCATCAGCTCTGGGCTCCCAGCACAGGAAGGACAGGGACCTGCTGGAGGGAGTCCAGAGGAGGGACAGAGAATAATCAGAGGGATGGAACATCTCTCCTGTGAGGAAATACTGAAAGAATTGGGCTTGTTCAGGCTAGAAAAGAGAAGTGACCTAATTTGGAGTGGCCTAATTGTGGCCATCCAGAAACTGAATGGAACCTACAGTGAAGATAAAGACTATTTGCAAGAATATGTAGTGATAGAACAACAGGGAATCAGTTTAAACTGAAAGAGAGTAGGTTTAGATTAGGTATAATAAAAAAAATATTACTGTGATGGTGTTGAGGCACTGGAAAATGTTGCCCAGAGATGCTGTGGATGCCCCTTCCCTGGAAGTATCCAAGTCTGTGTTGGATGAGGCTCTGAGTGATCTGGTCTGGTGAAAGTTGTCCCTGCCTGTGGCAGGAGGATTGGAAGGAGATGATCTTTAAGGTCTTTTCCAACCCAAGCCATTCTATGATTCTACATTTTTGTTTTCCTGGACATAGCAGAAATCTCATATGGGTCCTGAAAAACACTCTGTTGATTTTCTCTTCTGATATGCCTTCCACAGCTTTTGCTACACAAGCAGGCAATTTAGCTTTAGTTTACAATGTGAGAGCAAAGAAATATTTCAGAATTGCAACACTAGCTATAATCTGAAATGATCAGGTTTAAACAATTGTCCCAGATTGCCAAGCAATGTGTATTCTCTTTGCCATCTGTTAGAGGGGCAGTTATTAGGCAGTTTTCCTTATCTCTTCCACAACCCATCCTCCCTCCAGGGAGATGCCATCTGTTAATGGAACATTGACTTTCACTGCATGACTGATAAAATCACATCATCCCATTGTGAGATGCTCTGCCCAGGGGGAGGAGCCAAGCATTCCTACCTGGATATAATGTGAGAATCTGGGATAGCAGAACAGCCTTTCCACTGGATTCCCAGAGGAACAGCTGCCTCTCCCACTAGATCTTCAGAGGAAGACTACACCCTTCTACAGGATCCCTGCTCCAACAGAACCACACCTGACACTCCAGGAGGACTGCAGCCACAATTCCAACTGGACTGCTAACAGCACCCTGACCCACAGGGTGTCAGGTTGTGTTCTGACTCTGTCAGTGCTGTTTTAGTTTACTGCATTGTTTATGTTATCTTTTTATTTTCTTCCCTAATAAATAACTGTTATTCCTGCTCCCATATCTTTTGCCTGAGAGCCCCCTTTAATTTAAAATTTATAACACCCAGGGGGAGGGGGTTTACATTTTCCATTTCAAGGGAGGCTCTTGCCTTCCTTAGCAGACACGTGTCTTTCCAAACAGAGAAAACAATATATGCAACAACAATTACATAGTGACTTTAATCCAATACTAATTATTGATATCACAAGAGGAAAATGTCAGAATTAAAAAGAAAAATGGCATGACTTTACAGAACCTGTAATTTTAGCAAGATTGCATGAGGTAGCAAACACTCCACAGGTTGACCCTTAGCAACAGAGATGTGGTTATGTTCTTGAAGAGATACAGATTTTTGTTAAAAAAAGAAAGAAGAAGAATTTCATCAGAACAATCCTCAGAAAAAGAAGAACACTGAACTGGGCACAAAATGAATCAGCACTCTCCAATATCAAAATATCAATTAACGAATATCAAGATGTCAGTAAATCCATTTCTGTGTTACAAATAGATGTAGCTGAGCTTGCTCAAACCTGTCCTTCCTGAGAGAGAGATGAGACTCTGGTAATTAGTTTTTAAGTAAAGCTTTATTTTTATTCACTGCATGTCAATAAGAATTGAAGTTAAGCCTCAACAATTAAAGCAATATAACACTGCACAAGTTATTGAATTTGTGCAGGGATATTTAATAGACTGTATATTACAGTGTAGAAAGGACATAATGTATCATATCATTCCAAAGTACAGGCAAATTTTAAAGGGCATTATTTCTGCAGATAGAAAGTACAACTATTTTTTTAACTACAGAAGGTAAAATAATTCTATTTGTGTGTATATGTGTTATAAAGTATATTTCTATGCATATATAACTGTGAATATTTTTGAACAAAATTTCTCCAAAATTAGATCCAGACACAGAATCCTGTTCTAGGAAATCTCAGTGGCTTCCCTGAATAGTCCTGGTCTTCTCTTTACATATGAAATTCTGTGGTATGGAAACTTTCCCTCCTCCCTATAAAAGAGTAGGATCTGAAGCATTGATCTCAAATTTAAAGACAAGATTCATGGATATGATACCAAAGTTTATTTGGGGTGGAGAGGGTGAGTAGATCAGTTAGAAATGATTTATGAACTAATTTCAGCTCCTCAGTTTAAATTGTATTGTTCTCTGGAATAACACAAAATTTCTGATTCATACTGAAAGAGATTTTATAGATTAGAAGAAATTACAAGGCTGCTGCTGTGATGCAGAATTAAAAAATAAAAATAATAACTCAAGAAACATAATATAAAGGTTTGACTAGAAAGTAAAATCCTGTGCAATAAAGATGCAGGGGTAATAGACACTTTGCCTTACTTTCAGTCTGCTATTCTCTACACAATGACAAATAGCACAAGGGCAAGTGCTGAAGGGCTACAGAGTACTGAGGTAGGAATAGTTAAGTATCATCCTGTAGTCACGTCAATCACAACAACATTCCACAGACCAAGGAGAACTATTCAGAAGATGTGGTATATTTACTCTTCAAGCCTAAACTAAATCAGTTTGCTGAATTATAAGTGAAAATTTGAAATGATAGACTTTTGAAGTGCTCAACTTGTTCTGACAAGAACATAAAGATGTTGAAAAGTTTTAGAGATGTGTTGCTGAGCCACTGGATGTGCTCAGGGTGTGATATCCTTTTACACATGAGACAGTATATATGCTTATCCATAGAGACCTCCTGTGCTAGCATTAATATCCCTCCATCTCCTGGTACACAGGCTGGGGCCAAATCTCCACCTTGTGTTCCTCTCCCCTGGAGACTCGACAAGACAGTTTCTGCTTTCCTTGTGGCAGGAAGAGCGGGAGAGCTGAGATTGTTTCATAGGTGGTCTGTCCTACAGAGCCTCCAGATCAAGCTGCAGGGAGAACAGTAGGTTTCCTTCTAAACATCTCAGTCACAAGAACTTAATATTCTCTTAGGAATCTCAGCATTGTGCCCACAACCCTCTTGAGTCCAGTCTAAAGCAAGATCTCTGTACAATGGCAGAGGTGGGGACAGCCCTGACCCACACGAGCCATAGGAAGGAATAACATTATCACAGGAGTGGATCCCACACTGATCAAGAAGTTCACAGACAGAAACAGACTTTTGGTCCTACACCAAATTCTACACCAAACTGTATGTGAGGCTCATATGTTCTGCAATTTGTACTTCCTGTAGCTATTGAGCAAGTATGAGAACACACCCTCTCCAGGCAAAGCTTTTGCCTTTATCTATATACATACTGCTTTAAAAAAGTGTGGTTTTCCTGAAGTTCTTGCAGTTATTTTAGAAATTTTAAATATGGATATGTTGCTTTGTTTGCTTGTTCTAGCTTATGAGAGAATGAGAATATCAGAAAGCTACTGCCTCATTGTACTTTTGACTGAAAATGTAGAAAACAAAAAAAAGTCATCACTCAAAAAGCATATCTAAAAAGCATGGTGACCACAGTCAGTAATATGTGTAAATTAATTTTTTTTTTCTAATTTAATATGCCTAACACCTTTATCTGCTGTTCATAAATATACCTTTTTCTGCCTATATCATATTTAAGATATTTTTCCTGAAGTTCTTGCAGTAATTTTAACAATTTTCAGTGCATTTTAATAGATCTCCAACATAAACACAAATGTAAGCAGACACATATTCATAAATGTATTCATAAATAAACTACTAATAATCTAAAAAATAAATATTCAGCTTATAATTTTAAACATAATTAAATTGTGAAATATGAAGGTGTTAATAAATATTTACTGAAGTAAATAGATAATAATTCTGAATAATCTTATGCTTACCAAAAATTACTGCAGTTATTATAAAGAGTAAAATGATTCTGTATGAAATTATGGTTATCAGAAATTACTGTGGTTATTTTAAAGGCAGTATTTAACTTGAAATCAATACATCCTTATAGCTATCAATCAAGTTTTGTAAGCAAACACTTAAATGACAAAATGCAAAGCAAGATTGAAATTGATGTTGTTGATGTAAATCAGTCAAAGACTGACAAAATCCTTTTGGCAGTATTAGACAGCAATCACTTGTGTAACTCCCTCTGAGTCTTTTTGCAAGATGAAGCATTTGGTGCTGATTTTCGGTGCTCAGTCATCTCTCCAGAAGGCACTTAGGAGCAGCAATTGGCTTTGCACTTATTTCCATCACTGTCTTTCAAAGTGATCTTAATGGACCATGTGCTCTCAGTAAAGGGCTTATTTCTCTTCTGAATTCCTCTGCATACTGAGGAAGGATTATCCTGTCACATCACTGGGAATTATAACAGAGTCTCATAAGCAATCAAAACACAGGTGTCTCCAACTTTTTCTTTCCCTCCCAAGAGACAAGGCCATACCTGCCAGATTACACTAAAGGGACTTGCAGTGGAGCAGCATTGCTCTTGGAGTCCCTTAGTCCCTGGTACAGAACAGTGCCACCGTTACAGCTCTACTACCTGCCAAATGTCACCCTGAGGGACATATTTGGGCAGTTCAGTGTTAGCTGTTCCCACTTGAATATGAGAAGTAGCATGTTCCTCACCAAATACAATTTTATTTTTTTGTTTGCAAAAAAATGTATTGATTTTTAACATAGTTTTCTGCAGCCTTTCTTGCTTGTCTTGGCCTTAGATATGGCTTGACATCTTCCCTTTTCTCCAAAACTTCCCAACAAGAAACGAGAACACACCCTAACCAAAACAAGGCCCGTAGGAATCCAGCCACAGAGATTGTGTCTGCTAAATGCCATAGCATTTTTGGTGGTTGTATAACTTCTCTGTAAGAAACAGCATACGTGTATAGAGGAAGCCTTAATTACTGTCTTGTTTTCTAACAACTTCAACTTATCAGCAACTTAACTCTTTCCCAGAGTTTAGAGAGCAAATGTGTATATATATGTATAATCACCATTTATGTGATCATCACCATTTCAGTTGATCATTTCCTGGTATATGATAATTTTGAATTTTGAATATGTTAATGACAGCTGTAGCTTGCATAGCATGCCTGAATCAAAAAACTCTGTTTATATATATATATATATATATATGTATGTACTTTGCATAATTTACACTCCCCAAGAGTGGGAATACTGCTGTAATGCAAAAATATCTCATAGGGGAGTTATTTGCATATTTGATTTTGCTGCTGCCTTTTTTTTTTTTAAGACAGAGGCTTTTCTTAAGCAATTTGCCTAAAATGTTACATTATTCTTAATGTGATAAAAATTTGATTACAAAACTCCCATGAAATCTGTATCACTAGATATATTCACATTAGAGTCAGTGTCTTGATCTAAGTCTTTTAGAAACCCTGAGGGCCAAATACTTGGAGATTGCTCCACTCAGCGCAGTGACATGTGAACTCCTGCCCTACTAATGCCAAAGAGCAGTTTCCATTCCATGGAGGCTCCAGTGTCAGCCATGCATTGGGAAGAGGGAAGCAGGAGCTGCGGCAAGCCTGTGGGTGTGGAGTTGCATAAGCAAAGCCCAAAGGAAATCTTGAGAAAAGCACTTGGGCATGGCAGGGTGCACTGGATTTCAGGAGAGGAAGATACCACTGCAGGTGTTCCAGAGCATGCACATGGCCTGGGTTTGGATGCCTGCCTGCTGCATCCTCTGGAGCAATCAGAACCTGGAGCCATGCAGGAATAACCAAATCACCCTCCTGACAGTGGCTTTGCAGCCCTTGATAATGTTTGAGCAACTGAAAAACCCTTGGATCTTTCATGAAGAATAAAAGACTACTCCTTTTGGGCTTGGCCAAACCTTTGCTTCATTGATTTTAAATTAAATATTTTGTTACCTGTTTCAGCTTTATAATCAGAAGGGTTAATTTTTTCATCTCTTTTGCCCTTTTGAAAACAATTGCAGTATCCCACCATTTCTACATTAAATACATAAATGTATGTAAAATCTTTGGAACCAATTGTCTAGCTGAAGATGTAACAGGTTGGGAAAAAAATTCTTCAGCAATGACAGGGGGTATTAACAGCAAGAGCCTACAAAAAAAGTTTTAAAAAATCAAGATCATGACATTATGCTCCTTTGTGTGGATTTGTGCACATAGCAAAATGCAGGTAAGGCTGCAGTGGCACCTGGCTTCAGTTAGCACAGGCACTGATGGCATTGAAGATACTTGCAGACTTTTGCTTCTAATGGCAGGCATTCCTACCTTCTGTATGCTTGCTCTCCTATCACATGTGTTGCATGGCTTTATTAGCTGTTATTCACCCTGAAATGCTGTTTCTTCAGAGGTGTTCTTCTACCCAAGCTAAGCACAAGCTGGCTATCATGATACAAATATTTTCATGTGCCATTGACCCCATCTATCCTGCCTCACTACTGGAATCACTTACCTGACTTACTTCTCCTGTCTCCCAAGGGTATTTTGACAATTAATTACTTCAAATTTGAAAACATTTTCACCCCCATTTTTTTATCATTTGTGATGGAATTGCTTATATATCAGAATGGTGCAATGTGTGCAAACCCATCAATACCCCAGTTTCTGTGAATTACTCAATAACCTGCTTGCACTACAGCTATCAAAACTGTAATTTTCTGAAGCAGAAGGATTGCTGTTGTAAAGCTGAAATAGGAATTTGAAAAATGTTCACTTAAGTTGTCATAGCATTTAGACAGCCATTGACCAGGCTGTTCACTATGTGTATTTTAACAGCAGTGTTCTTCAGCAAGCAAACTCAACAAGCCAGAGACCGGCATGCTCCTCCCTTTGAGTAGTAGGAAACTATGCATGCTCATGTAGCAGCATCACTAAGCTCACTTTGCACCCCCTTACCAAAGTATAAGATCCAATAGCAATTACCTCTTTGGAGTACTGTGCTGCTTTTCATTGAGTCTTCTGATTCCTAAATCCTTCAAATGCCCTGATGGGCAAAGTGTGGGACACAGAGCCCTTCTGCCAGCAGAGACAGTTGTCTGGAAGAACAAAACAGCATTTCTGAGCACCATCTTCCAGAAGATGCAAAACTAATGATATTTACACTTAGAGAACTACTAAAGCTTCTCTCTATTGCTTGCAAATAACCTCCACAGAAAAGGATAATAAAGAAATATTGAAGAGGAATACAGAAAAATTAAATATTTTAGCTGCTTAAAATATATCATTATAATTAATCATTATTTAATATAGTTTTATGTCATGATATCAGTCTGCAGCCTTTGTCAGGAACAGCTGTTCATTGTACTGATCAAAGTTTGTACCCCCAAAGCACACCTAAAGCACACCTAAAGGAGTTGGTATTTGAATGAGGTTTTGAGTGCTGATGGGGAAAAGGAGGCTACAGTGGTGGTAGTGGTGGAAAATGGTGGTACTATCAATGTTGGAAAAGTTACCACATTCCATTGGTATCTGATATTTGAAAAAAGGAATTATATGGAATATGCAGCCATATGCAAACATGTTCTGTGTTGCAAACTGCACATCCCAGCAGAGTTTTCCTGGAGCACTTCTGCAGCCTGCCTTTTACCCAAAGCCACTGAAGTCAGAGTTTGAAAAGGCATTTCAGTTGCTATTTTTCTTTCTTATTTGTTTAGTTATTTTTTCATCTGTTTTGAGGAAATACCAGCATGCTTTTATATTGGACAATGATATGTATTTCTTCATAGAAAATAACATTTTTTTTGTATCTTCTATGTGTTGTTTGGCTTCAAGGCCCAGCTTTAAGATTCCCAGCTGTTTCAGCTTCAGTAACAACCTTTCTCATTTTCCTTAGTATGCTACTGTTTTCCCTTGTCAGGGAAATGCTTTGAAAGTAAGCAAAAATAAACAATTATTTTTTCTTCCCCCACTGAGTCATCTGAATGTACAGTGCCAAATCACATCCTACTGAATAGTAGTCCTTCAGCATTTGCTGTCACTGGAGGCAAAAGTGATATTGCTGACTTCTTCTGGTAACAACAGTGTTTGATGCTTCACATAAAGGCACAAAAATGGACAGGTCCCCAGCCAAAACCACTGGCTGTTTTTCCCAGAACTAATGGCACATACAAATAACTACAGAGAACTAGTGTTTCCAACTTTGTCCAGCATCCCTTAAGAGCTTGTAATTTTGTAGAAGATAAAATTACAAGTGCTATGACAGTATCATTCACTTAGGCTTTCTCCAACCACAAAAACTAATTTATGGAATATAAGTGAGCTACTACAACAGTGCAAGGAATATTTCTGGCATCTGAATGCCTATCAAAGACACATCTCCTTGATTATGGGGACACAGAAACACAGTTCTTATGATTCTGGTAACTAGAAAAAGAAGTAGAATTTCAGTGTTCTGTATTTTTGACAATACAGAACTAAAACAATAACTCCAAAGTGCTAATGTGTTTTCTTAGTGCATGAATGTTATGATAATTATGTTAACTCAAAAATCACTTTACCCAGCCCATAATTTTCTGTACAGTTTTGCATTTTATAGAGATTGGTATATAATAGAGATTGATATTAACTGTAGGGAAATCTTGTCGCTTTCATTGCCACACTTCAATGACCTCAGAACAGAAAGGGAAAATAGCATTGTGACAAGGAATTTAAACATGCTGGGTACCTGGCTCACAAATCTGAGGCACATTTTGCTTAGTTTGTCAAATTATTTCAGCTCTAGCTCCTTGCTTCTTTTCATAATGTTCTATAAAATTCTAATCAATTTAAAAATATATAAATTATTCCTCAACAATGAGGTAAGAATAACTTCAGGAGGGTAAAAGTCATTATTACATACTTCAAGCTTAGATATGTGTCCCATGGGAATCCTCTGGATCAAGAGGCACCATTTCAAGTACTGTACAAAAGCAGCTGCCTTGTCTCCAGGGTAACCTCCTGAAATCCCACAAGAAGAGGCACAATCGAGAAGGGGGCTCACAGGAAGGAATCAAGGAGGAAAATAGGTGACCTTTAGTACAAGCCAGGTCAGACTCGGGTCCAAGGAGGAGCTTGGCTGATAAGCAATTGAAGGGAGGGGTGACTGCCCGCAGGCTGGTGGAGGGGATGGCAGAGCTCATCAGACCCAGTGGGAAAAGGGCACCAGAGAGGACATGAGTGCTGCAGACCACAGCCCAAAACTTAACCCAGCTAAAGATTTAGGCTTTTCCCTCATCTGTGGCATAGTGGCTGCTGTAATGAAGTGCTAGGCATTTCAGACAATTTCCAGTGTAATTCTACATGACTGAATCCAAGGAGAGTTTACATGACTTTTAAAAACAAAGTAGCCAGTGAAAAGTATTCCCTCATTAAGAGAACAGTAATAAACCTGAATCCCTGCAGAACACCTTGCTTAGATAAATGTAACAGTAATCAAACATCTTAAACCACCCACTTCAGTGGGCACAGTCTTTAATTTAACCCATTGAGACTGACTGATTTTGTGCTTGTGCCCTTGCCAAGAGACTGGAACCTGACTGCTGCAAGAAAAGCAATTAGTAAGACGACATAAAACACAGCCTTTCATTTCCTGGAGAGTAATGTAGACTAAGGTAGAGTGGGAAAAAATCACAAGCGAATAATTCTGTTGTCACTCAGAGAAGAAGTAAAAAAGCAAAACAATAAAAATTATATTTAGAGGAAAAACAGAAGAAAATCCAGCACTTCCTCCCACACTCAAAAGTTGTAAGCCAATAGCAATAAAAATACCTAAAAACACTTCATTGCATCTTTCAGATTCCACTCCTATCTCCTCTTTATCAACAACTGGTTTGACACTGAAACTCAGAATTTTCCATGAAACTGTCTACAGACAGACAGTTCTTTTTTCCTCAACTCTGCAACCCTCCATGCTTGTTCATTTACACTGAGAGAATCTTACAATCTTTTTTCCCATTCCTTCTGCATTGAGATATTGTTTTTATTTTGGAAAGAAGAACCTGTCAGAATCAGTACAAAATAGAAAGATATTAGGTGACAAAATCATAAGGAATACAGAGTAAGGAAATGCTGAAGTATTTTAAAGTATGTTAAAAAGTCAGCAGGCCATGGGTAGCCACTTAGAAACAAACAAACAAACAAACAACAATAAAAAGCAAACCAAAAAACCCAAAACAACAACTTACTTTGTTGCTTGAAAGATGTTTTAAATTGTAACATAATGGAATATAATCTATTTTCACCTTATCCAGAGCAAACAAGTTTACAGTCCCCAGGGCAGATCTGTTGTAAATAAACCAGCTTCAACCGTTATCACCAAAAACTTCAGAGATCATCATTTCTCAAGCAAAACCCACAGGTAATATCAATTAAGATATTACCTGTGGGTTTTGCTTGAGATAATACCAGATAATACCCACAGGTATTATCAATTAAGCTTGAGATAATACCAGATAATACCCACTGGTATTATCAATTAAGCAATGAAGCTCAGAAAAGTAAGAAGATCACTGGATCAGAAAAGAAGTGGGGTTATTTTTGAAAAGCTGAGATTTCTCAAGGATGCACCACAGGAAGATTTTTTTAGACGGAGAGGGAAGTAATGCCAGAAGACCAAACCATTCAGCAGTGTAGGACAGCAGGTGAGTTGGCTCTTTCTGTATAGAAGGAAACCTCCATTTATAGTCTGATGATGTGCCATAAGATGGTGTTCTTGTTTTTCAGCCAACCTTTCTCCCAAGATAACTAGCCAGAGACTTTTCTGAGGCTACTGTTACTTTGAGATCAAGATCAGAGTGCTGCTTGAAAATATTTCTGAAGATTAAAAAGAAATTAAAAAATTCTGAGTGTGGTCAGAGAGTCCTAAACAATTGGAATTATTTTACTGAAAGAGAGCCTGGAAATACCATACCCTGTATGAACAGGACAAAAGGTGATTCCTTTCCTTCTATTTTAAAAATAGTATCAAAGTGATCTCAGAGAAAACAATTACAGAGAAATAGGTGTTTACTTTAGAAATGTTCCACTTGTTTAATCTAAAAATTAATGATTATTTGGGTGTTTCCAGATATATTTGAGCTAAAGATCACAGCAAAGAGCACAGTGCTAAGTATTTTCAATAGAGAGAAGGGAAACAATTTTTTTTTCATTTTATTCTTCATTTGCTTGCTTCAGAGATTCAAATAAATGTGTTCTAGCTATCCATGTTGATATTGAGAAGCATATCAGACTCTGTTAGTGACTTTGCAACTGAGTATATCACAAGCCGCAATGACTTTTGGTCTTAGCAGAAAATAAGAAATGGAGTCTTAGGTTTGACTTGTTAGTTTCTCTCTACTCACAAACTGTGTGTTTAATTCAGCTTCACCACTGATGCTGCCACAACAGACTTGTCCTTACTCTCATCACCTGTTGTGTGCACAAGGCTGAACACCTCTGACACTGTTGCCATGACCCAAACCCTAGCAAAGCTCAGCATGTCAGAACACAAAAGAAATAGTACCAAGAAAACAAAGCAGTCTCCTCCAGAGCAAAGAAGCAGGTCCTGATCTCTTCTGCAGTGTCCAGCCCAGGGACTTGGTAGCTGCTCAGGGACGCAGTGGTGGCAGAGCTGTGCAGTCCCAGCAGCTGAAGCTGAGAAACCTTTTTCACTCTAAGTAATGTCAAACAGTCCCCTACCTACCTTTTCTGTGGCATTTCCCGTTGAGACAGCAGTCACAGGACTTCTATTGGCTGATTCTTCTTCTTTTTAGGTGTAAGTCTAAAACTGAGGGAGCAGGGGATAAGGAGCTGAACAGGCAGGCAGAACAGGTTTCCAAACCCTCCTGTATGTCACAGAAAGTGTTTCCTGTTGCTGGTGCTCATGTGGGGTTTTTTCATGTCCCTTTTCAACAGTTTTTCACCAAACAAGCTTGGCAGACCTCTGGTTTCTAACTTGTCTCAGATAAGTCACATTTTGAAACAGGAGGTCAGAAAAGTAATAAAAATGCAGAGCCAGAAGGGACTTAAAGTCCTATCCTGTCCATCCTTCTGTAAGAGTAAATTGCAACCAAGCCACCTCAGAGAAATGCTTCTTTTCTGTGATTTCCCTTCATGGCTTGTTCTAATGCACTGTTTCTTGGTTGAAGGAATCTTTTTCTTAACGATTCTTCTATTTCCCAGATAAGCCTTGTCTTGTACTATCCTGCCAGAATTAGTCATTCTTTTCTTCCATAATAAACTTTGATAAATCAGAAAACAAAACAAGATCTTATAGGTATGTTCATTCAGCTTTTCTCCAGAGACAGATTTTCTTACCACATGTTGTTTTTTCTCAGATTGTTTCTATTTGCCCATATTTTTCTATGAGTGTACTCTTCAAATCTCAGGAAACTTTTTGAAGTAAGTAGTCTCTATTTCCAAGATGATGTTATGTGAGGTGCTCCATAGATAATTTCCTTCTAAACTCCAGCCAATAACTCCAGTTATTCCCACTTCTATACCTGCAAAGTTAATTTTTTATCTTTCATCTCCACACTTTGCAGTTATCCTCTCTGAATTTCATCTTCCTCATATCATCTCTCCAGTCTGTGAATCTTATATGTCATGTAGCCCTGTTCCCTGTTCTTCTTCAGAAAGGCTCTCATTTTGTTGTCACCTTGCAAGTCACTCTCTAGACACAAGCCAGAACAGATAACCTGTGGTGTCCATTTGAATTCTCTTTTAGACAGCTTTCTTCAAGTATTTTCCCTGTTGACTTGTGAAGTTGCTCATCATAATTTACCTTCTGTACCTATTTTCAAGTCCCTCTTTGCTACAATGTCATATGAGACAGTATGCAGAGACTCTCTGATGCACATTTCTGCCCATCTAGTACCAAAACATGGGTGGGCAAGTATGTTATTCTTGAACAGTCTGTGCTGGCTTCCATCTTTAGTTTATTGGCACTGAAGTTCTTTTGAAATGACTGAAAAGTACCGGAACAATTATACTGCATAGTGAAAGCAGGCAGACTGATGAGGAGAAGGCAGAGGTATTAAACACCTTCTTTGCCGCAGCTTTTAGTGGGAAGATGGCTTGTCCTCAGGACAGCTGTCCTCCTGAGCTGGTAGATGGTGTCAGGCAGAATGGTCCCCCTGTTATCCAAGAGGAGGCAGTCAGAAAACTGCTGAGCCACCTAGATGTTCATAAATCTATGAGATCCATCCCAGGTGATGAAGGAGCTGGCAGATGAGCTTGCAAAGCTGCTCTCCATCATTTACCAGCAGTCCTGACTCACTGGTGAGGTTCCAGAGGACTGGAAGCTGGCCAGTGTGCCTGCCATTCATAAAAAGGGTGGGAAGGAGGATCCTGGCAATTATAGGCCAGTTAGCCTGTTCTCTGTACCAGGTAAGGTTATGGAGCAGTTTATACTGAGTGTCAGCACACAGCACCCACAGGATGGCCATGGTGTCAGACCCAGCCAGCACAGGTTTAGGGGGGCAAGTCGTGTTTGACCAACCTGAACTCCTTTTATGACCAGGTGATCTGCCTGGTGGATGCAGGAAAGGCTGTGGATGTTGTGTACCTGGACTTCAGCAAGGCCTTGGCACTGTCTCCCACAGCACACTCCTGGAAAAGCTGCAGCCCACGGCTTGGACAGGAGCACTCTGTGCTGGGTTAGGAACTGGCTGGATGGCCGGGCCCAGAGGGTGGTGGTGAATGGTGCTGCATCCAGCTGGGGGCTGCTCACTGGGGTGTCCTTCAGGGGTCTGGGCTGGGGCCAGTCCTCTTCAATATCTTTATTGATGACATGGATGAGGGGATTGAGGCTTTCTTTAGTGAATTTGCAGATGACATTGAGCTGGGATCGTGTGTCAATCTGTTGGAAGGTGGGAGGGCTCTGCAGAGAGACCTGGAATGATTGAATGGATGGGCAGAGTCCAACAGGATGAGGTTTAACAAGTCCAAATGCTGAGTCCTGCATTTTGGCCACAATAACCCCCAGTAACGTTACAGGCTGGGGATGGTGTGGCTGGACAGTGCCCAGGCAGAAAGGGACCTGGGGGTACTGCTCAACAGCCGGCTGAACATGAGCCAGCAGTGTGCCCTGGTGGCCATACAGGCCAGTGGCATCCTGGCCTGTGTCAGGAACAGTGTGGCCAGCAGGAGCAGGGAGGTCACCCTTCCCTGTACTCGGCACTGGTGAGGCAGCACCCTGAGTGCTGTGTCCAGTTCTGGCCCCTCAGTTTGGGAAGGACCTTGAGACACCTGAGCAGGTCCAGAGGAGGCAACGAGGCTGGTGAGGGGCTTGGAACACAAACCCTGTGAGGAACGACTGAGGGAGCTGAGGGTGTTTAGCCTGGAGAAAAGGAGACTCAGGGGCGACCTTATCACTCTCTGCAACTCCCTGAAAGGTGGCTGTAGTCAGGTGGGGGTTGGTCTCTTTCACCAGGCAGCAAATGACAGAAACAGAGGACACAGTCTTAAGCTGCACCAAGGGAAATACAGGTTGGATGTTAGGAAAAAGTTTTTTTATGGAAAGGGTGATAAAGTACTGGAATAGTTTGCCCTGGGAGGTGGCAGAGTAACCATCCCTGGATGTGTTTAAAAAAGATTGGATGTGGCACTCAGTACAATGGCTTAGTTGAGGTATCAGGACATGGGTTGGACTCAATGATCTTGAAGGTCTCTTCCAACCTGGTGATTCTGTGATTCTCTGATTCTGTGACTGTCATCTTTCTGTTAATGATAATCTTTAACACTTCTTCATTCCTTGAACTTTACACAACCTCAAAGACTTTTCTATTAATTTTCTTTTCCAATTTTTCAAAATAAAAAATTAGTATCCCAAGGCCTTCCTTGCATGGAGAAGAATGGACTATCTAACACCTATTAGATACATAGCAAAAAATTGAAATATATTACTCTGTGATGTGACTGTTTGAACGTCCTATTCACAAACTATGAGTCAGATTTGAGTTTATGAATTCTATGTTTAAACCAGAAATACAATAACATACACAGTATGTCTGCTGGAAAGAAGCTACAGAACAAACAAAAGTCAGTTTCCAGAAAAGATCCTAATATCTGTGTATCACCACAGCCAATGAAGCTTTCAGGGGAAACATAAAGAATTTCATGGAAAGAAATTTCCTTCAAACAGAGTAAAAATCATTAGGAATTAGTGCTTTCATTAGAAAAAGGGGATTCAGAAAAATGGAGGACAATTACTACTGAACAGGAAAACAATGTTAGGGAAAAGAATCCAAAAACAAACCAAAGAAGAATCAGAAGAGGATAGCATCCAAAGTATCTGTAGAGAAGAGTGTCCACAGTTGCTCAACACCAGTGGCACTGTCAGGGCTCTGCAAAGTCCAAGCTGCAAATTTAACACATATTTTAAAAAATATTAATGGCAATTAGATGTTCTGAACAAGGCTAACATAACAAGTTCATGGGAGATTGTGTCATATTGAGCATTAAACCTTTTATCTCTTTTGAAAGAAATATCAGCCCCATTTCTTCCCATTTTCTACAACAATGTGATGACATCCATCTAGCAGCTCACTCTATTCAGGCTCTCAGTTAAGGAGCACATCAAATCAAACCTTGTCTGCTGGCCTTCATTCCTGTTGTGCTTGACCAACAGACATGTATGATTTTGGATAGAGAGTCAGACATTGTCCTCCTTACTGAATGCATAGTGAACACCTAAACTGTGGGTTAGCTGAATTACAGTAAACAGAAACATCAATTACCTATTTTAAAAAATGGTTCAGACAAATTCAGTGGTACTAGTTATTTGGTAATTGATTAAAATTTTACATTTTTACTCTAAGAGATGGTGATGGTGACACCATGTCACATTCAGTCTGCAGCTGCCCCACAAAACCAGAAGTCTCTCCAGTATCTTCAAGCTTCTCAAAGGAGCACTTTTAGAGCAAGAAACACCTCAGCACTATGACAGAGTATTTGTACTAAAGTTGTGCCCAGACATTCAGGGTCATAGATGAACCAAATCAGTTCTCTTTATGAAGACCTTGCTCCATGACAGAAAGACTAGCAAGGTGGAAGGAGGAATAAAGCAACAGAAGCAGCTAGTACAGGACTCTTCCTAGCTGAGCAAACACAGGAAGTTCCATGGTTTTCTGTGGGTAGAATTAAGTAAAAGTAAATTAGTATGTTGGTATACAAAGAGCTGGAAGATGCAGCCATTTGTACAAGTTAATGCAACATAGATGAAAATATATTCCATAATGTGGTAAGAGGCACGATAGACCAGGAGAATGTCATACAACTGTTTGCATCATGCATATGTGGTTAATCCACAGTCATGACTGCAGAGTATTTATATATGTGTATGTGTGTGTGTTATGTATACATATATGTGAATATATTTGTACAACTCCATTTCCTTTAAAGAGATGACTCTCCAATTTAAATAGTGCACACACAGCAGCAAGATAACAGCATATACATTAGTCTGAAAGTGAAGTCATATAAGATCTTCACTGTCTTTTCTTGTTTGGAAGAGTCTCTTTACTAGTGGCCATGCTGGACGTGTGGCATCCCAAGAAGGTTGTGCCTCTTCCTACGAAAATCCCCTATAGCCCTTTTGCAGTCTGCCTGTTTATCTTCTACTGAAATTTCTAATCTGCACAGCACCATAGTAACTCCTCAATGACAATTTAAGAAGTGCAAATGGTACTAGCTGCAGGGGTCAACAGACTTCACACTTGGAAGAAAGTGCTACTGACATTTGCTAGAAGAAAGTTTAAAAAGCAAATTCGAGCTCTGACACTGCAGTGCACCTCAGCCCTGCTGAAAGGCTACAGGACAAATTCTGTGGTAAAGCCACACACAGAGATAGCAGACTTTTAACTTAGGAGGGAAGCTTTGAGAGGCATCTTTCAGATCCTGTTAGACAAATCTTAGTCCTTGTCTCACCATCTCTGATGAAAGCCTGAGAGTGCTCAGTGAGCAGAAGCAGGAACTAAGGCAGAACCACCTCCTGCTGTTAAGCCAATCTCAAAAGAATTTTTCCCCTTCCCTTTGTCTCCAAAACAACAGCTGAACTTCAGCAGATCTTCCAGATGAGCAGGGATTTCCAAGGACCATAATAAGGACCTGCAATAAGGCAGGCTGCAGGGAGTCTAAGTGTGCTGGTCTGAAACTGTAAACCCTATAGATGGACCCAGTGAGGGGCTCAGTGGGCAAGCCCTCCTGTAACCTGTTGGAATCTACAGCAACTGAAAGCACAAGGAAAAACATCCTGCAAATCACAGGCCCAGAAAAGTGGATACAGAACATGAGAAACAGACAAGAACCTGAAGTGTTCACCATATTTCTCCACAGGTTTGGAAGAGTATATACATGCACATTAGAGTATATACAACATGAGCAGACAGGTTCCCATACACCTGCATAATTCCTGAAGAATCTCACATAATTCTGGAGGAGGCTGAGGAGATCTGAATTGGCTCTGCTACCAGATCCTGCCTGGAAGCTGAGTGAATTCAGCATCTGAAAGGTTCATTCTCCCTTCTCCTCCCTAAGGATGCAGTCAGTCCTCCAGTTTGCGGTTTCTCAATAGATTTTAATAAACAGCAGAGAGAGACATCCCACCAAACCACTTTCCTTTTTCTTACACATAGCTGTGCTAGATAAATGCTATTAAACACTCATCTGTGTGAAGTTAGGAATAAATCTCCACAAATGGTTAGCCAAGAAAAAATAGTTCAGAGTAGTGCATTATGAGAACCAGAACATTCTTCTTGCTTATCACACATGAGGTTTCTTGTTCTCTAGGAAATTCAAGGACTAATGCTTTGCCTGCCCTGTCAAAACAACTTGATCTGTTGAGGGGTATTTATTGCTTCCCAGAGCTTATAGCTGATGTAAAGATAGGTTAAGAGTTTTAAATAGACACAGTAGAGGTGAGAATGAATGACTGGATCAAATAACTAATTAAATTATTTTGGGAAAAGTGACAACTTAAAAGGGAAGATGATAATTTTTCAGCAATTTAACATGCTATTGTGATGAAAATTGCATTCTACACAAGATGAGAGAAGTAATTTTCAAATAAAAACATCATTGAAACATCAAAGCTTTCAATATCTGAAATGTAATTTATTTTTTTCCATCTGATAACAGAGCATATTTGATCTTGTTGTTTTGAATATGATTCTATCTCAGTTAAAAATATCCTTTTGTTGGATATTTATCCTCGAAAGATTAAGAGAATTTCAATCAGTTTTGTGGGAAATATTAAGACTTTCTTCTTTTTTATTTTCTTTTCTTATCAATATTGTAATGCTCTGCCCTGGTCATATCTGCACACCTGAAAAGACTGAGCTATCTGCAATGCTGTCTATTGTCTACATTTAGATTTGAAGGAGAAAACCCCACTGTTTATCTTCCATTTAGGCATGGAAAACATTGTTACAATCTATTGGGCACCAGCAACACAGTGGAAAACATTAATTGAAGGAACCCTGTTTTAGGCTAATGTTACTGTTTTGTTTTCACATAAGTTATGGTTCCCACCTGTCCATTCAGGATGCTCCTATGCTTTAGGAGATTGAGCCACCAATGTCCTGATCTGCCTACTATAAGGCAGAATTTTGCCCACCTTGAAACATGGCTTTGACTAGATACCTCCAAAATAATTTCTTAAACATGTTTATAATGTTCTGCTTCCCCATATGGATTTTTTTGGGATTGGAATGCCAGTGTTACCATACAAAGAATGCACTCTGCCATAACATACTCTGCCAAGACCTATCACCTGACATGACTTTGCAAATGATCCTTGTTCCTCCCCACAGCTGTGGCTGCTTTCTCTAGAGCAGCTTAGTGTGTGAAAACACTCCTGAAGAGCAGAGAGAGGCACTGTGACAGCCAGCTGCTTGCTGATGTGAGCTGCTGGAATCTCCTAGAGGAAGAGAGAGTTTAGTATGAAAGATAGCTACAGGCAATGAGTATGTGGATCTCTGCTATGGCAATGCAACTATAGCAGTCAAATATTCAACAAGAGAAATCCTTTTCTCTCATGAAATATCTCAAAAAACTGTATCTTTCATGAAATTTTAATGAACACTGTTTTTTCCAATTCCCTTCTAGTCTTAATCTCATGTAGTCATAGAATCATAAATATTGGAAGATACCTACAAGATCACTGAGCTAAGCCATCCACCCAGCACCACCACTGTAACCCCTAAACCACTAAACCATTACTCAGCACTGGATCCAGATGCCTCTTGAACAACTCCAGGGGTGGTGACTCCTCCCTCTCCATGGGAAACCTATTCCAATGCCTGAACACCCTAACGATAAAAAACTGTTTTCTAACGTCTAATCTGAATCTCCCCTGTCTCAGCCATTTCTTCTAGACCTCTCACTGCAGGCAGTGTAGGAGAGATCAGACTCCACCTGGCTACACCTTCCTTTCAGGGAGTTCTAGAGAGCAGTGAGGTCTCCCCTGAACCTCCTCCAGGACAAACAGTCCCAGTTCTCTCAGCTGTTCTTTATGAGACACATTTTCTAAACCCTTCACAAGCCTTATTACCCTTTGCTGGACATTCTCCAGGAACTCAATGACTTTCCTGTCATGAGGGACCCAGAATAGGACACAGGAATTGAGGTGCAGCCTCACCAGTGCCAGGTACAGTGCCAAGATTATCACTTCCTGTCGCAGACATCTTTCATGAAAAATCCTTTCTTCGGATTTTTCCTTGTGAGAAGTTGCAGTTTCAGCAACCAAAAGTAAACAATGGTTATCTGCTGCTGTGGAATGCAACAGGTAGACCCGTGATTGGTCTCCTGTGGATGTTGGGATTTCCTGACCACTCATGGCAGAGCTGGCTCTTGCTCTGTCTGAGACACAGATCTTTGTTATCATTCTTGTCTATTCTTAGCTTAGCTAGCTTCTGAAGAAACCTTTTCCTTTCTATTTCTTTTTAGTATAGTCTTAATGTAACATATATCATAAAATAATAAATCAAGCCTTCTGATCATGGAGTCAACATTCTCGTCTCTTCTTCACCCTGAAAACCCTTGTGAGCACAGTCACAACTTCCCTAGTCCTGCTCGCCATACTACAGACCAAGATGCCATTGGCTGGGCACACCCTGACTCATGTTCAGCCACTGTCAACCAGCATCCCCAGGTCCCTTTGTGTCAAACAGCTCTCAAACCACTCCTCCCAGAGCCTGTGGTGCTGCTTGCTGTGACTCAAGTGCAGGACCCTGCACTGGACCTTGTTGAACCTCTGCAGTTGTGACCTCAGCCTGATGGAGTCTGTCCAGGTCTCACTGCAGAGCCTTCCTGCCCTTGAGCTGATCAACACTCCCACCCAAATTGGTCTCATCTGCAAATTTACTGAGGGTGCACTCAACTCCCACATCTAAGTCATCAATAAAAATGTCAAACAGGACTGGCCTCAAAACTGGGCTTCTAGTTCCTCCTATTTGTTATCCTTACTGCATGCATGGGTGTAGAAGCATTGCATTCTTTTCCTGAAGTTATATTTCTCTCTTCCCTCTGCAAATTCCTACCCAGATCTGGAATTGCTCATCCCACAAGCCTCTGCTTGCTCTCTGACAGGTTTAGAAAAATTTAGCAAGTGAGTGCCTTCCCACATGACACTGCCTGAAACTCTTGAAAACATGATCAGTATTTATGACATTATTTTCCCTCAGTAAATTAAAATATATTCCATATATATATATGTGATATTTGAATCATAAATTAGCTTCTGTTTTTCTCTATTTGCACATACTAAAGGAGAACATTAAGGACTACATCCACGTAAATAGCAAATTATAGGGCAAAAAAACCCTTATGCCATTTCAAAGTAGATGAAATCAAGCACAATCTGTGTGCCAATTTCATAAAAACTTCTAACTGTTGCACAAATTGCAGGAGATGCAGTAAAACAGCAGAAGCCAAACACAGTCTTAGGTGATTTTCTAGATGCTGGAATGATGTTTGAAGGCCTTCCTTTGACAGGTGGGGAAGTACACAGCCACAACACAGAATATGTGTGTCCTCCTCATCAATAGGATGGTGTGTCCATTGGGACATGCCAGTTCAGAACTCTAGCAGCTTGGGAAAACAGACAGGGCTCTCATCCTTGGTCACCAGTGAGTACAATGCACACAGCAAAAGCCATCAGCCTTTTTTGATCATTCTTGCTACACTTGCACAGGATCCCTGTCAGAAAAATGACTCTGTCAAATAGTCTGGCAGTTTCTCTTGTACATCAACAGGGCAGACAGAAGTTCCCCTGGCTCTAGACAGCTCTCTCCTTGATATTATTCATGCTGGCACCTTCTCTGGCCTTCATCCCTTGCTTCTCTGCAGTGATTTCTTTTTGGTCCATTTGTTTAAGAGCTCCTGGGACCTTGTGTCTTTGGGCAGTACATGGCAGGACTACCTCCCCTCTGGGACAGTACTGCCAGCCCCAGAGGAGCTGTCTGTTCCCAGTGGGACAGGCCTGTGCCCACAAATTCTAAGGGTAGCTGTCATGGTCTGTATGCAGACAGCCCTTGATCCACACCACAGTCTGAGACCTATCAGTGAACCTGCAGATAAATGACCAAAAATTCACCTGGGGGACAAGGAGACAACAGCTCCCACAAACTGTTCTCTGAACTTTATTTAATAGCTCCTTGGCTATTGACTTCAGTGATATTTCATTTTTCCTTCATCCTTCCCCTTAAGGCATGACATGTCAAGGTCCTGCTGTAACCTGCTCTGTAGGCATCTTCCACCTGGCTTGCACAAAGGGAGCCCCTATGCCTTGGGCAGCCCTAAAGACAATATCACAGTATCTTCCTATTGCCACTGAAATCATCTTCTCTGGTACTTCTTATTCCGATGGTCAAAGTAAAACAAAAGGAACCTATTAAGGTGAGCTGTAGTGGCTCTCCTGGAAACACCCTTGGCATTACCATTGCTCAGCCTTGACACTAATGACTGGGTTGCTAAATTGACCAGTTTCCCACTAGTTGTAAATAAGCTCAATCTGAAACACATATCAGGAACCCTTCTTTATAACTGAAGAGCAGCATGCAGTATCTTTAACTGTCTTTGTGAGCATTCTGTGCTCTGTTGGGCTGTGGTAAGAGATGTTGCATCTGGACAGACTGCCCCAGCTTTTGGGAAAACTTCCTGCAAACAAGCTATCGCATTTTTGTTATGCCATATGGTTCCTGTCTCAGGATACTGGACAATGTCAGATGATCTGCCCAGCCCTAAAAATCTGTGACCTCATTGGAGAAGTCCTGGTATACTCCCTGATCAGAAAAAGGAAAAAGAAGTGAGACTATTATCCTGTATATGGCCAGCTCATAAGATCTCATTCACCCTCTTTCACTCTCACAGGTGCACTTGCTCTTTCCAAGCACACACTAACGCGCAGACGTGTGCACACACTCACTCCTGTTTTCCTGGTACTTCCTTAATGCATTCTATAACTTTCAATTGGCCCTTAATTTGGGAAGGGACAAATGTTCAATGAAACTATCTTCACCCAAAAACCCTTCCCCCTTCTCACATACAGGCTGTGAAAGTACATGTTGGGTATGTTTTTAATTACTGTATTTAAACAGGTAACCTTTTAATGCCGTACTTGATATACATACACTCACAACAACTTTGTCTCATCCATTAAAGAAATTTCTTACAGCATTGCAACTTAATTTGGTTTTCTCAGTGCCTAAATATGATGGGAATTCAAATGTTATACAGGACCTTTTCCCATATTATTAACCTGCTCATTCCTCAGACTCCCCAAAAAGAGTAGCCAGAGAAAAAGACAAAACACATATTTTGTAAACCCTCATCCATTCAGCTAATCTTAAATCAGGAGAGCAGAAGAAATCCAGATGAAGTCTGGACTACTGGATCCTCAAATAATGGGCAAAAGAGCCTCATGACAAAAAGGATTCTAGAAGAGCAGAAAGTTTTGGGGCAGAGGAGGAAGAGGAACTGCAGTATTGGAGGATAGACACCAGTGCCAAGGATGTGACTTGAGCAGCAGTGCTTGTTTAAACTTCTCAATAACCTTTTTCAGGATCATAAAATCATAGAATACTTTGGGTTGGAAGGGATCTTAAAGATCATGTAGTTCCAATCCTCTCCTTGCCCTGGGCAGGATCACCTTCCACTAGATCAAGTGCTTTAGAAGAATAAATTAATATATCGTCATGCTTGTTCATCTCTTCAAATACAGTTGAGTAGACTCTAAAATGTGAGCCTATATGAAGGTCAGAAAATTTAGCCCTGGCTTGATATATCTTTGTTTGTAAGTCACTTCTTAGTGTCTCTGCTGCTAATGATGTTATTATTGGAAAGAGATAGATCAACATGATGAAAATATAGCATCCATCTAGGAGTTCTTTCAAGAATCTCACTAGGTCCTGCTGCAGAAACTGGAAATAAATATTTCAGGATTATATTTCTTTAGATATAGCTTGTGCAGCTTCTGATATAAGTCCCAAGCTCATGATGTTAATATAGTTTCATCAACAATATTATAACTGTCAGTGTAAAATCCTAGAGTAAGACAAAAAGCCACATCCCCCATTCAAAAGACATTTTTGCTGAACTTCTGAGTCAAGAAGTTGAGCTTCCTTTCAGTACTTTTTTTCATCCAAATATTTCTGCCTAAGAAAAGAGAAAGATGCTGTAATTTGTTTCTACAACTTTGTTGCACTGTTAAAAAAATCCCAAAATTTATACAAACCCAATATGTTTTAAAGGTTGAAGGGTCTTTTATGTTTATTAAGGAAGCAAATATCAAACAGAGGGACATTTAATTTTTTCCCTGGAGTGGATTTTCTCTGGGACATTCACAGATTGTGCCTTGAACTTGTACAGACCAGTAGTGAAAGTCAAAATTTCTAGAGTTAGCAGCAGGAGTCCATTTACCATCAATAAACATTAAAAGTCTCTTGTGCACCTCCACCACTGAAATAACACAGCTGGATAGCTTGGGAAAAAATGTTGCAGGTATTCATTGCTGTATGTGCCTCTACACAAGTAGGAAAAAATAAGAATAATATTTTCAGACACACTGTTTAATTTTGACTAGACTATTATGTGGTGGGGGTTTTATTAAACTATGCCAATTTGTAAAATTAAATTCCTGTTCTCAATATAACATTATGTTTACACCTGTGTTTCACTTTTGAAATATGTTGGACAAAAGCCCTCTTTTAATGATAATACATTTAATGGGAAAATTTATCTTTTTCTTCACAGACACACACACTAGACTAATTATTCCAAAAATTATAAAAGAATAAATGCATTGCCAGAAAAATGAAAGAAATTGTGTTTATGCTAAAGAGCATACTTAAAATATCTTAAAATTTATTCACAAACATACTTCTAAATATTGCTCTTTATATTTTTCCATTTCAGAATGTATTCTGGGATAAGTCAGTGACATTATTATAGATGTGAACTATTGTATTTTGTTGTTTCTGAATTATGCAGGATGAACACCATGCAGAAGTGTTTGAACTATTTGCTAAAAAGATGTATTTTTCTAGTCTGTATTTACTTTTTTTTAAACTCACTTCAGAAATTAAAGAACTAGAACAGAACTGACTGGAGCAAGCTGACTTCAAAACTGTAAGCCAACAAATGTGGTCCAGATCTATACAGTTTGCAGCAGGATGTCTCTAAAAATTTGTGCCTGAATTTCCCTGATAAGGACACTGTGGGGAGAGTCCTGAGTGGATTACTAAACCAGGCACATAGCCACCAAAGAAAACTAAGTACAGAATTCAAGAGCAGTATTTCTCATTACATGAAGGGCTACTTCACTCATCATATGTCTGAACAAAACAAAGTTTAGAGGTTTAGGACTATCTACTGCTAAAATTTCTTGCCCTTTCTGAAGTCATCCAGTGAAGATTATTCTCAAACAGTAATTATGTTTATGTCACAGGTGAAACTGGTAATTTAAAATAAGTATTCCAAAGTATTCTAAGAAACAGGGGGCGAATTTCTATCAAATCTTCACCACATTGTTAACCCATGCTTCCATTTGCAGTTTTATAAGATCAACAGAATAATCCCCAGGCACACACACAAATTCATTTACAGCACATCTGCAGCAGGAGACAAAATAATATGAAACATTTCACTGATGTAATACTAAGGAGTACTGAGCAACACCAGCATATTCCATATTATTCAACAAGCATGCTGCTGCCACATTATGATATTTTATTTCAACCCACATAGGGGCACAACACATCAATCATGATGAATGCTAACTTTATCTCTCTGTATTGCTGATGACTGTTCATAAGGGTATTTTATGTCGAGTCATTTCTCTGAAAGTCCCCAGAGCCTTACTAATTTTCTTAAGTGCATTAATGCCAGCTCCTTTTGATAGCAAAGCTACTTTTAGTGGTAGGATGCTTTTCTGAAAAGTATTCCTCTAAACTCAGTTCTCCTTCAAGATCAGATGAGATGGTGAAACAACAGATGAAATTGTTATGGTAATAAATTGTTTGTTTGTTTGTTTGCTTGTTTGTTTGTTTTTTTCAAATATTTCAGCTGTGAAGAACTTAATGTGAAAAATAGTCTACCCTCATCCTCAATAACTGAAGAAAAGGCACAGGATATTAGGTTGCAATGCACAGGATTCAGAGGTTTTCAGATAATCTCTATTATTAAAATTAAAGAAAAAGGTTCTGAGCTCACATCAACACAGACTTCATATTATATTGTTATATTTTGTGATAACATAGCACATTGTACTTTATTATTATCTAATGTGTTTTATTTTAGTATAACTATGTTGAGATTAATGCAAAATTCCTGACAGCAGGAACTGTCTTATGTAATAAAAAGCACAAAGCAATGACACTTCATTCAAAAACAGGAGCCCCCTCACATATAAGTTTTTAGGATTGGAAATAAAAATATATAAATATTATCACAAAAGAGAAAAGGTAGCAAAAACACCCAACACATTGCCTGTTTGCATTCTTGTTGAAAAGCAGACTTCATGGGACTGAAATTTGTCTCCTGTTCCACTGACTACTCTCCAGTTGCTTTACAAACAAGACAAAATTGAGACTAAATCAGGCAATCTTTTCTTCTTAAATGTGAAAGTTATATCTGTTTGTTACCACTCTTTTTTTTGTTAATGGCTTTACACTGAATCTGACTGAAAAGCACTCCTAAATATACCATTTTATTTCAGTGTTCCCTCCTGATTTGTGTATGTGAGAAATAAACTATACTGATAGACATGTGTGAAGTGATGGTGAATAGGAGGAGGGGCACCAGGCTTTAATGCCACTGTCCCTTAGAGGGCTGTCAGAAAACATGTGCAAGCAGATCACACCCTGCCATCATGATTATGCTATAAATATTTCAATTATAATTAAAATTTCATCTACAAATCAAAACATAATTTAAAGAGCAATTTCCAAGCCATTTCAAGTCTCTTATTATCTCTCTCCTTTGTTCATCTACAGCTTGATGCCTTCAGCTTCATTTCAACCAAAGCCCAAGTAGAATGTTTCACTCCTATGAAACCTTCTACTGAATTCAATGAATTAATGTCTAAATGCCATCCCTCTGCATCTCTGCACTTCATCTGAGTAATTCCTTGTTACCACTGCATAGCTCGGCCTGAATACCAAACTACAGGATACAGCTTCCGCCCTTCAGCATTAGATATTGCTGTGACTTTAAACAACAGTTTAAAAGAAAGCACCACAGAAACACTAGATTTCTAGAGCACTAGATTAGTTTAGTAAGTAAACATATTGTATTGGGATTGTGTGGCAAGGATCCCAAGCTGTATGGAGCAAGTTCTGACTGGCTCCTGCACCTGCCAAGCTGACCCCATCAGTGACAGCGACATCCCCTCTAGAATAACATATTTAAAAAAGGAAGGGGAAAAACTGTAACTGCAGTGGGAGAGATGAGTGAGAGCAACAAGTCTACAGTCACCAAAGCCAGTGAAGAAGGAGGGGGAGGAGCTGGTCCAGGCACTGGAATGGAGTTTCTCCTGCAGCCCATGGTGAAGACCATGGCAAAGGTTGTCCTCATGCCGCCAATAGAAAACCACAGGGGAGCAGAGATTTACCTGCATCTTATAAAGGAAACCACCCTACAGCAGGTGGATGCCTGAAGGAGGCTGTCGCCCTGTGGGAAGTCCATTGTGGAGCAGGATCCTGGCAAAGCCCATGGTCCTGTGGAGAGAGGAGTCCATGCTGGAGCAGGTTTGCTGATGGGACTTGTGACCCCATGGGGAATCAGTGCTAGAGCAGTTCATGAAGAACAGAAGCCTATGAAAATTAGCCATATTGGGGAAGTTCATGGAGGAATGTCTCCCATGGGAGGGACCCCATATTGGAGCAGGGAAAGAGTGAGGAGGAAGGATAAGCCAAGTAAACCATGGGGTGAACTGACCACAGCCTCCGTTGCCCATCTCCTTGTACCACTGTGAGGGAGGAGATAGACAAATTGGAAGTGAAGTTGTGCCCAGGAACAAAGGAGGGCTAGAGGGGAGGTATGTTAAGATTTGTTTTGGATTTTTTTTCATTATCTTGCTCTGGTTTGATTGGTAATAAATAAATTTACCTGGTTCAAATCTGTCTTGACCATGATAGCAGTTGCTGAATGATCTCTCTCTGTCCTTATCTTAACCCACAAGCTTTTTGTTGCATTCTTCTCTCCCTTGTCCAGTTGAAGAGGGGAGTGATAGAGCAGCTTTGCTGGACCCTGTCTTCTGATCAAGGTCAACTCACCCTGGATGTATATACTAAAGTATGGTTTGTATTTACTGGAAGCACCTGTGTTGTCTCCTTTAAGTTACTTATTTAACCAAAACCAAGGACAATGGCCAGCTTTCTAATGCCACAGAATCAGACACCAAGGACCTAAATTCTTTTCATTTTCTTCATACCATTCTCTTTCAAACACATAAATAAACAATATTATGAGACTCAAGTTATTTTTCACCATCTACCCATTGAAACAGCATCTCTTTCCCAGCCTCTTAGCTAAACTGAGGTCAAAGATGTGTTTATCAAGGCCCCAGTCCTACTGTAATTAAAAGTCCATTTTCTCTTCATACCTTTGTTTCTCATTATGCAATTATAGAGCTTTAGACAAGACTTCTCTGTATTCCACAAAAACATATATATTTCTAGTAAAGCTTTAAATGAAGGCCTTCTGACAGTCATATAAAAGCATGCATATAGGTTATTGGAAGCCTGCCTAATACTTCATCTCCGCCCTGAAGAAATGAAAAGGCTGTTTATTTTAGTATTTTTTTGGAGTGGAGCACTCTCATCATCATTTGTGATAGGATTGGCCAGGTGATCTTGCTCACTCTTCAGCATCATGTCTGTGGGGTCTGCAGTGAGACTCAAACTTGTGCACTTCTGCCTCTGCAGCAGAGGAGCACAACCAGCCCTTCACAGAGCTGTGGGTGGTCTCAAGTGAGTACTAAGGGCCAGACTTATCAATTAAATGACTGGTTGCATTTTCTCTTGGGTCAAGAAACAAATATTTCAGACCAGCGGCTGTCATACATGTGGGCAGCAGCAATGTATGACATTATTCAAGGTGACAAGAAAGCAAAACCAATTTGTGTAAGTATTGCTAATGTGTTCAGCATGTTTTCACCTGGTATAGAGCACTGGGTAAGTAATCAGCTTTAAAATAGGGAGAAAAGAAAGTGAAGCTCATGGGATTTCTGTCACCAGATTTTTCCAGTACGTGCAACTGATTTAGTAATAGGTATTTAGTGTAGGCCAAATAAAATTAAAAGCAAGTAAAAAAATCATAATGAATACCCAGTCTTAATCTTCTCTGTCTTGACATGCATTAACTGCTTAATTAGGAGATTTGGAATAGTTTTGTTTGGAACTAAAATTAACTGAAACTGCAAGTCAACAATTACACTTGTATCTAAACCCAAACATTTTCCAAATGAGCAACCTAGCAGTTACTCTGCTACAAAACTTAAATTTGACTGTGATCGTTTTTAACAGAAAAGTATTGGGAAATGTGTAATTGATGGACAATTTCAAGAGGTCTTTATTTTTCTCATTAAATTTAAAGGCCTAAAAATCTCTAAAATCAGAAAGATGAAAATGGTTACCTGAAGACACATGAAAGTAAAAAAAACAAGAAGCAATTAAAAACGAATTTTTTGAAGTCAACAAGGCATGCTAATTCCTGAAATAAATATTTCTCAAGGTCAGAAGCATGTCTAAAGAAATGCAATGCAAATGGATTTTGTTCCTCTTGTGCAGAGAAGGAATAACATCCTAAAAAATATTCTAACCAAATGAAAAATATTCAGAAGCACATACTGTCATGATCTGAGTTGCAAACATGAGTAGTAACTGCACTCCAATATTTAACACACACTAGAAACTGAATGACTAAATAAAGTAGCAATCAGGAAATTTTATGGAGTAGTTTTGACTCCTCCTTTGAAAGGAAAGAACTGTCATTCTGAAAAATCGTTTCATATATTATGGATGTATTATGGATGCCAGAGAGAAATGAAAAAACTCCAAAATGAAAATGACCATAAATACAAGTGAATAGGAAAAGTGGGGCTGTAGCCTTTACTGAATTTTCAAAAATATAGTTTAGCTAGAGAGAATAGAAGATGGCCTAATCTGGAGTCACATTTCTGGGTGGTTTATATCCAGTGTTTTACCAATTGTATTACCGATATGAGCCACTCCCTAAAATTTGCCTCTGCATAGACATGCTTCAGCAGGATAAGAAGCAAGTTTTGTTTTCTCTGTTGCTCCTTCAAATTCACCATGTTTTCAGGCCAGGTTGTTCACATCCCTCTCTGTGCCAGTCACAGAAGAAATTCTGTTTCATTTCTATTTTCTTCACCTTTCTTTTCATACCCCTGCCTACTGCAGTTATGAGATCCCTAATGAGGTGGAAATGTTCATGCCAACTGAAGGAAGAAAGAAGACATTAGGCTATGTATGAATAATGTGTGAAGAACCAGGCACAAAAATATTACGCTGGAGTGGAAAAATAAAGATGCATTCTCAAATAATTTCCTATTCACTTTTCTGGCCAGCTGACAGCAAAACCAGAAAGGCTTCAGGGAAACACAATGGTCACCATTATCAAAAGGACCTAAGTGATACATGGGCTGAAATTCCATTTAGACATAAAAGGTACTTCAGTGTCCTTAGATGCGGGAGCTTAATTGCGCCAACGTGCTGATATGTGCACCTGATTGATTTCAATCACTTTCAAGAACACAGTCCTTAAAGTCTTTTGAAGCATGACTTGGACTTCCAAATGGCTTCATTTAACAGCACCATGTAAAAGCTACTGGTTTCAAGAGGATTTTGTGCAAGACATGAAATACATATAAGGCATTTAAGAGATTAGGAACAGGCTCTTGAGCACACTTCAGAGAAAGGAAATGGAATACAGGATACAAGGCCAAGTCATAACTTCTCAAGTATAAGGATGCCAAGAATTGCTAATTTACCAGTGTCTTAAAATGTAGAAATGGATAGAAATACAGCAAAATACACTCAAAAAGTTTCAGAAGCTCCTCCAAAAGGTTCCATCCTTACTAATGGTACTTGGTATTCCAAGTGAATATTTAATGAATTACCACATTAATTAGCACAGAAATGTGGGGCAGGCTTTCCCTGGGACATAAGAAATCACTCTCCAGTTATTAAGAAAACTGAAATAAGAAGAACCACAGATTTCCAGAGATTATAACAATGGCATATGATGAATTAAAGTCTCAATCCAAGACATAGTTAAATTCTAGATGCCTAGCCATAAAGTCATTTTTTAAATCCTAGAAAAGCCTTAAAACAGGTAAAGTGGCCTTTGATTAGAATAAAAATTCTTGACTGCCATTACCTTACTATATGATAAGTCCAAAATTTCCTTAAGAATAAAAGAAAAACTGTGCCATGGTCACAGATATTTAAACAAAGGTGGTACACCAGGTGCAAATTAAAAGACCAGTTTCTCAGATGCCATAGTTCTGTCCAAGTATATAAAATAAAAAATAAACGTAAGATAATGTAACAAAAATCTTTTCCTACCACAAGTCTTGACTTCGGGTTTTTTTCTCAATAGTTCTTCAGTGGCAACCAGCCCAACCAGCAGTAAGTTGCTGTGTTGAAGAGAGATATTGACTTCATGAATAATTTAGTTGAAACACATTACTTTTAATCACTCCCCAGCTTTGCAAGAAAGCAAAGAAATCATGCCAATATTCTTGATAATTCTTATCCTTTTAAGAAAAATCAGAAAAACTTAGTGTGCAAAAATCAATGAGCCTTTTTACAAATGAAATTATAGAGCTAATATTCAATTCCTGAAAATCTAGTTTACCTAATATCAAAATCAGGAACTGGAAAAACTAAGGTGTACCTAAAGATTTAAAGGTAAATATCCCTGGGTAATGCTGGTATCTACTAAACCCTTTCAGTTTTTTTTGCTCTTTTATTTCTATTGCAAAACTATATCACTCTGTAAAACTTTGAGGTATTCTCTCTCTCTTTTTTTTTAATTGTAATCCACAAGAACAACTATACCCTGCAGTTCTGAATTCTCAGATCATCACCAAGTTGAAGTAAAATGAACTGGACCTACCAGCTTTCACTGGAGGTATTCAATAATTCTAAAAATCAGACCCAAGAACAGAGGACAACATAAACAGTAGATGCTTTTAAAATGCAACTGTTTCTTTCAACAATTTCTTCGCTGTCCCTATATTTTGAGACATCTGGGGAATCATTCCTTTATTTACAAGAAAGTCAAGTTGTCAGGAACCTGTAATTCTATGCTGTGTAGTATTTTTTCTCCTTCTTACTCTTTTTAATTTTTTTTAATAGATAGGCCCATTTCACAGTATTTAAAACACTTGCTCAATGCTATCAAGATTACTCAATCTGGAAATGCATGAAAATGCATCTTAGAATAGAATACAAAATAAAATAATATAAGTTTATTTGCATGTATGTTTTTATTATAATGTTTATATAGGACATATTTCTGAGTTTTTCAAAAGGACATTTTTCTATAAAGATGTGATGCACTTTTCTTGCAGAAATAATGAGATCTGGGTCATTGAAGAACTAGGAGGTTTTTCTCAATTTTTCTTTTTTTTCACATGCCATAAAAAAGTTCCCTTTTTTAAAAATTCTTGTTAATTTAATGATTTTTCTGCTCCTTAGTGCTTCAATTCCATTAGCTCTAAATTTGCTTTGTGATAACACTTCCATTAAGGTCTAAATCAGTTAGTTGTGTAGGTGTTTGCAGTTTAGTTTTGAGCATCTGAAACCAGAAGCTCTGGCTTATCTGGCTGAACTGATTTTTCCTGGGACAGAATTACTTTTCTTCATAGTTGTTTTTGTGGTGTTGTATTTCAGATTTGCACTGGAAACAGTGTTGATAACACAGGGATGTTTTAGCCATTGCTGAGCAGAGCTCACACAAGTTCAAGGCCTTTTCTGCTCCTCACCCCACCCCATGTGTGAGGAGCTGGGAGGGCACAAGGAGCTGGGAGTTGAACCCAGCTGATCACAGGGATATCCCATCCCATGTGACATCATGCTCAGCATAAAAATCTGGGGGAGAGGAAGAAAAGTTTGTTTTCTCAAGTAACCATTATTATGTATGGTTGAATGAAATGCACAGATTGTTTATTGCTATATGGTGCTGTCCAGCACAGCAAAACAGTTTTATTCAGAACTTCGTACAATTTGTTTGACTTTTGTTTGGGATTTGGGTATTTTAGATTGTGTTCATGCATTGCAGACCTGTGATTTTGACCACAAAAGCAAGTTGTGATCAAAAGTTCAACTGAATTATAGTAATAATAGCTCTGGGATTTTTAATCTACAGAAAACTGCAGCTCTTGCTCCCATTTGCCTTACATAATTTCAGAAAGCATCATTGTCCTGGTCAATTGTATTTCCAAGCATTCCAGAGAGTGGCATAGTTCAAATAAATGAAAAAACTATCCTTCAAACTATCACAGCTAAAGCACTGAAAACCACCCACTGGGTTTTCCCTCTCCATTCCTACTTACCTCAATTTAACAAACATAGGTGGTTCAATCTTACCTGGTGGAGCAGTGTCTTCCTTCATTCCCAAGTATCTTTTTTCTCCAGGATAATGAAAATGTATACTTAATTAGAAGATTATTTCCCTCAGCTACAGAGTCTTCAGACTCCAGTGCCTTGTCATCTGGCATGTCTCAAAGCAGCTGGGAAAGCTAATTAGACAGTCCAAACCACACCACTACAATTCAACCAACGACTTAGCTGGTGTGTCAGGAGTGGCTGGCTGATTCTGGACACAGGCAAAAGAGATGTGCTGCTGTCAGAAAGAGGGAGAAAAGGACAAACCCATGCAATTTCCTCTCACTCATCAGTCAGGTTCAATGGAAAATCAGTAACACAGACTGAAGGGAGAATTAACATAAAAAAACAAGTAAATAAACACTGTAAGACAGAGATAGGGAAAGAAAGAGAGAGAGACCGAAGGAAAAACTTTATTTTGACACTGGAGAAATTAATCCAGGCAGATTATTCTAGAGATATCATATGTCTGTCCAAACTTTAAATGACCAATATCCTTACAGGTTCCACTATGAACAGCATGTGCTCTCATGTTAAGTCAGTCTATTCAACTGTGAAATACTAATGTATATATTGGAGAAAAAAAGATACAAATTTATATAATGCAATGTATACTGGACTGCATGTACAAAGAAGCATTGTTCTACCTAACCTCTGAGCAGAATGATGGATGAGTTCTTGAAAACTAGTCTTGCTACAGCATGGTACCCTCCACAACTTCACAACACCTCCAGCAACTAGATAAAGCTTAAGACTGTTCAGTGATCCAGACAGGCTACTGTGATACTACCCACTGACATCCCTGAACGTATAATTTCTTACTGCTGTAAGACAACAGGTCATATGGTAACAGATCACAGTTGTGATTTTCAAGCTGAAAACTCTTTAACTCCCAGAGAAATTAGTTGTTTCTCTTGAAAAAAACTCTGGCAGAATAAACCTCCTGCTATTTAACACTGTTAACCACTAATATCCAATTATTCAATGTCATTTTTGTTCTGTCTCTGAAGTCTCACTCCAGAAACCTGCCACAAAAAGGAAAGGAGATGTTGCATCACATTATTTCCGTGGTAACCACCACAGTCAAGCAGGATGAGGCTTGTACTTGGAAGCAAAGGCACAGGCTTTGGTTTGGTTTGCCATCAGTGAAGCTTCTCAGACTAAGCAAAGTGATTCATTTCACAAGCTGCTCAAAAAATAAAAACAACCAACTGAAAAACAACAACAACAACAGCAAAAGGCTAGAAAGAAGTAATTTATTTTTCTAATGTTAAATGTTTGGGAGAGAGACACCAAGATTTGATGGCAGCTTGGAAATAGAGACAACGTGCCCTTCGGATCCTTCTGAGAAGTGGCTTCAGTCCTGGTGGCATTGAAGGGGAGGATTAAAATCATCATTTAGGCAATAGGTTATGGCACTATTTCTCTTTCATCTTCTCTCTCTCTGTTGCTCTTTTAGTCCTCCATGCTAAAATGATGTTGTGGCAGAGTTCACATTCATTTATGAAATCCTCTATTTCTTTACTTTATTAAAAATGATTTGCAATGTAAAGTAGAAATTTGTTCATCTGCCTTCTCAAATAGAGTTCATATGCAAATTTCCTATTCATCTCTTCTTTATTCTGTATTGAATCAGCAGTGTTTTTTCAGCATTAGAGGATTTTCTTTCTCTCTTGTTAAGGCAACTGGCTGTAATCCTTACTTCCTTTGAAATGTATATTATTTTTATAATTCATTCTTTCCTGCTATGGGAAAGAATAATACTGCATAATACTTTATAGACAAAAGACAAATGGCTAACTTCATCCACAGAAATAATAGGAAGTGCAAAACCATTCTGTCCTATCTTGCTAAAGAATTATATCCAGAGAAGACAGAGAAAGTGGATCTTGTTTTATCTCTATTTGCCCTCAAAAGTCCAATAAAAACAGCTTCTTTTTCCCAGAGGGTTATAGGAATTTATTTAGTTGATACTAGAGATACACAGAGACAAACATGTGCCTGTATATCCAGGGCACTTAAAAGGTTCTTACAAAACTTTTTCTAGGTTCTGTTAGAGTTAACAATTTTAAGTACAGGGAATTATCTCAAATCCCACAGAATGTATGTTAAGTGTTGGAACTGTAGTCTGGACTTGGAGTCGTTTAGTTTACATGGTCAAAAACAGGCAGAATACAAGGTGAAATGAAAATACACAAAAAACTGCTTGACTGATTTTGAGGGCAATAGGAGTGGCCAGTGATAGATCATCTTAAGGGTTAAAATGAGAGCTTGGCCTCTCTACCATTTTGGTTCCTCTGGGTGCCTTCCCCTGCTCTGAGCTGCACAAAGCCTGTCAGCAGAGGCTACTGCAGCAGGGGGAAAGCATTACCTTTCTCTGGTGTCTCCTGGAGGAAATCTGGACATAAGAACCTTCCTAGCAGAAAGTTTGTGGGGCAGCAAGGAGGGACATAGTGCAGAGGAACTGCTCATTTCTAGAAAGGTTCTGGATGCATTTGACCTAGATTCTTGAGGGACATAGTGCAGAGGAACTGCTCATTTCTAGAAAGGTTCTGGATGCATTTGACCTAGATTCTTGAACATACATAGTGATTTACACTTACCTTTCTTCCCAGAATTTCTTGATTGTAGAGTCACTGGAAACATGACAGTCCTACCCTTTCTTTACAAGTTTTTGAAACAACAATGAGTGACTCACAAATAAAAGATAATCTACCTTTTATTTCTCTATAAAAACCATGTAGTATATGGCTTCAGGAACCTAGCCATCCTAATAAAACACTGGTGCATTTACAATCTGTGGGTTTTTTTATGGTTTGGTTTTGATGTTTTTTTTAAGTTCAGTTGGGTTTTTAAAGTCATTATTATTAATAGATAAGCACCCAGCCTGTACAGAGACTTTTTATAATCAGAAGTTCAGGAATTTCAGAAGAACTTACAGCTCTTTGTATGGGTTAAACAAAGCCACAGCCTAAACAAATTTTGTCCTTTGGGGTTAGCACGGTCAGCAGTTACCCTAACAGTACAGAGGAGACATGCTGAACATTGTTATAAATCTTCTTCATATCTTTTCAGTATCATCTACTGAGAAAGTACCCACTTAGTAGACAAAGTTGACATTTCCTATGGAAGAAACTGCAGGCAAGTAGGAGAAACATATTAATTATTTAGAGCAATGGCTCCTACAAGAGCTCTTCTTTCTCAAAAAAAAGCTTTTTCCCACTAACAATTTCTTTCTGGATTGTGGTATCCATTCAAGAGTGTAGAGATTTCTAATTAGACTTTTTATCTGACAATTTCTTTTTCATGTCAATAGGATTTGAATATTTAAATCCCCCAACTCTCTTTAAACAGACTGTCATGGATGTCAGAGTAATAGAAGTTCTGCAAAAATATTCCTTTTTTTTCTGCTACATAAATGACAGTAGCAGTTGCTTTAAATAAATTACCACCCACAAGCTTTTAATTATTTTGTTGTTGATATTTCTGTAATTCAGTGTTGTTCAAATATATCTGTCTACTACAGTGTTGCTTATCCAGGCCAGGCTAATGATTTCAGGCTCCAAGTACATAATTTGCATCAATTGTAGCACTCCTGTGTACCTTTTAGAAGATACAAACCCAGCTTCCTCACTATAATGAGAACAAATGGACAACTCAAGTTCAGAATTGCTTTGTTCTCCCTTTAACTTTTGAATCCCCCCAAAGTAGAAAATAGTCTTTTGTTTAAAAAACCCCAAAGTGGTTTGTCTTAAATAAATAGGAAAAAGCAATGAAAGAAAGAGCTACAGATGAAGTAAATTGCAATTTAGATGCAGGTCTTCCAAAAGGATTACTGATTTTTCACTGTAATAGATCAGACACCTATTTTAAGCTCTAGGTCATTTAAACTTCATTAAAAATACAATGGTCATCCATAATATAAACTGCAACCCAACCTATGCCTGCCTCACACACAAATTATGAAAACTTTTCTCTTTCTCTCATCTTTTCTGATTCTCAGATGCTTGTTAGTACCAGTAACATTTCAATGTGTCTTGAGGATCAAAAATAAATCTAGGAGGATAAATAAAAGCAAGGGTTAGAGCACATCCCAAAGGCACAGCTGCACTTCTGGATGAGAGACTTCCAACTTCTGACTATTTCCACCTTACACAGAAGAGACTTTATGAAACAATTCCTGATGAATTAATGCAAGTTCCTATTTGAAACAGTCCTGATGCTTCCTTCCAAAACATACAGAAACAGAGACTACCACACACAGCACTTATGATGGAAAGAAAAAAAATCAGTGAAATGATGACACTAAGCACTGACATAGAATTGCAAACTGAAGATTGAACTTCTAACCTAAATAATTTGGAGATAAACAGAAATTAATCTCTACTCCCTTTTCCTCTTTCCATTTTTGCAGCTAAGATGCACGTAACTATGTCTGCCCTTTCCTCAGATGGAGCAGTTCACATCACTACTACATTATCAAAGGTTTTTTCCTATTCATAGCACTAAGATAAAAGAAATAATTATACTATGGTACTTCTGGCAGAAACAGTAGCTAAACCCTATGCTGCTGAATTTGTGATTCTCTCTCCAATGCTTCCCTAAGCAGTTATAGAAACTGAAGTGCACTGTAAGATCTCCGTGGATTTCTCTATTTGTGGCATCGCCCAAACATTTTGATTTTCTTCCATTAACAACTTATTCACTGAAATCCAGACTTCTGAGAACCACAAATGTTTTAAACTGTTAAACAGCTGAGACCTTTCTTTATTCAATATTTTTTTCATCATAAAATGGCATTTGTTTAGAAAATTGCCAACCTTTAGTTTTAATTAAATTCCAACTTTATTATTATACTTATTATTGGAGAATCATTGAGGTCTGATAGGAACCCAGAATCTTAACACCTCACTGACCAAAATGGGAAATCCTATAGCAGCCATTTGGGCAATTTTCAGTATAGTGTTTATTGCTGTTGTTCCATAAAATGAGTTCTTTTCTGCAGAACCCTGAATAGCCTAAAACCAAATCCCAGAGTTACTGTGCTGAAGCTGCAAGGCAGAGAATCTGTTTCATTGAAACAGAACAATGGAGACATCCAATGGACCCTCATGTTTATTACAGCTGATTATTTCTTCTTACTATTGCATATGCCAATTCCACATCATGTATCACTGCATCTCCTGCTCACAACCACATGCTATGTCTTCAGCCACCATGCACCCTACCTGAGCTGCTCTACTCAAAAGAAAGGATTGGAGTTCCTGACACGCTGCTGTCACATTTTCTCTTAGTGCACTTTGGAGTTTTCACAATTCATTGTATACTGTAAGGTCCATCCATATAAGGAAAAAAATTAAAAAGTCTTTTTCCAATTTACAACCTAGTATTCCTTTGAATATGATTTAACATTAGGATTTGGTTACATCATGACTTGTTAATTTCTTTCCTCCTCTAAGTGCTATTCACTACTGTCTCTTTCCAAACTGCTACAATTTTGTTATAGACCAACCTTTTTCCTCTATTAATATGCTTTCTGCATAAATATACAGGTCAAAGGTTTTTCCTTGTATACTGTAATCTCACTTTTGATTGTGATTAGGGATTCTCTATGTGAATCCCTAATCGCAATCAAAAGTGAAGGAGAAAGTACAGGGTTGGGATGGCTGCAACCTCACCCTGCAAAAGAGGGCTCTCTGCGCCTTTTTCCATGCCAAACTGTTGTTAGCATCTGTTCCAACTCCAGAAAGGGTTGTGGACAAAGTGGAGTCACAAGATCAGCAATCTGATTATGTTAGGATTTTCTTTCCACCTTATAATTAGAGTTATTTCAGCAAATATTTCCCAGGCAAATAATGGTATTGCATAAATGCAGACCCATAGAGATAAGGAATATTGCTTTTTCATTTGTAAATTCCTTAAGAGAAGCAAAAAAGAGATTGTTGTAAATAACTGTAACTAGATCATTTACTCTGAAGGACTTCTCTAGCTGGTATGGGAACCTCCTTTGTTGAAGCACAGATAAAGATTGCAGAGCTTGATCTCTTGTAAAATCTGTGCTTTGTATTGGTTTTTTTAAAATAATTACCTTTGGATTAATGTACTGATGACTGGAAGTTGTGCAGACGCACTTTAAAGAGACTCAACCACAGAGGAAGGAAAACAGCTGCTATGCAGAGCAGAGGCAGAGCTACAGCCTTACTGCTCAAGGTACTCATGCATTTCAACACACAGGTGATCTCTGCCCTTGTCATGCTGCATTTTGACTTGTTAGGCTGCACTTTTGCTAATCTCAGAGAAAATATACACTGATTGCAATAAATAAAGACTTTTTTTGTGACCCCCCATTTTTTGTGAATGCAACCGCATTCACAAAATGAATGTTTTGACCCCCCATTTTTTGTGAATGCAACCGCTCACTTTCTGTTCAATGTAAACTTGGGCAAAATTTCATAGCAACTAAAGGGAAAACATTCACCTTTGTGGACCTGAGTGGAGAACTGATGTCCAGAAGTGGCTTTTAAATCTTGTTTCTTCATCACTCTTTTACACTGAGTAGGTGTCAGAAGACAAATTTTTCTCATAATTTTTCAAAGATACATACACTCATTCAAAAAACTTCTAAATATATACATGCAGAGCATGCAAAAATCAAAAGGGCATAAATATATAAAAATAGCATCCTACTCCTGATCAATGATTCTGTCAAAGATTGCACAGGCTGCTGGACTGAACTCACAACTAAAATTAAAAAAAATAAAGAAAAAAAAAGAGGAGCAACATCTAATATTCTTCTACAATAGGGTCAGCGGGATTGTTACGCATTATTAGACCTTTTTACAATGTTGACATAATGACTGTGAAAAAGGAGGCCCATACTACCATATAAAACCCTCTGCCACTAGAATGGGGAAAGCACTATGGCTAAACTGGAGCATATTGCATATGTGTGATGATACAGAGGTGATGCCACTAAGATTGGCTCAGCTGATTAGAGGTGGTGCTAATAACTCCAGGGCTGTGCCTTTGATCCCTGTATGGGCCATTCATTGAAGAGATGGATCCAATGACCCTTACTGGTCCTTTCCAGCTCAGCAAATTCTGTGATTTCACCAAAGTGGTATGCTCAACTTGGAGTGAGAGGACAGCTATTTTCAGGACACGTTTCCCTGCTGAACAGAGAATACCATCCTCTTGCCACACAGTCAGGAAGCTCTGCATAGCCAACAGCTTTCCAGTTCAGGAATTCTTCTATCTGGCCCAAAAAAATCTTTCTGAATGTTTCTCCCCTTGTGATACATGGCATGAAGCTGACAAAGAAAAGATTATAGTAACTATTACAGTAACTATATCACATGTCCAGTTGAGTGCATTCAGTAAATTGACATGGACCAACACATACCTGTGTTTTTCCTAGAATTCTATAAGCATTTTTATCATAAATTTTTTGAAATGGGAGCATAATTTCAACATTCCATACACTAAAATCTTTCTAAAAGACAAACAGCTTCCTCAAGCCAACACATTGCTGCTGCACACCACAGTTCTCCAGAAGTGTCTGCTCTTTTAGTGGCACTAACAGGCAAAAATAATGACAAGGGAAGGTTCTCAATCATGAGCAGCAAAGCAGCTTTGTGGCAATGTACTCACATTTATTCATAACAGAACTTATTAAAAAACAAAAATAAGCAGTTACATAGCTAGAGTAAGTAGTCTATATTTTAGTACAAAGTGAATTAAAACTAACTTGTGTTTCTCCTTTACAAAAATAGATGTAATGGAAAAGTTTCATCATTCTGGAGGCTGTATTACCACAACACAAGTATGTATTACTTTTGTCATAGTAAAATCACATAATAGCAAAAAATTAAAGTCGACTGGGCTTCATCAACATTTCTCAAAAGAAGAAGCTCATAAAAATGCAGACTTAACCAATATTAATTTTAGGCCCATCATAAGTATGTGTATGAAAAGCAAAAATCACATAGGTAGCTTATTTGCACCAGTGTGCAAGTACCTTGGTCTCAAGAACACTATTTCTCCCTTATTTCCCCTCCCATTATCTTCTCTTCTTCCTCTTTCCTTGCAGACTTTGTCATTACTTCATCTATATGGTCACAAGATATTATGTAATTTTCACTGCTGCTGATCTTGAGTTAATATCTGCATCTTGAGTTAATATCTTGAGTTTAAAAGGAGGAACAGAGAAACAGCAACTAGAAAGGCAGTCATCTCTTTTATTTTTCTGAGTGTTTAAAACAGAGAATTCCCTTTTAGGTCCCATCCCCTCATTCAGGGTAGCACTCACTGGCGTGACATACCTAGAATTAACATAAGGAACAGTAATCTCCTCCCTCCAGATTGGTGAGGTGGGAGCAATCTGAAAATCCTTCTCTTGGTTACACCCCCACTCAATAAACACTCAACATGTTTATCCTTGCTCTTTGCCCTCTGCCTTGTTCTTTTACAGATATTTCATATTTTTAGCTCTGGCCAACTATTCTAGCTTGAATTTGTCCCTTTTTCTTTAACCCACAAGTGAGTTTTGAGTCAGCTTTATTCTTTGTTCTTGTGCCTTCCTCCTGACCTCTGGAAATTATGGGAAGGCAAGGCAAGACAGGGCAAGGCAAGGCAAGCAAGGTAAGGCAAGAAGACAGAAGAAAGAAGGGAGAAAAAAGAAAAAAGAAAAAGAAAGAAAAAAATTAGAAAAAGGAAAAAAGAAAAAAAATAACCTGACCATCCAGTAGAAATAAATACAGAATTCTTTAGAAGCCACAGGCACACACAGGTTACTCTAGAAACCAGAGGTATGAACTGAGGCAAAAATTAACATCAAGAGTAAAGGTGAGGGGAATTTGACTGCAGCACACAATATTCCCCAAAATACGGGTTTTGGCACACATTTAATTTTGTTTGCTCTTTGCTTATTACTGTTTAACATAGTCATCCTTCTATAATCCTAGAACAAACATAAAATATTGTGGAAGGCTTTTTTTTTTTGCCTTAGAGTGGCTACAAAACAAAAAGGTCTTTTTGTATTAAAGATATTTATCACACATCACCAACAGTATTTGAAGTGCATTTGCATAAATATTAAGTCTATTTATCTTAAATGATCCTCTCTGTATGCAAATATTTTTAATTTTGAATAAAAATTGATTTTTTTCCTGTGACATAAACATATCCAGTGTGCAACTTCTGCATTTATTTATTCTAATAATAGGTGACCATTAACCATGCTCACCCTTGCAGCATGAATACTGATAAGAAAAAGTTACACTATTTCTGCCACTTGTTTCATTCCCAGGAAATCAGCCTGAACTCTGTCTTCTCTTAGATTTCTATTGTGTGTTTTAAATAAGCATGAATGAGGTACATGGCAGACAGATAAACTAGTTCTTCACTTCCAAGACTGTGTGCAAGCAGGTCTTGGAAAATGTGGTTTTTTTCTGTTGAAAAAGAACAGAGAGAATGAACCAGACTTATAAAGGTTATTTTTTCCCCTCATTTTAAATTGTCTGCTTTTGCAAAATGGGGCATGAGAGGGAAAAGGTTTTTTTCCCCCACTGAAAGATTGTGGTTGTCACCACCACTCTCAAGAGCTGAAGGAGAGAGGGACAGGGTGGGGTTCCAGGTACTAAAACTTATCCTATCTCCACTGGACTCAGAGGTCTGAACATCTAATTGTCAGTGTTAAACCCTCAAGAGCCTCCACAATGACCTCTCTGTTTGGATAAGCAAACCCTGGAATTAACAATGTATGATATTTAAAACAATGGGTGAACGACTTCATGAACAACAGCATCCATAAATTTATGTTTACATGGGAAGAGGATCTAGAAAATGTGGAACAATTTTAAAGACTATTCCTACCCAGGGAAATATCTTATTATGCAACAATATCATCAGAAGAGTCCTTTCAGATTCTGCTTTTGCAAAGATACACAGGGATGATGTTACACATGGAAACACAAAACTAGAATTCCTCACTTGCACTAGTGTGTTAGGGGTTCCAGGGGCTTTTTGTACATCCTTATTAAAGAATTAATGCTAGGATGCAATCTTCCAGATGAAAGTCATAACTGAGAAAGAAATGGGGGAGAAGAAAGAAAAATTATGTCTGCTGAACCATTGTCATCCAAAGGGAAAATCAACATTAAATTAACACCCTTTCAAAATGGTTAGACTACTTTCCTGTCTAGTTTGTCACACCAAGATAAACTTTCATCAAGTTGAACAGGGTCTTGATCATCCCATGGACTAGTTTATTGGTATATTGCTCCAGGAAATGTTTTGATAGAACAGATAGAAAACAACAGATAGAAAATAAATACAATTGTGAACCTTGATTAATGTGGAATACTTGCGCCGAACCAGTCCCAGTTCAGGATGCTGCTGAAAACGACGCCGAGCCGTGGGACCCCCAGAGCTGCCCGCGGTCCCGCCGTCCCTGGCGGCAGCTGCCGCAGCGGCTCCTGCACCCAGTGTGACTTCCCCCCCGAGTTTTTCGGGCTGTCCCGAGGCTGCCTCTGCGGGGGGAGCTGGGACAGGGGAAGAGGGCATCAGCCTCTCCTTCCACGAAGGAGGCATGGCCCAACAGCGCAGTGCGAGTGCAGCCTGGCTGCCTGCTTTCAAGCTCAGCGTTCTTGGCAGGTTGGGGGTGTTTGGTGGGTTGTTCCTCCCTGGGGGTTCCAGAAATCCCTGCCACCCCTCGCATGCCCCAGCAGCGAGGGGGCAGTGGGTCCCGAAAATTCTGCCTTTGGTCCCCAGCCCAGAGGGGGTGGGGGTGGTACCAGGAGGCAGATGGGAGGAACACTTTTTGCATTTGCATTGCAGAGGCAGAGGGAACAGCAGAAAACCATCATCGCTTGTTTGCTGTGGGGAACAAACATTCCCAGACCCAAGATGAAGATCCTCGGGGCAGTTTCAATTTCCCCCCCTACCAGCATGCCTCGGTGATTTTGGGGTGAGGAAGCGTTGGGTCACCCGTTCTGCCATTGTACTGGCAGCAGGGTGCAGGTCTGTGACAATGCAGAGCCTGCCTCCTGGGCTGGGCCTGGGCTGTTGGGCTTGGGTCCCTGGACCACGGCCACCTCCCGGCCTCCTGCTGGGTTTGGGGGCTTTGCTTCCCCCTTCAGGTCCTGGGCCACCATTTTGTGGGCCAGGTCTGGGGTTCCTGATCCTTCCACAAGGGCCAGGGCCCCCCAGGGCCTCTCTCAGGCTCCTCTGCTGCTGCTCTTTCTGACAAAAAAAAAAAAAAAAGGAAAAAAAAATGTAAATTAAATAAAAAGAGTTGAAATAGCTGGCAGCAGCTCAGAAGAATCTGGCTCTCAGAAGGGCCAAAAATTAGCTTCAGTCCAAGTTGTTCAATAAAGGGCTGTGGCAAGACATTCCAGAAATCTTAAAATTGTTTGAAATTGTTTGATGACTGTCAATGGACTTTTGATAACTATTGATGGATTTTTCTGTAGCAAGCCAGTTTCAGGACCAAAAGGAACTTTCAGAGATGGCAAAGAGGAACATCTTCAGTCCATGAACTTTTCCTGAAACTCAGCTGCTTGGACTTGAACTTTCTTTGCATTGTTTTTGCATTTTCTTATATTGTAAGATTGTTTTGGTGATATGATAGAATTTTATGTTCTACAGGTGAAGGAATTCCCTGTTCATTCCACAGGAGCACTTGACCCAAGTTTTGATTGGCAACAGATAGCCTGTCAAGTGTTTGTTCTTTCCTCTGCATGTGCCCAGCAGATAAAATTACAAACACTTTTCTTTTTAATTTAACTAAATAAAAAAAGGTGACATGTCGCAGACATCTTTTCACTACAAATCCTTTCTTTAGGATTTTTCCTTCTGACAAGCTAAGAGGCCTCAGAGGCAGAATGTAAACAATGGTTATCTGCTGCTGTGGAATGCAACAGGTCCACCTGTGATTGGCCCATCTTGGATGTTTATAATTAATGGTCAATCAAGGACCAAGCTATCTCGGACAGAGTCCAAGAGAGCTGCCTTTGTTATCATTCTTTTCTATTCTTAGCTTAGCTAGCATCTGAGAAAACCTGTCCTTCTTTTTCTTTTTAGTATAGTTATAATGTAATATATATATATATCATAAAATAATAAATCAAGCCTTCTGAACATGGAGTCAACATTCTCGTCTCTTCCCTCATCCAAGAACCCTTGTGAACACAGTCACATACTTACATTTCAGTATCTTTTATATAAGCTCAAATATAAACATATGATACACAAAACAATTTAAAGAAAATTATTTACTGTTTGAAAGAAAAGCACTAATCTATAATTTTGTAAAGGTGTTACTCTCATGCTGCTCTCACTGAAGAAAAGCTTGTGTTTAGAATACAAGCTTCATAAAAGTCAACATGATCTCTCCACTGGAGGTCCCTTTTCTGCTGCCTGAAGTAGTAGCTTTTTGTTGGACCATATAGCTATACGTGGACGTTAAAAACCATGCTTAAACCAAACTGTCTTTGCAGCTTCATTACTCTACAGGAAACTAGAATTGAGCATCAGCATGAGCCAGAAGCAAGCTTTGTGACTTTATTCAGAATCTAAACAAATACTGACAAACAAACTGCTCCATAAACTATCCAGGCAATTTTAATCCCAAAAATTTAGAGTGCCCACAGCCTTGGAGTAGAAGAGGAACAATTTCAGAAAGACCCACAGTAATAGACTGTTCTATCTCACCACTGCAATTAAACCCCCTGAAAATTTTCATGTGAGAACAGAATTGGAATTATTGTCAAACACATTAACTGCTGTGACCAATGAGTGCTCATAAAAATTCCTTCTCTGTAATGAAATTGAATACTATTTTTATTCAAGAAGCTAGGAATATCTTGCACAGTTGAATTTTACTATCACAAGGTTGTATCAAGGGGACATGTTGTTTATTAGAAATGCATTTTATTTGCAGTGCATAATACTCTGCGTTCACCAAAAAAGATTGCACTCTAACAATGAAGCCTTGGAGTTCCATATAAAGTTTCCCTTTTCAATATAAAAAAATATCGATACATTATAACTGGAAAATTAAAGCTGTTTCACTACATCACTTATTTATGTAAAAAAAAATTCACCTGGGCTTACCATTTGACCTAGAAGGACCTGTTCAGGTATTAAAAAAATGCAAAATGGGTTATTTGTGGTTGCTTTGCACAGGCAAATAAAAATTCAGAGTGAGAGTGTGATAATTCCGCATAATATCTGCATGCCTATGTGATTCACTGAAGAATCCTTCTCAATTCTATTAGCAATAGAACAGGTTTGCATTACCATAATTTTCTATTTATGTATCCAAGGACTCAACTATGGCAGTTTGCACAATGCAATAAAGAGAATTAATTCAACTGAGGGAAATTAGAAGTTTCAACAACCAGAATGTAGGAACTGTATAAATGTGAATGACTCTTACAGAAAAGGGAGCCTTGACCTTGACATGTCTCCTCTGGATTTCTTCAAAGACCATCCCTGGGAGAGATGCTCCTCCACAGGAACGTGCAAATGGTGTTCACTGAAAATGCACAACCAGAACTTGTTGAACTTGGTATGCAATGACATTTCACAGCATAAACTTCAAATGAAAGTCTCTCTGGCAGAGAGATTGTGAAAGGTTCAGAGCATCAGTTAGTACCCAAGTGGGAGTTTAACATTCAGTGTGCTGTCCTGAGACCGCCACACAGGCACACACAGAATTTTCTGTAACAAGAGGTATTTCTCTGGCAAAGCACAGCAGGCTCTAGTGTGACATCTTGGATGCTATATAGAGGAACACACGCAGCAGCAGTACCTCAGCAGAGAGATGGAGGCCTGCTTTGAGAACTTGGTCACTCACCAGCACTGCATACCAGAGGAACACAGCTATCAGATCAAGGAAATTTGAGAGTAACTCCTACACATTTTTTTTCATTTGTATTTCGATTTCCACTGGACTGTCCTGCATGCAAAGAGCTGCATGCCAGGGTCTCCCCTAGAGAGAGGATACCTCTCAGGGTTACTCCTTGAGGTCAAGTGATTCCTTGCAGCAGCACATTCTTAGTAAGTGATTATCTGCATGATAAACTTTGAAGTGTCAGGTAAGCAATGGCAAGGAATGATTGTGCACATACAATCCTTTAGAGGTGAACTGTTGACCAAGTCTAAGACTAAGTCTGGAGCCAGCCTCACCTAAACTCCTGTCTGAGAAGACATTTAAGACACAAGAGGGTCTTGTCTAAATGTCTTGACCCTATGGAAGAATATCCCTGACAGCTTTGTCAGACCCTGTCCCCTTTGCAGTAAATAGTCAAGCATACCTAACCATCAAATCTTGTTAACCCACTGTCACATTTGCCATTGAACTTTGTAAATTCACTGTTTTATATCAATAAAGTATATTGTTGCTCCTCTGTTGTGAGAAAACTCCATCCATGACACATAGAGAATAACAGCTCAGTATGAGGCACCATCATTTCACACAGGTGGATAAAAGGTGTAAATCATATAGGCACCTCTAGTAATTTTTTGCATGGTTGAATCCTGAATACAGGAAAAAAGCACTTATTAAGGAAAAAGGATCTTATTCAGAGGTACTTATGCTTCCTCAGCAGGAATGTGGCACAAGTGGATATACAATAGATGCACAACATATTTATATTATTTGTAATACTAGTATAATGTGAAAACCAGAAAGCAGCAAACAGTTCAGGATTACAAACTGAGAAAGCAATGTTGAACTTGGTATGCAATGACATTTCACTCAAAGCAGACCAGTTCAGCAGCATTTCTAAGACATCTTTAGCCTCTCTGTTATCTGGCATATGGTCAGGTTTGCCCATCTCCTGAATTCTATACTGAAAATTGTTCCTGCTCCTACTTGTTAGGAAGGGTCCATTCTGGGGTTTTTTGTGCCAGATTATTTAGTCTGGTGCTTCCTCTGCAGGACACGGGGCAGATTATACAAAATACACAGGCAGTATTATGTTGCACATTCTGTGTTCAGCACAGCCAGTGGCAGTAGAAGCAGTAGATGGAGAATCTAAACCACTGTGTCCTCTCTTTCACCTTATCTTTGTGTTGGAGTCTCAAACTCATTCCCCATGAATTATCTTGGGATTGCAACTGCTGTGCAAAATGGGTCACAGCTGTAGGGGGACTTGAACAGGATACTGCTTCTTACACACTGCATTTAATTTCTTGTTCTTCAGATAAATGCACACTTTTAACTGTAAGTCTAAAGCAGTAATGTAGACCATGAGCAGAAATGAACCTTACTGAGTATTATAAAGGGATTATTAGGGAGAGAATGGGATGCAGTCATGCATGGCAATCTAAAGTCTTTCAAAATAAAGATCTTTAATTAGGCATAAAAGCCAGAGACTAAAGCCTATTTGATTTGCTCAAATCTCAGTAAAATAAAATACTAATCTTCAATTTAATAAAAGAATAATCATTACAAAACAAAATAATCACCAATAGGGAAAAAGGCAAGCCACACTACAAAAGGAAGACTGACTATAGGGCAGAGATAAGCTTAGGAAATTTTAAACTGGCAATAAAATTACTCATAAATCACGAGTATTGGCAGAGACATACACTAGAGAAGCACACCTGCTTATTAACCTACTGGTGAGAATATGTTCATTGCTAATATAAAAAAATAAATATTGTGCATTTTTAAGTTACAGCATAACATAACATGATAGGAACACTTCAAGCCTATAAACAGGGCAACAGCAGCTCTTTAGAGCAGGCAAGTGATGTCTGCAACAAATGCTGAAAAAACAGATATGGCTTTCTCTATCTTGCTTCACTTAAAGAAGGTAAAATACACATGTATATCATGTACATTAGATACATATATATAAAATAAATTTAGGTTAAAAATTGGAGAGGTAATACTCTCTTAAGGATTTTTTTCTTCTTCTGTCATTCAGTGAGCCTGGAATTAAGTCCTTTGCAAATGGTATCTAGCCTATAAGTAGCAGTGTTACTGATTCTCCAGTGCAACTGGTTCTCCCTATAGGAGAGGCCTCTGTACCTATAGTCTGCCTGTGGGTTCCCTGTGGGTTCTTGTGCTAGTTACAACCTAAATTACATGAGAAAACTGAAATGGTGAAACTATTTATATGTTACTCCTATAACAGAATAAAAGACAAATGAGTGTGTGAGTTAGAAGTACTCACACAGGTCGGGACCAGCATCTTCAGGCCACTCTTTTACAAAGAAAGGGGTTCAAATCAAACTTGAAATCTCATGTTTCTTTTTCTGCCTCTCACAAGTATTTATCTTATGGCAGCAAACCCCTGCCCTGCAGTCAGAATGGCATGTTGCCAGCACCATACAAACAGTGAATGAAATTACCTCAGTGAAACAGGGGTCAGGAAGCAAATGCAGGCTTCTGGAAGAGTACCAGAAAATTATACACATACCTATGTCCTATGGTGGAAAATCACAGGTTGGTCAGGAAGCAGGCAGCAACATGGTGAAACAGCAGTGCAGCAGCCTGGGCTGGTGTGTCTGAGTGCAGTGTGTCCTCAGGGGCTGGTGGTGCAGGGGCACTGCTACAGCTGCCACAGTAGGAACAGGGGGAGAGCAACCCACAGATGGGAACACCCCACAGTGCCAGCCAGCCCATGCAGAGCTTGGCAATGCTGCTGTGGAATACAGCTCACAGAGCTCAGAGAAACCTGCTCCTCAATAAAAAGAGGGAAACTAAACAAAACACACCACTTAAGGATATCAGATTTAAGTACCTTCTGCGTGAACAGAAATCTTTGAGTATAGGAGACCAGAGAAACTTTTGTAATCTGTTTTAAAAAAAAAGACATGTTTCTGATAAGCATATCAGCCAGCTGTTGTTCACAATTTTGGAGCCAGGGTTATTTTCCTCACTGTTAGTCTTGACTGCTCACTCCTCGTTTGAAGAAACTCTGGCAAGTTGTAAATGCTCTGCAGTGAATGAACAAGGTGACCATTTCTATTATTTTTTGCAATAGAGTTATGGGACATAAAAGGCAAAATTGGTAGCAAATATTTCTGAAATATTACATATACAGCTTGGGCATCCAACAGCACCCAAGTGATTGCAATCCATGAAAGTTTCTCAATAAGTAGAAAATGAAGATTCATCTCAACTCAGGAAAAGGAAACAAACAGCAGATTTTTACCGTTGGCTTTTCTTGCTTGTTAGCTATTTCAAGCAATTTGTCCTTGGCTGCATGACCTCAGAAGGTGTTCATGCTTCACAGTTTCCAGTTGCAGGAGCATATTTTTCTGTTCAGACTTTCAGATTTTTTATATAGTTTTCATTTTTTTTCATCTCACAGTGTCTTCCAGCCATGGAACATATATCTTTTAGAGTGAAGAACTATGTTTTTATTCTAGGTTGGAGTTCAAATCCTACAGCCACAGTATGATGTGCTGTGCTGACTCCCTGCTGTTTTCAGTGTGGGTCTGTCGATGCAGGACAACCCCCAGCCAGGAAATAACATACTCTGATTCCATGATTCAGAAGGTTGAACAGTTGCTTTATTAAGCTATACTACATTATATTATACTACATACTATGCTATACTCTATTCTAAACTGTACTATACTAAAAGAAACCTGTGACCCTTACCAATCACAACACAGCATAGACCTAACTGGTCAATCACTCCAACCAACCATCACCAGAGTCCAATTAACAAATCCCTTTTTGTAAACAATCTCCATAACACATTCCACATGTGCCAAGCAACAGGTGCAGCAAATAGAGATAAGAATTGTTTTCTCTTCTTTCTCTGAGCTTTCTCACTGCCTTCCCCAGGAGAAATCCTGGGAAGGTTGTGCCTGCTGCTCTCTGTGAAGAGACCTGCGGCCACATGGAACTATTCCCATTTAATATGAAAATGAAAATAGTGGTGGGTCAGTGCAAATGGAGATATCATCCCATTCCTTTATATCAAAGTGAAAAAAAATAGCATTCAGATCACAGTGGAGGAAAAATACTTTTCTTAATGCTTTCGGTCTAAAGACTTACAGACCACACAAAAACAGCACAACTTCTTTAGGGATCTATCCATAATAATACTCTGCAGAAATATACACATACTCAGTTCATCATGACTTTGAAGTTACTTGAGAATCCTTCTATTGCCAGCTATGAAGATGGTTAAGAAACTGAAGAGTTTTTCAGCACTTCAGTGTAATACACAAAATAAATGCAGTGCATGGCAGTGACACAGACTCTCACTATCGTTACTCCATACAGCACTCCAACAAGTTGCAGGGCCTGCAGTAACTCTCCCATGCAGCAGGCAAAGGTATTTGTTTAATAAGATAAACCCTAGCAAAATAGCCCAGTAACATTCTTTATGCAAAACATGCAAGAAATGCTTTTATATGAGCACCTAATATATTTTTAATAGACTTGGAAATCACCTCTGCACAAAGAGTGAAGCATGTAAACAAGAACACAGAATGTTGGATTCATGTGGTATTCCCTTCAGCAGCTACCTACATGTTGGACAGTGTTTGCCCAAGCAACCCAATCAGTCTATAGTAAAAAGGGAAGTAAACTTTTTAACTTTTACTACACATTCTTTCCTGTAAATTAGATTTCCCCGTCAGTTACTTCAATACAAAAGACACGATAGGAGGTGCATTCCCTTCTGTTCCATCAGAAGGTCTCTTTGGATAATGTGTTATTTCATTAATGAGACAAACAGCATAATATCTACAAGGAGCTCGACAGTCATAAGTTTTCAGATCAGAAATGCTGATAGGGAACCTTGTTTCTGACAAGGTATTAGTTGAAAAGTCATCTCTGCATACAAAAGAAAAATTTGTTTAAGGCTGAAAACATATATGCCTCAGGTTGGCAATTCATTACCCCCTCCATTTCGTAACGAGACAGAAAAACGAGAAGAGTACATAAAGGATGCCTTCCTAGAAATATTCTGACTTAGAAAAGTTAAGAGAGTGTTGGCAAATAATTGTTAAATAATCTCAACTCTGAAATGCAACTTAAATACACTAATTATTTTATAGACATTGGATTATTTAATCTTGTTATTTAATTATTTAATGTCTTGAAGTACAGACTTTGGCTTGTATTTGAAGAGCAAAAATACACAGCTAATAAGTCCTGTAATGGTCAGAGTAAAAGCAATAAAAATCTAGTTTTTCTATTAGAAACTAAATAAAATTTTATTCTCCTTGATGAAAACATAACAGAGCCTTTAATGTCCCATCAGGATTGATCTTCAGTGCTGTCGATAAAACTTCTTCTCTGAATATACTGTTGTAAAATTACAAGATTCTCCTCAAGAATGTCAAAGACTTATGCCTTAGAGCTGAAATTACATTTTTGTCAATAGAAAATAATTTCTAAGCATTTCATATGACAGGCTTTCCTACATAAGAGGGCACCTAAGACTTCCAATCATACTTTTTTCTGCTGGAGTTACTCATGTCAGGTGCTTTAGTAGGAGGCAGGGCACTTCTACAACCATCTCTAGAGAAGGATGCTGTGTCATAAAAGAGAATAATATCTTGCAGACTCTGTCTGTTGATTAGCTTGGGTCATGAAGCTTTTTTCTTCTGTAGCACTAAAAAGATAGTTTTATCTTTAGGAAGAAAATTACCTTATTCCTAGGTTCTATATCTTCAGTTTCTTTATAGGAAATATTGAAGATTCATATTTCTATTGCAGTAGGGTACCAAGACAGAGAACTTCTCAGCAGCAGTAAAATTCAAACACATCTTCTTTAGTGCACTGTTTCAACCCGTAAAAATACACACCTCAATATAGGAACAAAGGCAGTTTAGAGCACAGACCAGCATTCATTTTATGTGTTCTTTTCCCCAGCCTCTCCTTTTGCAGAAACACAATACTAATGCAATGTGGTTTTCAAATAATTTCTAACATATATAGCATGATATAATCTATAGAACTACTCATTGGATAACTTCATAGTTTTGACTCAGCACACACAATTCTAAGAAATAAAAATAAAAAGAATTAAGCAGTATATAAAAGTTCTTGAAATGACCAAAAACACCCTCTACTTAAAGTTGCATTTTCATGCTACTAAGCATCTCCATTTTTTACCAAAATTCCCTATTAGTTCACAATCAGAAGAAGAAATTCAGTTTCTAAGCCAGTAACACTCATTTATCCCTCAGCTCCTGGAGAATGACCATCCCTACTATACAACCTCACTTGATGAGAGGTCTTTAAAACCATGTGGTGGTTTGACAGGAAATATGTTTTCTGGGATGCTGTGGTCAGGCCAATGGATGTTCAGATTTTAATATTGGCACCTAATGTGGCCATAGGGACATTGGACACGCCTCTGAGAACACGGGGTTAAAGCAGAGCTCTCCCCTGGGAGGCTCTCTTGGGTTTCTGGCAGGAAAGAGTTTGGGTCTCTCCCCCGGCCCAGCTGCTGGCTGGGCAGGGGGAGGGGAAAAGCCATGAGGCCGGGAGAGGTAGGCCTGAGCTCCGGGGTGGAAGGGTGGAAGAGAGAAAGAGAGAGAGAGAGACCGGGAGCCATCGGGCAGCCCCCCCTGAGAGACACAGAGAGAGAGAGGGAGAGAGAGAGAGAGAGAGAGAGAGCCGGTGAGCCGCTGCCTGGGACTGTAACCTTGAGACTGGATAAACACGGGCCTGCGCCGGCAGCACGGCTGGGATGGAGATGAAGGGGGGGGGGGGGGGGGGGTGCAGCCGGCCGCTTGTAGGAGCTTTTAACCCCTTTTCGGACAATGAAAACTTTACAGAACATTGACCTTTCCCAGAAGAGAGATAGAGTGGAAGATGAAGAAGGAAATGTGCAAGTGTGAGAGAGGTCTGGGCAAGTGGGAGATGGTGGAAGAGTAGAGAAGAATCTTAGTGGGAAGAGATGATGGAGTGGCTTTTGCTGGACTCTTTTTGGTACAGCCATGGACAGAACCATGTTTCCTGTGACACAGAGACTGCATCCTAGGGGGAGGCAATGCCTCAGAACCAAGAGGGTTCAGTGTTGGTGCCCCTCGGCCCCAGGGGGTGAAAAATATGGGGGGGACAGGTGTCCCAAAGGAGAGACTGTGCCCTTTTTGGATCAGGACAGAGCATCCTTAAAAGACAACCCTAGAAGCAGTTCTGGTCTGTGTTCAGTGGTGAGAGCACTGGACATGGAAAGGAAGAAGTCACAATGGCAGATGTACTCCGGGCGGTGCCACGAGTGACACAGAAACACACGAGGCTTCAGCTGTGTTTCCAGGGGAAGCCCATGGTACAAGAAGGACTCCTCTCCTCTTGATGAACTGAGGATTGATTGTCTGAAGGGGGTGCTGGACCAAGAGTTGGTGATTTGGGTAATAGATGTATTGTATTGGAAATTTGGTGGGGGGAGGAGGAAATGTATTTGTAAGGTTTTCATTCTTCCTGTGTTCCTTTTTATATATAGTTCTGGTGTAGTTAATAAAGTTTTGTTTTCTTTATTTCTAAGTGAGAGCCTGCTTTGCTTATTCCTGGTCACATCTCACAGCAGAAACCAGGGAGAGGGTATCCTCATGGGGGCACTGGCATTGTGCCAGTGTCAAACCATGACAAACCACTTGCACCCTACACTAATAAATAGCTCAGACTGGTCAGTGACATTGCCAGGAGCAGCATCCAAGTCAATGCCATTGCAAGGGACCAGATGGGTTGGTATGCCTGTGATGATTAATACAGGCAGGAATCCACAGCTTTTCCACCTCCTATTTTAAAAATCCTGGAGAAATCAGAAAAACAAAAGCTTCTCAAAACACTGATCTTCTTTCTGGTTCTCCATTAATGAACACAACCTGGAATATATTATCCACCCACAATTTCTGCTCCATACAGAGATCCATGGGGAGAGGTCCATGGGATTGAGATAAATTGGCATATGGGTATTGAAAGAGACTTCTTTGTTTCTTGAGAGTTGCATGTGGCAAGTGACAGGATGTAAGTGTGGCTTACAAAGTGGCAGAAGCGTAAAATATGGCAATAACAGATTCCTCTCCTGCCTCAGCTCTTAAAACACTCAATGCTTGAGTATAAAAAATGTTAGTTGCAAGGCAAGTGCCCTGTGCAATGTACAGAGAAAGCAGATGGTGGAGACACTTCAGCCAGAAGTGGACTGGTACTGGACACCACAGCAGCTGGGGTAAAAGGGTGGTTTCTTTAAGCTGATGCTAAAAACTACCACCATGGGCAGGGTCTGTTCACCAGCATCCCTGAAGAGGATTTGAATCCTGTTGTTTGAATAAGTAGCAGGGAGCTGTATCCTTCCCTGCTTTACTTGCTGTCTGACATAATCTATTTTGGGAGCAATGCCAGCAGTACTGCTGTACTCAGTTGAGGTTGTTCTAAACCAACACCATCAGAATTCCACATCTCTACAGCTGACATAAAATACCCTAAAATGTTCTCTCAAAAAGTGCAGGGTATGTCTGATATTTATACTGTTCCTCTGGTGCTTGTACTAGAGAAATACCTGTGTGTATACAATGCTAGGGGAAGAAATGTTCTGCACACACTGCGCATTTTCACTTTTGCTCTTCTAAGTAATTCACTCTCATTGTATCTGAGCACTTCTGCAATGCAATACTTATTGTGAGTATTGCTCAACATTCTATTCTATGGCAAAATCATGCTAGTGCTTAATGCTATTGTGGTTTGAAAATAGTCAAACACCAGGCAACCACCAAAATCGCTCACTTACCCTCCTCTGCTACAGGTGGGCAGAGGAGGGAAAAAAAATTTAAAATTAAACTGGGAGAAAACACTCCAAGGGCAAAACAGGCTCAACTTAGAGGTACAAAGTGAGTTTATTACTAACAAAATCAGAGGAGGATAATGAGAAGTAAAATAAGTTCTTAAAGCCACCTTTTTCCCCCAACCCCTCCTTCCTTCCCACTGACAGCACAGGGAGGCAGGGCATGGGAGTTTTGGTCAGCTCATCACCCAAGGTTTTCTTCCACTGCTCAGGGAGAGGAGTCCTTCTGCTGGTCTGCTGCACTGTGGGGTCCCTCCCATGGGAGACAGTTCTCTATGAACTTCTCCAGCGTGGTTCAAATTTCATGAGTAGCAAGTCCTCCCAAAACTGCTGTGGCAAGGGTCACTCTTCCACAGGGTGCAGTCCTCCAAGGACAGGCTGCTCCAGCCTGGGAGCAGGGCCCCCTCTCTCCATAGAGTCTCCCACTGGACCACAGACTCCTCCAGGCATCCACCTGCTCTGGTGTGGGCACCTCCTCCATGGGCTGCAGGTGGATCTCTGCATCTCCCATGGATCTCCATCGGCTGCAGGGCCACAGCTGCTTCACCATGGTCTCACCACAGCCTGCAGGGGAATCTTGGCTCCAGCACCTGGAGCACCTCCTGCCCCTCCTTCTCCACTGGCCTTGGTGTCTTCAAGTTGTTTCCCTCAAATGTTCTCACCTCCTCCTCTTTTCTGGATAGAAAAAGCTGTGTCCCAACTTGGTTTTGATTTTCTTCTTAAATCTGTTATCACAGAGGCGTTACCATCATCTCTAATCAGCTCAGCCTCTAGCAGCATGTTCATCTTCAGAGCCACCAGGGACTGGCTCTGCCAGACGTGGTGGAAACTTCCAGCAGCTTCTCAAAGAAGCCTCTGTGGCCTCACTGATACTAAAACCAGGCCATGCCAAACCAACACAAATGCCTGCTGAATTAAATATCCTATCCCAAAATTGGTATGATGCATACACAGGCATCCTCTCACTAGTAATTACAATGGATTTTATTCTTGTTTGGTTGATTTCTAGGTTGCTTCCCTTGGTTTTTAAACAAAGCCAAAGGGAACTAAAGGACTCTTGTATAATAAATTTCAAACCATGAGTATTCAGCAGAGGAATAAATACTTTAAAACATTTATATCCTGGATTAACCAGAAAAAATCTGGTTCCTTACTTCTTTAAAGAATAAGAATACTTCTCAAATATATATCCACTGCTACTGCATAGCTGGTTAGCAGCAAACTTTTACAAAGCTTCTTAATTCCTTACTTTAAAAGATAATGCTACCATTTTTGAGCTTAAAAGAGAAATGTTAAATTATGTTGTTTTAATTACATTGCTTTTGTAACATTTTTATTCTTATTGCAATTTTAGGGAAAAGTGCATCTATGGCATATGCAAGATGAGGAGGTGATCTGAGACAGCCAGCATGGCCTTACTATGAGCAGATCATCCCTGACCAATCTACTGGCATTTTATGATGGAGAGACTGACAACAGTCTAAAAGGGAATACTGACCAATGCCATCTATCTAGATTTCTGTAAGGCCTTTGAGACAGTCCTACATGCCATGCCTATCTCCAAATTGGAGAGACATGGATTTGAAGGATGGACTGTTCGGTGGATAAGGAATTGTCTGGATGGATGCAGCCAGAGATTTGCAGTCAATGGCTCTATGTCCAGATGGATCCAGTGATGAGTGGTGTCCCTCAGGGCTGCCCTGAGACTTTGGCTCTTCAGTATCTTCATCAGTGACAGAGGCAGTGGGACTGAGTGCACCTTCAGTACATCTGCAGTGACAGGAAGCTGAGCAGTGCAGGTGGCACTGCAGAAAGATGGGATGCCATACAGGGGCACTGGCACAAACTTAGTAAGGGCCTGTGGAAATCTCATGAAGGCCAAGGGACTGCACCTGAATCAGGGCAATTCCAGCAGACATGAGTACAGGACTGGAGACAAATTCACTGAGAAGTTCATCTTTTCAGCCAAGTGGCTGAAAAGAAGAACTTGTACCAGCAATGTACCCTTGCAGCCCAGAGAGCCACACGTGTCCTGGGCTGCATTCAGAGCAGTGTGGGCAGCAGGGCCAGGGAGGGGATTCTGCCCCTCTGCTCTGCTCTGCTCTGCTCTGCTCTGCTCTGCTCTGCTCTGCTCTGCTCTGCTGAGACCCCAGCTGCAGGGCTGCATCAGCTCTGGGCTCCCAGCACAGGAAGGACATGAAACTGCTGGAACACATCCAGAGAAGGCCACAAAAATTATCTAAGGACTGAAACACCTCTCCTGTGAGGACAGGCTGAAACAGCTAGGCTTGTTCAGCCTGGAGAAGAGAAGGCTTTGTAGAGAGATGATAGCACCTTTCCATGCCTAATGGGCACTTACAAGAAGGGCTCTCAAGAGCATAGGGGCAAGTGGTAAGACAAGGCAAAATGGCCTGAAGCAGAAGGAGGGTAACTTCAGATTAGCCATAGGGAAGAAACTTTTTCCTATGAGGGTGGTGAGGCACTGGAACAGGTTTCCCAGAGAAGCTGTGGATGCTCCATTATTGGGGGTTTTCAAGACCAGGTTGTACTGGGCTTTGAGCAACCTGGCCCAGTGGGAGGTGTTCCTGCCCATGGCAGGGGGGTTGGAACCACATGATTTTTGAAGTCTGTTCGTCCCTTCCAACACAAACCATTCTAAGATTCTATGGATTTGACAACCTTCATGTGAAAAAAAAAAACCCTCTATGATCCGGGAGCTTATGAATTCTCTTTTCTATCTGACTGTTTTTCATATCATAAATATAAGTTTTTGTATAAGCCAAACTAAAGATAATATTGAGCTCTTACTGGGCTTCTTAAATAAATATTCTGTACATGCCATCTGCCATAACATTATTATAGAAGGCTATTCGATAAACTTAGCCAATGAATTTACATTTCTTTTTCTCATGTTCCTCTTCCAGACTTTAAACCAAGTAATTCCCTGTTTTAGAAACCACACCTGCCATCTTCTATCCTCTCTTCTTTTAAAACCCTCTTCAAAATGCTCTTGCTTAATCAGACCTGAAAATGCCAGCCTGCCCTTTTAAGATACAGTATGGGAATTTATTTTTGTTAAACCCATAAATCACTCATCTATGCCACAATATGAAGTGGCTCATGGCCAGTTTCTCATGTTCTAGTAGACATCTAAATATTTTTTTAATTCTCTAATTTTTCAGCTGACTTTTATAATGGAATGCAGTTCTGTGAAGTTTAATTATCTGAAAGAGTGTTTGCTAGAACCAAACATAGGTATGCACAAGACCTGAATAAAATATTGCCTTTGTCAGAAAGAGCTAATAGAATAACTCGGATTTTCAAAGACAAATATTTGCAATGTGATGATGTTTAGTCTTTAGAAAAGCCCAAACATTTTTGTACTTTCCCATCAGAGCCATTTGAAATTTGCTTGTTTCAGAACTGAAGGGGCCCTGCATGGAAAATAGTTAAGCCATTTTTTTCCAACACTATCATCAATCTCCAAAGGATACTCCCTCTCTCAACAGTCTTGCTTTTCTCATACTTTTATCACAACATTGCTGCAAGATTACTAGTTTAAGTACAAAAATGCAAAATTTTAAAAAGAAATTAGAAAGACATAAGTTTAAAATATTACTGCCATAGAAAGTTTAACCATACTGCAGACACATTTTCTGTTCCTTGGTCAAGCTGGCCATTGGACACATCTGCTGTCCACTGCACACTTTTTAACATGCCTATGCAAACACTGCTGCAGCTCATGACCCTTTCAGGACTTTGTGGCATTTTTATAGGTTTCTCTGCATTTACTAACCAAAATCCATGTCTAATTTACTCCTGTACAGGCATGCTGCATTTCTCCAGAAAGTGAAACTCTATAACAGCCATACCAAAGAACTGGGGAGAAGAAACATGCCTATAACCTACTCGTCTCTGAGCAACACCTGAGCAGAACTACTGCATACCCTAGACCAGAATAAAACACTCACTCGACAACTTACAAATATAGCAGTAAATATGCCCATCTCACACAATCAAGGAGTCACTCCAATCCTGTATGGAGCCATGAGCCTTGTTTGGTGCGAAGACCCTGCAGGGGCATTCCCTGGTCTAGGGAGACACAGAACCTTCCCTCAAAAAGCTGTTAGACCCCATTGGCTCCTTCCCCTGTTCGAATGTCTGTTCCTATGTTCCTGAGCCACTCCTTCCCTATCCCCTGATTGGCCCTCACATTTGTACTGCCCCAAGACCAGGGTCAGCCCCCAGGCCCCTGTACAGGAAAAGCCAGACCTCCATGTGTGCGCACTAGGGTTTGATTGTCTCGCTGCATGGCTGAATAAAACATCTGTGGATATTATGCAAAGGTCCTTTTTGCTTCCTTATCCTGGACTATGCTAGCAGCAATTCAGACTGCTACAGTTTGGTCTTACCTAACACAGTGGAAATTATGCTTTAGTTGAAGACTGTTTTCTGGGAGGCTAAACCAAGCAGGATCCAACATGAATGATATTGAGGTGACTCTGTGCCCAAAAACCAACATCTTTAACATAAACAGTTTTCATAATATTGCATGTATAATAAAACCCCAGACATGATTTCCTGCTTTCCTTGCTATAAAGGACACATTTAGGGAGGATTTACGCACACATTCCTTCAGGACATGTTGAAGACATGTAGAGATAGTTTATAGTAGCAAAATAAGACAGAAGAGATGGTTGCAAAGATTTTACCCTTATCCACATTTAAAGATCAAAAGCATTTTCTCATTCATAAATTTTAACTGCCTTCCTTAAAAGTCAATGAAAATGCGAGGACTTAGCCCTTACTCAAGTTTCCATCTGATACCCAGAATTCATGGCTGCATATTGAACTACTGCTGGCTTTGCTTTCCCAAGGAAAATCCCAGGGTTTACTTTTTTTTTTTTTGCTTGAAAGAAAGATCACAGAAAGGCAGAAAATCTGCACTATTATAGGGGTAAAAGCTGAAATGCACGCTAACTCTGTGCTTCATAGTATGGAAGTGATAATTATTTCTTATTTTACTGAGTTAGAATCCAGTACATGCCATGTAACAGAGACAGTTACATCAAGATACAATACAATGTAAGGGAAACTTCGTGGCTCAGTAGCACTTTTCCATTGGCTATTTTTATATTGAGAATCACATGTATGCTGCAAAGTTATAAACTAAAATATACTAATGCATTGCAAAATTTTCTGTTCTAGGCTTGATGCAAAGGTAACACCACACATCTCTCTACCTCACACAACTGTTACTTTGACACAGATATACCAGACCACAAAGGAAATGCACAATTTCACCATCCAGTCCCCAGCATGAGGCCTGGCCACTTTGTTGACTTGTGCATTAGGTTAAGCATAGACAAAGTATTTGGCTTTTACCAAGAAACAGGACAAGTTTCCAGGGATGTTATCCCAAATAACTCCACCTGTTTATCACCGTGCTTGTACAAAACTAACTCCTCTTCAGGGGTCATTAATAAAAAAAGTAATGTATCAATCACCAGACACAATGCAAAGTTTTTAAGGCGAGCAACTTTATGGTTTCCCTAGCTTTAATCACAAAATTCATACCGAGGCGTAATGAAAATTAATAATGAACTGCCACTAATTATCAGCGATCTTACGTGACTCTGTGTAAAAAAAATCTTGAAAGAGGAAGATTAAGAAAAATTATTTGTAAAACAGAGAAGAAACTGCAGGAGCAAAAGCATACATGCAAAACAGTTTAAAACTTCACAGAATTAGCAAAATTATAACAAATAAAAAATCTGCAGGCCACAAGAAAGAAAGGATATAATAGTCTCTCTAAGGAACAGATAAAAAAATGCAAGCTATACAAAATGAAGAGAAAACCATGCAAAGTAGCTGCATAAAGAAGGGGAGAAGTTTATTGGGAAAATTCACAACATTGACTAAAAGACATCCTAAGCCTTTTAAAAGATGAAAAGAAAATCCTGCCATCCTGAGCCAATACAGATGGAGAGAAAAAGGAGCAGATGTGCCTATTTTGTCTTTAGTACAAAGTTAAATTGTGCAAGATTCTGATGAGCATTTTACATTGCTGTTTCTGCTTCTGTAGTTTTACATGTTGAGCTTTTGAAACTGGACAGCAATTTTCTTCTTCCATTTTATAACAAAAAACGTGTTAACTGCAAAAATGTTTGTGAGCTGCAGTCTCACAAACTGCAGTACGGACTAAGAAAAAACTCCCTATTCCTTCTGTAGCACCAGTACTGCAGATATCTGAAGAACCTGGTTTTACCAAAAGTTGTTATTCTGCCTGAAGTTATACAGCAGTGTCAGGAGTGTGTATACATGAATGATCAGTAATGAGCTTTTCTGCCCTTTTCTTATAGGCAAGTAAGAAAACAGAAGAGATAGTATTGGCTCATGTGTATGCCTGATTTTGTGAAAGGCCAGTGCTGGTTCCTGCTACAGAACAGATTATTCTGCTGTTTTCACTGGACATAAAGAACAGCAGGTTCCATAAAGGGACTATTTGTAAATTAAAATATAATTTACACAGGGCTCAATATTTGTAGCACATATGTAGAAATGTGCTGCATTGCATAATTCCTTAATATAACTAACATTCCTTAATACTAAAATGCTCTTAAGATAGACCAATTGCCCTATTAAATAGCTGGATTTCTTAAATAGAATGTGGTATTAGTTGTTTGCTTGTATTAACCCAAACTAAAAACTTAGAAACACCCCCTGAAAGTGAAAATTCCATTCCCTATATTTCATTGGATGGACTCCTCAGACATCAAACAAATTTCCTACACTAACCCTTAGGCACTGTGATCTGTGTTGTTTGACCTGTGACAGTGGCTTGCATCCTAATTTATTTTATTTTTTTATATCAAGCTGAAGTTTGACCCATTCATTTTGTCTGTGCCACCTGGCATATATTCTCCACTTCTGCAGTCAGCCTCAGGGCAAGTGAATCACAGCAATCTCCTCTGAGACCTTTTGTGCTTTTGGGAGAAAGGAAGACAACTTTTGTAGCAAGCTGCAGGCCAGATGTGACACTTCTGGAAACTGCATTTGCTTACCTCAAATTGTGCAAATGTGGCAAATGGGATTGTGTATTTTCTAAAGAGGCTTTTGACCTTGCCCAGTCTGGCCTGACCCTCATTTTTAGTCCTTCTGGTACAGGTCACCAACAATTCTGATTACCCCTATGATATACACTAATGAAAGGTGAAACACAGTAAGACCCTGAGGAATCAGGTCATGAGGAGCACATTTCAAAGAATGCATGCATTTCCACAGTGCATGCTAGCCTCAAAGCTACAGTCATGTATGAGAGCTAAATACTTATGATTTATGCAGCAGATTTAAGACGTTTTACAACTGAAGTCTTTTTTAAACTTTATCCTTCCTTCATTAAAGGGATTTAAAATCTGAAATATAAAATTTAAAAGTTCAATATAGAAAGGATTCTGAAAGTTTTTGTACAGCTTTAGCTAAACAATGTTGTATTCCCTCCCATCAGAAGAGGCCTAAAGCAGCCCATAGCAACCAATCCCTCAATTACAAAGAGCTTTGTCAAAGCTGTGCATGTCACAAGGTACCTGAGTACTCAGAGATTATGGGATAATAGCATCTCAGTCCCATGGTAATGAGAAAATGTGCCTGTTCAGAGGAGGAGGAGGTGTTCAGGCATTGTGCCCTCTAGCAACAGCAGCTGAGCCATCCCATTCAAGACAAAGAAAAAGCAGTCCTGATCTTTCTCATCTCATTCCTGTACACTCAGCTCACAGCTCAGCTCCCTGCACACACCTGCTTTGGCAAACTCCCAGGCAGCCCATTTTAAACATCCACCCAACCTCCCTCCATGCTCAGTGCAGTGCTTCTCCCAGAGATTAAAAACCTGTCCAAAAGTTCCGTTTTACATTTTTGAAAGCTCTCCTGGAGATGAGCAGCAAGCCCATTTTGAAGCTATGAGGAATGAGCAAAACTAGGGGGGACATCAGGAAGTGAGAACGAAACAGCCTGGAGACACACTGGATATGTACAAAGGTGCCAAGATGTGCCAGAGGGACATAAACTATTAACCAATGCATTAAGAGTAAGTCAAAGCTAGCAAATGTCATGTGGGACCAATAAAGATCCGACAGAAAAGTTGATCCACCCCTCAGCAGAGTTCTGGCACTATGTGCTTGTGTATTTGTCAGGTACTTTTCCAGAGAAAGCTGCTGTGACAAAGCATCATCCACAGTGTTATCTACAGCAGTCTCCTCCTGGTGTCTGCTGAACCCTCACTCTGTATAATGCAAAAAAGAGAAACAGCCCAAATTAAACAAGCAGGCAGTTCTCCCTTACCAGTTTGAATAAATGACAGCACTGCCTAGCAATATCAGAACCTAAATCTATATTAAATTTTTACCAATATCTTTTTGAGCAGCAGTTTCATTTACTGAAAAAGAGGGAGGAAATAAAATAAGAAAATTAATTATAAGGCTGTAAGGTTTGTGTTCACACTGCAAGGAGCAAAGTACCCCAGCCAAACAGCTATCAGGCGATGCAGAAGAAACATGGGATGTTGCAAGATAGCTTGCAGATGAAGAATATGGCAGAGCAGCTCAGAATACAGCAACAGCCCAACTCCTGCATAAGAAGAGAGCAGTGCTAGCTGAACAGTATAAGCAATCTGAGGTCAAATGGAAAAGCTTCATCACTTTTTTTTCAGTGCTATCCATTGACTCAGAGACAAACCCAGTATTCCATGAGGACTTGTTTGGGGGATATGGAGGCCAAAAAAATGAAAATTCTAAGATAACCTGAAAAGTGCGTTCTTATTTTGCTCCTAGTACTGAAGGACAAGGCTCACAACTTGAAAAATTGTCATACTAGATGCAAAATGATGATCCCTGCTATTTCACCTGCTTCACCTCGAGCAGATCTACCAGAGCAGAACAGCCAGGCATCCCAGGGTAGGTTTCTACAAATCTTGTAAAATTAAATGTTAGGAAAGTCTAACCCTTTAAACTGTTCCTATATCAGTTTTTCACTGACAGTGTTAGCAATTTAAATGTAAAACAACCTCTTTGAATGAAATGCAAAACAAATGTTCAATATCTCTGATGAAATAAAATTGTCTGTATTCATTTGAAAAATATTTTGTTTGAAACTTTTGACATGTTTTTTGAAATTATAGATCTATATTGCCCAGTTTGAATTAAAATTAAAACTAAATTAAAATTTAATTAAAAATTTAAAGAATTTTCATTTTTATCAGTCTTCATCATTTTTTTGCCTACCTTATGATGACATAATGGTTAGAAACTTTTTTTTGTGAATGTTTGCTATCTTTTTTAATTTTAAGGTTAATTTCTATAAAATTTTGAGACACTACAGCAAAAAAAAAAGAGTAATGAAGATCCAAATGAAAAAAGTATGTAATTAACAGGTAGGAGCAGCTCTAGGTAACTTTTACAAGACTGACATAAGAGCACATGATGACTACATGTCAGCACAGTGATAACATGAAAGAAGGCTTTTATAGGCTTAAGATCCTTACAATAATAAAAATTAGCACTTTGCACAAAATAGAAAATGGAGAAAACTTTGGAATTTCTTCTTATATTTCAAAATGTTTTTACTTGGAAGATCTTGTGAATTTCCCAGAAATTCACAAAGCACTATAGTTCAAGTGGTGGAGTTTAAACAAAATAACATACTTCCATGAAATCAACCACCCTGTTACCGCCTTTGCAGTTAACCTAAGATCATCAAAGAATATCCATATTTCTTCAGTTTTTTACTCTCTATTTGTAAAGCATGTAAAAGAAAGACATTAGAGAGAAAAGCTTACATTATCTTTTTCCATAAAATATTAATCCTGAGATGTCCAGGAGAAGGGAGAAGAGAAAAAGTTTGATTCATTGCAAAATTACCAATCAGAAGCATTTCTAGCTAAGAAAATGCATCTACAGTTTTAAACAACATCAGTCCTAGCTGGCAAGAAAGGAAGCAGATACATGTGCAAGCAGTTCTCACCTTTAATGAGGTGGAATAGACAACATTGAAAGAGGTCCCATTCCAGATATACTGGCTTATCTATATCACTTAAAGGTATTACTTCATTCTACTTGAATCTATTTCTCTGACTTTAAAAGCTGAAAATAAGCTTTATATTTTCAACCCAATTTCAGCAGGGCTTAAGAGAGTGGAAATTACAGCTATGATCTGTATAAGTAACAGTAGGACTTGTCTTCAAGTGACAGAATGTACCAAAATGATTTATGAGAGGGCACAAGAAACCAGGTATCTTGTACTAATTGGAGCTATCTTTCCATTTCACTTCTTGACTAAGACTGCCAGACTCTGCTTCCTCTGCTATAGTTTCCTTCTATTCAGCCTGATACCACAAATCTACTTTTCCCCTTACTATTCTTTGTAAGGAAAAATAATGCTTAATTAGCAATATCACTTTTATATTAAGTTTAAAATTCTGCTTTTGTTAGTACATGTTGCAACCTCATTGGTGACAAGACTGGATTCTTGTATGTATTTTTTACCAGATTGCTATACTGATGACAGATCATCTAATATTCTCCCATATTTGTATTTTAATAAGATTATTATGGTAAGTGGACTGTTTTTTGTAGTTGGCATGAGAGAAGACATGACCTTCTGAGAAAAACCCTCAGAGAAACTCTATTTTTTCCTACATTTGTCTTTCTACATTAAGATTTAGGTAATAGTAAGATAGTTTTTAGACTGACAGTTCAGCTACACTTACCCATAAACTTCTATTTCAATATTACACGTGAAAATTTATATTTATATTTCCTTATATCAGAAAAATTTTGCTTAAAATAGATGGTTAAACACCTGCCCAGTTCCAGCTTCTCACTTGTGTCTCTAATGACACCTTGACACTACATTTATTCAGTAAATGGATGTGTTTTATATGCAAAGCTGTAAAATAATCCTACCCATTCCAAATGAGTGATAAAAATAGATTTCCCAAAATGTTCTTTTCATAAATCAAACAGAGAAGTTTCCTGTTGATGATTTCATTCTGTTATTTTCATCCTCTAACAGAAGAAAAAAGTCTGAAAAGACTTTCAAATTTAAAAAAAAATTATACTGGAATTAAATTGAAATATAGCACACTGCATAAAACCATGATAAGGGAGGGATCCTGTTAAAAAAGAAGCAATTCACTTGTCTGCAGTTTAGTCCCATCTTTCACAGAGGTTCAGGTGGGCCTTCACATTAGCAGCAAGAGAGGACAGCATTGCTAGTTGAAGGGGACCATTTCATCAAACAGAAGTGCAGGAAGGAGAAATGCCCTACCTCAGGACTCATGGGCACTGCACACCCTGCTGCCTTGCAGCACTGGCATTGCTGACTCTCACTGCCAGCCTGCTGTGAGTCTGAATTTGCCCTTCCCCAAATCCTCCCATCCACCACACATGGGCCTGCTTGCTTACATTCTTCTTCCCTCTACATATTTCAAAAGTCTTGTCACAGAAACTGTGAGTGTAAGTTTTTGAGAAACACTGTATCTTGGACTCAGATCTTTTGGGGGAAGAAATTAAATGTTTATCCGAGTTTCTGACAGAAAAGCCAGCTAAGCAGGACCTCAGAGAGGTGGCAGCTGAGCTCTCCGAGGCAGGTGCCCAATGAGGCCGGTCTTGCCTGTCACTTGAGATGTCAGACCCCAGGGCTGAAGGAAGGTTCTCTTCCTTCTCCCTGAAAGTTGCAGCTGCTTCCCAGCGGCAACCTGATGCATTGTGGGTCCTTGGCTCCACATCCTGCAGAGTTCCTTTGGAGAAACAAGGGTGTTGCAAAACAGACCTCTCACCTACAGAGCTCATCCCTCCTAGGCAGCCTTGCTGCAGTGCATGTGGATGGGTAGCTGAAAGGAGAGCTGGATTGCTCTCAGAGGCTCTATGCCCTAAACTTCAGATATGTTTCCTTGGTTACAACAGAAGGGGTTCTTCTGCATTTCCTTGAAATGGCCTAATAGTCACCAACACAGACATTCAGAATGCATATTAATAAACAGCAAGAAAATATTTTTGCCATTATTCTCTCCAAGTTGCTTGCCTGTTTTTCCCCTACTGCAAAAGCACACTGTATGGTTCCCTCCAGAGTGGGAGTTATCAGCCAGCCTTATCAACCACCTCCAAAGTCTTGCCATTTCAATTTCCTCTCCTGTTTCTTGATATACCCTGGCACAGCCACTCAGAGCAACTCTGTGTCTGCAGCCTATGTCAGCAGCTGCTCTGTGCAGTGGAGCTCATAAATCTCAGAGCCAGTACATCAGATTAAAAAGGAACACATGCATCCAGGGAAATTGTTAATTGTGAAGCAGAAGCATTTTCCCTATTCCTCTTAATATCAGAGTGGTGGGTGTTACAGCTTTCTTTAGCAGCTGGCAGTCCACATTGCTATTTCAGACATCACTGGACAGTGACCATAAATGTCCAAAGGCAGCTGACTAGTCAGACACATCACTGCACAGCACAAGCAACATCCTCACATCTGGAAAAACAAGTTATTCTATCCAAACTCTTACTTGGTACATCCTCGTTGCTTCTTTCCAGTTCCTTCAAAAACGTTAGCTGAAGAACAGCATCAGGCTTGATGGGAGATAGGAATAGGAATTACATTAAAACCTTCAGCGTTGAATTTACTTTAGGGAAATAAAATTACATGCTTCTCATGCACACCACCTTTTTGTAGTGGCAATTTAGTAAAATAAAGTTGGGGATTTTTCCCAAGGATTCACTAGTATTCAATCCAGTTGTCTTGTAAGAATGAGTTTGTAATTTACTATTCCTTCATTAGATCATTCTGTCAGTTTTCCCTTGGAAATTAGTACTGGGCAATGGGTGCTTACATTATTATTAATGTGTGCAAGGATGCAGCCTATAGTTACCATTTTTAAGTAGTCACGGAATAAATAAACACAACAATGCTTCATTTCAACATCATTTACTTTCTTTGTTTATAGTTTATTGTTTCAATTTTTTTTTTTGCTGGCCTTTTGCTTTTCATTAAAAAATGAAACTATATTGTTATTCTAATTTAGACATCCTATTTTTTTTTTTAAGAACTGCAATAATTTACTATGAAAACAATTCTATCTAGAATTACACTCTATGACCATGAAAGATGTTTGGCATATTCTGATTTGTTTATGTTCTCAGTGATTTTCTTGAGTGCTATCCCACAGCCCCAGAGATTAAGCTGACTCTGAAAACAAAGAGAAATACACTATAACTCAAGCAGAATACCTGAATGATATTGTATTGGCTATAGATTTTTCAGAGTTTGTGAAACTGAAATTTTAGCTGAAACTAAGTGTACAAAATGGTGTTGCCTTTTAGATAGCTATTTGCTTTTATTGAGTTTGATAACGGTTTCCTATCAGCATTAGCTGTATGTTAATTCCAGTAAGCACACAGTACTCATGAACAAGCCAAAGCAGTTAAATATCTTGAAGTTATGTATAGTACAAAATCCCAGAAAGCAGAAAAACTTATTTTCTTTACTTCTGGGAATCATGGCTAGCAGGCAGAAGGTTATGTTCCATGCAAACTCTGTTTTTCTTGTGGAGCACAAAGCACATACAGGTCTCTAAGTTAGCTGCCACACACCTCTGCAGCAGGACAGCTCAGTGAGGACAGTGCTGCACTTGCACTGGAGCAAGGAGCAGCAAGTGTCTGTGAAACTGCACAAATAAACCTGCTCATTTTCCTTGAAGAGATCTTATTATCCCTGCTGAATAAATTTATTTTTGGTTTGGTTTTAGGGGTGTTTTTTTTGTTGTTGTTGTTGTTGTTGTTGTTTTTGTTTGTTGGTTTGGTTTTTGGTTTTTTTTTGTTTTTGTGGGGTTTTTTGTTGTTGGTTTTTTTTTTGTTTTGGTTTTGGGTTTTTTTGGGTTTTTTTGTTGTTGTCGTTTTTTGGGGGGGTTGTCTGGTTTTTTTTCTTTGTTTTGTTTTTGGTTGGTTTGTTTTGGGGTTTTTTTTAACTTTTGTTTATCTCATTTTTGGTTAAATAACATCAACAACAGAATGTTGTAAGTTAAAATATCAGAACATCCTCACTTATCAAGCCTGCTTGTGTTATGAACCTCAGGGGCTGTGACATCTGCCAACCAAAGCATTAAATCCTGCCTAGCTGGCACAGGATTTTTTGTTCCTATTCTTTTATCCTGATTACACAGCTGTTACCTGCTGTGCCCATACTCTGTATCCCACATGAATCCATGGCAAATTTAAACCATAACTTTTGGTCTAAACACAGAAACTCTGCCAGGACCTTTTCTCTAAGATTACCTCAGGCTGAATTTAATGTAGAAAAAAGCCGTACTTTACCAATAATCAACAGGGAATACATCACAAAAATCAAAAATACCACTAAAGGGTTTTTGAAAAAGAATAGTCCAATTATATGTTTTCTGCAAAGCTTATTCCATTATTGAGAATAACAGATATTGTCTGGCCCTGTTTTTTATACACAAGTGCAAATTAGCTCTAGTTTAACTGCACTAAATGTAACTGCACATGGAAAACTGAAGCACAGTTTCCCTCATGAGTAAAAATGTGAATATGAAGTATATTAGTAATCGAGTTATAAAAAGTTTACCATAGATTAATCTGATGAAAACCACAGGAGCCTGACTTTTTCCTAAACCTCTTTACTGATATGCCAAAATGTTGAAAATTTAACATTTATTGAATTGAGAATCTCAACAAGAACATCTCCCCCAGACAAAAGAAGACATGAGGAAAACAACATAAAAGTAATAGAAGGATAAACACTAATTTTGGGAAGGTAAACCTGTTAAAAGATATGGGACCTAAAAGGTTAAGTGAGGCTTAAATTTTTCTGGAGCTCTAGGCATTAAAAACTTCCACACCCAGATTATGCTAAAATAACTTAGATCTTCCTGGGAATTCAGGCAGATTTGGACAAAGTTCAGGCAGTATCTGTTTCTTACAGAGTTAATTTTAAGTCTTTACTAATATCTTAATTATTTCTGATATTGTAACTATTAAACTCTGGAACTCAGGAATTCTATTTTAAAGTTGAATCTCTTCTAATATTATGCATTAATACTGTAAGATGTAACAATTACCCAGCAATTAACTTCAATATAACAAGAATATAATTTCCTGCAATAAAATTTACTGCAATTTGATCAAGCCAATACCTGCCTTATTTCAGGAACATTTCTGTGATGTTAATGGTAAGATCTTTTACTTTAAATTATCAGTCTTCTTTCAAGGCTGATAAAACCCATCAGATTACATATTATCATATTATGTTATCATACTATGAAGAAACCACAGATGGTTTCAATTGCTACTAAACTCCATCTCACTTTTTAGAATTGTACTCTCTCTTCTCCTGTGGGCTTTTACTAAAATCAGCTTCTTCTAAATACCCTATTTCCCATCTCTTATCTTGCTCATGCGTATCATCTCAGAGCTAATGGGTACATTGTGAGTCAATACAATAATTTGCCTTGTGAACAAAGTGCAGAGAAAACTGAAGGCAAATATTTAGTTGCACATCTCAAGTTTTATCATGCAAGGTGCCCTTGAGTTCAAGCACATTTTGCAGTGACCAAATATTAAGGTCTGTCTGAGCTGGACTGAGAACAATGTAAAAGTAGTCCTTTGCACTCGAGACTGCAGCATCCCTATTAATTTATCTTTCTGAAAAAGGTTTGCTAAAGCTAACCTTCTGTTAAATTCCATATTGTGCACCATCTTACTTCATTTCCATCCTTTTTCCTTGGCAATGATTAGTGCACACCTGCTGTTGATCACAAGTTTCTACCCAGGTACTTTGGCCCAGGCTGGGTAAGGAGCAACAGGGGTGACCTGACAAGCTGGACAGACCCTGGACCACGTGCAAGGGAATGAAAGTGTCCTGAAACATATTTTGAAAGGTGGTTTTGAAACCCAAAAGTGCAAGATAACCAAAGTACAGAACAAAATATCAGGGCTAACATGAGAACAACTATCTTGTCTCAACTCTGGACCCCGTTTGAGCTCCTCATGTGTTGCAGCTGGACTGCACATCAGGTGACTCATCCTTTGAGCAAGGATATCTCTCAAGGATAAGATTCCTTACCTGAGACTAAAATACCTTTGCTCAAGATGGAGAGATACTCAGTAAGTGACTGATAGCATGCTGAATTAATACTAAAATATTACTAATTCAACAAACCATTCAAACTCAGGTTTTTTATGTTTCTTCCATACAGTGACTAAGAAGATGAACCTTGCCATCAAGCTTATTAAATCTTTTCAAACCACTGTTAAAATTTCATAAATTCCATTAAATTTATTGAATTCTATCAAATTATTATTTTACCTTTATAAAACACATTTTTTCTCTCTCTTTTGAGTGAGGTGTATTCCACTCATCTGCAAAACCAGGAAACATGCTGTGCCCTGCTTTGAACAAATTATAGTTGAGGCAAAAAATCAGTAATGATTTAAATGTTTGCCCAGCTGAAGTAATTCTGAATTTCACTCCGTTTTTCACATTACTGAAAATTTTAGTGGCTGCACTGGTTTTGGAACTTAGCAAATTGCAGAATTAGTCACAATTTTTTTTCTCCAGAGACATGTACCTGCACTGTCTTCAACTGTGCTGCTCCTCAGACTCAAGATAATATGCAGATTTCCTTCCATTGGCTACATCTTTATGACATGCATCCTTCAGCATCACACATACCAAGTGCAACCAATGTATCTGACAAACGTGCACTCATTTCACAGAATCAGATGTTTAGCTGAAGGCAGACACTTCCCAAGCTGCTTTTGAAGACAGAGGCCTTATCTTCTTTTTTTGGAAATGTATGAAAGATGGAAATAGTTATCAGCAAACTTATATTTTTTCAAATAATAAAATATTCTTATATCATAGGATCATGATTATATCATGTGATCTATATATTCTACAATACCATGTGATATTAAGGTCGTGGGACAATTACTTCATAATTTAAATTGGCTGATTGTGCATGCTTAAAATAATTTCCACTGTCTGCAGTAAAATCTATTCTGATCTTTTCTATCTATAAATATTCTTGGTACACAAAAAAGCTCAAAAATACTACAAGGACTACAAGGACAGTGAAAAATTCTAGAATTAATTATGCAAATATGAAAAAAATCATAATTCTAGCTACAATTCGACTCAGTGTGCATTTCTAAAACCCTAAAACCTCAAGATATCATATCAAGTACAAAAAGAGAGTTGTGATTCTGTTTGAACTCCACCTTTCCCATTATAGTGTTGATATTTCTGGTTTGAAATTTCAAATCTAATTTTCAGAAATGCTGTTCCCAAGTAGTAATGACATATTTCACCTGAGTAGTGAACTGCAAAATCCTTCCAAACACACACATAAATAAAACAAAACTACAATGAAATCCCAGAAGAGAGGATTTAACTCTTTTTCTAAATCATTAACTAAATTTTGATAGCTATCATATTTTCTTGTGTTCTGTTCATTTTAAGATCCAGGTTTTTTTAACACATTACTTCATGTGCATTACCATGTACGTGTCGTACAACTAAACTGCCATGGAAAGATGCCGTCTTATAAATTTTCTCAGGTTTTAGAAGCCTTACTTAAGGTACTTACAAAAAGAGTACAAGACAATATTAATTCCATTGTCACACCACTGTAACCCCTAGTCTGAGATTCAGCTACTCTGACCACTATGGCATAGCTGTTCATCCTTGGCTTAGTTTTATCTAAAAAACAATTATTGCCCTGTGACAGAATGCAATAAAACTAATGCCAGGCAATATATGAAACATTAAAAAACCAAAAAAGATAGAATGTAAGGCAGTCTCTCATGGAATAAATAGCAAAATGCAACATAAACGGTATAAAAAATAATATGAAAGAAAAAACAAAGCTAATGTGGCAATTAGGCACGGCTGAGGATCACCATGTTTCAGGGTCAATGAAGACTGGCACATCCTCACCTGACTGACAATTGTCTAAAACAGCAAAGACCCACTAGCTGACTGTGGGTAGAAGCATTTGCTGTCTTGGATCCCAGCTGGAACCAGTGCTATCCACTTATTATTTTAAATACTGGCATAAGGTCTCTGGCAGCAATGGTGGTTGTGGTGGGTTTTTCTTCCCAGATGATGATTCTCATATCCTTTTCTTTAGTTCAGCTATAACTATAATGCCCTGGGAAAGATGAGGCTTGGTGAGCAGCTGCTGAAGCTGCTGGTTGTGGAAGACCTGGTCAATGTATTGTCCCTTCATTTGCTGATGGCAGGTACCCTACACATCAGCATTGTGCAAAACCCTGAAAACTGCTGGATTTCTCCAAACATTGGGAGCAGTAGTATTAGTGCCCAAATATTTGGGGCTTACTTTGTTTTCATGATTTCTGTGGTTTTGTCCTCTCCCTTTTAGATGGAGTCTGTGCATTTCCATCTCCACCAGGGGGTGCTTTGACCCTCCACACACCTGAGGCTGAACATAAGGATCATGAAGTCGTAACATCTGGAACTGAGCGCAGCTGCCTGACTTCCCCATGTTAAAACCTCCTGCAGGGCCAGCATGCTTGAGGTCTTGTTCCTCCCCAGGGACATTCTGATGACATTACAAGCTTTTAACCCTCATTTCCACTGATATTAATTGATGAAATCCAAGCACATCAGAAAGTCATTTTTACTCTGTGAAACACTGCAGCATCTGCACTCTGACAGGACAAAAATGATAAAGCCATGAATAAATGTCATTACATTTGAAATAAGCAAAAATACCTTCATTTTAGCTGATGGAGATTACAAAGAACCTACCAAAGGTTGCAGTGAAATCTGTCAACAACAAAATCTTTCATTACCAGTTTTCTGAAGATATCATTCCAGATTAAATAGGAACTTTTCCAAGTATCTATATACTGTCAATATGGGAAATCAAACCACACGCACATAAGTACAATCTTTTCTAGATTTCTATTTTATGACAAATGAGCAAGAAAATATTCTCACTAAGGAGATATGGATTATCATTGAAGTTAATTTAAAACTCCATGCATCTTCAGATGATATTGCAAGGAAAGTTTTCCACCAGTCATAACATTCCAGCTCCTGTATTCACCCCTTCATTCAAATAGCATGCTAAGTTCTCCAATGCAAGGAAAGGGGCAAGTGCAATCCAAATCTATTTGAGATTTCTTCACCCCTGTTAATTTTAAACAGAAGATACTCTATAGTTACCTACCTTCTGTAAGATAAAGCCCACTTTAAAATTTTTAATATGTTATGTTCCACATAACTGTGGTCTACCTAGTCCCATTTTGAGGTCAGAAGACTTGTCCATACAACCCAAACGTGCATCCATTCACCACAGAGTAGAAGATGGTCCCAGGATCCACACAACACAGACAATACATAATCCCAAAAATGCCATTTCCCAGCATTTCCCTCCTTGCTGTGCACTGCCAGACCCACTGATATGGGAGTCCTGAAACATTATGCTGTCTCTGCAGAGGGAGACATTGGCTGCTTTGTCCACCTGTTCTGCTGCTCCTGGGATGGACAGCAGTGATTCTTTCCAGAAAGACTCACATGTATACTATGATACACATATGAAAGTTGTATATTATCATGAACAACAGAAGTTGTTCGTGATTATATACAAATAAGAAGTTCAAGATATTTCAATTTTAAGGTTTCTCAACTGGGAAAAAAAATATATAATGTACAGAATTTAAAGAAATTTCCAGAAGATACGACACACTGTAGCACTAGTATTCCTATAATTGTGCTAAAACATGACATGAAAGGATGAACTAGCATATCTGAGAGCTCAGCTTTTTCGTCATGACCCCTTCTGAAACACTCTTGTACAATCTTTGGATGGGGATGATGAGACCAGATTTTCTTGGCATTTGTTTCTTCTATCTTGTTTGTGGGAAGCCAGGTCCAATCTAGTTCTCTGCTGTTGAATATGCAGAATTTCCTTTTCAGTCTTTTCATTTGCTTGAACTAAGCCTAAAATGTTAAATCAGGCAGAACTCTCACAGGTGTCAGTAGGAGCTTTGTCACTCAGTGTAAATACTTCAGCACAGACTTGAGAATTCGTTGCACACACTTTCATTAAAACAAAGTCCTAAGGACAGCTTAAGTCTTGAAAACCATCCTACTGTAATAAACAAAAGAGAGTATCCACAGTGCAGGAAAAAAAAATGTGGAGGATGGTATGGTATTCTAAAAAACACTTCACCTAAAATTTTATTATAATATTGATGGCATTCATTTTCTATTTTCCCTTTACCTGCATACTGATCTGGAAAATCATCACTAAATCCAGTAGTATCTACAGCACACTGTTAAAATATTTGCATCTGAACTATGAAATTCCTACAGTGATAAACACAGCTCTATGTAGGCATTGTCACAAATGAAGAAATTCAAGAGGCAGCTTTCCACCTAGACACAACTGCCTATGGTGTGCCTATGGTCTCACTTGAAAAACCTGCACATTTTATTTCCTATCTTTCCCTCCTTCATAACACCACACCATTACTACAAAATTATGTAACTATTTCATTCTGTGGTTCAACAAAGATTAGGAATAAACTTTCCATTTATTTGCATTTTTTTTTAATATACATCACTATTTCATAGCAAGTGGTTCCCATATTATTTGAATAACATCAGTCCTGGAAAGATTGTGTGCTGCTCACATGAGGTCACTTTTAACAGTGGGTTAATCAGCTTTCAATTTGCCACATGCCACTCCTCCTCTTTTAGTTTCTGTATTTGTTTAATTGTGAAAAGTTTTATATATGTAAATATTAAAAATATATTAGTAATATTTTCCTTTGCCATTTTTCCCCCAATAAAAAGACAAATTCCAAGGCTTATAAAACAAGAACAAAAGCCCTTAGTTAAACATTTAGAAATATTTATAATATTGTCACTCAATTTAGGAATTGTCTATAGCTATTTCTTCCTTTGGTAATCAAGGATTCTAATTACAAATTTAATATCAAAAGAGTAACTAAAAGAGAGGTTTGGGTGGTTGTGGTGCATTTTTACCATCAGGAAGGCTGTCATAGTTTTTTTGGGCTTCAGGTTTTATTAGCAAAAGGAGTCCCTAGTGCTCTGATTTCATTGATTAGTCATTTTTACAAGATAATACTTTTATTTCAAAATGATTGATCACTTCATTATCTTACTTTCACTGGTGTTTATAAATGAAACACAGAAGTTCACTTAAATTAATGACTGTTGCTTTCATTAGGACTCTTATTTCAACTCATTTCCTCACAATCAGCACAAAGCAAATACTGGCCATATTTTGGAGTGAACAAAATTAATGAGACATTAAGATCTGATCAAGAAAGATTCCATACATACATCTCTTTTCCTAATCTGGAAAGCCAAGCATGTAAAATGTTTTCTATTAATAGAATTGCCCCTTTCCCAGGAGATCACAGCTGCCAGCTTGGGAAGGCAAAGAGCACCAGAGTGCCCAGGGATCACAGTGAGAGAGAAACTGGATTTCAGCTGAAGGCAATGCAAAGAGGAGGAGCAGGAAGAGCCCAGGATTCCTGACCATCAGAACAGTGTCCTTCAGGCTCTCTCCATCATTTCCCATTGCTCTGGGATCTCTACTAAGAAGTAAAGACACAGCAGCAATGAGATTCAAGTGTGCCCAGAGCCTTCCCTTCACTGTGATTGCATTTTCCCAGCCACCTCATTTTACCTGCCTCAGGTCTGCACAGAGGGATACAGCACAAGCATCCAAGCTTTTTTCCCAGCAGGATACTTTTCTGGCAACAGTACAAATAAGCCCAAACACTTCAAATCAATAAAAATTTTGTTATATATATACAGGAAGAGATTTGTGAAAAAAACAAGACAATATATTGAGACGTGCTCTAAGGTGGCAACATTTAAATAATCTACCGCTAACTGAATTTTTTTAAAATGTCTTGTAATTTCCCCCATTAAAAGGAGAAAACAGATGAAATAGTGATATTGATTCCTAGCAGCACCCTAAAGCTTGCTCTGAAATCTTTATTCTCATTTTAAAATCCTAAGTTGTTTTCTCTGGCATACATCAGCTGAGCACTAGCTGGATCAAGTCTAGATATCTCAATTTAGCAGGAATTTATGTAGTAGAATAACTTACAGTACGTGATAATTAATAATAATATTCTTTTTAAATTCCACTTGGAAGACAAGGAGACCAGAATAGTGATGACCTACAGTGTTCTGATAGCTTTTACCCTTCTTTCCATCTAAAAGAGGTAGAACAGACATCACAAGATAGTTTGACTACCAAAAAAAACCTTGAAAACCCCTGAAAAACTACCAGTCTACAACAATCCACAACTTCACCTATCCCTTATCCCCAGCTTTTTTGCAAAAAAAACCAGGCTTTGTGATGTACCCTTAAGAGTTACTATTTTAATGCCCTGAAAATAAATGAGCCATAGGACTGGATGGTGAAGTAGAGATTGCACCTCCTTCTTCTGTGCTGTGCTGTATTTACAAATACATACCATATACTCACTGCTCATGCTGTACCAGATAAAATGAATAATGATCATGTACCAAGACAACAGTTTAGAGGACATCAGAACCTCCAGTATGACTTGTCACAAGACCAGGAGTGTTTTTTAAAGTGGATTTGTTACTATTTGCACACTGTGCCCTTTCAAGGTATTTGCCGTCATTTCAGGTGCTCTTTTTGGTTAGCCAGGACTGTTGCTGACAACTGAGAGATTTAGCATCAACTATTTCAGGATTGTAATGCCTGAGTATGGGGGATTTAATGCAGTCTTTGCATCAATATAAGTCTGGCAACACCCACACTAATAACTAATGCTCCTAATAATTCTCCATTAGCATTTCCGTGAATTTAAAGGTCAGCCGTGAGAACTTTAAGTGAAATTCGACACAAAATTTAGAAGAAACACTTTGTACAAACTGTAACCCTGAGAAATTGATTTTACCTAATTTCAGAAGTTACAGTCTATAGGCGTGTATACCTTTAGTAGGTATGGAGAACTACCTGCCCTTATAGGCTGTTTCTGATTGATCAGAACAGAAACCATAGTGCAAATGGAAGCATGTGAGGTGTACATGAAACATTTGCACATGCTGATGCACAGTGATTCTTAATTCTTGAAAACATAGCCAAGTTTATTACATATTTGTACTGCTGAAATCATGTGAAAAATGTTCAGCTCTCCATGAAGGTATGTGGGCTTAACTCCTAGTGTGTTAAACACCATGCACATGTACAATGGCACATAGTCTCCAAAACAAAGTTCATAATCTGACAGTCTGGTCCATGGTGAGCTGCAATGAAGTGCTAGAGGAATGAAGAAAATATAAAAAGTTAGAAAAATAAGAGAACAGCTAAGCACTTCTGAATAGACAGTGCAGTGTCTCTACTAAGTGATGGCATCACTGTGAAATGTAATTTGATTGCACCCAAACAGAGATTTTCCTGTCCTTTGCCTGTACACTCACTTTTCGACCATGTTCTTTTGGGGAAAACTTGCATTCTGAGACTCTTACAGAGCTTTCTGCATATTTCTCCACCAAAGACATATTTTCTATTCCTTGAAGAATTCATTGAGTATCATGATGGGAGGAGCAAATTTATACATGAACTTTGATAAAAATTTTGGAATGTAATTGCTTTTCTCCTGAAGATGTTCACTGAAAGGTACAGTAGTAATTTATTTTAAAAGCAAAAACATGAGATCCATGGAAAAGTAGAGGGTTTTTTTTTTACAATTCTATGTATTTTCATCACTTAAGATATTGTAATAAGGCTCCTTAACTTCTTCAGAAAAATTAAGAAAGCCCAATTATTTTCTGTAGTGCAAATAATCTTCTGGAGTGCTGACCACTTCAGCTCTCTTCTGATCTCAGCAGCCTTTTAGCTAGCAGTGCCTGGTCTTCACCATGGAAACAACTCCCTTGTTTGCTCAGCACAATGTTCATCCCCTCTCCTTATCCAGATTTCTCAGGTATCTAAGCGCAAAATGGAGTTGAAGAAATTCTATCCCTGAAAAATAGACTCAGAAAATCTCCTTTAGAAGATAAATCCTTTTAAATGAATAATAAGGTTTTTAAAAATCCCCGAAAATCGATGACTGAGTTATGCACACCCCAAGCTAGAGGCCCAGAGGTGAACTCCACTGAGCAGCATCTCATCCTAGCACATGGCTCAGTGTCTGAGGTTTAATATTACAGACTGTGTGTGCAGCTACTGCATGAAATGAAACATGTACCCTCTCAGTCTACCTTTCACAAAGGCTGGACAGACCAGTGACTGCACTGCTCCATCTGCTCTACAAAAGAGACATGATACTTTGGTTTGTTACCATATTCTGTTCTGCAGAAAGTGTCTGATTTAGCAATCAATTTCAAATTATAATAAATTGATTAAATCAAGTAGAAATAAAATTGCAAAACTGGAAAGAAAATTACAAAGCCATTTCTTAAAATTTTCTCTCTTCTCAGCCTAGCTGTAGCTGTTGCTAGCCCAATAGTCAGGTAAGATTTAATCTTCTTTACAAGTGAGCCCTGAAGGGATACAATTACACCAAATTTGTAGTAAATTACAGAAAAGAGAGCATTAATTTAATCCTGTGTCATGATTTTTATTCTTTAATAACTACTTTCCAGGTTAATGGTTTTACAGACCTTGGAAAGCAAAGTTGCTCTTTTAGCAACAACAAAACTAGATTTTAAAAACTTTTCTTGCAGGATGAAAACAGGTGGGGGAAGGAAGCTTAAACCTCTTCCTTCAAGCATGGCTCCATCAGAGTCCTGGCAATCCATCAATTGCACAGAACTGCTGGGCTGCAATTGCAGCCAGAAAGCAAGAAAAGTATTAATTTACCCTAAAAGCTGATAAAAAAAGAATTATTGGCAAGTTGATGAACATGAAAAACCAGCTGCAAGAATATTTCCACTTGTAAACAGGAAATATTTCCTTTCCCCTCAAATGGAGATTTGACAAAAAGTAATTTTTCCTCTATAAATCTGGTCACATGTCACATGTCAGTCATGGTATTCAGAAATGTGGAGAACTAAACTCTGAGTCACTCTGAGCCAATACAAAGCTCTGGAAAAGTACCCAGCTAGGATGTTATTATACCAGGGTGTGGAGTTTTTTGGGTTTTTGTTTGTTTGTTTGTTTGGTGGGTTTTTTTGTTTGTGTTGGATTTTGAAGGTTTTTTGGTTGGGGGTTGTTGCTTGTCTGTTGGGTTTTTTAAAATGGGGATAATACTATTCCAGTAGCTGATGTCCTTTAGAAAACAGTAAACCTCTATGCTCCTGGCCCTACCGGACCACTACCAAGACAAATTAGGGTTTAGTGACATAGGCATAAATACCCCAAGGCTTCAATTTTTTTACTTTACCCAGTGCAGAGGAACTCTCTTAAGGAAAAGAGAACTGACTAAATTTTCACTAAAAAAGTGAGGTTGCAGAGGATCAGGTCTTTGAGGACTTAATCAAAGATTTCCAGGATGAAGAAATACTGAAGCTTTACTCCTTTTATTTTCCTTTAGTATATTGCAGTGGTGGCAGATCACTTACCTAACAGTGCTTTTTCCACCAAGACGCCATGTTCCAATTCAGGTTTTAAAAAGTTCTTGTTCCTTTTTCATGCCCCATTATTACACTAATCTTCTTTTATGTATTCAGCTACCATATATTTAGGACCTTCATTAAGAGTACTAGTCCATGAAGAGATTTCTATTCAGTGCATAGATCATAAGAAAATGAAACATCAGAGGTAATTTTTCAAGCAAGCCAAGGTCTTTAATAATACAGCCAAACAACGCTCTATATACACTGGAATAATCTTTTCATTATCTTTGTATGAAGGACACTGACATCTTCTCATTTTTCTCAATGACATGAATACTGACACCAAAAAATTCTGAAAACTCTCCTTCATATATTCTTGCTTTGATGAAGCATGTCCTTTGAAGTTCTGTTCTGTGAGTGCTTTTGGCTTGTGCTCAGTTTGGCATAATTTAACAACATATTATATTTATGTATGTAAACAATCCCACTCAAAGTCAATAAGCCAACTGAAATGTCCTTTGCACTTCGGATCAAACCCCTGATTTGGAAGAATGGAGGTCATTTTCCCTTTCTTGAGAGGTGCATTTGTGAATGTGAAGTCAGAAGCAACCCCCAAAACATTTAAAATTATTACACATCATTTTCTGAAGATTCTGTACCACAAATAATAACTGTATATTAATAAATTAATTTTTATTTTCTTGTTTTTACTTCTGGAAAGAACTTGTTAAGTATCTCTTCTTTTCACAACTAAACATTTAGATGTTCAGGTAATCTGAAAGGAATTTTCCATTTGTGCCCACATCTCCTGTCTTGCACTTGCATCTGGCCCCATTGATTTCAAAAAACCTCTCTAAATCTTAGAAGACTTCCCAGAATGTCATTTCCATTAGCTTTTGAGGAAGGTTTTATAAAATAATGAAATGTCTCTCTTTTTATTTTCTTTTAATTGAATCTTTCTTACATCCTGACATTTTTAGCAGGGAAAACAGAATAGTTTAATTTGGCCTTTACCCTAGAAATTGTTCAAGTTTTGTTTCATTATTGTCATAATTTCAAGCATTCCTCAAGAATGCATCTTCCAGCCAGGGAGAATATCAGTCCAAACAGGTAATAGTCCAGAAGCTGTATTTTTAAGAATATTTGTTTTTTCTATAAAAAATTTAAAATATGAAAATTATGTCACATCAATTCTCTTTTTCCTTGTAGGTCATTTTTGAAATAAAGAAGAATAGAGCATGATTCAAGTAAAGCAAGCAAATAAATAAAACTATAAATAAATTTCACTTTATAGGTTTGTTACAATATTGTCTTTAAAAGCAGTAAGAATTCTTCTCAGGTGATCCATTTCCATACCCATCTGCTTCCTCCTAACAGCTTTTGTAGTGCCACAGTAATGAAGCAAAAACCATTGATGCTCATAGATGAATTGGATATGGAGGATTCTTTTTATGCAAAAAGGTATTCAGTAACAAAGAAATACAATCACTGTTAGACAGTTTGGAGATTTACTGCTTGTATTATCTATATTGCATGTACGTGTCTATATGTATTTACTGTAATTGTCAGTCACTGCATCTTTCAGATTTATTTTTAATATGCAGTGTTGCGTACTTTTTTTGGTACAGTATTGTATATTCTGTACATTTATTTATCAGACACTCTTACTGCAAAGGCTCATCTTGATTATTTTAATTACCATAGGATCAATTTGGCAACAACTGAACTATTTGGTATTTGACCACAGGTCCCAAGGGGCACCTTAGTTCCTTAGGATCCAAACTTGCTCCCTAGCTTAGAGATGCTTAGTTTGCAAAAAGAGATACACAACATAAGTAGTCGTTCCCAACTGAAAATCATTTGAGGTTTCCTAACCTCTGGTGTACTATTACATTGCCAATTTTGAACTAACTAACCACAAAACTTGAGATTTATGCACTGATGAGAATACTATTTAAAATATTCTCTTATAGTGTGATACACAGATGAAGAGCAGGCCATATGAAGAGGCTGTACAGAAAAAAAGAAGGAAAACATTTTTCCAGGAACATGAAAAAAGCACCAGACACAGAAGATTTATTTTTTCATAAGAGTTGTATAACAGTTCATTTCTTGTTTGTGTGATCAAAGACAGAAACCCAGAGAGACCAGTGCAGAGCTTTTACCCTCTCATGGAAACTGAAGGAAGAACTCAACCATAATGCTTTCTGGGAAAGAAGCCTCTCTGGCCTCAATTTATATGGATTCTACTGGGGAGTAGATTGCATCCTTGTAGGCGTTTCTTCTGAAAATCCCTGGAGGGAGGATATAAGTTAACCACTCCATTCTCTTTCTATAAGATAGGGTAACAAGTTTCTTGGGAACTAATATTTTAAATCTCCTATACAAATTAAAACCAAAGTATATAATTGTATGGGTTTTAAAAAATATTGCTACTGGGCACATCTACAGAGTTGACACAACTTGGTTTCTTTAACGCCTCCATCAAAAACACTCACATGAAAGATATTTGGAATTCCATACCTGCTGTACAAAAGCAAATGTTTTAAAACAGCTTGAAGGGGATTATTTGCTGTATGCATTTTTGTCATTCTTCAAAGCATGATAGAGCCCAAAACTGTGGTCATGATACATTTAATAGAAATCTATCAATAATAAATATGGACAGATTATTGAGTTCATCACAGTATAATTCATACTTAGCTTTTTAAACAAATCCTTCGTGCAAGTTAATTATTTTCATTCCCATTAAACAATAGTGTAAAGATTTTCGTATCCCAGCATGGGGAGCATATGAACAAAAAAAAAAGTGTTCTACTGGATGCATGTTGCCTACATCAATTTAGACCAGGCACATGTTGGGGATTGTGGCAGGAATATTTCACATTTTCTTCAAAAGGAAGTCAGAGGATCATGCAACTGAAAAGCTGCTGAAGAGGAGCTATGGAGAAGAAAATTATTTCAAACTTGTGATATGTTTCTTAGTGGTATTTCTTTTTTTTTCAGTAGCCATTTCTTATACATACAAGAATAATCAGAAAGATATGGGCACTGCCTAGCAAAGTACGTGTCATCATGGCAGTACCACTCCCTATAAAATATTTCAAAGCTTGATGTTGACCTTTGCCTGAGGACACTTTATGCACAAAATACTATGATCTACATCGGAAGGCTTGGTGCTCAAACTAAATATTAACATTTTCTTTGTTTCCCTTCGGGATAAATAGTTTTCATCTCTTAAACACACCAACTCTTTACACAATTTACATAAATGGGAGAAGAGCAGTCTGGATTATAGCCTCTGCAGTAGTTTTTCCACCTGGCTCAGTCCCAGGCAGGCTTAGATATCACTATTCAATGTAATTATGCACTCAGATAAAGTCAAATTTTTTTAGCCTGATACAAAGTCTGGCAGCAAGAAAATTGAGAGTATCATTCCACATAACATTGCTACTAACACATCCATTCTGCAAGACTGAAATGGAATTTAGACAACATACAGGCACTGGCTTGTTCCTCTGGACATGGGTAAATGTCTTATGGTGCTGCTGGAAGAACATCACCACAAACAGCCTCAGTGATGTTTTCAGGGACCAAGAACTCCAGTCAGATGCTGTGGCAAGTTGCAGTGTTAAAAAGCTCTCTCACACAACTCAAGCAATGATACAAACCCCAGTCTTTTGCTAACATTTTTAGTAAAGAACTGCCAAGGTACACAATACTTGAGAATATAGCATTACTTTGCGCTTATATTGACAGGCCTACTTACTCAAAGAAGTCATCTTGCAGTGTTCCTCTGAAAGTATATATACAGCTGATATTTGCCAAATGGTCCAGTCACAGGACAAACACCACAATAAGCTTTGTTACCCATTATCAATCACTGATTCCTTATTAAACCACGCTGTTTGGTAATTTAAGTAAGACACATTCATTGTCAGAGCACTCAGTCGCTGTTATTGGAGAGCCAAACATCTCAGAAGATTTCATTATTTTCTCAATGATAATCCATTGGTTTAGCCATCCAGCTAAACATCAGCAGCCTGTTTCTACAAATGAGGTTCCTTAACTAAAATGGATATGTAAGTTTCTGAAAAAAAACAATATTCCCACAGACAAAAAAAAAAAAGCTTATTTATTTTTTACCCACTTTTTTTTTTTAAGTAACCAATGATTTGTTAAACTTTATGTTGTCGTTGTTGTTATAAAGAAATTAATTCAAAAGTGGGATAAAACAGCTATTTTAAATTACTAAAAAATATCTTTGAAAATGGCGTGGCATTACAAACAAGTATTGTACATTTCATAATCTGATGCTGTTGAAGTGAATATGATGGCACAAAACCTTTTATTTTTTTCCAATAAAAAAGGCCAGAACAGGAATCAAAATGATGACCTGACTGACCAGAAAGAATTGGAAGAACAAGAATCAAGATGGGGCCTACTTTGGTGTGAAATTTCATTTGCTAATTTAGACCATTTACAATTTGGTATTTAAGCAATGATGAAAGCAGTTCAGCTTTGTCTGAGTACCATCAAATTAGCATTAATTTACTAATCCTGAAATCTGGCATTACTTAATGTTCTTTTCTAATTTCAAGTGTTTATTTTAGTTCTTCGGGACTGTAAGATTTCTTACTTTCTCTGTTTTTTTCTTTCAATTCAAAGAGGTCAAGTATCTAGAGAAATATCTCTGTGAAAAGGCATCTCTATTTCTGGCAAAACACAAAACCAGAAGCAATAAAGCTTTTTCTTTGTTCACAATCTCAGCAGCCATCAATTTCTGATTACTATTTAAACATCTCTGTAGGTCTATACTTCTTCTGAACAGCCTCTGCTGAGACCAAACTTTTAGGAGCCTTTATAAATAGTGTAGCTGTGTAATTTTATTTCATTTCCAATAAAAATCCAACCGCCTTCAGCTGTCTCCCTGGACATATGGTATAGATATCAGTTATAAAAATAATATGCCCCACTACAATGTCTGGAATGGATAGTATGATGCTGGAATGAATGGCTAAGTGGGAATAAATTATTTAGTAGCCAGTATAAAAAATCAAATGGCTGTGATTCATTCCTGTCATGGGAATGTGAAGAATATTTTCGAACAAAGAGCTCATTGGGGCAACAGCAAATGGAAATTACATGTCACATCTGCATGCTTCTTTCTGATGGTAGCCTTTGAGCCCAGGGACTTTGTCTTTGCATAGCATTAAAGAAAAAAATATATATTTAGCCTTAAGAATAAGCAACCATAATCCCTCTGTATTATCCAGTGTAGTAGACTAAAGTACTGCATCAAACACCCAGTTAACAGCTTATTTCCCCTATAACTTTTCAGGTTCCAACAAGACTATAAATACCTTATATATATAATCACTTGCTTGTCTTACATAAGTTTTACATAAGGAAAATATAATGTTCTATAATACACAAGTCTTTAGGACTGAGGAAACTCGAAATAAGAAAGTAAACTTTCATAACATAGCAACCAAAATAGAATTGGAGCAAGCAGCAGGTGTGATCGTCCAGGGTGCCAGTTATGCTAAAGCAAAGGGCAGTCAGGAAAGGACCCTTGGAAAACAATGCTCTTGTATTTAAAATTATACATATGGGATTTTTTCTAATTAAATAGCAACTTTCCCACTGAAAACACACCTCCTTTGTGCTGTTCAGTTTTTAAAAGCTGCACATTTAAAATCTCCAAAGTCAAAAATATCTCTGTTTAAATTAAGAAAGTAACCCATTGGTCTAAGATGATTTATCCTAGGTCATGGCTCTACCTCTTGTTTCGCTTTTTTGTTTATTTTTTGTAGTTTTGGGGGATTTTTTTTTTATTGTTGTTGTTGGTTTGGGTTGTGGTTTTTATTTGTTTTGGGGGCATTGGGTTCGTTGGTTGGTTGGTTTAGCTTGGTTATGTGATGGTGATTTTTCTGGTATTATTAGAGTGGTTGTTGGATTTTTCCTTGATTTGGTTTTCTTTTGTTTCGGATTTTTAAAATAATCTAACTTACTCTGTGAAATTTGTAGCAATAATTTGAATAAGAATTCTCTACTTGTCAGTTTTCCCTTGAATCTTTCCCTTGTAAAACACTTCATGTAAGTATTTCAGTGAGGCAAGGCAAATTCGGGGCTCCTTCTGCTGAAAGCTGCCTTTGTTGTGCCTCAGCCAGCTACACTTTGCAGCTGTCCTTTCAGCTGCCTGCCACTCACTCACTGAGTGCTGGAATAACTAGGTGCAAAGGGAGCCCAGAGCACTCACCTCCAGAAACAACCTTCACTAGAACCTAGGAAAAATTGCAAAGCTGTTTGGTGTACAAAAATAAAATTTTAACATGTTTCTTAAAAGGAATGGTCAGAAGATTTCTGAAAAACCATTAGTAACTTCTGACATCTCAAATGCAAACTTTCTTACAAAAGATAGCATATTCTGAAAATACAAGCCTCTGGGGATTACTCCTGTTTATACCACTGCTGTGCAGCAACTAGAGGTTGTAAGGTCTAAAACTGAATACAGTAACACATGAAGAAGAATTATTTTATGTAAATTTATTATCATAACAACTTCCAGGAAGAAAGATCTTAAACATGGAACAAAACACCAAGATGGAGGTTTCCCTACACAAATATATTTTTCAAAACTAAAAAGTGAGTCTCTTGTATATTGTAAAGAGGTCCAGCTCTTAAAAACAAATACCAAGCTGGAACAGTTTAAAATTACAAACAGCTAATCCACAAGTAGCCAAGCTAAAAAAGACTTGCAAACATTTGCTCTTCCTCAGGAAAGATTGAGGAATCAGTTCAGCAATACATACCTGTGCTACAAGAAAAGTTTCCATTTTAAAGATGACTTCTGATGTACTAATACTTTAAAACACCTGACTTTAAAACAGCATGGGAATCTTCAGAGAAGCTGATGTTCCCTGAGGTAGTCCTCTCCTATATAGGTCTAGAAATTTTACTTTTTGAGAATTTTATAGCACCGGTAGTTTCTAATTCTTGAAGGTTAATTAGAAAATACTAGCACTTTGGTAGCATTTTCCATTCTGATTTTTAATCTTCAACTGGTGCACATAAACACTAGAAAAATACCTTTCTCCATTGAACTGCTTTGAAGAATGTTAAGAGAAAATTCTTCACCCAGAGAGTGATTGAGCACTGGAACAGGCTCCCCAGGGCAGTGGTGATAGCACCAGCCTGGCAGAGCTCAAGGAGCATTTGGACAACACTCCTGGGCACATGGTGTGATTTTTATGGCATCCTGAGCAGATCCAGGAGCTGGACTCAATGAATCAGGGGGGTCCCTTCCAACTCAGAATATTCTGTGAAGTGATCAAGACCATCAAAGTTTCTGCTTCCTGAATTACTTGTAGCACTAATTCTTCTTCAAACTAGGTGTTGTACTTGTAATTACTACACTGAACTTTCCAGAAATGGTTCTACAACATTTTGTTGATACATTCAGTGAACTTAGGTCTGTAACTGGGATTTGCTATGTCATAAATCTACGTGTACGTCCATGCTCTTTAAAACCTACTTTTAAAAGAAAAAATTGCAATAGTTGAAAGATACACCCAAAATAAAACCAAAATGAGTTTGAGAAATCCCTTTTGTTTCTAGAAATCCCTTTTCTTTCTTTCTTTCTAGAGCTCCAGCCTTTGAACCACTATTCAGAAGGGCCATGTTGGCCAACAGGTAGACAAAGCAAGCACACAGCCAGTGAATGATTTCTAAGGACAGGTTAAACACCGCCCCTTCTTCTCAACTAATCATTGCCTAACTGTAGGCGAACATCACCTCTATCCACAACTGACACCCTATTCAGCATCAAACAAAATTTATAGTACATATTGGCAGAGCTGGATCGGTTCACCAAGCCTGATTTCCTAACAAGGAAAAGCATTTAGCTGAAGATATTCACAAATAGACACACGGTCTTGCAAACTCTGCCAAGTCAATGGGTCTTACTATTAATAAATCAAGTATAGAAGTGATGAAAATTAATTTACCTACTGATAATTTTTATCTCTTTTAAAGGTGAAATCTCAGCCAGTGCCAATAAACCTACTTAAACCAGAGATTTTGTGTTTGATGGGAGGTTCCAAAAAGTGAAGATAAGTGCTGCATTTCGAAAACTCCCTGAGTAATGAAGGCCCAGTGTAATTCAAAAGAACATCAAATTAAATACATGAAGCAGTAGCATTTTTAACCAATGTCCATATGGCATTGTTTTGAAGTGTGGTCTGTATTAGAAGAACTTGCAATGAAAATACCTGTGCAGAGTAGATCAAGAAAAATGGATGTACAAAACTCTCCAGTGTTTATCCTAAGCACAGTCACTACAAGCACAACCCCTTTGACCCCCCTAGGCAGGTTACCCATGGCAAGGACAGACTTCAGCTGCTGTGCCTCACAAAATCTGCTTTGCAGATGGCCACTCATGGCTCTGGCAGCTGCTGGACAGAGCAGAGGAAGACCTGTGCTGGCTGTATGTAGGGAGATGTCAAGCTTAGTCTTGACCAGGCCTTCTCAGCACTGCCTTTATGATCTACAATTGGCAAGGGGTTAATAACAGAGGAACATAATACGTAGGTATTGCACAACGAAAAGGTGTATGAGCAAGTAGGTTTACAGGAGCAACAGTAGATCTGCAGTTCCCTCAATGGCTGTAGAAGAAAACTGGAAGATGAAATCTGACAGTTTGAAAATCAGAAGACTGCCTGGCCAGATTTCCTTTGGGTACTTCAGTATTTTACCACCAGAATCCCTGTCAAACTACCATGGCAGCATGTGATACCATGGTGATAGTATTGTTTTCACGTCTCTTTTCTGCACAAGTAATTTTGTCCTGTTCTGAATTTAATTTTTTTAAAATAAATTTTAAAGGCCAGAGAAATGGTTATGCACCATAGTACTGACTGAGGAGTTGAAAAATTTATGATCTTCCCATCTATTTTAAGTGAGATAATTTTCTGCCCTAGATGTTGAAATACCAATATTTCTAAGCACTACTTCTACATCTTAAAGTTTTAAAACACTATAAATAAGAAGAAAGGCTTTGGTAGGTTTGGTATAAGCTAAAGAGGAAAAGATGGCTGACTTTCTTTAACAATAGTCACAGCAGATGAAAAAATATTTGCAAAAGATGAAAAAATAAGGGTTTCAAAATCTAAAAAGCTAATACTATTTTCCAGTTTATATACCTCCAGAGCTTGTTCTACGTATGTCTAAAGAATGGTGTCAAAAATGGGGTTAATGTCTTGCAGCTGAATGACTCCTGGTTGTGTCTTATTAGATATTTGGTTTTTTCTCTCTTCCACATATAAGCTTGTTCAATTCACAGACATCATAGATAGGTATTCTTTGGATAGAAAATTTCAAAGGAAAATATTTATATTTTGGTAATACCAAGGATATAAGTGTATAATTATGCTATTATTCCTTTGAGATACATTTTAGGGGAAGGTATAAAAAGCTTACTTTCCTTGGGGGTTTTTAAAAGATGTGTAGATGTGTCACTTAGGGCACATGGTTTAGAAGGCAATATGGTGATGCTGTGTTAGTGATTGGACTTGTTGATCTCAGAAATCTTTTTCAAATGATTCCATTCTATGATTCAAGAATAGCAGGAGCCAGAGCAGAAGTAACACCATCCTCTCTGGCTACAAGCTCTCCTTCTTTCCATCTCTCCCCACCTTTGTAGTCTCATCCCGCAGCCACAGGAGCTGACGTGTGCCGGCTATCCGCTCCCGGAGCAGCCCGAGGAGACCACGGATTGCACCACTCCCAGGTTCTTCGCAAGAACCCTGGGTAGTGGTGCCATCTGCGGCGTGGGTGGCACAGGTGAGAGCGAGATGACAAAGCACTGAGGCGAAGGAAGGAGAGAGCGGACACTCATATGGCCACCAAGGCACTTTATTGTCCCGGGCGGGACCAGTGATGGTGCCAGAGAAGGACCGCTGGGAAGGCACTGATAAAGGGGATGGGCGTGACAGGAGGAGACATGAGGGAACCAATAAACGAAGCCCGGGGAGGAGCGAGGGACACAACTGAACCAATAAGTATTGCATGGGGGAGGGAAAAGGCTCAGGAGGAAAATCATATCTTGAGTAAGGGATGACTGACATGGAAATTTCTTGAAATAAAGGGGGGGGGGTGGTTACAATGATGGACAGGGAAATTGGGCAGCACCAGGAGGGAGGATATAAACTTATAAGGACATAAGGGGAAGGGCTAGGGGATGGATCACCTTAATAGACAGGTCACTGGCAGGAAAAAAAGGGACAAACAAATCAGGGACAAACCATCGGGATAGAGAGACATGGGGGGAACCGAGGGTCAAACCATAATCTTAACTTATAAAAAATAACCAACTTTACAACAAAACCTGTATAAAACACACAATGCTACACACCTTCTCTGTCAAGACAGTGGCTTATTTCCCAATGACACCTTTTCCCAACCAATATCTCCTCCCTTTCTTCATTCCTCTTTTTTAATAGAGCAAAGTCTATGCTGGGTCCTGCCTTAAAAGAGGAAACTAACAAGAGAGGGAGACTCCATGACCTCCCCGGGCAGCCTGTTCTAGTGCTCTGCCACTTTCAACATAGAGACGTTCTTCTCTGTGCTGAGGTGGAACTTCTTGTGTTTTAGTTTATGACCATTTCTCCTCATCCAGTATCTGGGCACCATTGAGAAGTCTGGCACCATGCTCTTGTCACTAACCTCGGAGATATTTATATGCATTGATGAGATCCCCTCTCAGTCTTCTATTCTCTAGACTCAACAGGCCCAGCTCTCTCAGTCTCTCCTCGTTAAGAGAGATGCTCCAGACCCCTCATCATCTTTGTGCCCCTTTGCTAGACCCTCTCCAGGAGCTCCTTGTCTCTCTGGTACTGAGGAGCCCAGAGCTGGACACAGCACTCCAGATGTGGCCTCACCAGGGCCCAGTAGAGGGGGAGGATCAGCTCCTTTGACCTGCTGGCCACGCTCTTCCCAGTGCAGCCCAGGATCCCACTGGGCCTCCTGGCCACAGGGCCACACTGCTGGCTCATTGTCACCTTGTGATCCACCAAGACTCCCAGGTCCTTCTCTGCACAGCTGCTCTTCAGTGGGGCAGCCCCAGCCTGTGCTGGTCCTTGGGGTTATTCCTCCCCAGCTGCAGGACCCTGCACTTGCCCTTGTTGAACCTCGTTAGGGTTCTCTCTGTCCAACTCTCCAGCCCACCAAGGCCCAGCCCAAAGGCAGCAGAGCCTTCAGGTGTATCAGCCATCCCCAGTTTGGATCATCAGTATGAAATCAACCTTGGCTAAAAGTGAAAATATTCAGAGAAATCTGAGAAATCTGTATGTGCATACATGGACACAAACAACATTGTAAATATATGTATCTTGCCAGTAAAAAATGGTCAAGTGATAAATTGTTTCCAGTTAGCACTTGCAAGAAGTTAGATATTGATGTGATTAAATCATGTTTAACTAAATATAAAATTCATTTAACCTAGTTCTCACAACTGAAAACTGATCATCACAAAGCAAAATGCATACTCATGGCATATCTGAAAAATGGGTATGCAAATTTAAGATCTGATGCTCATAGCTGGATAAACCAAATATTACTGCAGACATTCCTTTCAATCATACTGTTTTTTTAAGCACAGCCCAGAGTTACTACTAATGGGTAATCTAACAACAGTGCTTGTAGTTCGCAATTTAATACACACTTACTCTTCCTGCTGAGACAGATGAGTGAAGAACATGTTTATGAGCAGAGAAGGCTCAAGAAATGCCAGACCTTCGAACCAAATATCTCATTAAGAGTCTGGTAGCAAAGCAAAAGTCCACAATCACAGAGATTAGAGCCATAATGCCCTATTCACTCATTCCAGCTAATTCCCTGAAAACTCAATGTCCTTGCTAGCACTTTGCACCATTACCTCTCACTACTTTTATTGTTCAGGTTTTCTCTTCACCTTTGAGGTCAGAAGCACACTGAGGAGATATTACTTGGAACAGTGGAAACTATTTGTACTTTATCTGTAAAAAGCTATCTGCTTTCCCTTATAATCATAATCTCAGTTTATCAGAAAAGTGGTAAGGAAAGCACAGGTGATTGACTCAGAACATTTTCATTTTTTAAAATGATTACTATTGTTTATATTTTGAGCTGAACAAAAGAAACATCAAAGTTCTTTTAAGTGAACCCAACTTGTTCCATGCTGATGCTTTCTGACCTTTAAACTAGTAATTAGAAAAAAAAAAATAAGGTGTATCTCCAGACACTCCTTTCTGTAAGTTGTTCAGATCTGTGTTTTATCTATTTAATTTTATTTTCATTTATAAATAACTTACCCTGCATATAAGTGATAGGAAAAAGAAGATGGTCAGTTACATCAGACAAAATATACCTTCAAAATTAAGGAGCCTAGCAAGCTAAAATACCTAACAAATCTGTTATTCAGACAATGTGGATACATTAAAATTATAGAAAACTAAACTGAATGTACAGGCTGTTATGGCAGGTATCACAATATTAATAATTCCCTGGTGGGAAATTTCTAGCTTTGATCTGAGCCAATCCTCATAGGAACAAAATTCAATTCTCAGACAAAACAGAAGACAAAATTCTAAGCCTAATTTTGCTTTTCAAAGAGTCTTCTGTAAAGTCAACATAATTCTTGAAATGCTTTAAGAATGCAGATGCTTCACTTCTGAGAGAGAGTTAGAACTGGTACCTGGGGGTATAATGAAGAAACACCACTCCATGAGCTGAAATAGAGGCTCAATGAGCTCACAAACAGCTGAATACATGTTACTCATTGCATCTGAAACAGATTAGATTTTCACTTTAACAACCACAAGTATTTGTCTCTAACAAGAGTTGCTTGTTACCTCTCTCCAAAAGCAATGATACAAAGGAATGAAAGCTGGTATTCTCTAGGGGCCTCTTTTGTGGAACAGAAGTCAAGTTTTGTTGCACCTAAATTCTTCAAGCACAACATGAATTTCAGATGTGTCAATAGTCAGATGTGTGGAAGACGAACCAATCTTTGCAACAGACAACTTTTCTGACTGTATTTGGAAGAAAAAGCAGGGACAGGGAGAGCAAAAAATTATTCCTGGATATAGGAACAGAGACAATTTCAGCCTTAAAAGAAGAATTGTCTTTTAGAAGTGAACAGGAATACTAGCTGCAAGCAGCATTTTTTTCTCTCTATGTACCCAGCATAGTGGCCTCCCCACTAACTCATGGTGATAGCAAGACTGTGCATGGTAATAGTGAGGCAGGAAAGTCCTGTTCAGTCTATTTTTGGACAAGTACTGCCTCACAGATATGGTTTCAGTGCCAGAGGAAGCTCCGGTGCTGATCCCAGCCACGCATCCGAATGCCAAAGTTGCCCTCACTCACTTCTGAGCCAGCTGCTCTGGGAGCTCCCCCTGGCAACAAAGCCATCAGTCTTCATTGCTCCATGGACAGCAACAAGGCACCTGGGAGAAGGGAAGTCAGTCTGGGATATCAGCTATCTCAGCAGGAGCAGGAAACCCTCCACAGCTTGGGAGTGTTCCTTAAGCCATGCTAAAGGACAGAGGAAAATTTAGAAGGGATATTAAAAACACAGGGACAACAAACCCACAGATGAGTTCTGTCCTACCCCAGCCCCTCCTGCTCCCTCCCTTGTACCAGCAGCACTGTAGGAGCAAAGTTGCTTGCAAAAAAAACACCACAAACAAACAAAGAAAAACAACAAAAAAACAAAAAAACAAAAACCAACCAAACAAACAAACAAAAAACAAAAACAAAAAAACCCAAAAAAACCAAAACACCCCCCCCCCCCAAAAAAAAACCAACAAAAAAAAAAAACAACCAAAAAAACCAAAACAAAAAAACCAAACCGGCAAAACACAGACCAATTAAATGAGCTTTCAGCTGAACCAGGGTGGCAGTATGGAGGCTCAGTTACAGTGTGTTTCCTAGACAACTGCATTATGGCCTTCACACTTTCTACCTCCATGCACAACCCCTTCTTCAACATAAAGAAGCCAAAGTGTTTATAAGGAGGTGTACCATCTGCAGTGCTGGTTTCTGAAACATCTACATTTAGTTTGGCAGTCTCGCACCTACCCATTCCTTGCCAGCTGCAAACTAAGTGGATTTGACAAAATACAACTAGATCTCAGCAGCACAAATGAATGCAGCGGAAAACAGAGGACTCACTACTGGATTGTACAATTCTTGTTCCTAACATTCCTCCTATATCATGTTGTGTCTTCAAATAAACTAGATAGTAGAAAAGTATTCAATCTCTGTAGTGACTTTTTTATATACCTTTGACTCATAGAACATTGTTTTTAAAATCAAGACAATTTGAGAGCGAGAGAAATGTCTGTATGTTTCTCTATGTATAACTCAACCAACTAAAATGCTTCTTGCACTGGCTCTAGGGGGCATGAAAACAATTTCTTCAGCTTTAACCTTCAAGGCATTGTTTGGTATGTGAAGGCATTTTAAAAAATAAAATTTTATCCAGGCAAAAGCATTACAGTGAAGTAACCATGAATGAAAGTTACACCACATCATAAGAGGCTGTGAGACTAATTTTTATTTTAGAAAAAAAATGAGAAACCACACTTGTACATACTTTGTGGCTTCCTTGGAAAGTTTTGGTGCTAAACCCTGAGTCCTGCTGACCTAAACTGGTCTGTCACAGAGATAAATGTTCATGACTCAGCTTCCATACTTCAAAACAGCACAAGGTTTTACTCAGTGACTTTTAAGTAGTTTAGGAAATGAACCCAGACACAGAACAAAAAGTTTGGATGATTACTTAAAATTTGACACAATCATACTGTCTGGAAAACAGGACCCAAATCCCAGTGCAGATTGCTATAACAAAAATTCTTTTTTTCCCCGTCTTTACTCAGATGCAACTTAAGAATTTCTACTTTATCCTATTCCACATTACCTAGACCAGTAGGATTTATATAATTTTTATCTCCATTTTAATATCCTCTTTCTCCCTTCAGAAACCCTGTCCTCCAGATAGAATACAGAACTGTATCATAACTTCTTTTACCTGTATTTATCTTTTACTGTTTTATCAGCCCAGCTCAAATTTTGCTCAATGTGAACATAAAGTTCAACAACAACAAAGAAAATTCTGGTTTCTTCAGACATTGTATTACCTTTTGAAATTTAGTGATCCCTGAAATCCTTTAGTCAAAAGGAGGCTATTTTAAAACAGCACCATCAGCAGTAACTAAATTAATCTCAGAACATGATTTAAACTGTGCAGTCATTAATGCCATTTCCTAGACACTGCAGATGATGAATAGGACTTTTCTGAGGTTTGATGACCAAAATAGGACCAAGACCAAATTTATTAAGGCTCTATGCCTCCTGTTCTTACCTGCATAACATAAAAACATTCAGAACAAAGCAAAGGCATGGAAAATGGTTTAGAAACTTTCAGAACTACCTGCAGTAAATAAATGTTATACTATAAAAATAGGAGTATTCATAATAGGTAATTGAAGAACAGCTATGAACCTCCCACTCAACATATGCACAAGCAGACACTGTAATTATTATAGAAAAGCTGCAAGTGGTAAGAAGACCAAAGTGTTAACAATTTTTTTTAAAGGACTGACCCTTGCAAAAAATCATCCTATGAACAGGTACTAGAGCACCACAGGAGCTGATCTTCCAAATCTCAAAAAACTGTCTTTTTCATAATTTTTTAAGATTCATGTTAGTATACTGTCTCAAATAAATAACTGCTGGCAAATTCTACCATCTCAAGTGCAATTTTCCATTGATATCTGATTATTTTGCTTCTAAAAAGCACATTTTATTTCTGCCTTGTCTTTGTTCATAAGCATATTCAAACTCCAGCATTCCCAACAAAACACTGCATCATCTTTGTATCTCCATGAATACTTTGTATTCCGCTTTACTGTCATCGTTACAGTCTTCTGTAATGCTTCTGTAACGCTCATATTTTCACCAAAAGCCTACAAAAAAAACCTCCCAGTTACTACACGTGAAGATCAGCTTTTGTTCGTTGAAGAAGATGAAAACCCCTTTTGAAACCCCTGAAACCCTTCATGCCATTAGATCTGCCATCAGCATACAGATTACTTTTCTCATTTTTACAGTACAATGCCTTGCAAAGAAGAGCATTCAAGGCAAAGGAAAGAGAAGAGAAAAAGAAAATAATGTGAAGCAGCCAAAGTATAGTAAAGTTGCACCAGAAATCTCTCTATGCTAACAGGTACTGGGGGCAGGGCTGGGGGGGGGCAGGGTTTAAGCCTCATGTTTGGCTCAGTAATCAAATACATTTCATCAGTGTGAGGTGAATGCCTTAAGGTTTTCAGAGGTTTCAGGGATGCTGGCCCCAGGAAATTTCAGTTTCTGCATGAAAAACCTTAGGTCAGCTCAAAACACATTTGTGCTAATAAAGAGAAACTATCACCTCTGCATCAGATTTATTTGAATTATTTCAAACTGTCCCTTTCTGGGGACCTAAAATGATCAATTCTGATATATGCACATCTACTCTACAGGCTCACAAGGCTCACCTCACTCTTCCTGCCTCTAATAAGAATTTTGTGACTTCACAGGTAATTGCATACATGAAAAGTATTCACACATTTGAAAACGCTGGCCAGAAATCAAGTAAACTAAGACAATTCTTGTTTTAATAATGTTACACTTATGATGGAAAAAACACTATGCAAAGTAGAACTCTTTTCTGACCTGCCATGTTTTGGCACTAAAGCTGTACAAATACACACATGTAGTCCCAGGATTCTGAGTCACGAGTCTCTAAAAATGAAAGTCAACTCACTGTCCTTTGCAACAACTTTTTCTTCTCCCCAGTTGTCATGAACTCCTAACTGCATTGAGTGACAGGGGAATAAAACACCTGACATCTTGGTCAAAAGTGCTTTGCCTAATAAACACCATCTCTTTGATCTGTGACAGCTGTAGACTTAACAGGTATCCTGCCTTCATCCAGGGTTTATCAAACAATCTATTTTATTTATCTGCACAAAATAGATTCCTCCTGGGTAGTGCAGAGACCCCTGAATTCTGTGGGATGCTACCTTCTACTTTCAGGTTATTGTTTTTAAGCACATTTTTCAAAAGCACATGCAGGTAGTAAAAAGCTTAGTTCACATTGCCTAATGTTTTCTCTGACACAAATATTTTCCCCAGAGAAACATATCTCCTACTTCCACCCAAGATAGCCCCTTATATGTACCTCAAATATATCATCAGAATTACCAGAAGCTTTGTTCTCAACATTATTGTTGAGATAACATATGAGTTATTGCCTCATTAATGCTTAGAGGACTGACATTTGCAAGCAGCCTGAGCAAAGTGCTGGAATTTTCTTTTGAAAAGCTCAGAGATGCATTCTCATTGTGTGTAGAAACATCTTCTACCAACAGAGAAAACAGCTCAGTCTCTTTAACACAGTTTTCATGGTTTGTTTTTACACACTGTATGCAAATAAGCTGTGCAACTCAGTGAGATGAGAAATCCTTTATGACAGGAATTAAAGACTGAAAAAGAGATTTGTAAATATACAAAGGATTTTAAAAGTTACTATCAAGAACAACTGTATGTTCTTTGTATATTCTGTCCAAAATTCTGGAATAAACAATGACCCTGCATTAACTCAGACTCTGGAGGATACCTGGAGCAAGGGCAATGCTAAACTTAGAAATTTAAGTTGCATTTCATAGAATCATAGAATGTTCTGGGTTGGAAAAGGCTTTAAAGATCATCTATTTCCAACCCCCTTTCCATGGGCTGGGACATCTCCCACCAGACCAGGTTGCTCAGAGCCCCATCCAGCCTGGCCTTGAACACTGCCAGGGATGGGGCATCCACAGGTTCTCTGGGCAACCTGTGCTCGTGCCTCACCACCCTCACAGTAAAGAATTTCTTCCTAATATCTTATATAGGCCTACCCTTTTTTAGTTGAAAACCATTGTGCCTAGAGCTGTCACTGCCTGCCCGTATTAAAAGCCTCTTCCCACCTTTTTTTATAGGCCACCTTAGGTACAGAAAGACTGCTAGCCATCTCCCCAGAGCCTTTGTTTTTTCTCTGATTACATGACTCATGCTTCCTCAGGTAATGCAGTGGTGTTGCAAACATATATATGCTACAGCATGTATGTATAGCTATATCTCTGCAATCCTTCTCTCATTTCTCACAGCAGATACTTGTAATGCATATAACTCCAGTCCAAGAATATATGTGGAACTCACACAATTCAGTCTTGGAAGAGAAACAAATTTAAAATTGAGTGTTGTGCTATTTGTTAGAAATTAAAAACCCAAATTATGATACTTCATGTGAAACACAGAACTTGCTTTTTGTCCCAAAATATCAATTCCTAAGGTCATTGCATCACTACAGAAAGAAAAGGAACAACAAAAAACCCAGCTGAAACACTTGAACAGTTGAAGTAATATCAGCTAATATATTTGACCTTCTGAAAAAAACCCTAAACCAAGTAAAAATATTATGCAATATAATTTGCCTAATACTTGCCTTTTTCAGATAGCAATTCCAGAAAAAGCAGTTGTTTTGATACTTACAGAGCCAAACCAAACCCCTACCTGTGAAATCTTTATGACACAATTATTCATCATGTACTTTTCCCATATATGAAAAATTACTAATTTATGACACAAAATACTAGATAGAAGAAAGTCAGTATAGGTATCTGATATTTATGATTTTCAGGGGCAGGTGGTGTTTTTGTTTAATTAGCAGAACTTCAGCTCTGCCAACAGCTTCTATATTACTGCAGAAGCACCACAGCAGTAGTACAGTGGAACACATGATATGATGGATTAGTGATACTTGAGGTTAATGGAATTGACCATATTCAGCTGCAGAGTTGAATAACGAGGCCTGGTAAAGCCTGCTAAGTAAGCAAATCCATAAGATTTATCCCCTTTCCTCCTTCCTGACCACAAAAGCAATAACCTCTCAGATAAAATTGTTATTTTGTATTTGGAAAGATTCCACCCAAAAAAAGAGCATTTATAAGTTACGTAGACAGAAAACCATATTGTGCTCTTAGCGTGTGCATTCATCTGTTATGATAATTATATTTAATAGAGGACTATACCTTCTCCTCCTGTGTACTACCATTAAAAACTAATATTATCCCATTTATACTGCTTATTTTCTTTTCTTCTTCAGGTCCCTTAGTGGAAAGCTTTGCTCAGATGAGGCTCTCTTGCCAAAAGAGAGGTTGTTCTCTGCTTATGCACAGTGTCACTAGGCAAACATATGCTTTCAGGAAATTGTACAGCATCTAGATAAATCCAGGACAAATGCATTTGTCACCCTTAATTCAAAAATTCTCTCTATAATTTACAGTTTACTCCAAATTACAGCAATTCAACCAAAAGAGGAATTTGCCTTAGTACTTCTGAGTTTTTTGGTAGACATAATTAGTGCCACATCATTTAATAGCTCGAGTTAACTCACTCCAGTTCATTTTTGCTTGCCAGTTTAATGTGATAATAAGCAAATATCTGATAAGAAGCAACTGAGTAATCTGGTGTTGCTTACCTTGTAGAAGAGAAGGCTCAGGAAGGACCTTATTGCCCTCTACAACTGCCTGAAAAGAGTGTGTAGCCAGGCTCTTCTCCCAGGTAACAAGAGGCAAGACAAAAGGAGATAATCTCAAGTTGTACCAGTGGAAGTTTAGATTAGATATTTGGAAAAATATCTTCACAGAAAGGGTAGTCAAGCATTGCCCGGGAAGTGGTGGTGTCACTGTCACTGGAAGTGTTCAAAAAACATGTGGTTGTGGCACATGGGGACATGGTTTGGTGGTGACACAAAGGTGATATGGTTGGACTTGACGATCTTAGAGGCATTTTTCCAACCTTAAGGATTCTATGATTCTATAAAAACAAGAAGCATCATCAAATAACAGTCTAATAGTTTTAGTTAGACTATTTTTCTTGACCAGTAATGACCCTTACTATGAAGTATGACAGACAGAAGAACACAGCATACTATTCCCAGGAACAGTTATGAGGTCCAAGAAAAATCTGAAGCCAAATTTAAAGATGAGGAGAGCAGCATTTCTGTCTGCTGTGCCTTAACCACCACCACAGCAAGGATGAGCCACATGGTGCATTATATCAAGGCCCTGCAGCTGCCTAGCCACAGTCAGCAGAGGCACATGCCTTTCCTGAGAGCAGCAGCAATGATTAAAATACTCAGAAAAAAAAAATCTCCACACAGCACCAGAATGAGTCAGCATGAAGCAGAGTTCTAATTCTCTGCCCTGTCCATCCAATCCATACTGCTGGTGTTTCTCTGGAAAGGGTGTCCCACCCTAGGAGCTGAGTCATGGTTGCTTTTCACAAACCTCCCACTCAGCTCAACATCTTCAAGCAGCCACAGTACAGAACTGGTCTTCTAAATTTCAGTGTGCTTTCTGGGGAAAAAAAAATAAATCCCAAAGCGAATTGGGCAGACTACAGATGAAAGGACTGCCCTACCCTAGGGCACAGGCAACCCTGTGCCCTACAAGTGCAGGTCAATTGTGGACAAATTAGACCCCTCAAAGTGCTTTTAATGGGCTTTAGTTTTGTTGAGACACCACTGAGACATTCAGGCTGCAGGTTAAGAAGGCAACAAGTATAGACACCCCTAATTGCCATGCTGTTGACTGAACTTGTCTTGACAAAGGTTTATTAGCTCAAATACAGACTAATTTGAGAATAATTTATAAATTACAGGCCAATTTAGGCAGATAAGTGTGGCTGATGCATCAGTGCTATGAGGAGCCAGAACAAAAAGCACCTGTCTCAGCCTGTGCAAGCAGATCCAAACATGGTGTTTCTGGTCACTTTTCTTCACTTGAGAACGTTGCATGCAACAGCACAAGGGCAATTGTGGCAAAGCCAGCTCTGATTCAACAAATGAGTTTTGGCTCAGCTAAAGCTAATTCTTGCAGAGCTTCTTCATATGAGCCAGGCTGTGGGAAAGCAGGAAGCAGTGGAGACTGTGTCCAACATGGACATGGAGATAGCAGAACTCCAGAAATCCAGTCCTAGAAGGACAGCACGCTAAGGAAGTTCTGCAGGAGAAAGAACAGCCAGCTTTGACTTGGAGCCTTAACACCCTGCTAAAGCTCCACTTGGTATAAACAACATCTCTGCACCATTTCTCACTGTGTTCTCTAATAGTAACATCATGCAACCAGTAAACTAAAATTATTCTGCTGTATGGGGCCCCTAAACAACTCAATGGGGAAAAAACCAAATCCTCCCGTCCCTTACACAAGAATACACAGTTTTTTCTATTCCTGACCTCTGCTTTGTAGTTTCACATCATGAAAGACTGGAGAGGAATGGATGCCCCCCATAATTTGCCTCTAATACAGTACTTAAAAATCTCTTATAATAAGAGTGTATGTTAGCTTATCAATATCACAGCCTTTTCACTTTAAATTGCGTCTTTAGTCCCTCTGCTGAAATGTATCATATTTATGGGGACTAAAGCTTATATTAGTTACTTTATCCAAATTAACTGCAAAATGAAGTTGAGTTAAAACTTCAATTTAACCTGAAGCTGCACACAAAGTCCCTTGTACTTGCCTGAACTTAAGATTGCTTAGAATTTTATTGCTGTAAGATTTTATTGACTTTGAAGTGCAAACATAACTGTGGGCAAAGGGAAATAATATAGATTTTAATATAATTTCTACTGAAAGAAGTGTTAAAGTAATAACTCTGAGCAAATTTAGTATTTGGTAGACTGACAACTCCAGAGATAAGATTACACAAAAAGCTCCACTCTCTGGAGGGGAGGCAAATGTACTTCTGGGGTTTGTTTGTTTGTCTTCTCTTAATCATAACATCAAAGTCATATTTTGTACTGGTGATGCCTACAGTAAGGCTTTACATCCATATTTGGGGTGTGCAAAAATGATCAGGAACAAATGTGTTGTTGCCACTTGGTGACTTATCACTGATCTGCTTCTCTTAAGGTCCAAAGCTTCAGTCCTACACACCTTCAGTAGGAGTTCATGCTGTTTTAAGCAAATGTGTTTGTGTTTCTTACTCAAAACAGGAGGACATCTTACACCAACAGCATACCAACTCTGCCATGATTTCTATTGCTACTTTAAAATATGGCTGCAAGTAACAAATATCTTCCTGCTCCAAAACAGGAGAAGTTCTGGTAAACTTGAACGCCCCAGGTGCAAGTTTCAAGGGCCTATTTCACCAGGCAAGCTCTGAGAAATAAAATAATCCTGGTGACAGAAACACAGGTCAGTGCATGCGCACTGAATAGAATGTTATTAGCCAGACAGTGTTACCTGTGTTTTACCTGTTTTCCATCCTTTTGTGTTTATCATTTTCATAATTTAGTCCCTCTGGATGACATCCCATCCTTCAGGCATGTCAATAGCACCACTCGGCTTGGGGTCATCTGCAAATCTGCTGAGGGTGCACTTGACTCCTCTATGCCATTAAAGAAGATATTAAATAACTCGTGTCCCAGTACAAACCTCTGATGGTCGCCATTTTTCACTGATGTCCATTGGGACTGAGCAGCTGACCACGACCCACTGGATCCAACTAATTCCTTATCCACCAAACACCACTCCTATTGAATTCTTCTCTCCAGCTTAGAAGGATGTTGTGAGGGACAGTGTCAAAAGCTTTACAGAAGTCCAGATAAATTACGTCCACAGCCCTCCCCTTTTCCACTGATATGGAAAACTCACTCCATCACAGAAGGGCATTGGGTTGGTCAGGGAGGACTTCCCTTTGGTGAAGCTAAGCTGGATATCCTGAATCACCTCTCTGTCCTCCATGTGCCTTAGCACATCTTCCAGGATAATCTGTTCCATCATCTTCCCAGGCACAGAAGTGAGGCTGACAGGTTGGCAGGTCCCAGAGTCTTCCTTTCTCCCCCTTCATAAGATTGGTACCATGTTTTCCTTTTTCTAGTCACCTGGGACTTCACCTGACTGCCATCACTATCTTCCTCAAGTGTCAGTTGAAGCAAACTCAGAATATTTCTGAAAGCCTGAGAAAACCTTCTGAATTTCTACCTACTGGTTCAGTCTTCCAAGATTTAGTGCCAGCAGAATTCTCTAATGCCACTGAGTTTTATTTAGTTGCAGCCTACGACTAATTTGCATGTTCTATCTGTCTGTAAAGGTAATGCAGTGTATTAACAATGGTGTAAGAAATACACATTGAAGATAACTCTGTTTAAGGAAAAAAAAAAGCTTTTGAATCTGGTAAATAGAATAGAAAAACGCCTAACATGGTGAGCAATTAGGAGCAGCATCCCAGAATCCTTCACAATAAAAAGAGGTTAAAAATAAAGTATGGAAATAGAACAGCCTCTGATATGGTCTGCTAGGTCTAAGTGTTTTGTACTACTCTAATGTTATTTCAAAATAGTGAAGAAGTGACTCATCACACTAAAACCAATAAGATTCTAAAGCTGGTTTCTGTCATTATTTTTCTATTTACAAACTGATTTTGCATAACGTGCAAATAAAAATAATTCCGCTCATTGCCTATGGGCAATAAGACATTAAAGACTTCATTATATCTTTGGTGCTTAACTCCCACTTATATGCTCATATATTAAAACAAGAGCCTTGAATTCCAGAGATCATGTTGTCGTGAAAAACAGCCAACATTCCCATCTCAAATTAAGGTAAATATCTTCCTTACTGTTTTACAAATGGGCCAAGCCAGCATTGCTGGTTTTTGTTGAGATGCAATATGCTCATGGCTGGGCATATGTGATGTCTCCAAACTAATTCAGGGTTCATCTGTCTCCAGTTGTGCAAGTTCATCTTAAAAAATGGGACAAAATGATTCTGTTCTTCAGTTTTCAATCTCAGGGCAGATTTCATGAGCAAGTTCAACCTTAGACATTACAAGATTGGATCACTCCTTCCACAACTAATTTGCCAGCTGTAGGTGTCAAGACAGAAAGTCTTTTCAAATTCTGCCTTTTCCCAAATTAGTCTTACCTTGACAAGAAATCAAAATAAAACATGACCTCATCTCTCCTGAAGAGGTCCTCACCTCCCTCTTGTTTTGCTCCTGACATATCCTCATTGTGAAGGTTCACTTATTTCTCCTTCCTCATGACAGAATATCTGTAAGACCCTTCCAGTCTGTGGAAATTCATATCCTCTTCTTATTATGGGTCCATCCAGTCTCCAACCCAAACACTGGCCAGTACTCTGTTCTAGACCATGTACAATCCTGTTTCTTCTCCACATCCAGTAACATTGGGATCCACAGAGTTTCACCATTTTATCTTCCTTGAGAGAATTTGTCCCTCAAACACACTCCACAGAAAGAGACTCTCAAATTTTGAGGGATTTTAGCAGTATGTATAAGTACCCAACAAGGGAGATGAAGAAAAGGCAGCTGAATTCCTCTCAGGCATGCTGACTGACAGCACAAGAGGCAGTGGACAAAAACTGAAACATGAAATTTTGTTTGAGCACAAGATGTGAGTGTGGTGAAAGAGGCTGCCCAGCAGGCTGTGGAGCCCTCATCTGTGGATGTACTCAAGAACCAACTGGACATGGCTCTAGGCAATCTGCTGCAGCTGATTGTCCTTAGCAGGAGGGCAAACTATGTAACCTCAAGAGAATATTCCAACCTGGACAATTCTGTGAAATTTCATTTCCAGCTGTGTGAACTTGTTCAAATGCTCTCCCTTAATAATGGGACCCTCTAGATTTCCATTTGACAAGTCCCAAGCAAAACATGACACACAAGGGCTGACTGAGCCATCTGTCACAAGGCAGATCAGCATTTTCCAGCTCTAGAGCTTCGTCCATCTTTGTGTTGCTATTTGTGTGCTACTTGTGTTGTACTGGGGAGGCAGGGAGAGGGTGGTGCAGAGAGGCGGCTTCTCTGAGAAACTGCCAGAAGCTTCCACCATGTCCAGCAGAGTCAATCCCAGATGGTTCTGAGGATAGACATGCTGCTGGCCAAGGCTGGGCCAGTTAGAGATGATGGCAACACCTCTATGATAACATATTTAAGAAAAGAAAACAAAAGTAGTGGTTCAGTTTTAATTCCAGTCAGAGAAGAGGAGGAGGTGAGAATATGTGATGGAAACTTGAAGACACCAAGGCCAGTGGAGGAGGAGGGGCAGGAGGTGCTCCAGGTGCTGGAGCCAAGATTCCCCTGCAGGCTGTGGTGAGACCATGGTGAAGCAGCTGTGGCCCTGCAGCTGATGGAGATCCATGGGAGATGCAGAGATCCACCTGCAGCCCATGGAGGAGGTGCCCACACCAGAGCAGGTGGATGCCTGGAGGAGTCTGTGGTCCAGTGGGAGACTCTATGGAGAGAGGGGGCCCTGCTCCCAGGCTGGAGCAGCCTGTCCTTGGAGGACTGCACCCTGTGGAAGAGTGACCCTTGCCACAGCAGTTTTGGGAGGACTGTCTGCCCATAGGAGGGACTTGGGTTGCAGCAGTTTTGACAGGACTGCTGCTCATGAGATTAGAAGGTGCTGCTTGTGAGGTTGGAACCACACTGGAGAAATTCAGAGAGAACTGTGTCCTGTGGGAGGGACCCCACGGTGCAGCAGGGGAAGGACTCCTCTTCCTGAGCAGCAGAAGAAAACTTCAGGTGAGGAACTGACCAAACTCTCATGCCCTGTCTCTCTGCACTGCTGGTGGGAAGGAGGGAGGGTTTGGGGGAAGAAAAAGTGTTTTTAAGCGCTTATTTTATTTCTCATTATCCTCTGATTGTGTTAGTAATAAACTCACTTTGTACCTCTAACTTGAGCCTGTTTTGCCCTTGGAGTGTTTTCTCCAGTCCTTATCTCAACTCATGAAGCCTTTGTTAAATTTTCCTCTCCCTGCGTCCAGCTGTGGCAGTCTGGCCAGTGACAAACGGCAACACTACTCCACCCTGCTGAGTTACATTATTGCCATTTCTATTTCACTGGCAATTTTTTTTATCAGTGCTCCTAAACCATCCATAAAGTTTGATAAAACTCAGTCCTGATACAGAAACTTTGTGGAATCTCTCTTCAGCCAGGCTGAAAATGGCTTGTTCACTCTCTTCATTACTGCCTGTTACTTGGATGTTAGCATTTCACGTCTGACTGCACCACCACCCAGCCTCCCCAGCAGCCTCTGTGCTGCAGCCTTCCGAAAGACCAACTCCTCTCATTCAGCCGTGTGTTTGACACTGCCGTTGCAGAATCTCAAGAAAGAGGCTGAGATATATTTGTTGATTTCTTCACAAGTACTTCAGGAGGTGGAGGATGAAAAGGAACTTCTGTGGAGCAGAACAATTCTGCTTGCAGGGCTCTCGGATCGATTCTCAGGAGAGAGACAATAATGCATCAAAATGCTTCAACAAATGAGCACAGCTAGCAGCAAAAACCTAGATAAGGACTCTTGGGATCTAGGGCCTACCCACACATGAGGCATTACAGTATCATTAAATAAAATAATTAAATAGCTTTAAAGCCAGATAGGAGAATATGGGACTCACCACTTCCTTCAGCCACAGCTGTTGGACAAACCAATATGCATCTTTTATTCCTCACCAGAGTGCTTCATAGCCAGCATACAAGGATTTCAATTATGTATTTAAGAACTGAAAAACACAAGTGCTTGTGAAACAGCAGGCCCTTGTTGCAGATGTAGTAAACCAAAAAGTTACACCTGGGTAGTGTAAAGTGTGGAAAAATACAGGGCAGAGCATTTCAACAGCTGAATTAGGTGAAAAGCTGTTTGTGCGTGTAGTTTATGTCTGTAAGCTTCCTTGCATACCTGCCCAATGTTTAAAGTTGGGTTGGTGAAACATCAGGGTGAAGGTACAGTTTTAAAGTCTCTATTTCCTTGAAAGCTCAGTTAGTTAGTCAGCAGTCATTCCCACAATCCAGATGTATGAGAATTATGAGTTTTTCTCAGTATCCTATAAAAAATCTGTAAGATATCTTTGTCATTTTAGTTTTAAAAATCAAATTGTAACAATTAATAAATAAATTATTTGCCATTAAAATAAAGACTACTTGGTTTAAAATACTTTTGAAATTACTAATGATATATTTTTGAAACACTGCCATGCAACAAAATAACAAGGTGTATACTTTCGCTGCTCAGAATTTACCTATCAACTTCTAAGAGGCATGTTCTAGTTACATTTATGTTTTGCTGGTGGAATTTCCTGGTTTCCAGCAAATCCTTTTAATCCTTTTCACTTCATTTTAGACCAAAACTGATTGTCCATTCTGTGTAAATTTGAAAATTAACTCCTTCATTATCAGTATTTTCAAGCATGCCATATATACCAGTTGATGCATTAGTACACACAGCCTAACAAACAGCCCAGCCTGGCCACTATGAGGAGCAGAGGATGTACCATTTATAAGGTACAATACCCAATTATATTTTTAAGGGGGTTGTCTCCACTCAATTAGATTTCATTACCCCAAGCATCAGCAAAATATGTTATGAACAAGCTATTGAACCTTATGAAATGTTTTTACAGAAGTAGTCAAATCTGACTACCTAGTGATCAGTCAGATTGTTAATTAGTCAGATGGAAATTAGCAGTAAGATGGAAATTGTGTTAGTAATCATTTATTTTTTGAAATGGCAGCATTGAAGCAAGACAAGTAAATGAGTCTGAAGAGCCTTCAAAATGTGTATCTTAGTTACTAAGGTGCTGCTTCTGCTAAATGAAGATGTGGCATGTTCAGTGTTCTAACACTATGAGCTGCAATTTAGGAGCAATACTAGAGTTTGGAATTGAGTAAAAATTAAGGAAAGTCAAGCATACTAAACAGTATTGAGTATTAACTCTAAACTGGTATCTGTGTTAATATGATGTAAAGAAGTAATTTCATCAGTGCTAAATCATCAGAGAGAAAATCATATCTGTTACAATTTGTAGCTATGAGCTGTGATTCTGCTTAGGACATTGGCCTTCACTCCAGATTCCTCGGTAGAACATGTCTGAACACCTGACTTTCCCTCCTGCAAATCCTCTAAGGCTTAGAATCATCAAATCATAGAATGGTTTGGGTTGGAAGGGACCTTAAAACCATCTAGATCCAATCCCTCTACCATGGGTGGACACCTTCCACTAGACCAGGGTACTCAGAGTCCCATCTGAAACAATCTCAGTTATTTAGGGAAAATGCACTGGAAAAAGCTGATGAGTTATTTGTGTATGCAAAGATCCCGAGGAGAAAGAAGTAGACAGGAATGACCTGCTGTTCTAGGGTGACGTTATGATGCTTGTATCCCCAGTTGTCCATTCTGTTTATGAGGTAGCGAGCAGAAGGAGCACAGTTTTGTTATCTGCTGCACTCTCCCCCACAGTCTGCTGGAACACAGAACTCCGCTGCTGTTGTCTGGGCACAGACAAGGCAGAACACAGTGCTGCTTTTGCTTTTTAGTTAGTTAGTTTGGCTAGCTGAGGCAGTCCAAGCTTTCCCTGGACTGTTTTTCTTTCCCTTTTCTTGGAACCATTTGAACCTGCTCCAGACCGGGACCCGGGGAGCACTGAGAGCTTGCACATTGTGGCCTCCGGGGCCTACTCTGGGCAGGGGCCTTTCCCAGTGCTGGAGGGATTGATAACAGAGCGAGGACCCACAGGAGAGACTTTCTGAATTTGTCATCTCTTCAGAGCAGCAAATGAGTTTTGTCATGCAGTATTGTGCTGGGGAACGTCTTTCCTGTTAAATAAACAGGTTCTTTCCACTTCTCTCTGAGGAAATTTTTCCGAACTGGTTGGAGGGAGGGGCTGAGTGGGTTGGCTTTCTGGGGGGACCATTTTGGAGATTTTCTCCCAGATTTGCCCTAAACCAGGACAGTTGCATGGCATGTTCTTCTCTGGAAAAGTGGAACCCCTTCTCAGTGAAGGCAGAGTGGGCAGAACACCCCCTGCCCATCTGCCAGCTGTGCCACAAGCAGTCGCTTCCCTGGCAAGGAGTGGCGCTCTCTCCGGCAGCCCTGCCCACGAGGGCTACTGGGACAGGCACCCTGCGCTCCCTCTGCACCTCCTGGGACACAACCATGGCTGAGGTCTCAAGCACACAGCCTGATCCCAGCACTTGCTCACAAATGAGGCAAAATCCTCCACCACTTCACTGCAGGGCGAGTGGGAGGCGACAGCCTCACTGCTGGCAAGGCAAAGAGCACTGCGAGAACACAAGACCATGCCCACAGGTTATCCGACCTGAAAACATCCTTGGAAGTTATTCCAGTTGTATTTTTCACAAGACAAACACCTCAACTATTAAATAGAAGTAAGTTACAGCTTGGATAAATTTAGTTTCTAAAGCTGAAAAAGATTTAACAGATTGCAAAGACAAGCACATGAGTTATTAACACTTCAGTTATGCCAGGGGCCTAAAAATGGTCATCATTGATACAGCAAAGCTAATGTTTTGAAGATTGAAGCAGCAAAATTAGTCCTCTCATTTAACTCTTATCAGAAGCAGAAAGTTTTTCTTCACCTTAATCATTGCCTTTTCTGAAAAGTAAACTGATAGCATTTTAAGTATTCAGTGTGCCATAGGAAAAAAAAAAACCACCCCTATTGAAATTACTTTTGTCTTGAAAATCAAAGCCTAGAATACAAGAGAATCCAAGATCCTTCCTCAGGAGAATCACAGGAACTGTACTTTACTGCTTTGGCATCAGGCTAATTGCTATATTTGGTCTCCGTTCTTTCCCTAGAGACTACAGTTAAAAATTTCACCATCAAATTGAAAAAGGACTATAGCTTGCTGCAGTCCTAACCCATATTTTTCCAGTGAAAATTTAATCCTATGTCTAAGGGTTTAATATATAATGATCGTATGTAATAGTTTTTCTGCAGTTTCAAGCTGAAATTTCTCCACTTTGAGTACTAGATTGTTTCTGGCTGCAGATGGGGACTTGTTTGGCATTGTGCTCATTGACAATGGTTGTCATATAAACAGTTATGATAATGATGATTGTTTTCAATTATAGTCCAAGCCTCAGAGAAAAATCTTCCTAGATCACAAGCCAAACACCTAGTAACAAATTTAACTTGTTCCCTAATGGATATGAAAATGAACACATGCACTATACAAAGACATTACTCAGAAAGTTAATCACAACTTCTTCTGCTGTTATTAGCTGAAAGCACGTCCATCATCCTTGACAGGGTCTCAGCCACCATCACGCATTAACATAAACTGCAGTTATCACTCCACCACATAAGGTAATGGGGGTGGAGGTGCTCTGAGAATTCATGCAGGCAGGCCTGCCTCAGCCAGGATGACAGACCTGACTTGTGAGATGCTGCACAGGGAGCTGGGTGGCTTGGCCAAAGAGCAGAGAGCAGCCTTTAGGCCAGGGCTGGACTACAGCAGTGGAACCCGCCTCCCTGTCAAACTCCAGGGAGTGCCATTTGGCACTGCACAAGAGATCCTGCAGAATGGTGGAAGGACAGGACTGCTTGCTGCCAGGACGTGTTTCTGTACAACAGGCCATCATGCCAGGTGGGGTCAAAGCTAGCAAAGGTGACCAGATCTGCACAGATTTTATACTGAGCTAAAAGCTTGGGGTGTCTGCAGATTAACTGTGCAACAAATCCAAACGTAGTCAAAATCTGCCAGGTTCTGGTAATTGTGGTTCACAACTGAATGGGACCATCAGCACACTGAGTCTCCTCCCTTGCAAGTACCAAATGTAACCAGATAAACCTCTTAATTATGAGATGATGGTGGATGATTGAGGAAATGACATACACATAACATACAAACAAAGAGTAGCAATTCTTCTGGTAAACCTCCTATGGCAAGCTAAAATGCAGGAAACAACCTGAGTTCTCACACAACTTCTCCTGACAGATGCTGGCAGCAGGTCGCACGGGAGGTTTTGCATTTAGAACTGTAAGAGCCCAAACAGTCTCTGATACTAATGCCAAAGGAGGAGAGAAAGATGAGCCTTCCTCTACAGAGAGAAGGTTTCAAGAGAGATCACTCCAAAAAGCTCAGTACAAAAGGCTCATATTTTTAAAAGCATCTGGTAATCTAGTAAGATTGTCAAAAGCTTGTAGGTGTCTTTAAACAGCTAATCTCCTCTGAAAAAAAATCTGATTTAATAGCTGAATCATCCCTTAGTGAGGCAAAGTTAACTTCAACTTTAAAAGTGGAAGATCAGTACTTTAAAGGAAAAATCTGAAAATGGAAATCAGAATTTTCCTCCCACTTCCACCTGCAAGGTACAAAAGACAAAGGGACATAGAAAGGAGGAGCTTTACCCTGCAGGTAACAAATAAATAATTGAAAGTGAGCCCCTTGTTTGTAAATAGTTGTTATAACTGTGACCATTTTGGCTTAAACATTTTAGCAACAATTCTGAAGTATCCTCATGACATGTCTGATGAAAAACAGAAAGAATTGAGATACTGTACATGGTAATCTTAAGTAGTCCAGGTATAGCCCCAACTTAACTAGAATTAATTGCTCATCTACCTCTGGTGAGTTTCTTTGTGTTATGACAGCTAAAACTGAAATAGAAGGAACTCAAGAAATTAATTTCTTGGTAACAGAAAAAAAGAAAGCTTGGTGATAAAAATGAAAACTCACATCTTCAGACAGAAATATATACTGATTTCTCTAACAATTCAAATACAATTTAAGTGTTACAATCAAAGTGGTTTTTTTCTCTGAGACAATCAATTCAAATGGGAATTATTTTTCTCTCATGATGGAATATTTCTGTTCATAGTCTTACAGCTTTCTAAATCCTTCTGTTTGTAAGGTTGAACATAGAGTCTAAAAAGAGCAATAGAAAGGGATAAAGTTACAGATCTACAGTGTTAAAGGAAGCAGCTCCTGATACTGAATTATAGTGCTGAATTAACAGATGCTTCTCTTTAATATACATTAGTAAGTTCCTTCAGACTGCTGACTTTATGACATACCTTTGTGAACCTATAGCACAGTAAAGGGTACCAAAAAATGGTACTACCTAGGGCAGCATATACCATGTTAGGAATCATAGAAATCTTAGCTTAATGATAGAAGTCTTAATTAACCTGCAGTCATTAAAAAAAAAAAAAAAAAATCAAAAGAGCATAGTTTAGGAGCAACAGCAGAACTTTTTTTATTATTTTGTCTCAAGTTATTTTCACCTTTCATTAGACTCATCCATACAAGACCAAAGGCTAGAGTTCTTTCATATTTTTGAAATATAAATTTTACATAGAAAATCTTTTTTCTGCTTATTTAGAAGCCCTGTAAAAATTCTTGTAGCTGGGCAACTATTTCTGTATCCACAGTTTCCATAAGGGCGTGAAAACCTTGTTCTCCCAGTAATTCCTGCTGTGCCTTTAACTTCTCATAGATGAACTGCTGCAGTGACACAGTGTGTACTGGGTCCTTCAGTGCAAGCTGTGGAAAACATGTAAAATAAAAATATATAACAATGCAAAAAAAACAACTATATGACTTACACATTTTGATTAGAAACTCAGCTCAAGAAAGAAATCTACTTTTTTTCCCTTCATACTTACTTGAGAAACAAGAGGAAACATTAGTGCAAAACAAAGATCAAATTAGTTATTATCAAGGCAGATATCAGTTTTAAACTATTTGGAACAGTGTGAAATCATGAGTCTTACACTTTGCTCTAAGGTTTGATGCTTTTACACGATAAAGTAATTTCAAAGCTACTTTATTAGTTACGGCTGAACGGGGTTCCTGTAACTCCTAAAAATCAGATCAGATCTTACCAAGGACTTTATAGTGATGGCATGCAATATGGTCAGTTTTATTTTATTAGTAAGAAAACTAAACACCAAAAATGTCAAACTTGTTTAGATAATATAACAAACAAAATAACCTGTCCATATGTATAAAGAATAGCCACACTTCAGTACTGATACCTGTAGACCTCAAAAATCTAGCTGGATTATACAATTTTCTTTTGGGCAGGGAAAGACAGGATATTTGTTACTATTTTCCCATATTAGCTGCCTTTTAATAGCAAAAATAGATAAAAGAAGAAGCTACATGGACAGAGGATGTATTGCTAATTTTAGTGTCAGCAGACACATGGGCAGGCTCAGGGTGTTGACAGTTATGCCACATTTGTCCCTCAGTCCACCAGGCTGGGAAGAAGGGGATGGGAGATGGGGACACCTGGTGCTTGCTGTATCATAAAGTAGGATGTTGAAATCAGTGGCAATTAATGCAGACCTGTGATCTGTTCATCTTAGTGTCAAACCCAAACAACACTACTGTTTATGCTGGAAGGTAAACTATATAAACTATTTTGCTGTTTCAAGGTAAGACTTGATAATTTTATTACCTGTAATTACTATAACACTCTTTAGAAAGGGGAGGTAAGTGCAGTAACACTTTGGTACTCTGTAGGAGGATTTTTTTCAGTAAATGTAATTTGAATCTGTAGAATATAATAGACTTTTCTAACAAAATTTCTAAATCACAGCTAATCTAATCAATATTTGCCAAAGTTAGCAGCATTTTTTCCTGCCTTGCCAGGCAAAGAATCTACCAGTTTCTGAATGATTTGCATTTGTTCACCTAAAACTGTAATTTGGAACATATAATGCATTTATAGTTAGTTTTTCTAAGTTCATAGCTCTGAACAATCATGTATCAAATTACTCTAGGAAAGTTTGCACAGAAAAACAGGTATTTAAATACAAGTGTTCTCATCCTTGTGACCCTGACCAAAACCACTTAATCATATTCTCCACAACTGGGACAGGAGAGAAAATATTATGAAAAGCTTATGAGCTGAGGTAAGATCAGGTAAGATCACTCACCAGTTTCTCACATGAGCAAAACAGATTTGACTCCGAGAAGTTATTTTACCGCCAACCAGATCAGAATAGGGTAATGAGAAATGGAACAATCTTAAAACACCTTCCTTCTTCCTGGGCTCAACTTTAACCCTAAATCCTCTATCTCCTTTGGAGCAGCTTGAGGGACAAGGGAATGGGGATTGCAGTCATTTTATCACATGTTTTCTGTGGTGCTCCTTCCTCCTCACACTCTCACCCTGCTCCATCATGGGGTCCTACCCACAGGAGACAGTACTCCATGAACTTCTCCCACAAGTGCATCCATGGGCTGCAGTTCTTCACTAACCCTTCCAGTGCAGATCCCTTTTTTTCCATATGGTGCAGTGCTTCAGGAACAGGTGGTTCCGGTGTGGGCTCCTCTCTCCCTATGGCCACACTCCAGTGTGGGCTTCCCATAAGGTCAGACTCCTTTGGGCATCCACCTGCTCCAACTTGGGCTGCAGGTGGATCTCTGCATCCCCAGGGACCTCCATGGGCTGCTGGGGCACAGATGCCTCACCATTGTCAGCACCAGGGGCTGCAGGGGAATCTCAGCTCTGGTGCCTGGAGCACCTCCTGCCTTTCCTTTCTCACTGACCTCAGTGTCTGCAGATTTGTTGCTCTCACATATCTCACTGCTCCCTGGCTGCCTCACCGCTCAAAGCAGTAGCACTTGAAGCCAGTAGAGACTTCTGTAGTATGAGTAATGCTTGCTGCTACCATCTGTAAGTCAAATGCAACTTAAGAGTCTTCACACTTAATTAAGGAGTTGATACACTAACTTGTTTTCATTCAGATAGTCACATCAAAAGTATTTCAAGTAAATAAAAGAATTTCCTGCAACAAGAAGTTGATTTTCTTTTGCTCTACTTTTTTGTAACTAGTATTCAGAACTAACAAAACAAATGAAATAGTTTGATATAATGAGTTTGTCAACAATATTAGACAGACAGCTGCAGTCTTCACTGACTAAGCAAACAAAATCATAAGTTTGGAAGAACAGTAAGCATACTTGGCAAAGGACTATATACTAAGTAAGTATGCTGAGTTCCTAGGTGTGTGGCCATAGCTGTTTTATTGAAATGTGACTGATAAGACAAAACAAATCTATTTTCCAGTTAAAAAAACTGCTAGTAAATTCCAACAGCTTAGTCAAAACAGCTACCGACAGGAAACAAAAATTTGGCAAGTCATTGGTTATTGTAATGTGCTTTATGATGCTGGGTGAAAACACGGATTTGACTTTTTTAATCTTGTTACTTTAAAAATTGATCTTGACACTGGCTGGACTGAAGAAACTAATCTTCCACCTCACTGGCTGTAAACATGGGCTTGAAGCAGACAAACAGTTCAGAGATTTTGCTGATTCCCTTTAGGTTGTTCTTGGATTTTCTTATCACATTATATATTTATTATCTCTTTTACTTTACCAGTGGTACCAGCTACTATAATTTTCTAAGTTTCATGTGAGTGTGTGCACTGGTACTCCTACAGAGAGGAAGAAATTTCCATCACACAGGGGTAGGAATGGGCCCAGGTAATGTTTTGTTTTTAATCCAGTTTCTAAAATCAAATGCTAGCTTAGCTTTCAAAGCCATGATTAACAATTCTGATTATTATCTGACACTTCTGCTACTAGTGACCTGCACAAAGGACCTGTATGATTTTGAAGTAAATAGCCAAGTGTTGTGTCTCAACTTCTGCACCATCTGCAATGCTATATATCACACTACTTCAGTTGGGATTCAGAATGAAATTTATAGCAAACATTCATAACAACAGCAGTTCACTTGCTTTCACAGCTGCAAGAAATTACATTAAGAAGAGTAAGAATACAGTGTATACTAAAGTTAGCTGAAAAAATGACAGTGTAGAAGGCTTAAGTCAGAAATATATCAGGAAAAATTAACTAAATATAAGAATGAGAAGAGTAAAATAGGCGGCTATTCTTACAAAGAAGGCTTGAAAGGAGAAAATCAAAGAATAATGCTTAGGAATCTAGAAAACAGCAACCATGGAAATAGTTAAATTTAGACTATGAGATTCAAAATGAAAATGAAGCTTTGACATTCATGTATGATAATTTATTCTCTGTAAATTTTACAAGAAAACAAAGGCTGAAAATGTGTTCAAGCTTAACCTTAAAGAGAAGATGAGGACCAAAGCTCAAGAAATTCCTTAGGGAAAAAAGGAAAGTGATATGCAAAGGAAGACATATGTAAGGAAAGATAGATGCAAGGGAAGTAAATCAAGACCTTTGATGTGGTGCTTTTAGTTTGGTGAAGCTCCTCCTTTATCCAAGCACATTTGTCATTATTCAAATGACCATTGATGTCATATTGCATGTCACACCAGAACAGTTCCCTCACTGTAACTGTGTACATCGGCACCATATTGGTATGTTGTGTAATTTAATGATACAGCATAATTCAATGTGCCCTGCTTTTCATTTTGCCTGACATATCACACTGAAGGTAGTCCATGACAAATCTAACAAGTCTAAATTCCTCAACACATATCCAAACTATTGAAGTTAACCTGCAACAGAAAACTTAAGATCTGACACAATGTTATTAAAACTTTAGCCAGACAGCAATGCAGTCTGAGTATACTCAAAATTAATGAAAATTAACTTTTGCTTTTTAAATCTGATTAACAAACAAAACATGTCTTTCTCCTCCCGGTTGATCCATAGATATATCAATCCCTATTCCTAACAATAATGATATACACATATATATCTATATTGAGAGGTTATACAAAACCACAAAGAATAAATATCACTGTGCAACAAACAGCTAGAATTTAAGCCCACAAGCAAGAAGGAAGTTTAACAGAGTCTAGAGATGCTTTTAAGAGTAACAATTATAGAACTGTGTAGTACATTTTTAAGGACCACTGAAAATTAGATTTCTGCATTTTGTTACAATATGAAATTGCAAGACACTAGGAATTTCTCTTAAGGCACTTCTAATAGCAGCAGAAAATGGAAAGGTTTACATTTTTATAAAAAAAACATATATTATATTGCTTTTATATATAAAAGAAAAGTTACACAAGTATACACTGGCTTCTTTGTAAGAGTTCTTCACACTAGAAAAAAATTCTATGCAGGCACATCATTAATTCTTTTAAATATGAGAAATCTGGCCTGCCATGACATTTCAATAAAGTTTAGCTCTCTTCTTTTTTCAGTAAATTCCTTCTATACTGTGTTAGTATTGTAATACCCAGATTTTGTGGACAGATGATGTTTATTTTGATAACAGTTATGAAGATGCAAAAGGCAAGCAGAAGCCTAAGTGTTGTTGTTGCAAGGTTTGGCAGTAAATTTCCTTTTTTTTGATTCAAAACATGAATTTTCCAAGAACAACAGATCAACCAAACCTAAAAAGAATTTAGTGTGACAGAAGTGAAGCACAAAATCAGGTCTATGACTGAGTAACAGATCTAAAACTTACCATTTTTTTCCTTTTGTCTTGTTCTGTGGGAGGTTCCTCATCTTCTGTAGCTTTGGGCTCTTCAAAATGAGACATTAACATGCAGCTAAAAATGGGAACAAGAACAGTTTTAACATACATTATCATAAAAAATTATTTCAAAGCACTTTTGAAAACACAGAAGAGATACAGGAGTTTCCTGAAAGTCAGACTATCTGATCACAAGTAGTTTTTTCCTGAGAATAGTGAATCTAAGGAAGCCTGGAATGCATGTTGTCTGTCACCTCCACCCAGGTAACAATCTCAGTTATTCTTCATGTTTTAGTTTAAGTTGTGGGTTTAAATGCATTTGTGCTCATAGAAAACAGACTACATGGCTTTAAAAAAATACAGAAAACCTACTGTTCCTTACAAAAAATTTCCACTCCTTTTCAAGAAAATGCCATACAAGTACTCTATACAAAGTCAAAGTGGCTAAACATATACAAAGATGGCAAAGATGTCTCATGGCATTCATGTTTTTCTGAGATCTTTGTCGTTATTCAAAAGGACCTGAAAACTACCAAGGACAGTGCTATTCTACAATAAAATCTGCAAGACACTGAACAAAGATTTTAAACTCATTTTTTACGTGCCTCAACTGGCAGGTACCCATATGTAAAAATAAAAGCCATATTTTAACTTTTATTTTTGAAGTATAAAATCAGAAAATATGAAAAAAAAATCCAGTTTAAAAATCAGAGATTTTCCTGCCTGCTGAAATTATTTGAATGGACTTAATAAAGACATTGATGAAAGCCATCCTATAGAAAACATGCCTTTCATTAACTTTACATGCTCTATGCTGAAACAATAGACAAATATTCCACCATTTTATCAAATCTTTTCCTGGAATTTCTGCCTTAAAAACCAAAAAGTATTTAAAAAACACTCAGGTGATGACAACTTGCCACCATGTATCAGGTATGATTTAAGACACAAAGGACACATAATTCACATATTACAAAGCACCAAGACAGATGCAGATTATTGTTCATTTTCAGTCCTGCATTACTGTGCATTTTAAATTACTGCATTCCACTAGCATGTGAAATGCTCCATCAACTAAGATTAAGAATCCATTTTAATGTTACTAACATGAAAAAAGGTTGTGATTTTGTGTTTTTATATGACTTTTTATGAAAATGTTCAGACTTGTTCTATTTACATATTTATTTCTATTTACATGTATTTAGAGCTGTATGAAACACTTGCTAAACAGTATGGCAAGCAGGGTCAAATACTAACACAAAAGCCATTCTTAATAAAGGGATTAGTTATTTCAAAATAATACATCAAATTGCATATCTCCTCTGCTCACAAATGGCTGCTTGCATCTCAGTTTATTAAAGGAAAAGGAGACAATTCAGTCTTGTATGTTGACATTGACAGTTTTAACTTTTTCAGATCTTCATAAATTTTAGGTACCACAGAATTCCAAACACAAGGAGAGGAGAGAATAAAAGAAGAGATGGTGATAAAATTAGGAAAAATCTGAGTATTGGTAAAACAAGTCTAGAGCAAGGGAATGCTCCCCATTCCAGAAAATCTGAGGTTTGTAAATTTATCTCATAATTATCCCAACAATGTGAAATATGAATAGGAAACCCAGCTAAGTGCAATCTCTTTGTATTATAAGACAGTGTAAACATTTCCATAACATGATTAAAATCCAATATAAATCTAAAAACTCACAATGCTTTTACTGCTTCCAAAATCTCTCTGCTCTAACTACAGCAGTCTCTTTAAAATTTCACTTTAAATGTATTAATTTAAAGTGGTTAAGTCACTTAAGCCTTTGCCATCGTTTAACCTTTACAATCTTCCCTGTACGTGTTTACCCCATTCTTCACCCTTCAGTGGCTAAAGTTCTATAGTGTTTCAGCCTTGATCTTCCCTTGTTAAACATGCACATAATTTTACTTCCTGCAGTACAATAATTAGCTATATGATAATCAGTGGACATCACATTATCTTTTTTCTGAACCAGATTGGGCTTAAGCCATTCTTCTTTAGTCTGGAGAGCCACAACAGTGCACATGATTTCAGATGACTGTTCTCACTTTACTTCTAAATGATGTCAAAATATATTATGCAAAAGTCAAAATCTTTCAAACAGCTCTTTCAGAAACTGCCAACATAAATATGTCCTTGGTTCAGTGTGTCTATATTTTATGAAGTAAAAACAATGTCAAGACTTTGGAAAAGTAGTGACAAGTTCTACAAGCCTTCAGGCTTAAAATATGAAATGAACTAGGATAAAGTTGAGAACTATTTTCAACAAGTACCAGCAAAGCAACATGTTTAGAAATAGAAGGGCTCTGAAATGTTTTCTCTAATAGTAAACAAAACACAGTGCCAGACATTATGCATATTCCCAGACTTTCTACTTACATCTTCTTTACTAAGAGTTTGGTGGAAGTACTTTGGCAAGAAATTCTTAGGCATAGTTCAGGCTCAGTGTGAGTGTGGACTGCTCTGAACACACAGTTGTGTGCATACCATCTATTTAAGTGGAGAAGAACTTAATAGATTATGCTCTGGCTGTTCTGTGCCACCTAGTTTCCGTGGCAGTAAATATCCCCTTAAGCAGTAAATTAATTAGTTCAGATAGAGTCTGTTCAATCACCATGTAATGGTCTGAAAGAAAATGCTTGATTCTTTGAATCAGAGCATCAGTAAATTCTGTTATTACAGAACTCTCCATTCTAAAAGTAAGCAATCTTTACAGAGATAAAAATGACATTATGATATCTGCCCAAAAAATACCTTACTATTCATTACGCTGGCTTTTTTCCCCCCCAGCTTTGATGGGCTCCAACCAGTAACCAGAGAACCATCAGAAGATGAATGAGTGTGGTGCTGGGCGGCAGGACACCTCCAATATCCACATTCCTGCCACAAGCAAGCTCCAACTCCTAGCTCAGGAAACTTTTGAGATATATTCTGTAGCAGTTACATGGAACAACTGAAGAACTCTTCTTGTGGGATATGCTTTTAAGTTCTCCAGGCTGTGAAATATTGTACACTAGGTAAACTCACAGGAGGCTCATGTCACATTCAAATAAACTCTGAACTACCTCTAAGCAAGGGTGGTCCCTATCAATACACAAGATTGTTATATTGAAATTTTAGATCCAAAAGTCAAGTAAGCAAAAAGCAAATCTAAGCATATGAGTGTTTTAAGACATCATTTACTAGATAGCTTAATGAACAATATAAAATTATACTGTCATTTTAAGACCTCTTTCCCCATTGCAAATATTTTAAGACCAAAAGCTCTGTGTCTTCCTAAAACACTCACTCTTGAGAAAATAGATCTCTAACAAGCATGTCTTAACTGCCGACAGAATTTTCAAATGAAAATACTTCATATAAAACAATATTGCTACTGTTAAACCCTGTTTAAATTAGATTTTCCGCTTACTCTTTGTATGTTCCTGTTTCAGAATCTTCAGTCATAACATCATTCAGTCCTTCCACTGAAATGTTGATGATACCACAAAATTTATCTTGGATAACACTGTAACAGAACAAAATTTATTTTGGATAACATTGGAAAAGAACAGGAAAGTGACTTAGCTAAAGGAACTGCACAGGAAATTTGCTCAATTGTAGAGTACATTTACTGAGAGGTATTTTCCTTGCTTACTGCTTAGCTGAGCATGCTATCAAGCAGCTAATTCAGTATTTTTTTTATTACAAAAAGGCTTCAAAATATACAAGAAACATTATTTTTAAATATAACAGAAGTTAGTGTGCCACTCAAAACCTAAAAGTAATTGCAAATGAACAGAATAAATTACACATTAGCAATATCCTTGACATTGGAAATCAAGAAACTGACTGGGAAGGGCATGCTCCTGCCAGCAGGGAAGAGAGTAGTGGCTTCTATTCCCAAAACATTTACAACTTTTCTAACATCACTATTCAATACATAAACCTACACAACCTCTTGAGCGATGGCTGCTTGTAAAGAAGGTACACTCCCCTACTTACCTGTATTTCTTCACCCTCCTAGGTAGCCAGCTCCCCAGGGTGGGTGGAAAAACCCTGCAACCAGTTCTGCAAGAAAGTGACTTTCCTGACTGTACAGAGAAAGGGCAACAGGATTTATCTGTTTAAACACAGACAGCTTCTGCCATTTGACAAATAAAGCTATTTAAGACTAATGCAAAAGGCTGGTAGATATCACTTGGGAGTTAAAAGACACGAGTACCTTTACTCCGCATGACCTGATGGCTTGACTAAATAGGCCCACAATGCCCAAAATGACACTGAACATTTACATTTACATTTGCCCCTACCTTGAGAAAGAATGTGCTGCTAGGGTAAGGGTGTAGGAACATGATTTCCCCTTGATAGACGTACTAGGGGACACCAGCTCCTAGTTAATGGAGAGCAGCCAGCTGCTGCTTCTGCTCCATTTCCTGCTACTGTGGATCTAATGCCAGAGACATGCTATTGTAGAACATGGGTTTCTCAGACTCCTACTCCATGAACTGCATAAGCATGACGACAAACTGCAAGTGAAAAGACGTTCATCTCAGGAATACCTCCAGCTATATGCAGCAAAGAAAGAGAAAGGACCGAACTGGTGATCATAAACTACGACCCTTTTCCTGGGACTGCCACTGACTGATGCACCTTATCGCTCCCTGTTTGGAATTTCAGGCTTAATTCTCCCAAAAAGATGCTGCTGATGCTGCTCCCTAAGAGGCAGAGGCAGAAGCAGACACATTCCATTTATTTCATTTATTTACAGGCACGGAACATGAACATATATTGTACTTCGATTGTAGTTGCTCATTGTTTTAACACAGACAAATCTATTTCCTAATATTCTTTCATTTCCTTTTCTTACTTGGGGTGAAAACTGAAGACATGGATGAACTGTAGCCCCTTACACAACAGCAATTGCTTTTGAAAAATTTCTTATCGGAAAGACAACAAAATTTTATACATATGACAAAGAGTTAAATAACAAGAGATACCTTGGAAAAAAACGCTTACCACATTAGAATACTAAGCATTGAAAGTATTTTTTGTTTGTTTTGATTAAACTGTAATCTCATTCATGATCCTTTCTTTCAAAGGGATTAGTTTTTGTTCCCTTTTTAAAATTCAGCTACTCTTGTATGCCAGAATCTGAAGTGTATTTTGCATCAGTCTTGAAACTCTTGAATTCCACAAAATGAAAACTGACATGATTTCTAATGCCTGATTGCCAGTTATGTATTTTAAAAGACATTTAGTCCTTTGCCAAAAGGCTTCCCCATCACATTCCGAACAGCAAAATGTTACATGTTTTGAGACTGAATATCTGTTAGGTTCTGCAGACAGCAAGCAAACAACCTACTGACCTCACAGCACAGCTGAGAAAGTCAACAGTGCCTCAGTCACCTCTGCACAATGAGCCCTCTGAGACAGAGCAGGTTTCTTCACAAAGTCAAAGGTCCTGCCTAGCACACCTCCATTAAGACTCTTTGGCCTCATCCTTGTTTTTGAAACACATCTCTAAGAAAATGCCTAAAACAGTTAATATTTTCCAACATGAGTAAGGTTAGTATTTGCCAACAAGCTGCCCTCAGATTCATGTCAATAGTAGATAAGGAGCATTCAATGGAGAAAAATGTGAACACTTTGAGCCCTGGAGAAGTAAACTCTGCCCTGTTCATATACACTATTTTATTAATAATACAGGATGCTGTCCAATATCTGTATTATTTCTTCCTTCCAAGTTGCATGAATCCCAGAATGGATTGGGTTGAAAGTGAGGTCACCTAGTTCTGACTCTGCTGCCATAGGCAGGTCACCTTCCAATGGACTAGGCTGCTCAAAGCCCCATCCAACCTGGTCTTAAACACTTTCAGGGAGGGAGCATCCACAGCTTCTCTGGGCAACTCAGTGCTTCATCACCCTCACAGTAAGGAATTTCTCCCTAAAATCTCATCAAAACCTACTCTCACTTTTAAGCCATTCCCCCTTGTCCTATCACTATAGTTTCTGATAAACAGTCCCTCTGTGGCTTCCCTGTAGGCCCTGTCAGAGACTGGAAGGTTGAAGTCAGGTCTCCACACAACATTCTCTTCTCCAGGCTGAACCGCCACAACTTTCTCAGCCTGTCTTCACAGGAGAAATGTTCCACTCCTCTCATCAACCTTGCGGTCCCTGGACTTGCTCCTGGAGTATCAGGTCCTTCTTACATTAAGGGCCCAGAGCAGGATGCAGCACTCCAGCTGGGTTCATATCAGCGCAGAGCAGCAAAAATATTGCTCTTGATAGTTACCAAAAAAGCTCATAAAGGAATCACTAATTTTTGGAAAGAATATTCCTATTTTATGTCATAACTGAGAAATAGTATTTCACTTCTTTAGTGGAAGATTCATGAGAGTGTTTTTGGGTTTTTTTAAGGAAAAAAAAGAACATAGAGCACCTTTCAAAATGTATTTTCTTGCAGCTTTCACTGAATATAATTCCTTTTCTTTTCTCTGCTTTTTTCTCCCCTTTAAATGGGACATACAGTTTCTTTCTACCAAAGACCCATTGGAAAATTTACCAAGTATGGAGCCATTAAAAACTGTGACTATTTCTAGAACACAAGACACATGCTGGTGAAAAATAAAGATACCACAGACTCATGCTTTAAAAAAAGAAACCTCAAAGTTCAGTGGAAATTTAAAATGCATCAGGCCTTATTTTCATAGATAAGAAAGCATGCCATGTCACTCAAAGTAATACCTTTTCAAAGATACTAAAATTAGTCTACTTATTTTAAAAAATAATCAGAAAATTCATGAGCGGATACAAAGAAGACAAATGCTGCATTTAGATGAATTTTCAGAACAGAACAGTTAATATGTTTCATACTAAAATCTTAAACCTGGAGGAAGGCACCATTTAAGCAGTTCCCCCATTGAGTTGCATACAATCCAGATTAGCAATGAAACAAACAAAACCATCAGGCTATAACTGGTTTTCTATCTACCCAGTCTTCCTAAATTATTGGCACAAAAAGTGTTTTGGTATGCAGCAAAAGTAAAAGGCCCACAATTGGGACCTAAAACACTTCATAATCCAGTTTCAAAGATATAAGCACTATTTTTTTTTTTATAACAGAACAGATATTTTATGCTGCCTGTTAATTAAATTCACCTTACCAACAGAAAACAAAATTTAGCATTCAGGGCAGCTTCCATAAGAATAATCTCAAAACTTCTATTTCGAAGTTTGCACAAGTTTTTAAATAAAAGAATAAGAGCTTTGCAAATAACAGAACAGACCCCATCTATTCTGAAAATAAAAAACACTTTGTTTGGTTTTCTTCATTCTGTTTTAATTTCTAATGCACACAGCTCTCTATACAACTTATTATCCTGAGGTTTTATGTGAAAATTCCTAATTTTTACTTCACTTACATAGACAACTACTGGAGACAAAAGTCCATCATCATGTTAAAACATGTCCTGACATATTTTTAGCGGTGCTTAAATAAAATGGATCCCATATCTCCTTTGCATATCCCTCAGAGAATGAGAAAAAAATCTGTATGAGAAAAAATACTTTTTCAGAGATAAAAGAAGATAAAACATTTTCTGCTTTTCTACATTCACCAGGATGATGCAAACACCAAGAAGAGTTTGGTTTCATACCTTTACTAGTCTACATATTGAGCAAGCTTAATTCTTTTTAATTATCTCATTAGCCAAGGAAAGAAGTGGAGTGGGACATGCAGAGTTTACTCTGCACATACTGTAAGTGATGTAAATGATTATCACACACACACACACCCTTAGGAGCTGCACAGGTCTAGGGAGCTCCTAAAGCAGTGAAGTAGCAGCTAAGACAGTATTGCCAGGTGAGTCCTATGACTGACCATAAACCTGATCTTCATGACGCACCACTTTGCTTCACGAGGGCAGATTTCACTAAGGCTTCTAATTATTCCCTAGTGATTTTAATTGACATATGAACCACATGTGTACATTAAAGAGTTGGCTTCCTCAAGTGAACATTTAAATACAAAAGGTACTGGCTGCTAAAGAAAGGCATTTCCCTCACAACTGCATAATAAATCTCTCAGTGCCTTGTTAGTCTAATCCCTGTGTCGGCAAGCTGGTAGTTCGAGGATGTGTCCACTCCAAAGGATGGCTTTCAATGGCTCTAACTCTCTGCTGCACAAACAGCTGCGACACCAGTTTCCTTTCATGTTCCCCCACTACAGATGGTGAGAGGCATACCTGGCAAACAACTCCCACAGCAGCTTGTCAAGTGAAAAAGATGCACCTACAGAGACAAGCTCTCATGCCTTTCTGTAAAGAGCAGCTGTGGAAATCAAGTAAGAGAGCTGCTCCCTGCCAGATTTGAGAATTGAGAATTAGGTTTATTCAGTTTTTAACCTTTGTGCATTATCAAAACTACTCTGTAAAAAAGGCATAGCAGCATTTCAAGCAAGAGAAACTTAACTAGTTTCTACTGCATTTGAAGTCCACTATTACTGAAGGTATTCACATAAAATTAAAAATTTAAAAATATAGCACATAAAATTGCAGAACCTACTATGTGCAATCATTGGTTGTGCAGTTGTTACTAAGTGAAAACAAAATTAATATTTATCACAACGAATTCTGTAGGAGAGACAGAAGGTAACAAAAATGAGTTGAAGAGAAAGAGACTGCAGTGGATTAGTCTCTGGAGAAAGGTGCATAAATTACAGTCCATGTTTTCCCTTCCTAAAAGCATTTACCCATTATATTTAACATCTGATCTTAAGTTAGAAAATGATTTTAAAAAATAGTTTCTACTCAAGCAATACTAAACAGTTTAAGCTTTTGTCCAAGAAGCTGAATTGTGTGTTCCCTAGAAGTATTTGATCTATGATACAATAAATTACAGACAAATACGGTATTATTTCATTACACTAATAACAAACAATAATGAAGTCATACTTGCACTTTCACACCCACTCAGTGCAGTCAAGATTTATATATGTCCTGGTAGCAGAAAACAGATTTTTTTTTTCCTGATGGAAAAGAACTGCAGATGGACAAACAGGATGAGTGGGACCTGCACAGCCCAGAGTTACACCAGCAAGAACGAGAGGAGAGAGAACAAGAATGCTGAGGGCAGCTCTGGCTCAGCTGGAGAATGCAACAGGCTCCGGGCTGGAGCCTGGAACAGCAATATGCTTCCACACAATTTAAATCAACACCATGGAGGAAAGTCTATCAAAGCATTGTTCTCCACTTTTCCTTGAGGAAAATGGTCTAGCTGTAAACTGTGTAACTTATAAATGTGGCTGAAATCTCTAGGGCACAGCCTGTACAAGAAAAACAGCATCTACAAAACTAAGTAGATTTTACAACATTGGACTATTTGGCACATAGTTTTATGACATTTAATTCCAGAAAAAAGTTTGAATTATTGAATTAACAGAAAAACAAAAATCGCAGAAATTCAGGTTGAAAATAAAGCTATAGCATACTAGACACGCCCTGACAACAACAGAACACCAACATTTGAAATAGAAATAAAAAGTTATATGCAAACTATAAAAGAAAATATCCCTATTTTGAAGATGAAGCTTTAACTAAGAACACATATCTTGAGCTGACACCTTCAAATAAAAACCATTATGTAAATGTTTTCAGCCATTAATTTAGCATTATGTACTTACAGTGTAGTGTATTTCTTCAATTTGTACCTCTTATCTAGCTAGAAAGTCCCTAATAAATATTACTACATAGATGACATAGATGATGATCTGTTATTGACGATAATTAACCAGCTCTATTACTTTAGACATAATAGATTTGGTCATTACACTTTGGTAAATTTCAACAGCATTTTGGTTTTCTTAACTCCAATTTGGGGTATTTCATAAAACCATACAGATACACACTAATAAAAAATCACTTTAATATTTACATTATACAGACTGAACACACAACTTTGTATATTACAATATGCTATAGGTATAAATAGAATTTGTATAGTTTGAAATTTTTCTCTTACTCAAGAATTTGAACATGCTAACTGTAAATGTGGGGGTTTTTCCCCTGTGCTTTATTTAGTAGAGTATAAGCTCTATTACAATAAACATATGAAACACTCTTTTCTGATTCCCCAAGATTTCTTGGCATCGTGATCCTACTAAGAACTGATGTTTTGCTTGCTGCACAATAGCTATGGAATTTCTATAGGAACTTACATGATTAAGTACGGCAAAATAAATTAAAGTGTACTTTATACTACATGTATACTTGAGCATAGGTGAAAAATTACTACAAACGGGGACCTAGGTTAATAAACTTATCCATGTTAGATTGAAATGACAAATAATGAAATAATAAATTTCAAACATTCAGTAAGCAAATGTTGATGCAGAACCCAAATTGTGCTATTTTCCACAGTTCTATTAAGCAGTTGATTTTAATTGGTAGAGGTATTTTTACAGAATCGAGTTCTTGATTTCTTGACCTTTCATATCACAGTTAACACCAAATCAAATGAGATAAATTACAATGATGAATGTTCGAACAAGATGACCTGTGCCTGACTTTCTGATACTGTTCGCTTGAGCAGCCTTATTTGGTCCAGTTCTGAATGTTCCACCGATTTCCGAGTTAGAGACTGCACTGAGTCAGCCAGGTTGTATCTGCCAGGCTGATAAAAGCCATAATATTCTATACTCTTTTCCCCTGAGTTTTCCAGCACCTTTAGTTTCTGCCTAAACTGAATAATTTTACAGGTTAAGAACAGGATAACAGCACAAGCCAGAATGAAAAAGGCTAGTAAAATATCAAAAGCTTGATTCAGCTTTTCAACCTGTTGTGTACAAATCAGGGCTGTTTTTAATGATACAGGAGCAGGATCTGTTGTAAACAACCATTCTTCTTCTACATTTCCATTAGTAGGTATAATTTTTGCTGGAATTTGCGCTGGTAATGTTGATAACACTGTAGCTGCCTGTGATGGCACTTCAACAGCATATTCCTGATAAGGCAATGGGGTAGAAGATATAGCTGCAGTTCCCTCCCAGAAACCAACATACTTCGTTTCTGTAGTGACAAACTGCTCCAATGTGTTGTGCCTGTTCCCTTTATGCCAGGCCATCAGCAGAGTGGTAGCACTGTGACGCACCACGACAGATCCCAGACTTGCGGCAGAGCCCGGGCTGGCAGTGGGGCCAATGCAGTTTGAAAACCAAGCCCATTTCATATAATGCAAAGGTCTACCACGCATACTCTGAGGATGCTGACAGTGGATTTTGGCAGAAACAGAAGATGATGCTAGCCAATTAAGTAAGGCAAGCATTTTGCAGCTGCAGTTCCAAGGATTAGAATGTACCTGCAGGTGAGTTAAAGATACTAAGGGCTTGAGCACTTCAGCTTGTAACTCTGTGATATTATTAAATGCTAAATTGAGTACTTTAAGTGACCGCCCCATTTTTTCAAAGGTACCATTGCCAATACTACCTATTCTATTTCTGTCTAGCTGTAGATACATTAAATTGGTCAATAAAGTAAAAGTGCTGGAATTTATAGTTTCTAAATCATTATAACTTAAGATTAGCTGGCTAAGGTTGTTTAATCCAAAAAATCCATTTACAGCAACACATTTTAGCTTGACATTTTTCAAAGACAGATATTTAAGCTTATTAAGTCCCTTAAATGCAAAAGGCTGAATTGATCCAATGGGATTGTGAGACAAAGAAAGTCTTTCAAGATTTTTGAGCCTTCCAATGGCATTTGATGGTACAAGTGGTAAGTTGTTACCTTCAAGAAACAAATATGTAAGATTTTCAAGATGATGAAATGCTGCATCTGATATCCGTGAAATCTTATTATTTGCTAGGTTTAGTGTTTGGAGACTTATCATTCCCCAGAAAGTTCCACTTCCAAGGACACTGAGACGATTTCTTTGAAGTGTTAAATATCTAACAGAAAGAAGATCACTAAATAATCCTCTGGGAAGAAAAGCTATTTGATTATTCTGAAGGTATAAACAATGAAGATTGGAAAGGCCTTCAAAGATTCCTGGATCCAGGCGTTTAATATGATTGCTATTTAGATGCAAGTAGCACAGTTTGGGGAGTTCCACAAAAGCTTTTGGGTGCACATACAAAATACTGGAATTATCCATGTAGAGTGCAGCAAGCTTCAGAAAGCCTCTTAGATCATTTGGAGTGACATGTGATATATTATTCCCACTGAGGTAAACAAGAATTGTTGTTTTAGGAAGGTTCCAAGGGATGCTCGAAAGCCCTGCATTACGACAGCTAACTTGTCTCCCTGTGCAGAGCTGACAAGCAGATGGACAGCCAAAAGCCTCCTTCTGGAGCAGCAACCAAAGAAAACAATTAAATATATACAGGAATGCTCCTGGGCAGGGTGAAGAACTTTGCAGAACACACATATCCCTGTCTTTGGCCTTCTTAGTCCTCTCTGACTTCACTAGTAGAGATAAAAAGAAGTATATAAATATTATTAATTCAAATATATTTATTATATATATTAATCATTAATATTTATTTGAATCTATGTGTACAGTCTTAAAAATATTAGCATTACTCTCAAAATTGGTATTTTACATAATATTCTTTCATGCCAAAGAAGGAGTTTAGAACTCCAACTTACTAACCGGACTTCACTGCAAAAGATTTTTCAAAGTAAATGCACAATTACATAAATATACTGCTAACGTAGCCAGAAAATATTCAAATGGCTGTAGCATAAAGGTATCTAAGCTGCCAAAATAACAGCTTCTATTAATTTAAAAATACTATATATTCTCTACTTCTTATAGTTAACCATCACTAAGAAATGTTTCAAAAGCATGCAAGTAGAAATGCCAACTGTAAACAAGTTACATTTTACTGGCAGATCACTTACAATTTGAATTTTACTTTTATAAAGCTGAGTTACATTTAAAAGAAATAAAAGCATTTCCTTACCCCAAATCTGAAGTTCATTATTTCCTGTTATTTTGCTGTTTGCAATCCACTAGATTATGTTATAAACTGACCAACTACACTCATTTGGGAAACCTTGGTAAAGGCAGTATTGCTGTGTACTACAGCACTGACATTTTTGCCCCAGGGTTTGCAACAGTTTGCTCAGGAAACTAAGAAAGAAGTGCCTGAAGTCAGGTTGCCATGGATACAGGAAACCCTGGGACAGGAAGCCATTTTATCTGTGCTTCAGAAGTATTGTTAGAAAGGAAATCTCAATGATTTGTTTCTAGAAAACCAAGAACTATCTTAGTCTGTAACTGCTGGGTTTGGTTGTTTGGGGATTTTTTTTCTTCTTTTACTGTTTTGCCTTTTTTTTTTTTTTAATCCACTGACTTAACTAGGAGAGCTTAAAAGAGTATTATCTTAAATCTAACTTTCAGAATAAGGCACAACTATTTGTAACAGCACTATTGCATTACCTGTAACTCCCTTAGCTTTCAGCCAGAACCTGAAAAGCTTTATTAAATTCATAGCAACACTTACACTGTTCCCTGTCTACAGAGCCAAACTGCTGCCACATGCACACACATTCCAGTGGCCTGGACAAGAGGGAAAAGAAACACTCTGGATGTAAGAGCCCAGTGTCTCCTGCCCTCTGACAAGGCACAATCTGCCAGCAATCCCAGAGAAACCTATGAAATCCTAGGATATGAGACTCACATGATGTGGCACTAAGCTGCTATGTACTTGTATTTCTGACCTGATCCAAGCACTTAACTGTTAAGTCTCACTTTAGGCCACCCTTTTAAAACCAAATTTATCCACAGAGGACTATGAGAGATGGTTTCCGGTTCTGAGAGCCACACCTTTCATGCACAGCTTTCATTTCCTGCAGTGTCCCCAGTGCAGAAAAAGACTACATGGGCTATAAATATCCCTCTGCTTAAGGACCGGAGATTACACCCTCAGTTTATCCATCACAGGCAAAAAATACTTGCAAAGCTCCATCACATCATCAAAGGGGGAAAGGGGAGATTAAGCCTACAAATAGCAACATAACTAAAACTCCATGATTTTACTGCAACGAGACCTTCTGCTCAGCAGAAGAAAGATGACAAAGCCCATCAGTAGCCACAGCCAAAAAAGAGGCACAACAGCAGGAGAATCAAGTCCCTTCAGCTACAGTGATCTCACACAGGAAGCGTGAGTTCACATAAAGGGTGAAATGTAACTCAAATGTCTTTGTCTATATAATCCAATCTGAAATGCAGGACACACATGAGAAAGGGAAGTAGAATAGATAAGGATATGCTTTTGAAGAAGCTTTCTTCCAAATATATAGTCTAAAATAAGAAATAAAATAAGTAAGTAAAATTGGTCCATGGGCCATTTTAGACAAAGCCTATATCAGTTACAACCCAGAATTAGAACTGCATTTGTTTCTTTTTTTTTCTTAAACCAATAGATCAATAGGAAAACTAATTCTTCTTTAGATTTGAATATTTATTTTCACACTTATATTTTTTCACAGTATTTAACATAATTGTTGACATTATGAGAAAAGTAAAATAAAATGTCATGTCATTTACTTAAAGGGAAAACATCATATAGTCCACAGGAATTATGGTGAAGCATCCTGGATGTGGGGGACAGAACAGTAAGCGTAAAGGAAAAAGATTATCAGGAGAGTCAGATGAGGGGAAAATCAGAGACAGGCAAAAAATGGAAAGTGACGTCAAACAGGAAATTAAGTTCTACCTAGACTTCACTGCCTATAGTCCCTTTATATTGAAACCTATATGTGTAAAAAAACCCAGACAAAAAAAATTATTCTTCCAAGGTGTGCTATATGAAACAATACTTTATAGCTACAAAAAGTAAGTAAAATTTAAAAAAAAAGTTTTTAAAGGCAAATGTTCATAGACCTCTCTTTTTGAAAATGTCAGAAGCAACACAGTTTGAAAAACTAAAGCAATTAATGTAGCTCTACGGTATATCAGATAGCATGAAAATTTAGAGGAACCAGTAGAGCAGTGACCAGATAAAAGAAAGTTGATGACCAGTAACTAATTGGCTAAATGTCTCTGTGGTCTTGCACTGAATGTACCTTATGAATATTCACAAAATTTTTGCTTGAACCCTAGCTCCACTGTGGTTCTGACCACACTAAGGACTCTTCTGACAGTTGAATCCCATGCCCAAAACAGGGAAAAAAATCTTAGTCCAGGTCATGGCTCCTTCCATTCTGCACTAGGAAATCTAGAGAAGTACTGCTTTACACTTTGTTAATACTGCACCCGAAGGCCTGCAGATCTGATTGCAATGTATTTTAGAGTTATTATTTCATTAATACTACATATTGTTAAAGTATCTGAAAGCAGTATCTGTTAAGAACAAGATGCAAAATTATGTGCCACATAACTAATACCATTTTGGGGAAAACCATAAAAAAGGCTAGGTGAGATACATATGTAACTTGGATCAGCATTAGTCAAAGAGGCTCATACTTAGAAATAAAATCCATTACTTTTTGAAAACTGTACAGAAAAACCCAGGAAACACTAACAAGCTTCGGCTGCTCACATATTTCATTCACTGCAAATTTTATTCTGCAGAGAGAGCACTACTAGGTTTGTACCTGAATACAGCTTCACATGGTAACAGAGAAAATTATTTTTGAACCCACAAGTGAATTCCATCTTAATATACTAATATTGATGAAGTTACTAATGCTATTGGCATTTTAACATTAAAATCTAGTTCAACTATGACTCCTTGTGAATACAAGCATGAAGCCTGAGTAACAGCAATTTGTCAAACTGGGCATAAAATGACAGGTCAAAATAACTGAAAGAACATACAAGCACTTCGCCCATGTTACATTAAAGCCAATATAATGAATATTAGGTGGCACAAAGTAGTCATCCAAATCCCACTTACATACAGTAGAAAACATGCAAGAAGTTCAAAACCAGGGTCTAAAGTCAATTTTTGAGAAGGGATTTCATTCTCATAATTACTACAAAATTCTGTTAAAGCCCACAAATGGGGACAAATAATTTTAGCTCTGAAATTATTCTTTTAAGCTTATTAGAGTGAAACTATTTACTGCTGTCCCATTATGTATTTAGCAACCATCTGCTCTTGCAGGCCTTCTTTCCTTATACTTTTATTCTCCACAAGTAGGCTATTGTACAACTTTACTTTTTCAAATCCCTACTTCCTTTTGCCCACATCATCTCTAGATATGACCCCAAATCAAGGCAGTTCCGAAACTAAACTACTGCTTAAGTAGCAAAGACATCAACGTTTAATTAACATCCAGTAGGCAGGTGAACTGTTGACACCTTATTAACTTATCAGATCCCGAAACACTTTTCTGTTTTTTTCATTATCTAGTTTACCAAAACATTTCTGATTGTTTCAAATACTGCAGATTCCTTCTAGGATATGATGTTTATGTTTCAGTAAGAATCCTGACTTGCTGCTGCATTTACTGAAAATTTCTCTCTTCCACAGCGTAAAAACAACAAAATTATTTTTCTCAGTGAGGATATAAAAATAAGTTTCCATTCCATAAACCTTATTTGACCTTAGACTCCAGTAAAATAATACGACAGAAAGCTCTCATGAAACAAAAAGCTCACTTTGAGAAATTAGTTTATTCTCTTTATTCAGAAATCTTTATTCAGAAGTCTTCTATGGAGCAACCACTAAGTTTGTGAACAAAACAGTAATATAAAAAAGGTTGGCCATGAACGTAACACACAGATGTGATATACTGATAACAACACTACAGCTTTAGCCTTTACTTTTCACTGCAATATTTAGCAATTCTGTTCGAACTATAAAAGCATGTACTCAATATGCAAAATGCAATTTAAACCAAAAGGTCCAAAGAGCTCAAATTAATTTCCCAAATTTCAACTTCTAGAAATTTAATCAAAACTAAATTCAATTCCAAAACCACACTCTGCCTGCCAGTTTAGGAGACAGGTTGGGCATACACTTGGCATTAACAACTGATAGCTCCAAATATTCAACAGAGAAAACTTCAACAGTTTCTAACAACTACTACAGAGAATACTCACACACAAAATACAAAAACTATTTCTGAAAAACACAAGCTTTCTTTATACTTGGGCATTTTTTTAATATCAAAACCTGATGTTTTGTTTTAAACACTCACTTTCTCATTAAATTGTTTGAATATGAAACATTATTTTTCAAGACAGTACTTATTTGCAGAAGGTCTTGTAGTGACATGGGTTGTGGTGTTTATCACTTCTGGTATCTTATCATAATAGTCTGGCACTGTTAAAGAAAGTCACTGAAAAATCTCAGCTACTCTCTGGCAGTCTCAAATTTCACAGAGTAAAGCAAAGAGATAAGCAGATATACCAAAACAGCTCAAACACACACAGGTGCAAAAACAGCTGTAAATCTATGTTTTGGGTTTGGAATTTTTTTTTTTTTTTACTTTTGTTACAATCTTGTGATATTTACATATTTTTAGTAATATGCTATACTTCAGTCACTACTTATTCAGTATCTAATTTGAAAACATGTAAACCATACATTGCAAAGAGTTTGAAGGAAGCTAGTTAGTCTGCTATCTTTTGCTTTTATATAATTAAAATCTTAAATTTTAGGGTAAACCATAATTAGAAAAGTTTTAGGAAAGACTTCTGAAATATTTTATATAGGCCGTAAACAAAACCAAGATATCAGCAGCAACCAAACCCTTATGACTGCAGGTTATTTTTTTGCAGCAGTTTAGATGCAATTAATGACATAATTTCTTGCTATCACTTGGTACATTTTTCCTTGAAATCAAAGCTTAAGGGTCTTAGGGGAAAAGATAATATGCTCCTGACCAGTCCATACTAGCTATCAAGTGTAGGACAAAAATTGATGGAGACTGTTAACAACGAAAGTTTAATGAGTGCATCCTTTTGCCAATGCCATAATGTGACATGCAATTAAAGAAGTTGGCAGTGCTCTGTGTAACCTTCTGAATTATGCAGACTCTGATAGTCAGACTAAGACCAAAGCCACATTTTTCACTCTTATCATTAAAATTGCACTGTTACCTGTCAGGCTAGCTAAATAAATCCAAGGCCAAACACTGATGACAACTGCAAAATCGTATTTTAAAGAGCTCCTTTAAATGCTAATAGTCTATTAGAGGCGTGGGTGAGCATTCCTTTAACTAGAGGGATTAAAAAATGGAGGGGAAGATAAAATAGCTTCAGAGTATCATCCCTATAAAGAAAGGAGGATGTACAAGTAATTATGTAAGAAATTCTGACTTTATAAATGAGGACATAACTATCATGAGGAGAGCATGACATTTTATTAGGCACTTTCTTGTCATTTAACTAACATTACATATAGACAACTTTTTCAGAGAAAAATTAAAATTTCTAAGTAATTTTAACAAATGACAGAGGCAAAACTCTATAATAATCTAATGAAGATTTATAATTGCATACTATAAGTGCTTACACTCACAAAATGCCAATTACCTAGCTGGCAGAACTCATACTGGCTGACATATCAGACTTTATACACAATGAGAAAAAGTAGACATTCATTTACATAATAACTAGAAACCTGGGGAACTTCTTAACCCCTTCCCCACAACATATAAACATACTTAACTCAAAGGGGTAAAATGAAAACTTCATGTACCAGAAACCAAAATGAAGAAAGATAAATTAAAATACTTCATATTTTAAGCTCAGTAAAGTCTCCTCTACTTCAGAATGGTACCACTCTACACAGGTAGTTCCAACAAAAATGAGCTATCCTCAAGGACCACAATTTGTGGCCTGTTTTGGAAAGCACTGAGTAAAAGTAAACATGGCAATCTCCCATTCAAGAGTGACAGACATGGAAATAACAGTCACCTGCAGAAGGGGAGTGCTTAGCCTTCAACATGGTGTCAAATGCTACCCGTGGGTACAGTTAGGCACCACCCCAAACAAGGCTGATCATTGACACTATAATCCTCCCAAAATCTGTTTCCATTTTCTTATTAGAGAAGAAATGTTCCTATCAGTCTTTAGCATCTTTCAGTGTTTTGTTCCACTAAAATACACACAACTGTAGAAATAAAAAAGATAACTACTTTGCTAAATAAATCATTAAAAGCTTTCAATATCTCCAAAGAAGGACATTCTAAAACACTGTAATACTGACATTATACTGCAGTAAGCAAACTAATTATTTCCAGATAGATAGATATGGGTAGGAGAAGAGGCCATAGTACTATTTTAGCCACTTTGGCATCAGGAACTACAAGGATGACAAAGGATGCTGAAGAGCTCAAAATGCAGAACCCTAGATAGTGGTGGATAGATAGCCCACACATTTTCCACAACAAATAAGAGGCAGAATGCTGCTACTGACCATATTCACTAGTCACTACTTTAGGGACTAAGGGCACATCTAACAAAACTCAACTCAGCCTTGAAGAGTACTCTTGCAGCTCTAGGTTCATGAACAAGCCATTAAGGTTGTAGACAAGCACAAATGACTGAATATAATAACAGTAGGAAAATCACGACATTTGTGAAATTACTCATCCAGGTTGCTGTCACACTCTAGCTTAAATACAAATTTTCTCCAAAAAACTTCAAGTCCTTGCATATTTTTCAAAAAGCCATTCCCATTAGAGCTACTGTGTGTCTATCCACACTTTTCTCATGTACTTAACATGGAGACACTCACTCCACAAGTGCATCCTTACTGCCTGAATGTTACTGGTCTTCATTGTTATATACAGCAGTTTAAAGACAGAAGTCTTCAACCTATTTCATGAAATAGTAAGATTCTTTAATAAATTAATGAAATTGCACATGGATGGATGAGTGATAAACAGGCAGTAAGAATACAAAATACAGAAAATATTGCCAATGCACGTACCTGTCAAACATGAAAAAACACGCTAACATTAACTGGATAGCAAAAGCAGACAATTATATAGCATTTAATTTGGGCAAACCAATAAGTAATACCAGGAAATTACTGTTCCATGAAAAGGTGCTGCAACACACTAATCAGGAAAGTAGCAGTTATTGTTCTTTTTTTAATGTGAATTTCTAACCACTAACACAATGTGCAGCTGTGGGAAGATAAACAGGATGCTAGACTGAAGGACATGAATACATGATTAAAACACAGCACTACTGTTGATACCAAAAGCATGCCATTACATCTATCTCTGTATGGTACTGCCTAGATGAGAAATTAGTGTGGCTAACAATTTGTCACTTCATAATCTGCTTAGTCAAACTAGTCAGCCCAAGAGCCACTGTGAACAATGCTCTGCATTGAATCCTGTCTTATCTGCTCTAAAATCCTTCACTCATGACACTGTCAAAGGTGTTGTACTTGAAACAGAAAATAATTTGTGTCAAACTATTTTAAATTAATAATGCTAGAACCTACCTTTTACTTTCCCCTAAAATGCAGAAAGTCCAGAGTTCCACATATTTATAATTATAAACCTGATCACTAACTAGAGAAACAATTAAAATCCATGCAGTAATACTACAGAGTTTACACGGAGAATAAAAATGGTCACTGTTTAAAACTTTCCCCAACATTTTATCCATAAAACAACTCTGAGGGAACAATGAGAATACATGTTATCTTTATTTTCCCCCCACTGTCATTGTCTACTACCTCCCTCTCTTCTCTAAAATAAACCAGTGCTTCAGCTATAGGCTAGAGAAAACAACTGGCAAAAGGAAAAAAATTCTCAAAAAGTGTTAGACACAGCACAGATGCCTGTTTTCCTTTCAGCAGAACCTTGAAAATCTGAGCTTGCTACCAATTGCTACCAATCCTGACCACCACAGAGCAGCAAGATGAGGGAAGAATCTCACTCTCACCTTGTCCTTCTCAAGACAGCCCATCAGCCATCCACATAAGATAGAATTCTGCTCTGCCTCTGCAGTTGAGAAATCCTGAACTTACCTTGGATACCTAAAGTAAAATCTAGTCAGGAAACTGGCTAGTGAGGCATCCCAACAGGAAAAATTACTATAGCTTTTCTTGAAAACACATTAATCTGAACATTTTAAATACTGTATTCCATTTAATATTCCATTTAAAATGTTTTTCTTTTTGTTTCAACTGTGCAAATGGAGTTGTGCAAGAAGCCTGCAGATACAGGATACAGCAAGTATCTGTAGTATAATCCCTGAGATACAGCAAAACCAGAGTGACATTGTTCTAGTAAAAGAAACAATCAATTGACAGAATCCATTTCCCACACTCAGTCTGAAGCTAAGTTTGGCAGTCTATCAATTGTATAATTGTGAGAGTGAAATTTTCATAGCCTTGACATAAATACATCTACTAAAGAGAAACTTTTTATTTGAGAAGCAGCTTTCTTAAATGATATGGGTAACTGAAAAATAAAGCTGTCATTTGCAGAAGGTTTTATTAAGTTAAGGACTGCCAGAAATAATTGGCTTTTGCAGCAGGAAATCTGGAGCAGCTGAACATAGTTCAAAATAACATGGTTATCTAAAGGAATTTAATTTTTTCCTTCCTCTAACAGAAACTTCACAGGAAGACAGATGTAGTTCAGCACGTTAAATTTAAGCTAACACCTCCTTAAAAATATTTCAAATATACTTATAAACAACATAATACAGTTACATTTACTGGGAAAAAAACCTCTCAAAGCAGCTGCTTGGTTCACCTTTAGCTAGATGGTTATCCTGACTATCCATCTGACCAAAAAAAAAAGGAAAATTTCTATGCATATAAAAAGCAATGAAGCCTCTAAACTACACATAGGTGTTCCCTGATTTTTTTTTAGACAGTGACTGCATAGACTACAGCTTTGACAGATACTACATATTCGACAGATACTAACGTAGCTTTTAGCATTTGGGAGCAACATCTAAGTTCTCAACAGACAATACAACAGACAAGAATGTTCAGGAAACCCAACAGACTAAATGTAAACTCATGCAGCCTTCTCTTCCTGAATGTCAAACAGATAAAAATAATCTGAAGGTAACTATGGACTGAACTCTCACCTAAACGTGTTATACATGACTTCTAGTATTGACAACTTAGAAGTTAGTGTATTCAGCATTTTCATTTAAAACTTTCATTTTCTATGTATGTCCAGCAATGACAATGGCTACTGAAAGGATAATAGTAAAATTTCCTTGCTATAAAACCTATAGTGTTTCACAGAAACAACACAGTCTTCCATAGCAACTCTTTCTTACACTTAATGTCATAAAGGAGAAAACCAGAATCAAAGTTCAGATCACCTTTAACAGCAAAGAAAACTGAACACTGTTCCCTGGAAGGGACACCAAAATAGTAACATGTCAACTAAAGCAACTACTTAATCAGAGATGAGAGAAGCAGATAGCTCGAAGTTAATATGAGAACCAACAATAAAATCTGCAGCGCTGGTTGCTCACTTTAACTAAATGACATTTCCTATGAAATGGAAGAAAGGTTACTGTAATGCTTATGAAGCCAAATAAGAAGTTTATATAACTTCTATGGAATTTCTATCTTTGCAAAATTTCTCTTGGGGGAGAAAAGCAAGCAAATAAAACTATTTGTATTGGAATATTTAGCTGCAGAATTGTGAAATACTTTAAAAACAATTCCAAGGGTCTTTGAAGTATTCTTATTCAATATATTGTACATTTGCTTACCTATTCAATGATGGCAGAAGAGAAAGCAATGCCAAAGCAGAAAGTTTTCTTCTTTCTGGCTGAGTGATGTTATCCATCCGATCAACCCACATTTCAATCATGTTACCAAGAATTTGGTCCAACTGCATTGGGAAACACAATGTTCTTTTTCAGTTTTAAGTAAATCAGTCTGTTTAGAAAATAACTTATTTTAATTTTTCTAGCAAATGAATACATTATTTAGTCTTGGAAAGACACTACATAGTTGTATACCTGACAGAAGTAACAAGCAACATATACTTTTTAAATTTTCTATGACAATGCTTCTAGGCCCTGAACCCTACATACCATTAGCTGTAACCGAGAAGCTTGAAATGTATTTCATTTATGGAGAGAGAACTAATTCTGGACAGCAAATTATTCTGGTTTTCCCTAACGGACTCATAGAAACAAAGCACACGGACTTATTTTGTTTTATCTACACAATGACAAGTTAAAAAAAAAAAGACTTGTCACTATCTGTTTGAAAACTGTATTATACCCCCAAAAAGCAAATTTCACTGAAAGACATAACAGAACACCTGTAGCAAAAGGCCCTCAGTAACTTCAGCAGTGAAACTGAAGCACACTGAATTTGATACTCTAGAAACGCAAAGGAGAATCATTAGACCATCCTCCAGGCTGCAAGCTCCATCAAGATGGCACAGGAAAGAAATTCTCACCCTACAATTGCATGTGAATTAAGGGGGTTTACATGGCTAATTGTGGGATGCAGCAGGAAGAAAATTTAGGGACTCTATAGAAATTTTAATGCGATGTTTTAAGTAATTATGGGAACATGTAAAAGTTGTTACATGGTGTTCAGGGAAAGGAGAGAAGGAGGGAGAAGAGCCCCTTTTCAAGATTAACTGGGCAGGAACAAGCATGGATAATAGAGGGAAAAGTTTATTCAGGTCAAAAGAAGGCAAGAATACTCTATGTAATACAGCTGAAATATCAAGACACAAAAAACCCAAAAGGACAAAAAAGGACAATAAACCTTACCTCCTGACCCAATTCACATGCCATCTGGCTCAAAAGTAATGAAAAAAACCTTGCATTTTGTAGTAGAACTCTACCCATGATCCCCAGATAAGTAGACATCACCACTGGGTACCTCTGAAATGAAAATAAACCAAAACAAAAAGGTGCCTAGTGTAAGTAAAAGAAAAATATTTTACACACACAGCAGCAGTACCTGGAAAATACTTGCATGCATCTTTTATGTCTTTCACTAAATTTTAAATTATAAATTGCTATTTAAGAGCCTCTAGAACAGAAGACTGAGTGAGCAATCTTTACAAGAGTTTTCAGTTCTTACAATATGAAACCTACAGTAATTTCAAAGTCTATTTCATCCAAACAGCCAAGACAACTTGCAAGGTGATTTTACTTAAATTTTAAAACCTGTATCCTAAGGAACTAACAGTTTATTGTACTGTAGAAATATTTCTTTTGAAGTTGATGCTGGTTCCAGGTTACTGCTTACAATTTCAGTAAAATTAAGAACTTAGTATCTCTGAAGTTTTTACTTTTTTCAGATAGAAGCCATAATACATTTGCCAAAAACTAATCTGCAGGTGTCTCAAAATTAACTGGATAGAGTAATAAATTCACTAATTTATTATCTTGGTTATTTTAAAAGAAGCTATGGATTTTTTCATATTAAATTCAGCACATAACAATATAACTGTATTTTGTAAAATAACCTACTTGAAAAACAAAATGCCAACATTTACCTGAAAATTCTAACCCAGAGTAATACATTCTGAATAGGGTATAATCAATTTATTAGTCATAAATCAGAAGAATTTTAAAAATCCACTCTCTATCTTTGTGCTTTGGACAGCAAAAAGTACTTTGCTATATAGTATTACTTGGCTTAAATTTGGAAATCTTATTCAACTCAGAAACTGGAGCTACTTATTGATATTTGAAGGTGCTCAACTGAGAAAAAAGTAAAGATTTTGATCAAAGAAGTAAAAAAGCTTGAAGAATTCCACCCACTGATTCCTGCTAGAAACTGAAAGGTTCAACACAGTTAAAGCATATTTGATTTTACTCATTTGTTGAATACAAAGAGAGAACAGGGAGAAGTTATGACATGTAAGCCAGCAAAATCTTAAAGACTATTTCACACAAATCATTCTCACACCCTTCAGCTCTTCATATTAGATATGCCAGTTAGGAAAAGAAGGTCAAGTTGATCTTCTCCTGGTTCAGTTTGTTTTTCTCTCATCCAGGTACAATTAAAAAGGAATGGTATGTGTCTTAGAAAAAAAAAACAACAAAAAAACTACATCACCGACTAAGGGTTACACTAGGCCTAATGTTATAGCTCTTAAAAATGTTAATTGTGAAGGAATAGTGGAACAGCAGAATTAAATTTGTGCTATTTTATTAAAACAAACACTACATGACAAAACAAATGCTGGACAAGTTGTTTTTTCTTGTGCTACTGTGTTACCTTTAAAGATTTTTAAACTAGATATGAAAAATCTATCAGATGCTCGTAAAACAAGAGAAAATACAACATCACTATGAAAAAACTGGAGATAATGGAAGGTACTTTCATTTTCCAAAGGAAAATTAGAGAGTAGGTAAAGAAACTCTTACCTCCCCTTCTATAATCCCCCTGAATACTGATGGCAGAAGAGGTTGAAACATTTGAGGACCCAACACAGGGTTGACTTTTAGGACATTTTCTACAACCTTAACAACAAAAGCAAATTAGACCATTAGCAAAGTACATTCATAAATCTTAACCAAAGCTTTAAACCCATGTGAACTGGTGTACACGTATAAAGTGCTCAGAGGATGCTTACCATTAAATACCAGCAAATCCTAGATTGCTGAAACTATATTCTAGTAAAATATTCTGCAAACCTGATTTGCATAAATGCACCGTGTTAAAGCTGACAGGCCAATGAAACCCACCTAGCCAAGCGCTTCACAAGCCTCCCCATGTCCCAGGCAAAATTGATGAGGTGGTTTGGAAAAAGGGACCTTGTTATGGTTCCAGGAAAAGAAAAGGCTGAGGCGGTTGGTAGGGTGAGGCACCAGCAGTTCAGAGTGTATTTCCATAGCTGTCATGTCATTTTTTGAGAACCCACTGATTAGGACCTACCAGCTCCTTGCAGGTGTGCTCTCAGAGGTGCTATTCTGGGCACCTTGCTCTGGTTCCCAATGTTTAAACTCTTTACCCTTTGTTTTTCAGCTCCTTTTCCCCCCATGTGCTGTTCCCTGAAGTAATCTGTTTTCCTGCCTTCTTCTATTTTTCTTTTGCCCAGATGTTTGTGCTCCACCCTTGTACCAAGAGAGATGGGAAGAGGCTGTGAGAATAATGGGCTGAGGGCTCCTCACTCCTACTTCCAGGTATAGAAAGTGATGCCACATGCATGAACACACTGATGTGTTTTTAAAGCACATAAAGGTATCATAAATGTACCACACCTAAACACTCTTAGTCTCCATTTACTTCTACCTCAGAGGAATTTCAACAAGGACCAATTCTTCTGTGCTCTTGACCAAATTCTCCTAAATATTTTTTTCTCCATTTTGAACCTTGTTCCCAATAGCTTCATTTAATACTCTATTTTTTGCACTGAGAAAAGTGTTAAGCAGTTGACCTTTCTCAATGCCTCTCAATTTTGTAGACCTTTAATATGCAGAGGTATAAAAGAGGCTTATTATATACAGAGGTAAACATAACTTCTCCCCTACTCATCTTTCTGGGTACTGGAAGTTTTGGCCATCTCCTTTGTTCCTTGCACAGTCTTTTTAAACCTTTTATTGTCTGTGTCAAGATAATTAGAAAATCAAGTCACATCAAGTCTCAGCAATCTTGCAACAAATTGTCTTATCAGTCCAAATTAGTATTTTTCAACCTTATTAATTTAATTACTGTTCTAATGTCCATTTACAATCCACCAAAGCTGTTTGTAAGAAACTATTTCAGAGAACACCCCCAGGTGTTTCTGTTCCCAATGCTTATCTAGATTTTGGGGTTTTTTTTTTGTTTCACAAGTCAGCACAGTGAAGCCTGACAAAACTTTTGCTTTTTCTAAAAATATTTACAAGGATGATAGCTCAGTTATCCCTCTGGAATCAAGAGGGCATTACTAGGAAAGTGTTCCAAGTATACTAGACAAATCTTGCAGCAAGGCCACACGGGGATCCAAGTGAATAAATTATTCTCTACTAGCAGTATAATTCCATTTTAGAAATCTGATTAAAAGCTGCTGCATAAAACATTTGCTCAACTACAGACTTTAAATAATATCACTGAATAGACTGAAATTGACATTTTAAATTTCAGACCAAGAGGCCTTATGCTCTTCACAGAAGTAACTACAAAGAGGGGAGACTCTGAACTTCACCAGTTGTTTTCTGTCCTGGATTCTGGAACCAGCTGTGAATTCACCAAAGGGACAGCTGGGATCCAACTTGTATCCCCCATCACATTTACAATTAAATTAATTCAAGTCCAAATTTTCATAAACAACACAGAGCCCCCTGTTAGTGCAACCACTGGAAATGTTACTAATAGTACACTACAGCTACTAGTCAGTTAACTTGCAATGTATATTCCAACTTTATTTCCCAAAATTCTTTAAAAGACACATTCAAATTATTGTTATTAATATTTCAAAAGCTTATGAGTTCCAGAACATCATTTTAAGGCTGTGTGAAAATATAAATTTCTGGTTCTTTGAAAAACCTTTAGCAACTTTATTTAAGCAGTTACGGCCATTACAACAGCAACTTATGCCAAAGGTAAACAAAGACTCTTTGAATTCTGTGTCTGGTACAAATGGAAGTATGCTACACAAAGGAATTTCATGGAGACCACATACATACAACATTCAATAAAGATAGGAGAAGTTTGCTCTATACTCACTAGGTTTGCTCTATTCTCACTTCAAGTAAGCAGTTAAACCACCACTGATGGTTTAACTCCAATGTCAAATTCTGCTAAATACATTGGTTTCTTCTATATGTTCTAAATTCTACTTGAAAACATTACATGTACAAGCTGAGCCTCTGAATATTATTTTCATTATACTCCACCTTTAAAACTTGAACTTGACCTTCAATAGTTATGTCCTTCAAAAGCTCACAAAATGACCGACATAAGTCAGCAGCATACATCTGAAATAAAATTAAAAAGAAGGTATTATGCAATGCATTTTATATATTGGTATATATTTCAAAACTCAATTCCTTAGGGGTTTACATATGCCTAAAGACCCAGTTTCTCTTCAAAGATCGTATCTGCTGAAATGTTCATCATTCTAAACTAATTAAAATCTAATCTAAGCATTTTGTTGCATTTTTAACATTGCAGGACATTGAAACAATCTCAAAGAATTTTCTAATGAAGAAGGTGTGACAACAAGGCATAATATCTTGTTCAACTTCTGCTAGCATGTATATTCATAATTTTAATCTGGTAGGATAATAACAGTAACTATTATTACCCAACATAGGACCATTCAGATATCAAACTATTAAATCAATCCACAAAGCATTAATTCTAAATAATATTATTTCTCAAATCTGAATGTTCACTGTGCACCATAAAGAGCTAACATTAAAACAGTATGATTGTTTACACATATATGAAAAAGAGTACAAATGTGTGTGTATGGCATTCTCCAAGATGAGAGAAAGAACAGTTTGCCAGTAAAGAACTGAGGTGGTAGTATGGATCTTTATATAATGGCAACATACCTGCAAAAATTCAGATGAAGATAAGAAAATATAAGCATTGATGATCTTAAAGCAATTTTTGAGATTTTCTGAACTCAGCTCTGGAAGAAACAGAAATCACAATTCAGAACCTGATCATCAAACTGAAGTACAACCAAGATGATTTCCTTCTAAAAGTCTTTTCCTCTTGCAGCTTGTAGAGCCAGATGCCAACAAATAGAAAAAAGATCTTAGATCCAGTGCCAATCAGGCTCTCTCTCTCTATCTCTACCAAAGACAATTACAGATGTGGGATGACAGCTCTCGTGCTCAAATGGAAGCACAAGAAATCCTACAACCTCAAAAGCCAATGCCAACTAAAAACGAAAAACAAACAAAGTCAGGTTTTAGATGCAATACTGGGTTAAGAAGATATTAAACAGAATAAATGAACCATGTAGTTTAGAGACTTGCAATTACAGATAAATGGTCTCTCTCACACTGAGTCAGTAAATGCTGAGCAAAAAGAATGAAATAAAGATTGCAGTTCTGCTCTTCTGACCCAGATGCCATATCAAATGGTATTGAGCTGACTCACACTGAGCTGTAGGGCATAGCTTGAGTATTTCAGTAAAGAGAGCATACCCGCCTAAGAGATAGACACACACGGAGGAAGATATACAGCAGCAGCTTGAAGAGAGAAAAAATGATATATCCTCAGGCATTACCTGTAAGACTGTTAAAGGAAAAAAATCACTCTGGAACATGTATAAGCAGAACTCACAGCAAAATGAAAAGTTTCAAAGTTTCACATGGATGTTGATAATAGTGCAGAAAATCCACATTGTGTAAAAACAAGGCAAAAGACCAAAAAACCTCAAAGGGATAAATTTCCTTTAAAGTAGTTTGGGAGACAAACTATTATTGGATAAAAGAGTTGGACCTCAGTTCCATCAGCTTTCAAATATCTAATAAAATAGATATTTTTAGATATATATTTAGATATCTAATAGATGGTTTATCTATTAATAGATAAACCATCATGGAGAAGCAACAGGAAAATATTTTTATATGAATTTTAAATAAAATTCCTTCACCAGATGGAACAAGCATCTGGCTAAGACTTCATGTGTCCCCCATGGCTTAGATGAAACAGTCATATGAAAGTGTGGCTTATACCTAGGAATATTTATATATAAAAAGTCCTACCAAAAACAGTTATCACCATGACTGTGGCTGCTTTTCCATTATAACTTCTGTATAGTTCTGGGGAGGTTCAGCAGACTTTCTTTTTTACCCCACCCATTAGGTAGAATAATAATGTTCTTCCATTGGATACGGCCATAAGACAGCTTTGCATTCCTGCGTATGTTCATATGTCAGTACTCAGACAGGTCATATCTTGTAAACATTTATTATGAGTATTTTTGTCTCTTGACTTGAAAAGAGATCACCTATCAATCCAACATGCTCATCAAAAGATTCCAAGATAACTATGAGTTTAGTTTAAGTAGCATATTACTAGAGTTACACATGGAGTCCTCCTTAGAGGTCTGCATTTGTGTTTTTCTCTTTACTGGATAGAATAATATTTAAAGTTTCAGACACTGAAGAAAGTAGATAAATTCTAAATAAATGGTCATATAAACATGAATTACTACTAAGTCTTCCATAACTTCCCATTCTGTGATAACCAATAAAAGGTAATAAAATGTGTGTAGCAAAAATTGTACTTCAGGTCAAAATGAAAACAGGTAGGACAGATGCAACAGAAATGACAGAACCTCAGTTACTCAAACACAGCTCAATGTTTAGCAAAATTTTCTGGAAAGATCTCATGTCGAACTAACTACATTTAGAAGCTACTTATACATCAATTCTCTTGCCAGGATTTCCTGAATCAAATATATTTTTCTGAATTCATTAATGTGCTCCTTTGAGTTTTGTTTGGATCAGAGGAGTTAGACCAGTTTCAGTAACCTGGTTTTTGCCAGTACCTTTATAAATACAGCACATGCACATTAAACTTGGTGCTTCTTGGAATAGGTATGTCTAGATTATGACCATATTCCCAACCTGAAATTGTATCAAATTCAACTGTCATTTTAAGCAGCCTCAGTGCAGAAACACTTCCATCCTCAGACAATTAATGTATTTCTCCATTCCACATTATTCAATACATTGCAAGAGATGTATTAAAGAGACTGTGCAATCCCTCTACAGGGCAATTACATTTCAACACAGTTTAAACAGTAGCACCAGTGCTGAACTGAAAACCAAGTATGACTATTATGCTGTGAATAATTATTGTACATCAGTGGCAGCACCATAATCTTTTAAGGTCAGTCACTTATGCAAGTGAAGTCAAGCCTTCATATTAAATGCAACATTCTGCTTCTGAAGGCAAATCTAATTGACTTGTATAACTCCTCTGACATCCACTTCCAACAACAGTAGTATCCTGAAATGGGTACAAAAAGATATTTTCATAACAACAATTATATCTGGAAGTGAACAACTACATATTATTTTCAGATTAGTTAAAAAAGGAAAATCAAAAACATATTTATAAATATCTTTCCCCTTCAAGTTCAAAAATCTCACATATGAATTTTTCTTCTCCTGCCCTCCACTCTTCTACTTTGTCCATGTTCACCTCTGACATATTTTCTGAATGACTTACACGCTTATATAGAAGCTAAACACACCAGCAAAATCCTTATATTATCTGTATATTATAGTAATTCCATTCAGTAAAAATAAATTCAGAAAACAAAGGTCAGGAGGTTAATATTCCTTACATTGTAGAAAGAACTAATTTTCTGGAGCATCTTGTTGCCAGTTCTCCACCCTATCCCACAAGACATAAGCATGGTAGTTACCTGTTCAGAACTTCCCTTCATCTCATCTGTCCTTTGACTTTTACTTTGATGACTTCAGACTGAATTGAAAACCAGACTTGGAGAGATTATCTTTTTTTTGCCTTATCTCAGACACTTAAGGCACACAAGACTTTGCAATTTTGACTTCTCACCTTGTTCTGACAGCTACATCACCATGCTAAGAAGGACAGAAGAGTCTGACTTAAAGTGCTGGAAGTTTCAGCTGAATGCTGCTGCTACTGATGTACTAGAAAAATTCTGCTACAGGTTTAAGACTGAACCATTATTTAATTAGCTAGCACTATTGATCATCAGTGATCAATATGTTTTCTTTTGCAAGATGCTGCACCTTAAACTGTACTGTTGCACTTGAATAAGTGAACAATCTCTTTTTCAAATGTCCTGAATGAAGTAGCTCCCTAATGGGTAGCAGATGGCAGTATTGTACTGGTTTTCTAACTACCATGTTTTAAAATAAGGTTAGCACTAATCCAAAATTCCAGCTCTATTTAAGCACCACAATACCATAGCTGTGTCATGTGGAGGCTGTCTTGTCAGATTCTCCTGATGTAAACAGATTTTGTAGGCAAAGAGCATATCAGAATACTTTCCAGTGGAAACTATTCCACCTGGAAAAATGTGAATCATTCGTAGCAATCAAAATTTTTGACAAACATGACACTCAAAAACAGTTTTTCAGAAATATGCTCAGGAAGGGAAGTAGTACAGAAGCCTATAGGGTGATTACACATCAGCTGCTGTGTTTCACTCCCAACCCTGATAAAAAAAAGTTTGACATAAGCATGTTTGAAGGCTCATCCTAAGGATATCCTACCCAGCTTACTGTACTACTTACTCTACACCAGCATCATGCAGCTTTCAATTATCAGAATAAATAATTTCTCTTGAGAATGTATTTTTTTTCCAAAGGAGAGCATCACTGTTCTCCAGGATCCATTCATAAAACAAGAAAAACATTATAAGTGTAGAATATTCCAGAGTACCTCTTTTCTAAGAGTATGCCAGGGTTTCCATTTCTACTCATCTCTACTCTCTGAAAAGTATCACACGAGGACTAGGGGGAAAATATCAGTAGCAAACAAATACCGAGTACTTCTGAATTTAAGTCAAGAGGATTAGCAGTGTGACAAACCATGAAAATCACAGCCATTCATGCAGTGCAGGCTTCCTGCAGCAGACACCACCTCTGAGTGACACAGAACAAGAAGGCAGAAGGAGAGGTTGTAGTTATGGATGATCACAACAGTCATCAGGACTCAGCAGCCACTGAATTTTAGCAGTAGCTGTGGAGTACTTAACCATAAAGCCACTACTACTAAACAGAGCAGTTTTGTCATTACAGATCTCGTATACAAGGGGAAATGACAGAAGACATCATCATCATCCACCTACCTGTCATGACATCACTTTCTACTGACCAGTAGAAATAGAATAAAATATTAAGTCCTGAAAACAATTATCAATTAAAAAGCTAACTTCTGTAATTCTGTGAACACATTTCTCTAAAAAAATGAACCCATTTTCTGTAGTAGTGTTGAAACCTCAAAAGCTAAAGATCTAAACAAAAAAATATTAACATAAAATTAAACTACTGAATTTTTATACTCCTTTTAATTATGAAGCAAAAGTACTTAAAATAACAGTATTTCCTAAGCATTGAATCCTATTTCTCATTACTAAGTTTATATTTTGCCAACAAACTGCTGTTTTTCATTTCAAGTGTTTATAGACATATCTAGGTAGTTTGAAAACATCCTACATTGTTATTAACTGGATAAGGGAAAAGCTAATAACTTTACACTGGTTGCAAGCAGAACATGCAAGTATTCCAGATAATCAATATCAATAACACTTGGCACATTTGGTGCTCAATTTCAGAAACTTCTTAAAATAACCTGAAATTATAAACTTTCTCTGAAATCTGTCTTATCTCTCACATAGAGCAGCTCCAATTTATTAAAAAAGAAGGGTATGTAGATCATAAGTATTAAAAAATATGAGATCATAAGTCAGACAATAAAAACCTATTCCTCAATTTTTGTTATAATTCTGCAAGCTCCCTTAGTACTTGCAACCACACAAGCATTGCTTAGTGCATGAATAACAAGTAGCAGGGAAAAAACCCTGAAATTTTAGTAGTGAAAGACTTACCAAGAAGGGCAGACATATTCTGAAATATTCTCAGGAGTTCTGGTGTAAGACATGGACTATTCTCCAATGTCACTAACCTAAGAACATATCAAGCAAAATATCTAAGATGATGTATGAGTAACATTAAGCAATCATTTTGACAGATGTAAATATTTTAACTTTGAGTAACCATCTATGTTAACAACAATGTGTAACAATTATCCTAGAGCATACTTCAAGCAGAGCAATAGTCCTCACAACACTCATCAGTATAGGCACAGGTCTTGCCAAGGTAGGAATACAAAGAAAAACATCATACTGTGTTTTTATAAAGACAACATAAGCGCTGAAATACAACAGTGAGAATGTCTAAGTAGCCAGCCAGGGAACTTGGAGAAGGTGGATAGAGAGGGATATTTACAGTGCAAGGACAAGACGTGTTCTAAACCTCACAGGAGAAGCTGTGACAGACCAGCTCACACATTTATGTTTTTTTTAAGTCTGAAATGAGGAATTATCTTACATTGTTTATAACAATTTAAAATTCCTGAGATTTGAAAACAGTAGTTATAAATTAAGCTTGCATTCAAAGCCGCAGCAACATAATTCCATTTTGTCCTAGATTTTAGGCATGGGATTACCAAATTTAAGTAACATGTCTGGTTATGTGAAATATCTTAGTTGTTTTCCCGCTCTTGGTTCAAGAAGCCCTCAAAGTCCTAACTGTCTCTGCCAGCTTCCCAGATTTCTCTGATGCTCTGAGACATCTTAGAATATCATTATTCTGCACAGACATCAGAAGAGCAACCTCAAGATCAGTATCATTAAGAAGATACAAAAGTTCTGAACTGATACAGGTAAAAGGCCCCAATTTATATTTTGAGACACTCTTGCACTTTTACTTGCTGCCACCAGCATTATAAATCTCAGTTTTGCTGTGTATATAGAACAGAGCATTTGTAGGTTAAGTATTTGTAATTTAACGCTCATTTATAATTTAGATCAAAGGAATTGCTCACAATTTCAAGACAAACCCTATGTATTCCTGTTCTTCAGAATTTGGTCCCCTCTGACAGCATCAGCTGCACCAGAAACAAATAAATCAGGCTCATGGCAAACTGAGCACAGTGTCATTTCAGTCACCAGACAGTCTGAGATACAGAAAGTAACTTCTACATTTTATCCTTGTAATTATGACATCTCTTCTTGCAGCCAGCTCTGATCCACTGGCTCACTGCTCTCCTTAAGTCAAGCACACCGAATTGTTAAATTAGCACACAGTGTGAGTCTAGAGTGTGAGTCTCACACACAGTGAGTCTAGACTTTTTGTCCTGCTACAGAATGGTATCTTCAGTATCAACTGCCTGAAAATGAATAAAAGACAAAACACAACTAAAAATAGCTGAGTATATAAATTTCCTAACCGCCTCTTCTCTGAGAAAAGGTGTGATATAGGTCATGTCATGTAGCAAACCCTATGGAGCTCAGTAAAGCTCCATGGAGAATTGAACAGTAGGAACTGCTGAGTCATGATGAGACAGCAAAATAAGTTCCCATCTCTCTGACCCCTGCCCCAAAGCTTATCTCTGTAACCGTATAAGCCATCTTACCTAACCCTTACTATTGGTCAAGTCTGGATCCCCCTAAACCCGATATAAAAGGGGCCTGTTTTAGCCCATTCGACAGAAAAAGAGCTGTCGCTGGAACCTTCATGGCCTCCCCCACAATAAACCATTGCTGTGGAACACCAAGGTGCTCCTTCTCCTCTCTCGACCATCTGCTGCATCCTCAGCCAAACGCTACCTACCTAGCAAGCTAAGAGCTGATCTCTGAAGAGAGGTGATAGCACTATAGAGCTGGCAATCACCGAGCTTGCTAAGGGGGTAGCCTGAGGCGAGGGCAACGAGCTAGCTGAGCTTTTGGGCACACTGTCTCCCTGAGGACTGAGCTCCTGGCCCATCTTGCACTGCTCGATAATAAGGCCAGAATAGACGCTTTATTAATGTCAAGGTAAGGTAACAAAAACATATCAAATTTAATATTCAAAGCTTTTTACAACCTTTTTTTTCTTCTGGGAATACAAAAATAAAGAAAACATTCTTACCACAGCTCTAAACCATCTTCCAGAAGATAGACATGTGGAGGCTGAGAAACATCTGTACTTAGTTGGATAACTGGAAGTAGAAAAGGGTAGAGATTTTTGCTGTCTGCTCCCAGTCCCTAAAAAAATAAGTAAGAAATGTAAAATATGTCAAAAGCCTTAAATCAAGCATTTCAAAAATAGCATGGAAAAGATCTACACTGCTGTTACATCCACATGTAAACATGCATTCAAGAAATCAAAGGTTGAACTTGGTTCCATTTCATATAGCAATAAAATAGCCCAATATTCCTAAGCTTTTTCTCAACATGTCTTGAGAACTTTTTTTTTAAACAATCCAGTTACCAATAGTCTGCAAGAAGAAAATATAAAGAACATACATTCCTAAAAACATTCACTGGTCATTCTCTTTCTTGGAGAGGTCACAAGTTTAACAAATACCAGATGACTAAAAGCTGAACGTTTTATAGGTCAAGAAAAAATCTTTGGTTCTTATAATTTACAAAATCATGTGACATATTCTAATATTCAGGAGAAGGGTTTATTTTTATAGCTACCCAAAGATTCACAGGCCGATGACAGTGATTCAGTTTTTAAATGATCCATGAGACTTTTGAACAATAAAGAGTAAACTGGGAACAGCTGCCAATTACTGAAGAGCATTACAGAGTACTGTAATATTACTACTCAAGAGAGCTGCGGCTAGTGGAATGCTGAGCTTACATAATTCCTGTATTTTGATAATGGAAAAGTTCAAAATATTTGGTACTTTTAAGTTGCAGCTTCTTTGTGTATTTATCTACTTACTTAAACAAACATGCCTTAAAATAACAAGATTTTTCTACAAATCTGTCTCATCTTTTTGTGACTACCTATACCAAGAGATACACCTTTTGTAAAAAAACCCTCAGATTTTAGTCTCCACAGGGGACTAAAGAAGTATTTCCACAGTTTGTTTATGGTAAAAATCTATTTCCTCTTCCTTTAAAGTTACACCACTTTGGAAAGAACCTTTATTTCTCCTTTCATAATATTTGTTATTTCCCTTTTACTTTCTCTCCACTGTTAACCTCTGCAATACCATCCTTTAAAGTCATGCATTTCCACAAGTTCAAGACTGCATATTAAGTCTGTTCCTTTACAGACACTGTCATAGGAGCACTTCTCTTGGTCTCTGCTAGTCCTACTACATTTTCTTTGAGACACAGCAGGGGTTGGAGAAGGTAGTGTGGCATATAGTCTGTATTAAAGAAGTAGCCAATAGCACATATTCTGCAGGCAATATAACCACGTGCTGTTTTATCATCAAAAACCTGTAGGAAGTACTGACAATGTTTATGTGACTCAGATTCCTTACCTGGATGAGATGGATTAGGGTGGTTAGAATGGCACATCGTAGCATATTGTGCTCCTCACTCTGCTTCCATAGCAGTGGTAAATATTGAACCAAACATCCCACATATGGTCGTATCTGAAGTTCAGAACACAAATTGGTTTCTTAATACGTGAAACAAGACTAATAACTTATCCCAAGCATAGCTTCTGAAAAATATAGGAGCTGATTTTGTCTCAGAAAAAACACAGAGATCACTTAAATCTTTTTATAACACTGTATTCTTTACTCTGTGGCTAAAGTAACTTCTGACTGCAGAGTAGTTTCAAACAAACATATTACGTATGGTGATATTTGTGCACAGCAAGCAAGCTTATGTAGTAAATACAACATAAAAAGTACATAAAGCCTGATACATAGAGGTATTTTCATATTAGTATAATGTTAACTTAGACAGGATTCCTAAACAGCATCCTTTAAAACCAGTAACAGTCCCAGTAAAAAAAAAAAACCAAACCCAAAAAACACAAACAAACAACTGAATAACCTCTGGAGTCACTGAGCAGAAGTTTGACTGTGTAACTTTGAGACATTTGTCCTAGCTTGTATTATTTTCTATTATGGTCTTCAATTCTAAAAAGGTTAATCTATTTGTCTTTAAAGTATTTAATTAGGAATTAACCTAAACATATTCAAGGGGTTCTTTCTCAACTTGTTTTTTATGCTCATTCTCAAAACTGCAGGGAAATCTGCTGTCATGTTGACTTTTTCTTCAAGGGACAATTATGAAAGCTTCATCCGGCTCCCAGACAGGATTACTTATAGAAAGACAAGATAAACTCAAAGACATGCATTATCTCTGTTCTTAATACAGTAACGCTGAAAAAAAAAAAAAAATCCCAAACCAAACCCACCACAACAAAACCTGAGACAAAAGGAGCCAACTATTCACTGCTTAATTCTGCAAAACCATCTTCTAATTCTTCATGTAAAAGCTGAAGCACATAATTTAACACTAAAGTACTGAGAATTCATAATGTGAATTTGAAACCTGTTATGCAGTTAAGGAGATTGCTGTAGAGAAAACACTGACCCATATCAGTATCAACAAGAAATTAAAAATTTAACTGCACACTCCCTACGAGTGCAAAGCATTTTTCCCCAAAAATGCCTTTTTAAATATGTAAGATAGTTTAAAATATTTGCTTAGATATGAGACAATTAGAATAAATCACAAATAAAAGAATAAAATTGCAAGAAATGCCACAAAGCTTAAAACTCCTTCAGTACTCTTAAAGCTGATTCAACACAAAAAATACATTACTTGGGGAAATTAAATTAACATTTTACACAAAAGATAAATGAGAATTGAGAAGACGACCAAGTAATGCCAACAGTGCAGGCATCTCTGACAACAACAACCAGTCTATTAATTGATGACATTTTCCTTCCACAACAAGTCCTCCTCCATATTCTTAGGACAAAGCTAAAACTGAAACATATATTAAAAAATACCTGCATATTGACTCTTTCAATCACACAGGACAGAACATGAAGAACATGCATTTTGGTGTCACATTGTGTTACTTCCTGAAGTAGCTGAAAGAGCAGTGTAAACATGGACTCCAGGTACTAAAAGAAAAATAAAGAAAAATAAAGAACCACCAATAAAGAAAGATTAGACCATTAAAAATATAACTGGTCACATGAACTGGTAATTTTCCCATATGCTTAAAACTCTAAGACGTAAACTTTGAAAACACTTACAAAGTGTGCAAAATATTATTCTTTCACTTTCAAAAAAGCACACTACCCAATCCCTGACTAAGCAAGGTAATAAAATTCAGATCTACCCCTACATACTAGTTCAAACATGAACAGTTTGAATGTATACCATTTTCAAATTTTGATAAGTGTAAATGTGATTTCACGGCTAAAACAGGCTGTCTCTCCAGAAGGAGCACGTTGTTAGAGTCAAACCAAAAGTAGTCTTCCAGCCTTTGGGCCAGTAAATAAAAGTTAAATATTGAACCAAAAAAGACATCTTAGAAAATTCCAGTGTTTACAGTCTAGAGGCACTCTCCATTTTGGTTTTGTTCTCAAGAGAGTTGAGATTAACATGGAAGTCAAAATAAAATGAGGAAACATATCTGCTAAATTTGAGTGACCAAAATAAAACTTTGGCATACTTCTCTCTTTCCACTTTTTACTAACTGACAACAGTAATGACTATGGTAAAGAACACAAACACAGGAGAACTAGAAAGTGGTGCCTTTTAAAGGCACTACTGTAACCACACACTTGTATTTAATATTTTTAAGAAGCAGCAGGTTGGAAAGTATTGTGTGAAACAAGCATGTAGAAGAGCCACAGAGTTGTGCAGATGTATTTCTTAGATACAATTTTAATATATTCTTATCATAAAGAAACTTACTATATGGCAACACTTGGTATATAAAGCACTAAACTTACTGCTATAAAGTTGTAATGGCATAATACTGAAATGTATCTACACATTAGCAACTTTAACAGCAACAGTATGAGTATATATTTGGGTCTGTGAAGACTGAACATACAATACAAACATGCACACACATCAATTATTAAACAACACTGTTCAAAATGAAATTGGAAAAAATATTTTCCTGCTTTTCTCTATGCATTTATCTACTCTTCAGAATATGTAAATGCTCTTACCGGTAAGAACTGGTCAGTTCTGAACTCAAAGTCATCTACAGGTAAACAAACATTAAGGAAAAATAATACAGACTGAAGACAGATACCAAGACTCAAATGAGCAAATATTTCATGGATACTCAAAAAATATAATGTGAAGAATTTGGTAGTAAGTTTAAAATTGATTGTTTTCCAGTAATTCAGAATTAAGTACTAATCAAACAGCTTTGCAAATAAGGATATTTAACTTCAGCGTCGTAGCTGTCTCAATACGGACCTGAAAGACAAAAGTCAAGAAGCATCATGCATACGTCCATTAAACATTTTGATTATCCAGAGTACCTGAGTACTCTGGATACAGAGTACATCTTGATTAAAACAGAGTACCTGACAATATCAAATCACTTTATGTTTTGGAAATTGAATCACTCTCTGTGTTCTATCATCCTCTAAGAAATGTAGTCAGTTCATTTTCATTCACTTTCATTTGAGTATCCTTTACATTTTATTTGTCATAGCGCAAGTGGTAGAAATTGAAAAAACTACTCAGGCAAAACCTTCAAGGACAAGAAGTAATTAAACAAGAAGATATCTACTTCGACTGTGATAAAAATTCTTGCAATAGAGGAGATATTTTACTTGGAATTATCTCTCAAGCTTCTTGGCTTCACCAAGAAGCACAGAATCTAATAAACTCAAGTTAGACTGTTCTTCCTGTAGATGCTTAGAAATGCCTTAGAAAGCATTAAATAAAAACAGCTGACACAAACACACTTTGCTCTGCTAAAGCTGTCTTTAGGAATCACAGAAATTATTATTATGACTGGCAATTGCTACTTTATATGTATTTACCAAACTAGCAAAGTTTATTTATTGGTTGTTGGGTTTTTTTGTGGGCTGGTAGCCCAGTTTGTTTAAAAACAAAAACAAAATAAACAGTAGCAAAACCAGCATCTCAACTTCATCTCACCTGCTGGTAAACCAAAGTTGTAGCTTAAAACTACAGATTTGTACTTAACAGTTTAGCAACCAAGGCCATTTATCATATCCTATTAGCAGGTATCTTTAAAGCTTAAATAACCATAGAATCACAGAATCATTATGGATGTAAAAAACCTTTAAGATCATCTAGCCCAACCACCAAACCAGCATCACCATCACTAAACCATGTCCCCAGCTACCATATCCACACATTGTTGAGCATTTCCATTTCCACTGACTCCGCCTGTTCCAATGCTTGACAACTCTTTCAGTGAAGAAATTTTTCCTTATGTCCAACCTGAACCTCACTTGGTGCAGCTCAAGGCAAATTCTTCTTGCCCTGTCACCAGTTGCCTGGGAAGAAGAGACCGACACACCTGGCCACAAGCTCCTTCTCAGGGAGTGATAAGGTCATCCCTGAGCCCCCTTGTCTCCAGGATAAACACCCCTAGCTCTCTCAAGCACTCTTTACAGCACTTGTGCCCCAGACCCTGCCCCAGCTCCATTGCCCTTCTCTGGACTCTCTCCAGCCCCTCAGTGCCTTTCCTGCAGTGAGGGCCCAGAGCTGGACCCAGCACTGGAGGTGTGGCCTCAGCAGGGCCCAGCACAGGGGGACAATCCCTGCCCTGGCCCTGCTGGCCACAGCATTGCTGATCCAGGCCAGGATGCCATTGGCCTTCTTGGCCACCTGGGCACAGCCTGGCTCATGTTCAGCTGCTGTCACCAGCACCCCCAGGTCCTTTCCAGCCACTCTGCCCCAGCCTGTGGCACTGCCTGGGGCTGTTGTGACCCAAGGGCAGGACCCAGCAGTGGGCCTTGTTGAACCTCACACCATTGGCCTCAGCCATGATCCAGCCTGCCCAGATCCCTCTGCAGAGCCTTCCTGCCCTCCAGCAGATCAGCACTCCCACCCAGCTTAGTGTGATCTGCAAACTCACTTCATCAATGCTGTATACTAAAGAGACTAGTCAAAGAATAACTCAGTTCTACCTACATTAGTTTAAAAATCACAGTAAGACATTTCATAATTTTATTCCTATAAAACCAGATTGTTGCTCTTGGAATTAATTTTCCCACCAAAGTCATCACTTATTGAACATTCAGGTCTCATTTAATGTATTTGACATTACTGTTCAGTATCTCCACAATGAAACATCACCACATCTTCCCAATGGTTTACCTCTTGCAAGACACAACAGACTTTAAAGGCATGACGTCATGAAATTCTCTATCAAGTGTACACAAAGTGAGATATTTCTGTTTCATCTGTGATTACAACAAACGTGTAGTCCAAAAGATTAGCTATTTATGCTTACCACTAAGTCACGGTCTTGAAGCAAGTTACGAATTGCTTCATATAAAACAGGTCTCAAGTCTGATTTGAATTTTACAGAAATCCACTGTCCAATCAGCCATATTACTCGTCGGCGTATTGGTTTATACCTTTAAAAGTAGGAGGAAAAAATTGCACTTGTTAACTCATTGCACTAGTTGTTATAGAGTACTTTGATGAAAAAGAAATCCAAGAATCATGATGAAAATGTTATTGTCCAAAACAATTAAAAGACTTAGTTGTTCAATATCAACTTCAGTGCAAAAACTGAACTTTCCGTTAAAATTCTTCACAAAAAGGCTCAGGAAAAACCAGCTTACTCTGAAGAAGATAATTTTCATCCTAAATGACTGAATCTTGAATGTCTCCCTAGGGATGCAGTTCATTCTACATGCAGCACAACAATTAAAAAAATAAAAATAAATGTTACATTTATTACTGCAGTCATGGTATCTACTGCTTTCACTACAGTTCCCAGCAATTCCCTTGATATTCTGTTTATGCTCAAAAATTTCAAGTCAGATACAATTTAAAAATGCAAACTTAAGGACTGCACTACAGCAACTGTCAGAGTAGTTCACTGCATCAGTCTAAAACTATTGTAAGAACAGACATTACCTAATCTTGCACTACTGCCACAACAAGGGCACAAATCAAACAGCTTTAGAGTTGATGGGAAGAACAAACCAGAACAATGATTGAGAAAAGCATTTCACAGAGCTAATATTTTTCTCCACTGATCAAATAACTTATAATTATATGTTTAACTTACAGATGTATAAAGTTAAGAAAGACGAACCATATTTAGAGAATTTTAAATAATATATTGTTATCATAAATGTGTTTTTCACTTGAAGAATTACTCTCTTGTAAGCCATCAAGAAGACATTTAAACTGAAGTTATTGAGGTTTCTCTACCTTTAGTAAGTGTGTTTCATTAAACATTCCCATAACTATAACACTATAAACAAAAAACATCTTCAGAGAACATGAAAGTTGTGGAAATGGCATATATAAAGTAATTCATTAGACTGGAACACATATCTAATGTGGAATAACAGTCCAGTGTTGCTTTATGTTTACTGAGTGGCAGTGAAGCAAAAATAACACATACTGAAGCATGACTTACACAAAACATTGCCTTATTAATGCACCCTTCGTTTTGTTCCAGAAGCTATGATGATTTTTTACTCTTTATGAACTTTTTTTACTCTTAGAAGGCCCATATCTGACACAATTTTGTAAACATCAGAGTATTTAAAAAACTAAGTGATTTTATTGAGATTTTTATATATATGTATTTTTTTATATATAGACCACTATCACATAAAGAAAAGTTTTAAATTAGATGATCTAAGTACATAACAGTGTGCTGACAGCAAAGATTTTCAGGTCTGGTCGTATGTACTATATGTTGAATACATATATCCTACCTCTGCATCTCTATATTATTTCTCTCTCTCTACATGGTAGACAAAATACAGCATGTTTTTGAGATTTTTTTGGGGTAGGTGCGTGTTTGGGTTTTGTCTGGGTTGAGTTTTGTTTGGGTTTTTTTGGAGGTTTTTTGTGGGTTTGTTTTTTAATACTGAAGTTTCTCATAGGTGCTCATTTTTTCTACATTCACTATTTCTGGGAAAAGCTTAGCTTTTTTTCAGAAGATTAGCTTTTACAAAAAGAGCACACAGTGACCGAGTGTAGGTCCACCACTAAGCCTGGTGGACCTAAAGCTCACATAGGAAAACTGATCATATTCCAAAATAAGGCCATCTCTCCTGCATTAGTCATAGGACAGTACCTTTAAGCAGTCTGGACTGCATCAGGTTGTCCAAGACAAAAGTACTTTACTTTCTCTCTCAGGAGGAAATGTTGCTTTACAAGTGAGTAATTGCAACAAAAAAATGTATTCAGTAACATACTTTCATGTAATGGAAAAGTTTCTCATTAATCAGAACAAAGCATCATTGCAAGTGCTAAGTCTGGCAGTGCACTATTTCTAAAAATCTTTTAGAACTTTTTTTTTTAATTCCATATTTCTTCTATTACTGTGGTCATGGTTGATGGGCTTACTATCAAGAAGTAATGAAACATTCAGAGAAAACAAAACATTGCAAACTCCACGCTCACTGACACATAGGTTTGCGTTTCCAAACATCAACCAGTTCTGAACAAGCACACAAGTAACCATGGGACATTCTGTGGGACAGCAGAGGATGCCTTCAAACCCACTCTATCTGAACTGCATATGTATTCCCCAAGCTGCTGTTGAAGCAGTACTCCATTGAAACCACAAATATTGCCTTCCCTTATTGCCATGGTGGTCTCCTATGATGAAGGCAGTAAAAGCAGTTAAAGTAAACAGGGTTTCAAAATTCCAGACAACTTCTGCTGCAAGCTTTTGTCCCTACAGGAACTTACTTCATCCTGGGATATCACCAATGCCAACCAAATTGTTAAATCAGGTGTCTTCCTGACTGTAATACAACTGCATCAACAACACAAAACTTGTCAGTTTTACTTATGCTAGATGGGTGAATAGCATAAAAATGCCATAGGCAGCACAGGCTTCTAAGATCATGGCAGCTTTTTTTGGGGACTGCTGCTGGAGGAGAACAACAGCAAATGAACAATCTTACACAAGATCTCCCATTTTTTCCTGCTCTTCTGACATTTAGCCTAATAATTACAGTACTTGGCAACTTGAAAATAGTAAGTAAATCTTAGTAAAAAAAAAACAGTCTAATGAGAAGAAGAATAAAAGCATTAGGAGACAGCAAGTAAACAACTGTGGCAATCATTCTTTGACACCAACATAAAGTTATACGTCCAAAAATAAGTAAATAATTTTTTCAAAGTTTACTGTAGCAGAAAAAAGCAGTTTAAGTTCCACTCTATAGGAAACTGAACTCTCTTTGTAAATAGAGCATTTAGAAACAAAACAGCTGACTAGCAACCCATTATGGAAAATCATTTACAATTTATAGCAGCTCCTAAGGGTATAAGGAAACAAATTAGTTTATGTTTCACATAAAAATTGCCACTGGTAAGATGATTTGCAAATGTAGAAGAAAAACATAGTAACAGTCTTCAAAGGACATTCGGGTCACTGCTGATGATTATGTTGAGAAAAATAGGACATATTTATTTAGAGTCAATGGCTGATTTGAACTTGTCTGATAAGGATTAGCATGCACAATAGCGGTCACTGTCCTTCCCCTGGGGAGTGAGCTTCAGGGGAAGGGAGGAACAGTGTCTTCCAGATAGTTACAAAGAACGACAGCTCAGTCTGTACTGAGATGCCAAAAACGATCTTTCAAAATACCCCATGATATCCACTGAACAATAGGAGGTACTCCTGTGAAGGCCATTCAAGTGAGGGTGACCTTGGTGAGAAGGAAACGCCAGATGGATTGTATAAAACTCTTCATGCAGAAGAAGGTGCAATCATCCACACTTTACAACACAACCCAAACCATTATTTCCCCTCTTTATTTCAGCAAAATTAACTGATCAGAATTACAGAGGGCTTGTATTTAAACTTAAAGAGAAGAACAAAATCACTATCTTGGCTAAACTACCATGTTACAGGGATGATTTCCACAGACTTCAGCTGAATTCTGCTGCCTAGAGGTCTCCGGAGGCCTAAATATCATTTTTTAAACAAGCAAAGGTGGTTATCCTGAGAAGGTTTAGTCAACTCTAATGTATGCAAGAAGACAGACAATGAACTTCTACAGAACCCTGAAATATTCACCACACAGTAATTTGAATAAGAACTGTCAAGAACACTGTCACTTCTGTGACTGCTATCAGTTATCTGTAAGCATTTCATACCTCTCCTCATTTAGTGGAGAGTATTTCAAGTTGAGTATTTTGCAGCTTGGCAATTTTTAGGCATTATATCTTATCAGACTTGTATCAATCATTTATATTTAAATGATGAAGGCATAACAAATCAAAGTGTTTACCTGTCATGAGAAACCTGTAGTTCTGCTAATAGTTGATTTTTAAACCATTGATCAAAATCCACACTATCAAATAGTTCATAAGCAGCCAGTCCAACAGCATTATACACTGGGGAAAAACGATAGTTATGCTTATTGTTTACTTCAATGTTAACTTTTTAATATTGAATAATCAGATTAATATTCAAACCACATTTTCATAACCTGAACATAATAAAGAAAACAAAACTAAAGCATATTTTTCCAAAGAAAGTTTTATCAGATCATGATGAAAGGAAATCTGATGCAAATTATTAGTAAAAGAAAGACACTACAGAAGAAAGGTTAGATTCTCAAAAAAAAAATAGAAGTCAAAAGAACAATAAGGATCTTATTCTATCATCCAGGACAGTTCCATAAGAAACAATTATTTTCATTTGCCATAAAATGTCCTCACTTGTAAAATGGACTCCATTTTCTTCAGAAAATACTGAAGGTCGTTTACTTGGCACAGCAGAAAGAACAGGACAGTAAAGGAGATTGCTTGTTTCAGAAAAAAGCCAAAAAGCAGTGTATTTTACATAAACATTTTCAAAAGTGAAGACCAACATCAATGAAAGGAGAGTTAGGATTTAGGTCCCACTTTCCAAATGATTTAAAAAAAAAATCTTGCAAATTCTTCTTCAATTTTTAAGAAGAAAAACACATATACAAAACTGGCTTTGTTACTTCAAAGATAAAGTAAAACTTAATTTACCAGCATCTTTAATCAGTATAGCATTGGTATTTTCCACGTTGGTAGATCCTACAAGCCAAAGTTAAAATAAATTAAAAAGTGTCACTAAAACAAGGAAAGTAAGCAACTTTGCACTTAAATTATTTAAGAAAGGAAGACATGCATTAGAACTGCTTTCGCTGCTTTTATTCAAATTACAAGTTCAGTCATTTCAGTTTTGGTACTTTGTTTAGTGACTATATCAAAATCAAATTTCTGCTTTCACACCCTATTTTTGACCTACTTCTTTGGAGACAAACATTTTTAATAACAACATACACATAAGTCAGAAGCAAGTATTTTAAATTAAAAGACTCAAAACCTGCAAATTGCAGACAACTGTCAACCACGTAGTACTACATCCAAAAGGGTCCTACACCTGATTTTTTATATATGTGTGCCTAAAAACAAATATTTTCTGAAGCCAGGCCAAAACCTACACACAAAGTACTTTATGAACAGATTTTGTGAAGTCAGAAACCACTCTCAGAAAATGATTATTTATTTTATTTTAACAAAATGTAAAGATCATTTCTGATAAGCTCAAATACAAAATACTGTAACTCAACTAAGACAGCAGGGGCAAACAAACTGAGCTGAACTGACAGGGGAAAAAAAAGCCACTCCCACTTATAATCTTTCCAGGTCATTTTAAAACTTTGTTTGGGGGCAAAGAATCATAAGGTAAAACAAAGAAAATATTAATCACTCCTCAACATATGAATAACTCAAGTCTTCATACAAAAAAATCCCTAAATTTTTAAAGCAGATTCCTCAGATTTGGAAAGTTATCTAGACTCTACAAAATGACAGCATAACTTAAACTTTTTCTTTTAAAATTTTTTCTCCCTCCAAGATTTTGGCAGAGACACAGCATGAACTGCCTTGCAACATTTGAATGGGAAGTTCCCAACTATAAACAACCCAAAGAATTCATTAAGCTTGTGAGGAGATCACTCCTAAGAAAGCCTGAAACCTCATAAAATTAGAAATGCCACAACATTTGTCAAATATCTAGAATAGTTACAATTAAAACCAAAGTCCCTTTAGGACTTCCTCCTCCTAGATACACAATGCATTTTGTTATGGTAGGTTTAGAAATAACTTTGGAATATTAACATGTACTTTCAAAAATACAGAGAGAATGCACTATATAAAATTAGATGTTACAAGGTAAAATTGTTTAATAGTTGACAAGAGTATGTTATGAATGTAAACAATTCTACATTTTATACTTCCCTTATTTTTTTCAATAACTTACCTTGTAGACTGTGAACCATTTCCAAAAGAACTGGAGTAAGAGTCTGATTATATTCATGAAAAATATCAATAAAAAGGACTTCCATGCATGGCTGAAAAATTAAAAGATCTGGTTAGACTCCATCAAAATAAAGGCAAGTGAAATACATTTTATGCTAAAATTTTAAGTGCTGAATACCTTGCACTGAAAGTCACAATTTAGAATACAACAGCAGCAAAATTAATATTGTAAGAAATATCAATTTCTTTCTCCTATACTTTGTGCTTAACTCCAGCAAGAGTTTGATGGCTGTATCTGTATCAACCAGCTCTGTGGCAGAAGAACAGTCAATCTGTGGAGTGAAACAGCTGGTGCTGTGCCGCCAGTGACCACACTGCAGGTATGTCAAAGGCTGTTGGTGTATTGGCTTAGTGGCTCTAGGCCAGGGACTTGGTCTGAACACCATTTTACAACCAGAACATACTATGTGTACCACGCTAGGTTTTTTAGTTTTAAGATAAAAGTAATCCAGCAAATAAGTTTTGAGATCTCTCTGCAAAGCAAACCACAGCAGTTACAACTGGGAGACACACTACAACAGCATATTTCTGATCGGAACACTAAATTAACTAATAATTAATTATAGAATATAATTAGCTAATAAAGATGCACCTGGAACTTCCTTCAGTCATCATGTCTACTAACAAAGTCATAAGTGATTACATTAATTGTCAGTTTAAAAAAGAGACAACTTCTGCTGGCTTTAACCAGATGCTACATAATTCAAATGGTGAAGCAAACTCCTTTTCCCTCCCTCCTAAAATATGAAGTGCATAGATTCCCATGTATTTCATCAAGTTTGAATACTGAAAAAAGAACAAAGTTAAATTTTACTAAATCTGAAGAAGCAAAAGGATTTTTTCCAAATATTATCTGTCTTGGTTACAAAACTATCGAGAATTGCATTCAGGAATGTTTAATGGGTTTCTTTCAAACTGAACACTTACTCTGAGACTGTACTTCCAAGAATCTCCTCCAGTCTCTTCTACAGCTATTATTCCACAAAGACAAGAAAAAAAGCATTATTTCAACCATGGTTCAAATAAAGTCTAGTGTTAAGTTAAGAGGGTATCATAGACTATCAAGAAATCTTTTATTACAAAAAGAATTTCTAGAACGAATATTTGTCCAAGAAAACTGCAGGAAATAAAATGGCCAATATTGCAGTAGGCAATTTGTAGAGACAATGTGGATATGAAGCACTTAGGCAAATATCTAATTACACTACTACCAACTATACAGCATGTTTCTTACTGAAGCTTTCTGGATCCTCTTCCCACATAGTCAATTCTTCCTTTGTCAGCAGGAAATAGTGAGTGACTAATCTCCTACATATTTCCATTAGTGTTGGGTATGTGAAAAAAGCAGTCTTTATCTTATGTGCTTCAAGAGTTTCAGGGCTGCTGTCTGAAATAAAACATGAAGATTTCAGATTACAATTAAGTGGCTTAATGATCAAAGACTAGTCCAGTAAAATTAGAAAAATCAATCAAAAAATTCTTGTCCTCTGAGAAAAACAGAAAAACTGAAAAACCTTACTTTCATGGCAGACTTTAACTAACTTTCAGCTGGTAAGAGAGGTTTTTAAGCAAGTAATTGATTCTGACATATACCAGTATGCATATACAAACTTTTCTCAAATTCATAGAGAATGCTAATTGTTATCTAGTCACTGCCATAATGTGAAAAGTTGAGTTTTTTTTTTTTATTTCACACATACAGCAATGTATGAAGTTTCAAAATGAAACAGTCCTACAAAGCAAAACATATGAACTCCTTTATATACAATTGCATCTCCAATCCACTGTATTTCATTGTACTGGTATTAGTTAATTACAGAAAATACACCATTTTATCAAACATATCTCATGGTAAAGATGCAACAAACAAGATGATGATAATAAACAAAACTCTATACCTCCGCCCTTTTTAAAATTTGTTCAATGGAAACTAGAACAATCAAAAAAGAAAAGGTATTTGTGCTCCTTCTGCATTTAAAATTCCTTTGGAATGTCATTATCTAAGTACACTAATACTTTAAAAGTTAAAGTAACAATTCTCAATATAGAGGTAGAACCATATATATTTAAATAATTACTAAAACATTAATAAAGAAGTAACTGTTGAGAATAGCTAGCAAAATAATTCTCAAGACATAAAAAATTATTTTAGTAGTGAAGTACCTTCAATATTTTTGGATGGTTTGTATGCATAATTTTTTACAATCATCTTAATGAGATTCATGCATTGCACAATAAACTGCTCAAATACAACTCCTTCACCAGCTTCCGTGAAAACGTAGCTTACAGAGAACTCCAGTGATCTCTGAATCAAAGCAGTGAATGAGCAAGGATGTTGATCCAGGAAGTCCAAAAGCTTAAAAAAAGGAATTAGAAACAGAAAAATCAAAACACTTTTAGTTAAGTCTTATTAAATGCTTTAGTAACCTAGTTATCAAAAACAGGTGCCAATTTATATTAAACTATAGAAAACTGAACATGGACAGGATTTTAGGAAGAGATCAGTATCAACTGTTAATGAAGCATTATTTAATGGCAAAATTCTTGATTTTGGTTCGAAATGACTTTTTTTTAAGTATAAGGAAGAATAACAATTTTTAAATGGACCAGCTTACTAGTAGTAAATAAAATGTATCAGCCATACTTAAAACAGTGAGTATTTCAGCAGATAATTCATCCCTATTGGAATCAGTGTAAGCAAAAGCAGTATGAGGGCTATATAGCTCCTCCCCTAACAGAACCAATGCAGTACAAGCACTCGCTTCCACAACTTAGCTTTTCCAATTAGTGATCTAAAATACACTGGTGGATTCCTTTAGTCTCCTTTAGTACTGCAAAAATGCTTAAACCTCTATTCTTGCATGTGAATTTCCACAGGTGGTAGATTAATCAAATTTACTTTCTTTTCAGGTCTGTGAAAAAAGATTCCCATTTGCTATCTAAGTACTATGACAAGGACCAAAAATAATGTGTCAGAGCATTTTCAGCTCAATTTTGGTGAAGCTGATAGGTGCTTTTTACTTCTGATAACTAGGCTGAATATTTAAAATACACCCATGGCCTCTAGATAGAATCTGAAAACAACGGGAACTCTGTAGGTTTTGTAACTTTAAAAAAAAATAACAAAACCAAAAAAAACAAGACCAAGTATCTATGTTAACATTACCTTCAATATAATATGCATTTAACATTTGCACAGAATCAGCTGACAAGTCCAAGTGTATTAGACAATACAAGCCTCAGAGGGCAAGAGTATGTTGGTCATATTCTTTTGATTAGTATGGCCAGTAATTCCACAGAAATAACAAAGCCATAGAAACAGTGATCTAACTACCTATAAAAGGCATGATGAAAAGCCTATCTCTTCTTTATTCCTTAATACCAGGACCATTGTTTAACCAATGCTTCCCAAACTCTTCCTTAAACAAATCCTAGCTAAACAATTTATTTATGAAATGCACTTAATTTTGTTTGAGCTAAGAAAATGTACTCTTCACTGCTGCAGCTTATAACAGCATGAGTAAATAGACACCCCTTCTTCAAAAATACGTCTCCTAACAAAGAAGTCTCAAGTTACAGTACCTTCCACTTATTTGAATGGTCTGAAACAGATTCACTTTAAGGCACCTAAGTGTCTGGATGGGGACTGCTCCTCCAGAAATATAAGCAATACAATAACTGAAAGGAGATTTTACTTACCACTTTAGTGAACAGAATTATGGTCTTTTCTAGACGATCTCTGCATATGCTTTCTGCTCTTATACTTCTACCTGGTAAATCAGACATTTGACCACTATCATTTTTTAGACTTTAATTTTCTTTCCGGATAGCTAGGTTTTAAATAATTAACACTGGAGAAGAACTTATTTTTACTGTAGTTAATACATTAAGTTAAGCCTGAAAAAAGTTCTAGGGCAAAATAAATTCCAAATCAAATTCAAGGTAATGACTAGGAATAGAAAATATTAAACTGTTTCTCTCAACTGTACTGAAATTCACTGCAGTTGATCAGGCTATAAAAATTGCGACATCATTACAGAAAATTCAATTATAAAAGGCAGTTAAAATAATGCAAGCAAATGCTAGTACAGACAAAAAATAATTATGCATTGAAAATATAAAGATGTCCTTTTAATAAAACCGCATACTGTTGTGCTTTTCTAGAAACTCCACCTTGAAGAATAATTTATTATGGGCATTAGAAAACATTCTGAATTAGGAAAAAAAAACAGACAACTTTTATTAAAAGAAAGAAAAACCAGAAAGGGTCATATTGAAAGCATACAGGCAGAAACACAATATAACAAAAGCAAACACTAATCCTATAAGGTAGCTGTACCTGCTTTTGCAAAACAATCTACTGATTAGAAATGTAGAAATGGGAAGGTTCAGCTCAGTTTTTGTCTTAGGACACAGAAACCCTTAAGTCCTCATATTCTAGGGGACTACAGTAAACACCAAACCTCAGTATGGGATGGCCTTCAATCCCTTCTATTCAAACTCTGCACCTCGTCAAAAATGAAATAAGAGCCAGAAGGAGCCTGACTGTAGTATAGCAAAAGTGACAATTGGAGGCAGTTTCCATCTCTTCTAAAAATGAGGCTCAAAGCCCCAGTCAGACCTCTTACCGAAGTACAGGCTCCTGAACCCAGGAACTTCACCAAAATATCAAAATGACATATAACTTACTTCAAAAAAAAAATCCTCTTCAGTTTAGACATCTATTCTTTTAAAAAGTGTTGTTGAAATATTACACCAAATAGAATTTTGATGCGATTTTAGCCCATTGATACAAAAAGACACTTTTACTGAATTCTTCCTTAATAGTTTCAGCAGCATTTAAAAAAATAGTGTCAACTTCTACAAAAATACCTTGCACCTAAATGATTATTGATGATGCACTAGCCTGTATATTTTCACCCAGCTTCTAACATTTAACAATGAACACAAAGAAAAATGGTCAGATACTTACTACACTCCAGAAACTGTTTCAACCGTTCAAATACGGCATGTAGAAAACCCTGAAAAACAAACGTGTCTTTAAAGGTGAACCTTATTCTGCACCATATTATGAGAACAAAATTATGTCAGACTAAAGTTAGTTCATTTGTGTTACCAGCTCAGACATGACCACATAACTTTGAACTGAACTCTTTGATTACTTTAAACAATTTCTTCAAGAAATTAACAATTAGCTAGCAAGCAGACGGCACAGATGATCCAAACTGACCTTATCAGTACCACTTAAAGGCATTGCAACTCTAGGAGAAGGAAGGATAGGTAACTAGAGACATGTCCTTTAAAATATGCTTATCAAGTTGTACCCTGTTCTCAACTTCCTAGTGTAGGCCGTAGGTTGCAGGTACTCAATTCCTCCACAGGCAGCACTGGAGGTTAAGGAAGGTGCTTGGGTCTCTTTATCTCACCCTACCCTCTCCATTGGCTGCAGACTACAGGCTTTTATCTCTCTCAAATGTGATAGGACAAGCATGGCATCAAAGTCATCACTTAACTAAATGGTTTTAACTGGGGGGAGGAGAGCGCATGTACGAGATCTTTCAGTAAGCAACAGGTGTGACCACCATGTGGTGTGTAACTTGGAAAGGAAGTCTTTTCTTTTTTTAAACATGATGCCATTAGAATCCATCTAGGATTTGAGAGCCCTTGGCTGATGGGAGGACAACTTTGAGAGAATGTTGCTTGATCTTCCTTTGCATAATGCGTGCCTTTCAATGATTTCCAGACATAGCTCCAATAACACCTGAAATCATCACGAAAGTTTTCTAATCTAGAACTAGAAACACACTTACCATCACCTCTGCATTCCAATGAGGTTCTACAAAGCCATGGACTGTTAGTTTCCGAAGCACTAGGAAAAAAAATTACTTGTGTAGCTATTTATTAGCTCTTGCTTCAACAGATTTCAGAACACAATAAAAATTCCACTTGCTGTGCCTTTCTTTCAACTCAATACTCTAAAAAATAGACATAATTTTTGGTTGTGGATGCCTCACCCATATCTAACATCCACCTTGTTGAAACTACTTTAAAATATACCTTGTGTGAAATAAGGAAGAGAACTTTTAACAATTACTCCATCAGGAAGAATTGTGCCAAAACACTTAAGTATTAAACTCCTGAAAGATCCTGCAGTAGTAGGAAAAGGACCAAGTGCAGTCAGGTAGGGCACATAAGCCACTGGTAAATTCTCTCAGGTTTATCACTGCCTGTAACCCAGCAAAAGCTGGACGCTGCATCTTCGGAAACAATTCAGGACATGTATTATTTACATTGCAAGAATTGTATAGAATAAAATCCCAATTGTTAAAAGCAGCAAAGTAGTCAGGATATGCATTTATTCCACTCATAAGCCCTTGAGCACAAGGGCTAAGACAAACTAACTGCTAAGGCTAGCTTTTTAGTGGACACAGGGTGAACTTAATGGAATGAAACTTGTAGCTCAGCTTCCTCAATTAAGTGCTAAAGACATGCAAGCCAAAATTACAACACACGTAAGAAAACATCCTCTTATGCCACCCACCTTCCAACCTCCTACACTTCTTAAAACATGCACAGTGGAGTGCACAGTTTCTCACATACTGAGAAACAAAACCACTCTCTCTCCCCCTTCTGCATGAGCAGTAGTCCTCCTGCCTTGTTAACAGTACAGGTAAAACAAACCAAAAATACAGTTATTCCTAATGGGAATGGCTTTGTTAGAGAATGGGAACTATTTACCAAAGAACTTCTATAGATTCCCTGTGAAGAAAGTTATTTGATTCCTTACACTTAATGACTTAACATCATTCTATATTATTACCTTTCAATGACAACAAGGTCCTTTCTAGGGAATTTGCAGCTGCAGCTTCATCTCCTGTACAAATCTGTTGTAGGAATGTATCTGTATGGTGATTCCACAAGGAACACGCAAAGCTATAAATACTTGATGTAAGCTGCAAAAGGAATATGAAGAATGTATTTTGTTTCCTGAATTTTGCTATGCCATAATAAATCTCCAAATTTTAAAGGCTGGTTTAGACTATTAAAATATTTAATCCAGCTTCTTGTATGTATCGTGGAACACAATGTTTAATTTGCTTCTTTGTAATGAGTCATACTAACCTTAAGACATTTTCCAGAAAAATACCTTGTCTTGATTTGAAGATATTATGATAGACTCATTGGTGTCCCTGACTACTTGGATCTATGACTCTCACCTTAAAGAAAACTATTTAGGGCTCTTTTCTTACCTGATTTTCAGTAAATACAGCTGCTGGTGCATAATATGGTATGATGCTTCAAAAAATTATCAGCTTTCCTCATCACCTCTTCTCCCACAAAGACAAGGACAAGCTGTCCATCTTACAGTTAAATGAATGTCTGAATCATCTTACTCTGGGACACACTTAGCAGTTACAGGTGCAATATAGTATTGAACAATGCCTACTCCAAAACTAAATTGACTTTATCAATAGCTGTAAATACTCATTTTTTTTAAAACACAGAATGACAAATAGATTCTAATCAGGTAGAACTGAACAAATCCCTAACTTAATTCACATTACAGTTCACACACAGTGCTTAACTGATAAAGATTTCTGAATTACAAACAGAAGATGAAGATTTTTTCACTCAGTTATGGTAGCAACGGATGGCTTCATAATTACATAAATCTGCATTTAGTCTGTTACACCTTATATCAATGGAGTCAAATGCACCTGTTTATTTAGTTGCTTTGAATGAGTAAAGGTTAGTAAAGGTCCTATTTACAAGTCAGTCTTGAATGCCTCAGACTTCTGATGTTTAAAATTTCATCTTATTGGTGACATAGACAAATTTCTACATAGATAAGTAGGTAAACCTCCATAAACAGTCTTCATTTTCAGTACTCACTTTTTCCTTTAAAATGAAGGAATAAACTAAAATTTAAAAAATTCCAGAGTAACATGTTTGGAAAAAATGTTTAAGTCACTAAATTCAGTTAGCTGGTACTACATTGTTGTCCAACTCCAAATGGGTTTGGAGATGCATGGCCTACAGCCAAAATTACATCTGTGTTCTAATCAGTGCATTTTTACAGTGGAGAATGTAAGCTGAATGACTTGATATTTGGCATTTGCATTCACATCTTGCCTTTTAATTAACCTGAAGAGATGGCCTGGAAAAATCTCAAAGACATTCCTGCTGGTAGTAAAAACTAAAATATGGTAGTATAGAAGTCTAAATCCCGGTATTTTTTAAAGAGTATACTGACTTAAAAATTCAGAACACACTTCCAAAAAATCTCAGTAAATTCCTAGAAAAGGTCTATCAATGTTCTATAGATGAAGCTCAGCATCTTTACATAAATTAAGATAATGCTCAAGCTGTATGCAAAATTAATAAAGATCACAAATATCTCACCCAGAAAATGGCCTCCAGTTATTCCACAGTACACAGATACCCACAACGTAAGAGCACTTCTGTTCCAAGGACAGATATCTAAGTCCACAGACATGCCATTAATGCCCTACCAGCTAAACTCAGGAAGAAGCAAGCATGTACAATACACAGTTTGCATGCTGTATAGTACTGCATCACATTACTTACATCATAGAAAAGCTTCCTATCTGCAGCAAGCCGTTTGGATGCCAGGGTCTTTGTAACATGGTAAAACGTAAGTAGCGCCCTGTGTTGCTGAAGATCATCCTGCACCTTCACAGATTCTACAAGAGTGGGTATAAGTTCTGGCCATTGTCTTGGGCAGTCCACTCTGGCAACTTTAGCAATCAGTACAGAGATCTGAGTTGCTATCTGCAAAAAATACCACAGACACCACTAAGCCAAAGGGCATTGAGGAAATGAATAATGACAAGATCCACAGTAAAATAAAACCTGAACAAAAAAAACCCTAGAATGATACATTTTTTGTGCTTTTTCTCAAGCTGTTTTCAAGTTTGCTGAATGCAAATAAATGTGGAAAAAAAGTTTATGTTTGTAGCAAGCATTACATAAAATACTAAACTTAATACGTTGCTTAAATTTTACATGAAGACCAGTAACTGTATTTATTCTAGAAATCACATAAAGAACCAAATATCTGGGAACCACTTCTTACTTAGCAATCTTTTCTCTAATTTTCTATGAACATACACTGCTGAGTACGTATTACCCACAGTTCGGCTCTACCCGACTTTTAGATAGAGCCATTCCTAGCCCCAGGAACACAGATGTGTAAGCCTAAGCCCCATCCCAGTAACTGGAACTGAGACTCTCTCTTGCTCCAGATCTTCAGAACCTCAGGCCAGGAGCACCTGCACTACTCATACCATCTGACTTTGGTTGCTAGGCCCAAGTTCCACTGGCATCAATCTTGCCAGCAGCTGGAACCTAGTCCTTGGAGCACACATGCATGATGAATAGAGTGAGATTACACAGTAAGACAGGTAAGTGATGCAATCAGAACACAGGACAGGCAGTGATCATCAGGCACAGGGTTTGTTCAGACACAGGTACAGACCACCCATGTTTACACATGACTGGCCCTTTCTAAGCTCTCTTTCTGTCTATTCTACACTTGGCTGCTGTACAACTCCCTTCCCCTAAACATTCCTTAGCATATTTTGCATGATCACCCAAAACCCTACTTCAAATATCCAAAAATTTCACATTCTTGTTTTTCCTGTTCTTTTCTAATTGAAAAGGTCCTTGACTGGATTAGTGAAGTAGACACTCTCTCCCCTCAGCACACTAGAAAACCACACTTCCAGCCTGGGGAAGAAGTCACCTTCTTAGGCTACCAGAAGGGATCCAAATCCAAGGAATTACAGGCCTAAGAAGGACAGAGCAATGCCCTTCTTTACTGGTGCCTGAGCTCTTTCATCTGGAGTCTGACAACCCCACCAAGCTTTCCACCACACTTATTCCTACCATGCTACTTAGTGAGAAGAATTGCTTCAGGAAAATTATGTCAATGCTCACAATAAAGAGCTGGGAGTCCTACTTATTACTATATCAAATTACATCAATTGACATAACAGGAGGAGCAAATAAATTCTTCTCCCTATGTGACACAAGAAGCAACCTCCCAGGAAAACCAAAAGTACTTTTAACTTGAGCACTGGCTTTTTAAATGGGGAGAAAGAAGAAAAAGAACTAGCTGAATTACATTTGAAGAAGTTCTCTGTTCCACTGTTCCCTCCATATGCTAAATATCTTCAGAGGGCATGGCAATTATGCTTTCAGCAGATGCTATGTTCTCTTTTTCTCCTACACCTCCCTTGGAAGTCAAGTTGTATCATCACATCTCCATACTATGCCTGCTTCTCACTTTTTTGTGTTGTTTTTCTTTCTATACAAGAGTCAATTTCTTCTGCTTTCAGTGATGCAAAAAGCATAGGCAGATAGCAACTGTGTTATGAACTGTCTGTGACTGGAAAAGTGCAGTTATCAGGAACACAGGATATCAAAACTCAGACATATCAAGCAGGCTGGGAACTAAACTAAAGATTCCTTGGAAAGGACACCTCAGGATACCTACAAGAGAGATTGGGGAACAAAGGGAAAGAAAGGGATATGGACTCTGTAAACATATTTCCATATCACACGTAATTGTTTGGGCAATTATTTAGATTGCTGCGATAAAAACAAATAAAAATCTCCACATCTTAAAAAATGACATCCCAAAAAATGTCATAAAGATGTACAAACCAAAACATGAAGCCACTACTCTTTAAAATGTAAGTTAAAAACGTTCCAATCTCAACTGCAACTACAGTTGGAGAACTCCAGAACTGTTAATTGCATTTTACTGAATTTGAAACAGCAGTGGCATTCTTAACTAAGAAAAATGCTATGCTACCATCTTAGCAGGCAAACAGATGAAATACTAATGAATGTATAATTGTAGGAAAAAAAAATTGATAAAAGGTTTTGGTTTGCAAAAAATATACTTAATATTAGAGTTTCATAGTTAATTTACCTATTAGTATATGCAAAAAATCATATAAACTTCAAAATTAAATTTGATAAATTATATTCCACCTAGTAGAAGCATAAATGACACACACTATGGTTCAGCTTGACATACTTCATAGTTGTTTTTAGTGAACATACAGAAACAAGTAATATTTGTCATATTGTTTACATTGAAACAATATCTGCAGAAGAAATTTTAAAACACTTTATATGCTTTTTTAAAAATTGCATTTGCAATGAAAATTCTTAGCTCTCGTCAAAACTGTCATTTCACAATGGGCTTCTACAAAGACTAAATTACCCTAATTTTGATAAAATGCTCTAAATCCTAGAAATTACATTATCCTGTCAAGAAATTCCAAGAAGTTAAAATTGAACTGTCTGCAGAACAGAAGTTTATTCCCAATGCCTTTTCTTTTCAATCTTAACCTTAAGCCTATCATTTCTGTATTTCCTTGACAACATTTTTTAAGATCCAGCTCAAAATATTTCCAAATACTTCCTTGCAGAATCTTATACTTACATGATGAAGAAGTTACCAAAAGTAAGATTGATTCATCTAATATGGGCATATTCTGTGCCCCTAACATTAGTTCTGGACTCAATATAATAATAAATTCTTATTCTAATCAAAATCATGGCTTACAATTAGTCACTTTATGTAAGAAAAGACACTATCACACTGAAGCTTTATTAAGCTTATTTAAATTCACTAAAATGCTGTAACTAGACATGTGACAGCAATACTGCTCAGGTGGATTTATACAGCAGCAACCTCAACAGCTCACTCCTGCTCTGCCTCTGCCACATTTCCTTGCATGTCCGCACTGGGAGTCAGGTAAGAGAACAGACACAGATGAAAAAAACAAAAAACACTCAGGGAAAGGTTATTTTTCAGCTACATCCATTCCCTGAACCATTTCACCAAATGGTTGCACAAACAGCAAGGGACAACAAACTGCCACTGCAACACCAAAAGAAACAAACCACAGAGACAAAACGTTGTTTCCAGCCAAAGTGGTTCTATAATTCAATGAGTTATGACCTATGGTAAAAGATCTCACTTCAAGGTCTGTCTGCAAAGCACTATGTAAACTGCAACTTCATTATTATAATAAAATACTTTGTAAAGAAAGAAAACAAGATATCTATCAATACAAGCATTTCTTGGAAGAGTAATAAACAATCACCACTAACCTGATTCACTGGCTCATTAAAGTTGGTGATAAGTCCAGCACGCAATGTAGATTTTTCTTCTTCAGAAAGAGCACTGCCAGGATATATTTATTAAAATATTATTTATTTTCAATTAAAAAATTACTATAAATTAATTTGTAACTATCAAAAAAACTATCAAAACAAAAGAACATCCTTTGTTCTTCCACTATCTCAAATATCCTTAGAAAGAGAGGGAACCATGAAGAAAATACTTATAAGGCATTTTAGTCTCACATTCTGAGAGTTGGTGTGACCTTTTCCAAGATAAATGGCAAAAGAGTTGACAGAGTGAAATACACAGATATACAATGAAAAAACACAAAACTGCACAAAATACAAATTGATTGCTCATAGACAACTGTCATATAGTTATTACTGACAGAACAGAGGATTTGAACATGAATTTGCCCATGTACTAATGGACAGTGGCCAAAAATATCCAGAAAAGGCAATCACCATATCAGATGACAGCTTTTTTGGAAAAGCAGTTAAGTCTTTTCTATTATAAATCCTTTTCTATAAGAAAGCAATATATTTACACTTAAAAGTAAAGATCCATTGAAAATTATAGCTTTGTGTGAAAAGTACATTGATATATTCTCCATAAAGTGCAGGGGAAAATAGTGAGCAGGGAAAAAATTCCAAGCCATAAAGGTTAATTTTCATTCAAGTGCAGCATTGCGGTATCTTAAAACTTAATTTTAAGTGACCTTTATCAGTTTAAGACTACAAGTTACAGTATGATATCACTTCTGTATTACTTCAGATTTTATATCATTCATGCAATTTTCTTATAATTTCCAGGCAGGAAACACAACACACTGCTCCAAAAAAGGTTTTGTTGATATTTATAGATTACACTACTGGGGGAAAAGAAAACCCAAATCAAACTAAACAAAAAACCCCAACAAATTTTAATCTACTGATAGCACCTGGAAAGCTGTTTCTCCTTCATAAAAAGCCTGGAAGTTATCACGCAAGGTTGTTCAGATTAAAGTTTCACCTAACATTGCAATGACTTAGAAGCATGCAAACATCCCATCTCAGTGAAGGCTAGAGGCTGGAAATTAAGAAGATTAAACACACCAACACAACCACTTCCTCTTGTCTGACCTCAGGCACAGATATTAACTGACTAGTTTTATATACTGAGGTTTAAAATTATATCTAAAGCTCCCTAAAGCATAGGTTTTACTCTAATCTAGACAAATACTAAATATTAATCTCAAAATAATAAGAAAATAGAGGTAGGAATTGCCATAAGAACAAACATTTACAAAAATATTCTAGTTTTCACTTTGTCTTCACCTCTGCAAAAACACAAGTACTCACTATTTCCTAGATCAAAGACTTATCATTTGAAGTATAGTACAAAAGGGGGGCACTTCATTGTTTCACTAGTGACTCAGAACTGTACACTAAGTCTTATTTTCCAAGGTAATTCTAGCATTCAGGAGCCACAATTTTATTTTTTATATTTTAAATCAAGACATAGGCTTTAAGATTTTTTCTGCAAAAAATTAAATTATCCCTAAAAATATTTTGGTTAAAATTTACAGATATTTCTGCAACAATAAAAGCTTTTCTGCATGTAACTATTTTACTTATTAATCTAGAGCCATGAGATGATGTTCCATGACAATTTTTTGAGGGTTTTTCTTTTATAATATGAAAATGTAGTGTGTAATTTCCTCACATGCAGGCATCCTCTAAGTCGTTTCTAAAACTTAAAAGCTCTTATTAATAATATTTAAAAATCTATAATCAATTAAATATAGATTGTATAATAACTCACTTTCAGAGACAATAGAAAGCATGTAAAATCTGGTTTTTAAAGAAAAAAATAGCCCATTTTACTATATTACTGAATTTATTTTGTTTCTGGGCTCACAAGACCCCTGGCTTTAAACTGTTTTTCATAATTATATTAAACTTATGATATGCACAGTCTAAGAGCAGCAAGAATTCAGTTCATTACTTACTGTAAATAAAAACACTGTAATTAAGCTTTTGCCATTGCAGACAAAACAAAGGAAAGAAACAGATTCATGAGGACCAGCGCTTTAAAAACACCAGCTTGTGACAAGCAAAACTGGAAAACAGTAATGAAAAAAATCTAAGAAATCAATGTCGATGCAAGTGTCACCCAGCAGCACTGTGTGACAGAGTTCCGGAGTCTGTCAGACCGTGGGTGGAGGAACTCAGCGTTCAAACAACACGAGAGTGACATCTGCCGGAGAAGAGGGACACCCTCAGCCCCTCAAGGAGACACAGACCCGCACCACTGCTGCCCTCAGCCTCCCCTAATGCCTTGCAAGAAAGCCAATTCCACAATTCCGCCTGTAAAAGTTACAGGCAGGCGAAAAGTCAGGAAGAACGTGCCTCCTTCAGCCAGTTATTTCCCTTCAGCATTGAATTATATGTGCCCAAAAATTAAAACAACTTCATCTACACATGAACTTCTAAGTACCATCTACTATGTAGGCTGTAGTCTTTCACAATTTGCAAATTCAACATTACTTTGATCTTTCTCTGTGTCTGTGGTATGGAGAAATATACATCCAAATACTTTAAAAATTATTTTGGAGCTTTTTTTAAAAAAGCCTGATATTTCACATTTGGATTTATGGCTTATGAGAGGTCATCACACAACTGAAAACATATATTTGAAAAGTATTGTTAAAGTATTGTACCGTGTTGCTAACACAGTACTCAAATAAGAGAACAAAGTCCACAAGAGACAGGATACAATTGTCTGTAAAATCAAAAACACGTTCAACTCTTGAAATCAAGACAAACCATTTCTGAGGAAAATAAAAACACATACAAAATCATCCTGTGAGACCAGCTTTTGAGGAGGCTGACAACAAATTTCAAAAGAAAAAGCCAAATTGTGCCTGAAAAGAGGCTATGACAATTCTAGGCACTTTGCCACAGCTATATGAAAAGCTACCTGAAAAAGAAGGAGGGAGGAAGTTCACAGGCTCATCTTCTAAATCACTCTCACTGGAAAATGCAGTTCTAAGCCTGATCTATACATCAAAACATGCTTTGATGTACTACTATGGATGGAGAGCAGACAGCTGCTGAAGTGAGATGCAAGACAAAAGGCAAGAATTTTGCAAAGACAACAAAAATGCAGCATCTACAATGAAGTCTTCAAAAAATCATGGTATTCAAAGTATGATTAGTTCACAAAATTATCAACTGAAAATTTAGTTTAAATCAGGATTTTTCAAAATTACCTCAACTTATTCTAGGAGAAATGTGATCTGGTTGAGTGCTGACAAAATGTCACATCTAACATATTTAGAAAGAAAAACAGTTGGACACAGAAGAAAAATTTACTATGCATTACCCCATTGAATTCTTAACAGCAGCCAACAAATTTTAAAATTTATTTTATCATTTAATTGCACTAAATTAGTGGCAGGAAAGTTAGAAATGGGGAATAATAGGGTTGTATGGAAAATTTAATATAGATTTAACTCATGGAATCTTTAACAGCCAAGAAAAATTTATTTTTTAAATTGCATTTAATTTAAAACTACAGGGAAACTAACTACATTAAAATATTTCTATTTAATTTTTACCTCAAACAGTAAAATTCCAGTTTTTAGTTCTGCAAGAAATAAACTACACTTTTTTACCAGAAATACTACTAGTGGCTAAAAATACTGACAAATTGAAACAATGTTTAACTTCTTCCAACAGTTCTGGCGAAGTACCAGTGTTGTAAGCAGAATCCTGTTAACCAGAAATGTCAAAGATATATGCCATCTTTCATGAAAAAGATGCTATTTTCCTTTTACATAGAAAAGAATCCAAATGCTTGCAGATGTTTTGCAATTATATACTAATTCACACATACAAATACTCTGGTGCTCTATGCCATAATGAAGGAGTACTACACCACTTAAAATGTGCTGTGGATACGGAATTTTATAATTTTTCATTCCTTTGGTAGATCTTTGGAAAGGCTTACAATGCAAGGCAAAATACATTGAACTATCTCAAACAATGAACAATGAAAATCATATTTTGCATCATAACACGAACTTAGATTTGTGATCCAGAAAAACCGTACCTAGAATTCCACCTAATACCCTACATCTGACAGTGACACTCCCACCTATTACAAGCATTTGAGACTGAACGCTTGCAAGCCTTTGAGTTCTGGAATTGAAGCTCTTTGTGAAATCACACCTGTTTTTAAAGGAAAGATAAGCACTTCACACAAAAGACTGGGAAGTATATAATTCTACAGGTTACATATTAAAATGGCACTTTTTACAAATTTTAAATAAATTACACGGTGCTCATGAAAAGTGCCTATACTTCTCATCTTCTTTGGAGAACTCTTTGTCATGCCTTATAGAACAATGAAAAAAGAAGACCAGAACTTTTTAGTATGGTAACTGCTGCCTCCTTCCTGTGTACACATTCAATACATATCAGCTTGAACAAAATTAAATGTCCTTCTCACTGTCCAAGAGATTACCTTTCACTTCTGTCACTCTCAGTAAACCCAGATGTTAATGTTGCAACACATACTGCATCACTTCAAAACCTATTACCTATGAAACAGCCTTCTAACTCAGCTCTCAAAAGTAAATCATGAACAGTCATAGGAAGCAATATAAAGACAAAATGTTTTATCAGCAAGTCCTGAAGTTTGAAGCATGTTGTCAGTTCCACCACAAATTCTATAGTAAATTCTACCAACTAAAGATCTCCTGTTTTTCCAGCCTGGCAATCATAACAAAGCCAACTTTAGGATGGTTAAGTGGAAGATCTCAAAACTTACTGTGGTGCGACCCGTCTCCAGTAGCGATCAATTCCATTTTTAAAGTACAGCACAGCTAACCATCTTACATTCACATCCAGGCTATGATTTGTAAAGATATTCTGTTAAAAAAAAAGAAAAAGTTAAAAATTTCTCAAGATACCACAAGAAAGACAGAAATTGTATCAATGCATGTCCTGGTATATGTAGAAATACACACACCACAGTGATATGGGTGTACATAAACAAAAAGCCTTAATCATCATTTGACAGGGAAGTGAAAACACTGGTCTAAACATAAATTTTTAGAGATTAAAAAAATGTTTATCACTAGCCCAAATTTTGACTTATTTAAAAAAACAACATATAAGGCAAATGTATTGCTAATCTTGTCCGGCAGAGAAGGAAATATAAGGGCATATAAATCAGACAATTTTTACAATCTTTAATGACATAGCTCTCAGAAGTTTGTGCCACTGCAGAATACAGGCTAATTCCTTATTCTAGTCAGAATCCAGTCTTCAGATTATTTATTCATTATGTTATTTATTCATTATGTTATTTATTCATTATGTTATTTATTCATTATGTTATTCATTCATATGGCAAGAACCATCCTATCTAGCAATGCTGTTTTAAAATAGTGACCTGGTAGGTCTGCAATTCTCAAATTTGACTATGCTTAGGAAATCAGGAAATTAGTTTCTACCAATAAAAAGCTATGTATCTGTAGATAGCACATATATATACGCTTTTATATATCTGTATGTACATACAGACAAACACAGAGGAGTTATTTTGTATGGTAATGGTGTAAAATTAATCAACCAAGAGAAACTAAAATAAAGGTAGGTTATTGAATCTCAACACAGGTACTACTCTGAACAGCAGGTCTCCTCCTGTTTTCTACTGCATCGGATGGATCCTTCTCAAGGGGTGAGACATCATTACTCCCACCTTTAGAGAGCAAGCATGCGTGAAGCATGTTCTTACTATACAGTACACTGCAGAAAGAGCTCACCACTTGTATTCCTTGCTTTTAGAAGTCCAGTAAGAAGGGACCTGAAAAATGCAGGGATTCTGGTCAAAAGTATCTGCTACTTTTGGGCACCATGCCTGCAAACACAGGCATAAACAAACCTTTCAAATAACTCAGCACAGCAGAAACCTGGGACCTCATTTTCACTATGAATTGAAAACATAATTTTCTCTCAAAATCTACTTTTATTAATAGTAACATCTATCTAGAGGTAATGGCCAACCCAAAAAAACCCAACACACTCCAATCACTAGAAAGTAAACAGATTTACATGCCAACAATGATATAAACTTCAAAACTAGCAATTGTAGAAAAATATCAGAAAGGTGGTAACCCACCAAAAATACCACACAACACAAAAATTATTTCTATGTAATATGTTCTCCTTCCCCAAAGCTCATTTAGGAAGACAGACTGAATCTCTAAAAGACTTGACCTTTCCCAAATGCAATTTAAGCATATTAAAATACTAACAGCTAACTTCAAACACCATTTCCATATTACAAAAATAACATTTCAAAATAAATGAAACATGGAAAACCCAAAATACTCATACTGAATATTCCTCTCCTTGCTAAAATATTTAGCAAAAGCAAAGCTTCCACAGATAAACACCCTGAAACTAGACCAGACCTAGATAAAAAAAGACCAAAGAATCTACACAAAAACAAGTAGAACTTCTCATTATACTCTTTATCTTCATATGAACTTCCTAAAACATGAAGTACTTAATATAACACAGTAATGCTGTCACAGACAGAACAGGAATGAAGCCAATATACAAACTGATATAACTTGCACAGAGGTTCTTTTCAAAACCATCCAATTCTGAATCAAAAGAGAGATACATAATACCTTCAAAAGAGAAACACAGAAAGTAATGATAGCAGCTCCACTAGGTACTAAAAATGGTAGGATCAAGGATGCATGTCTCATGATCTTCTTTACGATTTTCTCTACTCTGTCCCAGAAGCAAGTGTATCTCACAGTAAGTAATTATATTACTTGCCACAACCCACAGATATCAGCTGTCTTACCCTCTCTCCATTTACATTAACTTGTTTCCCTGAATCCTTTTTTGCTCCACCAAGAAGATGTCAACTATTTTCTCTCCCAGACAGCACACCTGTCATGATCAAGTTAAAGAAGCAGACTCCTCACTTGCTTAGTTTGGAAGACTATATTGATATTTCACTCTTAAAGAAAGGCTGATGTGGCCCCAACAAATCCACCTAACCACATAAAAAGAAATTATCAGCATTTGAATATTATGTACCAGCATATACATCTTTAATAAGCATCTAAACATCTGAATTTTTAGTCCTTATTTAAAATTAACTCATATCTGTTCCAGTTACCTGTGAGTACTCAATTTGTCTACACCCCAAGGTGTAAGATCTCAAAGCAAACATCACTAAAGGAAAAAAACATCACTAGTGGAAATTTCTGCTGGTTTCTATCAAGATCATTTACCACTGCCGCTGCACTATTGCAAAGCCAGTACATAAAAGGGCATTTGACAGCTCAAAGTATCTTCTACTCGTTTCTCTAAATCCTTGGGCTCACCTTCAACTTTCCAAACAAATTAGAGGGTTTATAGAGACCAGAACACATCACCCAACAAATCTGGGGCATTCGATCTATGCACTGAGGACAGATGTTTGTAGAAAAAACATTTTACCTCTGTTTTTAAGACTATTATAAACATATGCAGAGATATTGGAGAATAACAACAGTGTTAATTTCATGTATCTTTGCTGAAACAGCTTCATTTCCTTTTTGACTGTGTTGTCATCATTTTGACCATATTAATGCATCCATTTCACCAATGGTCATAGTACTCGAAGTATTCATCTTCCCCATTCCAGACCTTACTACCATAGCCAGGTCAGTTAATCTCCCTGGGAGTTTCCCTCCACTAACAAAAAGGAAAGTAATCCCAGAGAGGTATCACACAATTCAATGGAAAGCATGAGGGAACTTCTATGAAAATGCTCATAAAGCATCATCTTCCCAGAAAAGGAAAAGTCCTTATTGCCTTGATATATAAAAGGTCCCCTGCCTCTTGAGGCAGTAAAGGCAATTCCTTTGAGTAGGGCCCTCTTGGCCTTTTACCATCCACAATTCACAACAGGCAAAGAAAAGATTTAGCACTACTGCCCACTCATACTGCTAGAGACTGGATTTCCACCTTCTGAATACCTGGGAAAAGAGCTTACTTTGAGATACAGTGATGACAATGCCTAGCACTGTTGTATCCTACTTACCACATCCTTCAGCATAAGGATTCTACTGCCTGGACCATGACAACTCAGGGGTTATGGCTTAACCGTGTTCTAGAGACCAGTACTCAAAATTATTAAGAGTTTACTTAGTAGCACTTTTTCACTGTATCTTACCAACAAGACTGAATAAAAACCTGGCTGTGTTTCCCATTGCTTCAGCTGCTCCTCAGCTGGCTTCAACACTGCAGTATCTTGGCTAGTAGCTTGCGTCAAGACTTGCAAAACAACAGTGCTAGCACTGTTGAGATCCATGAAAATCTGAAAACATTTACAGAGGAGAAAAAACACCTAATGAGAAAAAGATAGCAAATATAGACAGGTATTTTCCATTCTTATTATCCAAACACCCCACGCTTATTTTTCATTAGACTACACAGTGTAAAGATAGCACGACACCCACACACAGGCAGTTGAGGTACAGGGATAGAACTATTTGCTTCCAGAAATCTCTCAGCAGAAAGAGCAGGCATTATATCAATCATTACAAGCACATTTGCTAGATCGGAAGAACTGCAGGAAATATTTTGATTGTAAAACAGTTACCTCTCTTGTGAAGCACAGCAGCTAAGAGCAAAACTGCAACTAGAGATAATTACTCAGATGTAAGCAGAGCAAACCATGGGGTTGTCTGAAAGAGGCAAAAATGCAGATTATTAACATTTTTGCATTTTACTTTTTCTTCAAGACAGAAAACGGCACATTCATATAGTCACATTCTATAACTCAAATTCATCCAAACGATTCATATTAATTAAAAAAGAAAGCATTAAGTCTCACAATTAGTCTTACATGATACAGAATTTTCCTCAATGTATTTGGTTTCCTTCTTATTTAGCATACAAATGCTAACCAGCTGAACTACAAATGCATATTGCCAAATTTCCAGTTTATATACGTGGTTTGCACTCTTGTACTCTATGAAGGCAAAACAAAACCCTGCTCTCCAGATGATAGAAATTACACTTATAATGACCACAGAAACAATGTTACAAGAAGAAAAAGACACATATATGAAAGAAACTATGAAGACTGTTTTCTGCTTAAAAAAATACAGTTTAAAGCCTAATTAACTTTTAATAACACATACACAGTTGAATATTCATATACTTAGGTTTTCTAAATGAACAACAAAGAACAGTTTCTCTTCAAAGAAGAGAGAGAAGGAGGTTGAAGTGGGGCATCAGGAGGAATTTCTTCATGGAAAGGATTAATAAGCATCAGAATGGGCTGCCCAGAGAAGCTGTGGAGTTGTCATCCCTGGAGGTGGTCAGGAAAAGACTGGATGTGGCACTTAGTGCAGTGGTGTAGCTGACAAAGTAGTGATCTGTCAAAGGCTGGACTCAGACTTGGAAGTCTTTTCTAATATCTTGATTGGAAATCACTTCTGTGATTTGCTTTTGTTTAATGGGAAAAAAAGGTTTATTTTTCCACCTTCAGGAAAAAGATCAAGATTAAAATTGTTACAGTAATAGTAACGAAGTGGAAGACATGAAATTTATTCTGACACAGGTTTAAAAATTTTGATTTTTTTTTTTAGAAAAATCGCCTTAACAACAAAACTAGCCACAATACTGGAGAGCTTTTATACCAGTAACAGCATTGCACAATTGAAAAAAAAAGTTCTTCATCTCCAAATCTCCAACCATCCTCTAAAAAAGCTGACTAAAATTTGAAGGTCCTAAGGTTAAAAAAAGTCTACATTTAAACCCATGAAACACAAAATCACATCTCTCCTCACAGCAATAATTAAATTGTTGACTCCATCTCTGCTTTATACTTTCCATGTGAAGAACCTTCCAATCTTTCTGCTTTAACCAGTTGTGCACAAGGTAGCAGAAGGGGGGTTACTACAGGGGTGTCTTCTGTGACCAGCTGCCAGAAGCTTCCCACACGTCTGACAGAAGCAGCGCCAGATGGCCCCAAGACACACCTGCCACTGGCCACAGCTGAACCCACCAGCAACAGCGGTAGCACCTCTAGAAAAACATGTCTAAGAAGAGGGAGGAAAAACCTGAAGGCTTTGGCTTCCACTGGAAATTCACTAGAACACTTCTCATTAGAAGACATACTTGAGTTAATAAAATGCAAGCACAAAAAACAAGTGACTTTTTTCCAGTTTATTATTTCAAAACAATTAGCTGGCAGTTCTAAAGATAACAACAAAGGACAACAACAAAAATCAAAGAGAAATATTTGCTTCTTTTTTAATAATGTTTCTCATTCCTGAAAAGGTTTGTACTTCCATGTAAAAACTATGGAGCAGCTATGGTTTGAGCTACTGCTCAAAAAAAAACCTCAAGAAAAATCAAACAGCTTAGTGGGTCAGAACAAAAACTTATTTAATCCAATGCTCTTGCTCTGTCAAAACCACAGCAGATACTCAGGTCAGAACATTTTACATAATGCTGGCTTGCCATCCAGAAAACTCTGGTTCAAGGATTTTCTATTAAGAGGCAGGGAATTTAACAGCCCTCAAGATTTAGTCTCCAATGAATTTGCACAGTTGCTTTTTGATCCCATATAAAGATCATTAGATGAGGCCATCACAAGCCAAATAGCAAAACTGAATTAGAAAATAATCTCCCCAGAGATAGGTCAACTACAAATAATGCTTATAAATACTGTAAAGTATTTAGTGAAGTGGTATATTCTGTATGATTTGGATAGCAAAAAATTAACTGGAAAAACATCTAATAAACGTGTAGCAAATGCATATGGCAGACATGCAAAAAAGCTGTCTATTGCCACTGCTTTTTAAAAATTCCCCTGAACAGTTTCTGTTTTCTTCTAGTAAATCACTATTTTACTTGTATTAATTTCTAATTAAAAAAAAAAAGAAAGAAAATAAAGAGAAATTTAAAAATTTCAACAAAATATTTTGAATCAATTCTTACTGTACAAAACTTGAATTTGCAGTTTAAGCTAGCTACAAATTAGTTAAGCTAAAACAAAGAGATACGGTGACCAAAATAAATAGTATAACCCTCTGCTTCCCCCTGAACCCCTTAAGTACCCAAAGAGGGAAGGAGCAGGAAAAATGCAGGTTTTCCTTTGGATCAAGTTTTCCAATAATTTTCACACCACATTGTTGACAGGTAAATGTGCTAGGCATAAAAAAGCAGACAGAGCAGCAAGCAGCTTTTATTTCACACTCTTGACAAAATGTGATGTAAACTTAGAACAAGCTTACAAACTGTGACTGAGCCATAACTGCCCACCAAAAGGCAGGGGTGGGATCCCGGGGGCACACACAGCAAAAAAAACCCAAACAAGCCAAAAAGTCAAGCCATCTAAGCACACTGTTCCACAAACACTAGAGGACATTACAGGAGCAAGGAGGACTACATGACTTCAAACAACGTCAAGCCATTCAGGTTCAAGTCCTAGCATGTAATTTCAACTCTGACGAAGTCGTTACCTTCCCTTCTCACTGACAGGATTTCTACAGGGAGCTTATTCTCTGCATGCTCCCTGTAAAGACAATTGACTCAGGGAGGGCACCAGCTCCTATCTTAGTGGGATCTGCTCAAAATGCAGTTTTAATTACTGCCATGTACAGATGCACTTGTGAGAGTTATTCCTGCAGACAGACACAGCTGCACCTTGGGAGTTTAAACCCAGATCTCTCCAATCTTAGATTGTTGTGATACTCTCACACTGCCCTCTTTTCTTTTCTTTTTTAATTGATGAGATAGAGACAATCCTCACTATTCAAATATCCGACTTCAGCTGTTGCATGGGAAAGGCAAAAGGGACATAGGTTACTCCAGAGACTGGTTAAATCACTGGGACAAGGACTTTCTCCATAGTTCATGGGACTTCTACAGCTTCACTCAGTACTGAACTATATCTACAAGACTGTCCTAGAGATGCAACTCAGAAGGTGAGTATTAAATAGCTGTTGTCTTTTGGGTACTTTCAGAGACATGAGGCACCTATAGAAATTTTGGCAGTCTGTCAACCTTATAAGCAACACATTTTTAGAAGGAATGGTCTAAAGGTCTGCATCTCTGTCACAACAGCCAGAATTTCCAGGTTTGATTATTGAGTAAGGGTGTCATTTCCCTTTTTTGTTTACTAACATCAGTCTGTGTCTTCACAATAAACACTGAGCAGTATCAGGAATGTTCACTGCCTTTTCTGTGGTCCACACCTATTGCTATAACAACCAAATTGCACACAAACATATTGGAGGAAGGAAAAGAAATCCCTTTCACTAGAAAGTATTCAATGTCTTAAATGTTCTAGTTTTATACTAGCCATGCCAGTTTAATGTTTTTCCTTAACAGTCAATGTTTCTGATACTAACAAATAAGTATCTAGGTACTTTTCCCTTCACACTAAAAAGCATCCTAATTTTAAAATCACATGAGCTATGAAAAGAAATTGGCAACTACTAAACATCTGAAGGGGTACAAAACAAAGGATTTCATCGCTAAACACCTCCCTACTTCACTTTTTCTGAGAGAATGCAGTGTAACAACTCACTCATATCCAGATAATTAATTCTGTGTATTTTTTTCTCTTTTGTTAAGAATTCAATTAATTCTTTCCAGCTGTAAGAAGGTGCAAGAATAAATTAAGATTTTATGAAATCAGAAGAAAAAGTCATAAACACATTACACAAAATACAGTGTGCTCTCTCTGATCATAATGCAAATACATTCTGGGCTACTTCAAGAGCACCAGTGGCTCTGAGGATATGGTGATCCTGCTTTACTCAGTGTCTGAGATAGTTCCTAGGACTCCATTTCTAGCTTGATTCTCACAGTTCTCCCTCTCTTCAGTTCAAGAAGGAGCAAACTGGAGAGAGATCAGAGCTACTAGGATAGTCTGTGGTCTAAAGCAAATTATCTGTGAGGAGGTAAAGTTTAATGTTGTTTAAGACAGTGGAACCTAAGGAAGACTTTGCAGACACCTAAAACTAATTCCCCGAAGAGTGCTTACAAAGAGGACTTGCTGCTTCCTACCAACAGATTATACAACTAACAAACAACTTTAAAGCTACACCCTGCAGCTCAGAAGTAGAAAATTGGGACTGTCATTTACAGCACATTTGTTTCAAGGAAAACAGGAAAAAAAAAGTTTCCATGCTGAAAAGCCACAAGAACTCCTGAAACAAGTAACACAAACACTGGCATTCAGTCATAGAGATAAGATACATTACCAAGGATACTCTCACCTTCAGGAAAAGTTTTTCTCCAGCCTTCCACAAACTCCTCCACAAATCTCTTTTCTAGCATGGCAGTTATCTGCATCAATCATGCCATATGCTCATAGTCCTACTGAGGAATGCACCCAAAAGAACTAGAACTATCCTGGTTATTGAAGGTACTACTTAAACTCACTAATAATTACAGCAATCACCAAAACCAACACAATGACTAATATTAAGCATTACTAAAATTTTTCAGAGCCTACATATTAATTTTTCTTTATGTAATTGAACCAAGCTATCTAAAGTTTGCCCAATTTTTAAGCCACAGTAAAGAAGACAAAATGTCTGAGTAGCAAAGAGTTAGAGGTGTTTTTTTCCCATACTGGTAGTGACAGAAACACAGAAGTAGAATTTCCAAAATTTCATTTTTAGAAAAATTTAACATTGAAACTAAAACTTAGGTCTGAAAAAAGCATGCAGAAGTCATGAATGGTACAAGAACTAAGAACAGCGAGGACCACAGTAACAAAGGACAGTAACAAGCAAGGCTGACAACAATGTTAAGGAAAGTCAATCAGATTATATTAAAAACTCTGAGGAGAAGAATGAACTTTGATATTAAATAGTAGCCACCAAAGTGACCAAAAATTCCCAACAGAAAGACCAGGGAGCAAAGAAATGAGTGAGACAATTCCAAGGATTAACTCAAAAATTACTGTGTCATAGTGTTCAGGACTGATGACACAGGAAAAGACAAATGGATACACAGACAATGTAAGAATATTTTTAACATTTAATAGTAACTTTCTAGGATGACCAATACTACAAGGTCAATCTCATTCCTTTAACTTCTTCCTAATTTATCTAATTTAATGGATTTTTAAAAAGACCTGACAGACCACTTAAAACAAACTAGTGCCACACAGCTGAGATGGAAACGCATGTTTCATTCAGTCCTCATGTTCTGAAACAGGTTTAAACCCTTTCATTTTAACTACAGTTAACTCCCACTTTTGATGATACAGTTTCAAAATATTATATGTAAAGCATGGGTGACAAACACCTTTATCATTTATACACATGATAATAAGTGTCCCTGATGAGAACAGTACAGTGAAAGAATGAGAGAAGAAAAACAGAGAGCAGTGACAAATTTGGTGTTGCCATGAAGTTTGAAGAAACCAAACTCCATAAGGGACATGCTTTTTGCAAAAACTCGGATACATCTTACATACATATAAATTTGAATTCAGCAGCATTTTGCTGATGTGCTGTGTGAGCTGATTTAAAAGCCAGACCAAATATGTTGCAGATATGACTTCACGTATGAGACATGGGAAACAAGGCACATGGAAGTGTAAGTGGGAAGCAGCAACACCATTGCATTTAGGGCCTTGTCCTTGTATTTTACACATAGTGCTGTCTTCCACGGTAACAAAGTGGAGAAATAACTCACCACTGCTGCACTGAGCCTGCCTCTGTTTAAGGGAAGACTGCTCGGCAGAAAAATTGTTGTTCTTCAGCCTGCAAGAAGAAAACAACCACCTGGAATAAAGGCAAGTACGCGCCCCTTCCCGCACAAAACAAGTTCTCTCGGGTTAGCGCCTCATCTTCCTCCCAAGCCTTCCATTAATTCCAGCCTGACTAAAAACTGTTTCAAGGAGAAAGCGGGAAACTGTTCCCTGGAATTAGGTAACAGTTATTTACTTCCTGCTTCGAGCAGGCCCTTTGCCACGGCCACCAGTAATAGGTACGGGAGGCCTGGCTGCCCTAACCTCGGGGACGGTGCCCCGGAGCCAGTATCGTGGCGGGCACTCCACGCCGAAGCCGCGCCGGGTCGGGCAGCGCAAACGGGGCCACAGCCGGCAGAGCAGCAGCCGAAGCGAGTACGAAGGAGCAGCGCCGCTGGCAGCGGCGCAGTCCCGGGCTCCGTGCCCCGAGCGCTGCCCCGCTGGCAGCCGCCGGCGCCGTTCCCCCCGTCCCGTCCCCTCCCGGCCTCACACGAACCGGGACCAGGGAGCGCCGCTCCGGCACCACCGCCTCCCTGGCGCGACCCTGACGTCACGTTCCCGCGACGCCAGAGCGCTCCCGCGCCGCTCCGCCGGCAAAAGAGGGGCGGGGGAGGGGCTGGGGCGTCGGGGGCGGGGCCAGGGCGTCCGGGGCGGGGCTCCCGGAGCGCGCTGCCCGCTGACGTCAGGCGGCGGCTACACGCGCGCAGGGTGGTTTGGCGCGCGCGGCATCCGGCGGCGCTTCCCTGAAACGTTCCCGAGGGGAGGGGGGACATCAAGGGTGACGTGCGTGGTGTTCATGTCAGAACATAACGCTAAAAATGTATGTATGAGAAAGTAAAGCAAAAAATACAGAAAGGATTAAAAAACCGAGTGTACTTTATTGGTGTGGCAGCGGCTGGGAATGACTGCACGGGCACTGTGACTCCGGGCCACGAGCGGGCGGGCGCTTTGTGCGGAGTCTGGGCGTTAAAGCGCCGCGTTATCTTATCGGCAGAAATTGATGAGGGTCGCCCTGCAAATCCATCCATCCTTCCTTCCTTTCCTTCCTTCCTTCCTTTCCTTCCTCCCTTCCTTCCTTCCTTTCCTGCCTTCTTCTCCTCTTTCCTCTTTTCCATTTTTTTCTTCCTCTTTTTTCCTCTCTTTCCCCCTCTTTCATTCATCTCGCCTTTTCTCTTTTTCTTTCCGCCCTGCCCCTTTATCCAAAACCCACTGCCGTCTGCTTACCGACTAGGTAGGGCTACTAAACACACACATTTTTAGGCCGTGTGTCATTTACTAATAAACCTTGGAAAGCTTCTGTGGACCCGCTGACATCCGTCGCCCCCGTAGCCCACGGGCACTTAGGCCTCACGGCTGCTCCCATCGCCCGAAGGGTGGGACGGACCCGCCGTTCCCGGGAGGATCGAGCGCGCGCGCGGTCCGCCATCCCGCCAGGGGGCGCTGCCCCGCCCGCCGGCCGCACGTGGGGCCGCTCGCCAGCTGCGGTGCCGCGCGGCACGTGGGGCGCGGGGCCGGAGCGAGCCGAGCGGGGCCGGAGCGAGCCGAGCGGGGCCGGAGCGAGCCGAGCGGGGCCGGAGCGAGCCGAGCGGGGCCGAGGTCAGACGAGCCGGAGCGGACCGAGCGGGTCTGAAGGGAGCCGAGCGGAGCTGCCGCCATGCCCAAGGCGAGGGCCGGGAAGCGGCTGGAGCGCCGGGAGGGCCGCACCGGCGGTGAGTGCGGAGCGTAGCGGAGCGGGCGGGTGGTCGGGCAGGATCCCGGGAGCCGAGGCCGGGCCGGCCCTCGCACCCGAGGCGGCGCTGGCGGGGTGCCGGCGGGGTGCCGGCGGATCGCGGCTGCCCACGGTAACACAGCAGTCTCTTCCCCAGGCATCCTGTTCAACACTGGGGCCGGGCAGCACATCCTGAAGAACCCGCTCGTGGTGAACAGCATCATCGACAAGGTGGGGGCGGCGGCGGGCCCGGGAGCCGGGGCTGGCGGGACGGGCCGGGACAGCGCGCCGAGCCGGGTGCCGCCCGTCGGAGTGCGTGGTGGTCTTGGCCTTCGTCTGTCTCTTAACGTGGGTGCCCGCTGGTTGCTCACGCGTGGCCAGCAATGCGGCATGAACCAGCGCCAGGACATTCCTGCTCTCCCCGTTTCCCACTCGTTCCTTTCTAAACGACTCTCGCGCTCCCTTGAATACCCAGTTCCAACTTTTTACTGTGTCAAAAGCGCTTACTTTCATTCTAAAGTCAAATGATTGCACGAGATTGGTGCTGTGGAAGCACTCAAAATGCCGTTTGTCCATAGGCTGCCCTGCGCCGCACAGATGTCATTCTGGAAGTGGGCCCAGGAACTGGAAACCTGACAGTAAAGATGCTGGAGAAAGTCAAAAAAGTAAGTGCAAATTCTCTCGCTTCCCAAGCTCTGACTGTGCCGTGGCTTAGACTACAACAAACAGAAGAGTCTTCAGAGGTGTGATGAACATAAGTAGAATTACTCCATTGATATTTTTCTTAACGTATGAATAACCCCAGTGGGTTTTTAGCTGATCACATAAATTTTGTGTGGTTTTATCCATTGCTGTTATCCATTTATATGGTAAAGCTTGCTTGTATTTGGAGAGGGTAGAAGGTGCAAAGCCTAATAGGGACTTTGAAAGGATTCTTTAAACCCACGGCAATAGATACAGGGTTGGGGTTTTTATGATTAAATTCCAGTTAGGAGATGCATGGAGTTGCAAATATATACTTTTTTTTTCAGGTTATTGCATGTGAAATTGACCCTAGACTTGTTGGTGAGCTTCAGAAGAGAGTCCAGGGCACGTAAGTATCAATTATGGAAACAGGGAGCACTTAAACCAGCAGAGCTACTTTGGTACAAATTTTGGCAACAGTGCTTTTCTGAGGATAACCACAAGGTATCTTTTCCCCCAGATGTCTAGCAAACAAACTTGAAATCAAGGTTGGAGATGTCTTGAAAACAGATTTACCATTCTTTGATGCATGTGTGGCTAACTTGCCTTACCAGGTATGGGACAAACACCATAGCATACAACAACATTAAAAAAATTATTTTTAAATGCTGATTTCCCAGGAATTATACTAACATTATTAATTCTTTTTTCTCAGATTTCTTCACCTTTTGTTTTCAAGTTATTGCTTCATAGACCTTTTTTCAGGTATGTGGAAGAATAGAGCTCTGTATTACTTGGGAGGAAGAAAAATAGTTTAAAAAATATTTTAAAATCCGCTATTTTTTTAGTTCCTATGATACAAGTTTGATGGACTAGAGCTGCACTAAAGTTTTTCTATAATACATAGTCTGACAGTGCCTGGAAATTAAGTTAATGTTGATGTATTGAGCATGAGAAGAAAATTTAAACTTGGCAACAGTGCGTGCCCCAGCAGATATAAACAGGAGTTACATCTCCTTAGTATTATAACTATTCCAGGGATAAGCAGGGCATCATAGCATTTCAAATACCTTCCTAAGTTAGGCTGGAAAGGGTAGAATCAATGCCAAGTCACTTTCTTGTTGTCTGATCTAAAAATGTAACTGCTCTGTCTGTGTGTCAGACATCAGTATGCCAGCAGCTTTTGATTTCTCTCAAAGGAACATTGGTAACATTATCGGTCAATTTTGGAAAGCTTGGATTTGAAGGACTCAGGAGAGAGTTACTCTAAATGATTTATTACAGTCAGGCAACTCTAACACTAGACTGTCTCTTCGATTCTGATCCATTTAGCAGTATAAATAATCAAATTATGTAATAGATTTAAGGAGACTTGGATGGCTTCACCAAGTTCTCTGATGGGTTTTGGGTTTTTTTTAACACACAAATCAAGGCAGAGTTGTTTATTATGAACGTTTACTCTTCTAAGTGCTGAGGCAAACTGTGTGTTTTCCAAGTGTGTTAGTTGGCTTCTGACATAAAAATTGAATACATAGAATTGATTTTTTCATTTCTGTTATTCTCAGGTGTGCAATCCTTATGTTTCAAAGGGAGTTTGCACTTCGTTTGGTTGCCAAACCAGGAAGCAAATTGTACTGCAGACTCTCTATTAACACTCAGCTATTGGCTCGAGTGGACCATCTGATGAAGGTATGTCACTCTGCCTTTAGGTAACTCAGCTATCAAACACAAAAGAAGAGTGTTGCAAGGGATGGGAGGAGTTTGTTGCTTATTCACACAGCTGCTTGACTCCTCTTATCTAACAGGTTGGAAAGAACAACTTCAAGCCTCCTCCCAAAGTCGAATCCAGCGTTGTCAGAATAGAGCCAAAGAACCCACCACCACCTATCAACTTCCAGGTGAGCAATGTATATTCAGCGTAACATGTTAGAGATAATTTAATACTTCTTCCCACTTACTACTCAATTCCATGTGCTGATTCTAGTACAAACTACCAGCTATTCATTGGAGTTTCCAAAATGCTTATTTCTCTGTTGATCAGGCTTGTGTTACAACATTAACAGAACATGTCACCATCATGGGGGCAGCTTTGTGTACAGTATCTCTCATAAGACCAAGGTCAGTTGGAGAACTGTTGGTAATAATGTCCCTTTCATCATGGTTTCCGTCTCCCAGAGATGTTTCTGGCTGATAAATTTGCAGGTTTTGATCAAAGGAATATATGAGATTTATCTTCAGACAAGTGTGTGTAATCTCAGAAGACAAATGTTACAGAAGAGTATTCTTAATTTATAAAACATTTCAAGACCATTTCAGCCTTGCCCAAGGTTAGCCAGATTTTCTTCAAGTATCTGCCTTCTCTGCTTGTAATAGCACCTAAGCATGAAAAAGTACAATTCAAAGAGTTTTGGGGGTGAAGTATTTTCTCCTTCATTTGTATTGCTTTGTCCAAGATACAGCTGGTTTTCTGTTGTTTAGAAGGACATTTCCATGAAGGATATTCCTTTGTGTTCAATATTGTTCTCAAATTGTCAGTAGTGACTCTTCTTGTTTGTGGTAGCTGTATGTTACTTTCTAAAATTCTGAAATTTTCAATTTCAGGAGTGGGATGGTCTGGTAAGGATAGCCTTTGTTAGGAAAAACAAGACACTCTCTGCAGCATTTAAGTAAGTAACTTCTCTCTGTTAACCATTTCTTTTGTGCAAATGCATAGCAGTCTTACATAGTCAGTGATAAACCATGGTGGAAGAGTTATACTGATGTCACAAGCTTTTTCTTTTAGAGGAAAACTAGGCAGCTTTTTATAAAGAACATTTCTGCGTAATCGTTACAGTTTTTTATAGGAGATATTAACAACCAATTGAGTGAACAAGAGTCACAGTTCAGTTTTCATGCTAAACATTTATTTCTTTCAGATCAAGTGCTGTAGAGCAGTTGCTGGATCATAATTACCGAGTTCATTGTTCCTTACATAATACAGTAAGTTCCTTCCTAATCTCTTCTACTTCTGTGTTCTGTGGCCTACATACTGACTTTTATAAGAGTAAAAAATTAACATTGAAAAGCTTAATGTATCAAAGTTTTTCCAAAAGAGTTTGAAGGTTGGAGGAACTTGCCTCTTCTCGTAGAGAAAAATCTAAAAGGGTAATTAAATCATAGTAAAAAAGCTTAAGATTAAGTATATTGTCCATATCTGTATGTCTCAAGGTCTTTTACTAATTTAATAAAACATTTCTTGTCTGCTTTTCAATACTGTTGTGATTCATATATAATGAATGAACTGAGATACAAAAATTCAGATTCAACAGAATAATACAATAATCCATAATAGAAAAAGTATAACTTACATTTTTTCACTTGAAACAAGACCTGTTCTAAGAACAGGAAATAATTAATTATTTAAATTAACCTTTTCCTGTGTTTTGAGTAGAAAATCATTTCTATCCCATTTTTCATTGACAGGAAATTCCTGAAAATTTCAAAATTGCAGAGAAAATACAGACAGTCCTAAAAGATACAGGTTACTCTGAAAAACGAGCCCGTTCAATGGATATAGATGATTTCATTCGGTATTCTTTTTTTTTCTCTTTATGCCTTCCTTTTAAGCTTCTTGAAATTCTACCTGCATCTGTAGCTGCATAGCACAGATTAGTATTGGGTTGCACAGGAATACTAGGGTTTCCCTCTTAGTACCTGACACTCCTTGCTTCCAGTCCTGAACATGAGCAAACATTTAAGGCCTACTTATATATTTCAAATGCTGTTTATAATATTGAGAGCAACTAGGTAAGAATTCCTGTTTCAGGTGTTTCTGTACTAGACCCTTCTGTGTCTCCTTTAAAAATGGCCATAGTGTAAACTGGTTATTAAAATTTTTCTAGAGCTTTACATGGCTTTTCTCTGCCTTGAGGATTAGGCCGTAGTCTATAGCATAATTTTAAATATGAATGATTAACTGCTATATTCCACTCTTACCTCGGGTGGCATCATGAATCCTGTTGTAATTCAGGACAAAAGTTCCTAGCTGTTTCTCATTTGGAGAGCTAAGACAGGTAATGCTCTCTGAAAAAACATAGTGAACCTGGTAGGATCCAACATAAGTAACTTCCTTGAGAATAAACCTGCATCTCTAAAATGGCAAATTTGCTAATAACTTCTAGTTTTAGATTTGTTAAAATTCTTTTTTTGCAGTTGATCATTGATGGTTGCTTTCATGCTATTTTCTATGCACATCTTAAAAATGCCTCAAGCTGAAGTTTAAATTGCTAGAATTGTCATACACATATTTCAATCTTTCAGATTGCTGCATGGCTTCAATTCAGAAGGCATCCATTTTTCCTAGATACTGCTAGAAGAATGAAAGATGCTGTATTTTTTCACCAAAGTTTTACCCAAGCCAGAGTGAGTGCAATGGGACAAGCTCTTCGTAAAAGCAATGAACAGAATACAGTGGGTATGCTTGGACTCAAAATGTTAGATGTGATTTTATCGCAGACAGTAGGCAAGGAGCTGCTGCCCAGTCTTTTAAAAGCAGCAAATTCTTTCAGAGCTGAAGCGAGGTGCTGGACTGCCTCATGACTGTGTTTTCCGATATATATCCAAAACATGGATTGATGATAATTGAAATCTGTGTTCTCCAGTGATGGACTTCACCTCAGTATATTCATGTACAATACTCAACAGTACACCCCATAATGGGTCTAGACAACAAAAAAAAAAGTTGTAGCAATTCCTTTTTTGGTATCAATCATTTGTGTGTTTGTTTTAAAGTGTATTTAAACACTTCCTTTTGATTTGAGATGCCTGTCTTTCTCATCCTTCTGGTAACTGCCAAGCCTGTTAAAAATCTGCTTCTCTTAGAGAACCCCAGTGAGTGTTTCTCAGAAAAAAAAAGAATTTACCTTGTGGGCTTGATATCATTTACATTATTGCCTTTACCCTCTCCTCCACTGTAGGAGCTGGAAAAAAAACTACCAGTGGGCCAGGGCTTATAAATACAGACAGTGGGGTGAGTTTTTTGTTAACTAAATTCAAGTAACTATTTTTTAAGGTAACTCCTTCACTGTTAATGCAGGAAAAAATTCTAGCACAGATCATAGCTTTCAGTGAGATTTAGAGCAATGCATGCAAATTAGCAAAACCTCCTCTAAGAAAAGCTTTTATTTATACACATCATTAAGGTTGGAAAAGATGTCCTGAGTCCAGCTAGTAGCCCCATTAACATCCTAATGGTTTTTAAAAGTAATCAATTCAGAAGCATGTATAGAAACAGGCATCCTGAAGCATTGAGTTAAAAAACTGAATTGCACATTTATTTCACTATTTAATTATTCAGTAATTCTAGTGCTGCTTCACTTCATGCAGTGAAGTGAATCAAATGATGAGTTAGTTAGATAGCCACAAAGAATATGGTTGGACTGATACAGAAGGAACAAGTGCAGAAGATATGTGCACTTGTTGTGTGCACTTCCTTAGTGCTTTTGTTTTACTGCAGAGGAATAGAATATAAGCTTGTTTGAATCCTGTTCAGTAATTTCAGTCTGTTATGGCAATGTGCTGCAGAAATTCAAGTACCACAACCAGCCCTATTAATTCTTTATTCTAACTGCTTCAGTATCAGGTGTAGATCTGACTTAGAGCAGGCTGTGGCACAAAGACTGGCAGTAGACAGTTGCAGCTAGCATGTGCTACTTGACAGGACACTTGTAATTTACAGGGCTTTGTAAAAAGCTGAAAGTCGACTGTCCTTTCTGTCCTTGTGGAACCCACAGTAAGCCATAGCCTGGCTGCGGTTCTAGGCTTGCATGAACAGATAAATGGAAGCTACTGTTACTCCTGTGGGATGCCTCAGTCTTCAGAAATTTCTTAGAAAGTAAAAATTGTCTAGAGCAGCTTGAGAGAAGACCTCTGATACTATATGATAGCCTGTACTATCACCTGCTAACAGAACCTATTGCCTTGTATTCCATTGGTTTTTTTCTTTTAGCTGTGATGGGTGATGATCTTAAAAAAATGTTCAGAAAGAGGTGTGATTTTTTTTTTAAGATCTGCTGCAAAATTAAAGTCAGGAGAATGGTCTGGGGAACTTCCTTCCATATAACAAACTTGTATAGAAGAGTTGGCTTTATTTTGAAATCAGAGGCCTTTTCAGAAATGTAACTGATCTAACCCTTCCCAAAGCATAACAGAAATTCTCAGATGTAATTCATTTAATAGCTTAATTTATTAAACACATTATGTAAAATCTACATTGTTTCAGTTTTCATGTTTACACACAAGAGGATTTTTTATTTTTAACCATGATGCGACAAGAGCTTCCCATAGCCTACCTTTCTATGGGAGATACAAACATTAAACACTACAAGAAGTTCTGGCTCATTTAACTCTCTTTTCATTGCCTTCCCTTTATTCCCCCCCTCCAGGCCTGGCACAAACAAACAGGCTTGTATTCCAAAAGTAGTTTTTAAACATCCCCAAGGGAAAGTCTGCTGATACAAACTCCTGGAAAGAGGGAGAACTCCTAGAGAGATCTACAGTTCTTACATGAAAGGTCAATCTTTTTTGCATACTGACTTGCAAAAATAACTTGAGTGCCACCACCTAAAAAGTGCTGATACACATGGCGCCATTTGTGAGAATTCAGGTATTTGTGGGATTTCTATTAGCACTAGGTAGAGGTATTGTGCAAAATCGTCAAATGATGCAATTTCACCCCACTTTTCAGCTGCTGGCACTGTACAAAGGGAAAAATAGGTATTAGCTACTTCTTAAAGCAACAGAACTACTCAAGCTACCTGCAAACTACGGTTAATGTACATGTAACTTTGTCATGCATCAAAATCCAAGTTTTTAAAACAGTATGTGAAAGGCCAGTATGGACGTATTTATCCCCAAAGTTTGATAGTTAACTTATCCATACATAGCATTATCACACCATACCACATATCATATTATCTGCATTATCCTAAGATACAACTCTCCTCAGTACTTAAAACATTACCCTTTAATATACATCAACTAATTTATATTTTTGTGGGTTTTTGTTGATTTGTTTGTTTTTTTGGTTTTTTTTTTAATTGTTACAGATAAAATGTTAAAATTATATAACCATTCTTAATGGTATTCAAAGAAAACAAGATTCCAGGTTTTCACACTAAAAATGGAATGTCCAGCTGTTTGTCTACTCTTAACAGCCTGCAGTTCCTCTTAAAATGATATGGCACATCCTGTGAAATGAAACTATCCACCAAAAAATAAGTCTTCTTGAAACACACACACTAAAGTAATTTGTATTGACAAATAAGGAATGTATTTTTTAAGGCTGTGCTTCAGAAAGAGGATATTTAGGGTTAAGTAGCCTTCATCAAGGCACAGAATGGGAAGAATTAAGCACAGCTGTTTGTGGAAGAGAAGTTACGTTAAACCACTAGTGAGGTGTGCATGCACGCCACAATTTTAAACTGCACAGCTGGTCTTTGTCATAAAACTGAACATGGTCAGAAGGAAGTGCTGTGACTTTTTAATGGCCACAGTTTTACTTTATTAAAAATATGGCAAGTATTTCCAAACATTTCACTATTTGAATAAATGAAATATCTAAACAAAGTGCTTCACAGATCTGAACCCTGCAGGTTGTGCTGTCTGGTCTAGAAGCATTTTGTAGACATCAGGAGCATTTCACATAAAACTGAAAATGTCATTCAGGTGAATAAGAAACAGGAGATTTCCACAAACATTGCTAACATTTTTACGCTTTCAAGTAGTTGAGTTCTCTCGGTCACTACGTTTTGTAACAAATGTGTGCTACAGCAGTACAGGTTCCTTTAGCAGCAGAGGCCCTTTTCAAAGGGCACGTGGTCTTTTCGGGTTGATCTGTTTACTGGCCTGTTCCTCCTCTTGTAGAGCTGCCCGGAAAGATTTCACTTTGTCTTTAAGGAAAAAAACAGAAGGATGAGAACTGATGTGCCTGTGCTCAACAGATCTTGAAACTAAGCCCTGATCCTCACCATCCCAGCTCTAACAAACAACAAAGAACATTCCTCCACAAAAATAGCTGACACTACAAACTACTAGGGGATTGAGCTAAGCTTGCATTCAAAACCATATAAACAAGTGTCTTCTTGGATACTACCCCTGTCTCTAGGCAGAATAGGTTTGTAAATGGCAGTATTGCATTCCCAGCATGTGATCTGTTCATTCTCCTTCTATCTTAGAGAGTCTAGGGAGATATATACTACCTCTATCCTATTCCTTCCCAACACCTTCCAAACCACTTTTAGGGACATATAAAATCATATTTAGAGTACAGTCTGCTATTTCTAGTACATTCCAAAACCCAGAAAAGTAAATTCTAGTCCCCTCTGTTTTCTTATGAATGTGAAAAACATTTGTGAATAAGTTTTGGAACTTACTCACTGTAAATAGTTAAATGCACTGTTCACTAGTTTAATTGTAATTCAGTAAAAGTGGGAGGAACTTAAGGAAGTGTAGCATCCTTGTTTTTCTATTCCTATCCCTTCTATTCCCCAGTAATATGCCCAAGAATGGAAAGAAGGAAACCAAAATGATGGCAGTAATATGTCATCATATTGCACAGTGACAGAAGTAAAGGCTGAACAATTGCAGAGTGACCATTACATGCCATGAGCACAACATAGATGATACCAAGACAGCATATACACATTTTCTCTTGTAAAACTGCAGTTATATTAAGCTGGTTGTAAAGATGCAAGATCTCTTAGCATTTTACCTCCAGTAGGCTTTTCAAAAACAGTGTCTGCTAAGTTTTTGAAGAACAGGTAGCCATCTAAACTGTATTTTTTTCACTGCTGGTGTCTCAAAAGCCGTCATCCATAAAAAAACAAAAGGAAACTCTTAACTCCTAGCAAAAGTGTAACTAGCATTCTCAGGAGGCAAGCAGGCCTCATCTGATCTGCTTGTATTCCAAGCAGATACTCAGACTGAGTAAAAAGTGAGATTTTAACTTACAGTTTTTTAACATAGATCAAGATAACTGTTCCATCAGCCCCCCAACCCACCCTTGAGCTTTTGCCAGTAGAGCAGTATGTCTCCTGGAGTCCAAACAGTTAACAAAAAAATGAAAAGGAAAACTAATCTCCAGGATATAACCAACTGACAAGCTCATTTTAGAAGACAAGTGGAAGAGTTAATTTTGGGCACTAAGAATTAGATGCAGTTTGTTTTTCAACAAACATAGGCTGACAAAATTCAAACAAAGGCTGTAAAAAAAAACCAAAACTAACAACTAAAATACTGAGAGCTTGACAGCACTCTTAAGCAGTTTTAAAAATGACAGCAGGCTTCCTGCTACACTACAGAACAGCAGGGACGGGGAGTTCCTACTGCTTTTTCCTCATTGCATGGCCTTCTATTCTTTTTCATACAGTTGGTTTGGATTTTCTTACCTTCCTTTAGTGTTTTTGAAAAACAGAAAAGTTGCAAGACTGAGTTGCACTTCCTGGAGGTAAAGCATAGACTCCTTCTTTACATTAGGATGAACTGATCCTAGATGTGAACTTTCTCTTAGACTGCAGAATAAATGCTCCTTCCATTGAAGGCCAGCATAAGCAGGGAAAAAAGACCCTAGAATATAACCACTTTTTATTTCCTCCTTGTTTTTACTGCCAAGTCTCCATGGCATATGCTAATAATGTACAGAGAAATGATTAAAAGCAACTTACCTCTAAGTTCAGTCAGAATATCAATTTTTTGCTCTAGAATTGCTTCAAGTTGGGTAGCGTAAGAATCCACATCATAGTCTACTTCTTCTGTCATCTCAAGAAGTAGTTTTTCAACTTCCAACCATCTAATGGATTCCTAGATAAAAGTTAAAAAATACAACAAAATACATCAGCAACATGTCAAGACAAAGAGCTAATTAAGACTTTTTCACAAATTAGCAGACACTGTACAGCCTAGTCACCTCAATAAACCAGATTTCAATCCAAAAAGGAAACCTTATTCCTAATGGAACAAAACTGCATTTTTTCTACGTTATTTTTTAATTTCAGTGTCAAATCATCACAGGCAAACCCCAGCTACCCAGTTCTCTTCAAATTCAGAACGTTAGATGGTTGTAAAGATGAGAAATTTAGGGAACCGAACTTTGTCATGTTTGTCTCCCCTTAGACAAGAGTCAAACTTTGAAGTCAGGCTCTAAGTTTGGGCTGCTTACCACTATATAGTCACAGAGTCATTGCATTCAAGGAGCCAAGATAATTCTGGCCTGTTTTGAAAGAAGCTCTATAAAAAGGATACGTATTTTAAACTCACTATTATATGATCTAAATCCACATGCAGGAATACAATAAAGGTTGGTTAAAGAAGCTTATCTTTGCACTCTGAGCATTACAAAAAATGAGAGGGGGGAAAAAAAAGCTTGCAGCAAAGAAGAGTGCAGCCAGGAGTTTAAATGTTACAGAACCATGCAATATTGTGATCAGAAGTACTGAGCCCATTGGAAATGCTTTGGTTTAAAAAAAAAAAAAAGAAAGCAGCTGACAGTTCTAGGCATACTAGAAAGCTTGGTTTGACATATTAAGATGAAGTCCTTCCCTCTGTGCTTCATAGCCCAAGCAAAACTGAAAATGTAGTCCAAAACCCTTGTTTGTTTTTTGGCTTTCAGAAGAGATGGAGCTGACACTGGGGTAAGATTCATCTCACCTAACATAACCTTGTACATTGAAGAAAAAGACTCCTGAACACACAGAGCACTCTGAGTTGCATTGGTCTATTTTAGCCATTTTTGTTAGGAAAGGATGTGGTGTATCAGGAGAACATTGACAGAAGATGCCTAGTACAGCTGTGGATTTTGTATCAGTGCAGTCCAACTATACACACAGCATGAACAAGCCATGCTGTAAACGAAGGGACCTTAGGCTTGGACACATTTCCTCCCAGAGACTGCCAGAAGGAGCAATAATCTCCAGCAGAAGGCCAGATGGACACACAGAGGCAATTACATCTTAAACTAATTCAGCTTGTCCCTCCAGAAGCCGCATTAGGACATAGGCTCAGCATATGGCACATGACTCTCACACTTCCATATGTTTTACTTCAGGGCTAATGTTCCATAGTAACTAGACCTCTACATCCGCTGTAGGATGTTTTATTTAGCATCTTGCTTTATTGTGAATGTTCCACTAAGCTAGATACCTAGGCTGAGGAGATAATTTGTATTCCCTACAGGTTTGATGGTCTGCTGTTCTCTAGGAACAGATGTGCCAAACAGACAGCTTGCCTACAGGCTTTAAGGTTATGAACAGAAGAAATCCACATTTCCTTCTGAAAACAAGTAACTTATTGCCATGATTTTGTGAGTGTAAAAGGTTCCATGGCACTGACCAGTACTACATGGGAAGTATTGCTTCCAAAGGCTCTGACTAACAGCGAGTGAAATCTTTATGTACCTGTAACATGGAATCAAATAGGCAGTTTGAAATACATGTCTCTCTTCTGGATCTCAGAGGGAGACAAAAGAATACTCAGATGCAGACACAATACTTCAGACACAATACTCGGAGGGAGACGACCAAACAGAAATGGCACCAACAGAGACATAACTATTAATTACCAGCCCAGCAAAGGAAAATTTTACTAAATTTCTGGAATGACACAGAAATCACAGGAACAAAGACTGGGTGTTACGGAATCTGTTCCTGTTTGTTTGATACAATCAGCTTAACATAATAAATCAATTTAGGAATCTTTGACAGACAGAATGACTACGGATCAGATGCTCCTCCATCTTCAAGAGTATGCACTTTCATTGGGAAAACCTGGATTCCTGAATTACGATAAAACAAAGTGGAGGTCCATCTTTTACCTGGAACACAGTCCTGTGGTCTTCTACTACTTGCTCTTCCATTTCTACCATTTGTGACACAGCTTCATGGAAACTAAACAACTGTGGAGAAACTTCTTCTTCCTAAAAACAGCAGTTAACCTTGTTAGCCTGGAAAGAACTGTGACTACAGAAAAATGTTGAATGTGACCCATTTAATCACAGAACATGGAAAAAAATATGCAGAAGGCAAAACCTGTCACACAGAGAATTTACTGGAATAGAATACTCCTAAGAAGTATTAAGAAAACCTCCAGGAATGAACAGAAGGGGCAATAAATTCAAAATATTTACAGAGTTAAATTTAATTAATATTCACCAAAAATTTCCAGTCACTAATACTAGCAAATACCAGTAATCAGAATATTCCACATAAAAATAACAAGTTAAAATAATGGGAATAGGAAGTCTCAAGGGAAGAATTATAATTTCTAACAGATTTTAATGCCCACAGAAAACTTTGGGTTTCTGTCAGGGCTTTTTGTTGTGCATGCTGCAACAGACAGGAAAAAACTTTCAAAAAAAGAGAACAGCAATTACATTCAACACATTCCAGGAAATCAAAATTAAATTAAACCTTTGGGAAAAAAATAAATGTGAAGTAAGAAATCTAAATTGTACCTAGTGACTGTTAAATTAGAAGAAGGGACACATGGATTTACAAACTGAAGCCTTCTAAAGAAGGCTTCTTTAGAAATGAATAGCCAGCAATACAAAAGTACTGTAGGCTGTAATTAATGTTTAGCAAGACAGTGTAGTTCCTTACACAATGCCTTTGAAATAGTTTTTAAAACATTAAGTAAGGCTTAAATTCATTCAACAGGAGCTATGAATAAGTTATATGATAGGATACATCCAATAGGAACCTCTAAGAATCACTACTATGTTCTTATGAAACAGAGTCCTGGAAAAAAAGTAATTTACTAAAGTGAGATATACCACAGATATCACAAAGAGATGGCTGACAAAACTGAGAGTCTTGTGAGAAATGTTAGGATTGTAAGGATTTTTCCTATTTTTCATGGGCATTTTCACAAATAGAGTTTTAATTCCTTTTGAAATTTAAGGACCAGGACTAAAGCTGATAATCAGCAATGAGGGAGAATGTCCTTCAGAAGACATCTCTCAGCTCCCTACTCTTCCAGCCCAGGGAGACATACTGGGAACATCATGTGGCTGTCATCCCAGTTTACTGGGGTTTCACCCTAGGAAAACCAGGATGGGTAGCCAGATTTCCACATGCAGGGAAAGGCAAACTCAATTGAAATGAGGTTTGCATGCAGGGAAAATAATGCTCAAAACCAGAAAGGGTTAAATAAAACAGATGAGTTTTAGGATACTTCCAACTGCCTAAAAAATGTGATGCTATCGTGGAAAAAATACATGACAGACATTAAAAGCCCTCGGCAGCAGGGATGATAAAGAAACCATTCAAGAAACATTTTCTTTTTTAAGGAAATGAGTTTAATACCATAAACAGAAAAGGTGAAGAGGTATGCTGTATGTATTTAAGATCTTACTAATAGGCTATTGATCTGGACTTGTTCTGCCCACTGTATGTCATCATCTCTTTCCATATAATTCTGTAAACCACTCACATTTTGTTCACAAAGCAGTTTGAGATCATCTCTCTGAGGAGAGCTTCCCACACCCCACTGTGTCTCCAAGTCATCCATCTGACTGGGAGTGTGGTGTATAATGGAACGGATATCTCCTGCAGCACTAGGATCAACTGTCAGCTCCTTCACCCTATGGGCAGAAAATGTTTCATTTGAAAATTAGTAACCTCCTGTGCAAAAGAATCACAACCGAAAATAAAGCTCTACAGGTTTATGCACAATCAATTCATTTAATAAGGAAGATGGTGATATCAGCTTCACAAATTTAATGTACTTTCAGTGACAAAAAGATGTTAGTCCCGTTCCTAAAAGGCATGGACCCTTGCATGTTTACTACTTGCATGTGGATTAAAGTAAATCTAGCAAGAAGTATTTTCTGATTGAAATCTTACTACTTGTTAACAGTTAGGAGGGCAAAAATTTCAAACTCCTCAACATTAACTCAGTGGGTGATATTTCAAAGAGAAGGACATTCAGCACCCTAGACCTGACAATATTTCTTTTTCTGCATATACAGCTGCACTTTAAAAAAGTTAGTCAATTAGCTCTGCACTAGCTGTTATAAGCAAATGAACCAAGAAATTCTGAAGAAAATAATAACTTGCAACCAAACATTTCAGAGAATAAATAGATCTTTTCACTAATTTCAAAAGTGAAAATATTTTAATAAAATGGTAGGCTCTCACAGCATGTAAGTAGTTTAAAGACTGACCATGATTCTGTCAAAAAAAAGCCTATTTAAAAGCAAATTTATAAAAGTTGCATGAAAGTCTGAGAGCAAGTTTTAGAACATATTCTCAATTTCTTTTACGGGAAAAATGTTCTTTCAACTAGCATTTATTTACTACAATAGAAAATATTTTTCATTTATCTTCAGAGTGCTGAAAAGCTTTAAGAACATACGTATATATATATTTAAGAGAATTTTCCCTTTCAGAGATATTCAAATTACCCTAAACACAGAATTGTTAGATTTGGTCCATTAAATGTACAAAGGTGACATCACCATTTCTATTTTTTTTAAATGTATGAAGGGAACTAGCAAGCCTGGATACAGAATGTGGATGTTTAAGGAGGGTAAACAAAATACTGGGAAGATGATTGCATATCATGCAGAACCATCACCTGCCAAACCAAAATTAAAACAAAGTATGTGTGACTCAAGGCAAGGGGACTAATGAAAGGTTGGTCTGTAAAATTACATAGCCAAAAAGAAAACTTAAAAATAAAGTTCCATGTATAGAATGAAGTCGACCTGGTGTTTGAAGGAGAAAAGTCGTCATACTCATAGGAAGGAGAGAGATCAGAGCGACTGCCACTACCCTGTGAGAAGGGAATGTCCGAAGGACTAATTCCAAATTCCTTTACTCTGCAGCAGCAAAATACAGTGGCAAATTAAAAGAAAATGTTCTCATAAACACAGTTAAAATGACAACTCTTTGTTTAGCATACTTCTTTAATTGTTTAACTACAAAATCATATTTATAACACAAGTGTTACAACATCTTTAAACTCTCTGCAAACAGTTCAGATCACTAGCAAAACCAGTGCTGCTAATTTGCAGGAGACAATAACAGCAGTGTTTTGAGAAGAGTAATTCCAGATTTCATTTTGTATGGTTAATATGATTTGGTCTACATTCATTATTCCACTAAATTACTCCTTTTAAAATATCAAGATACAAAAGCATAAATTCTATTTCACCTCCTGTTGTCACTGTCCACACACTAGTGTCCAGCACCTAAAACTAACTACAATGAAAATTATGTATTTTTAGAAAAAAAAAAAAATCTATACAAAACACATGAAGCGACATTACAGTTACAGGTAAATACTCCATAACAACATACAATTTTAACACTTAGAGGAGGAAACAGTTTCAGTACAACTATTTGGTACACTAGAAAGAGGTACTTGTTTTGTTTTGTAGTGACCTTTTACAGAGTCACTTCAGTAATGTAAGTTGTATAAGGGATTATAAGGGATAAAAGTTCAACAAGTCTTGAATGTGCAAGGTCCTGCATCATGTTACTGTAAGCAGAGTAGATGCCTCATTCTCTTCAGGGAGGATACGAGACAGACTGGTCCAAGCCAGGCAGGTTTACTACCAGCTCCATTAACCCAGACACAAGGACATTCGGAGACTGAGGGAAGCAGGCAGTAAGCCTCCCTAGCATGCCTTTGTGCCTTGAGAAGCAGAAGCAGTTGTGGTTCTGCCTGACCTCACACTGGGCAAACAGACCCCCAGATGGGGGTGGCCCCCTCTTCTGGCAAAGCCAGGGCTTCTGATGGCCCAGAGGCTGTCTGCCACCTTTGTCCTTTGCAGCAAAGCGTGGGGCATCTCTGAGTCACAGGTCTGGCTGCAGGGACACACAGGACCTGACTGCCCCAGCTCCACAGACTTTAAACACAGGAGAACTGCAGCAGGTGAGGGCTCCTTTCAAACACTCACTGGAGAGAGTTGAACACTTTCTTACAGCAGTACAGGTCTCCAGTGATGCATCTGCCTCTGGAGACGCTAATTTCTCTACAGCAATCATAAAGCCTGTTGGATTTTCCGCCTTTTTAAGCCTTCACTTAGTGTTCTCAGATATTTGCTTGAATTCGGGAAGCATGAAATTTTATATGTATATATAATACAGACTGGCAACTGCACACAATTCCAGAAAAGGAGTGGGAAAAAAAAAAATCACATCACAGAAAGGTATTTAGCTAACACTCCAGGGAATCTTCATGAACACTAACTATCCCTAATGCAAAAGATGGTCCTTTCAAAGGGCAAAACTAATAGTAGCATGTCCTACATACCTTGCAATCCACATTATCCATCTCTGGCTAATGGCACAGATGCAGTTTTAGTAGATTCTTTTGTAATGGTTGTACAAAGTGACAATTTAAATTGAATATGAGCCTGGATCAGTAATTTGGTTTTAATTTTAGTAAGAAACACAACTACCACTGAATTATTCAAGTAGCTAAAATAATCATACATCATAGAACAACACTATTCCAAATTTCAGTCATCAGCAGCCAGTACAGCTTTAAGAAATGTTTTTCATACCTATTTGCGTATCTCAATGTATTTAGAGTGTTTTCACATGATGCCATTCCTGGAGAAATCGTAGCAATCTGGAGAAAACAAGCCACACATTAGTAAATCACTTTATACAGATGAAAGGGTAGATAAATTTAAATGTATATATTTTTTAATCTCCAGTTTCATTTCTGATCTTCTACAAAAAATGTCTGCTATGTACATCTGTCCTTATATGACAACATCTCAGGGACACACTAGATGTCTAGTCAAAGCTTCAATTTAATTTTTTTAACCCTACAAGGAACATCAAGAATTCATAGAAATTCAATTTCCCTAACCATCTTGGTAACATACTGTGCAAATGTGAAATTGTAACTTAAAAAATACACTCCTCAAAAAAGGAAATATGCAACTGGGTCTAAATATAGCCTACAAACAATTACCACATTATTTTTTTATGTATTCTTTGAGCCTCTCCTCTGTTCAAGGAGATTCTATGCTGATTTTGGCCACATCAGAAAATGAACTTGATAGTAGTAAAGATAAGCTTAACTATTTTCCTAAGTAGAGATATATTTTTTCTCAATTAGAAACAATCTGTAAACAGTACTTGAAGGTAAATCTTTCATGAGACCTATCTGGAATCTAAAGGTCTTTTTTTACCAGTTAAACTAACTACTCTGAAGATAGCACCATCTTTCCTGAAATCAGCAAAAATTAAAACTGTGATTAGGAAAAGTGGGATCATTATTTCTCCTAGTTTCTCTCAGTAGTCCAATTTTTCCACCCATTCTCTTCCCTAAGCAGTCATAAAGGCTCTACCCAGAACAAACACCTCTATGACCCTACACACTAACATTTTTGTGCCATCATAGACTCAGGAGACTGAAACTGATGGTGATTAAATAATCCCCGCCTTCTCTTTCATTCTGCTGCTGACATTCCTGTATAAAAGCAGAGGTAGTCATCCCAAGAGGAATTTCTCCTTCTGGGGAGAAAGGAAAACCATGTGGTGGAAGTGATCATACAGATCTAAGTGTAAACCTCTAATACTGGTATACATCAATTATGAAGGAAAACCACAAGCTTATATTTGAGATCACACAACTGCATGTTTCTTGTTCTTTGTACTAATTAACAAAAATCTAAAATTTCCTAAAACCCTTCCAAACTCAAATAATGTGAAAAATGCACACATCTCTTCCACCAGTTTAATGTTCAGAGCATGCCACAGACAGTGATGTTTAGAGATTGATGCTATTTGGCTTCCCAAGTCATCATTACATGTGATACAGCCTAGGGACAGCTGAACTATCCTGACAATTGGAAGTGCTGAATGAATTCCATGTTTTCCTTTGCTTTGTCTTTGTGGCTTTGGCTTTACCTATTTACTACCACTGCTGTAACACTAGGAGACTACTCCAACACTTTAAACAGCATAAGGTATAGCTGCTCTAGGGAAGTGCCATTGTAGATGCCTTGGTCTGTGTGAATATTCTTTTCAGGACACATGAACTTGTGCACAAATCTTGTGTATGACCTCTCCTCAGGCTCCAACAAACCCAGTCCAGGCAGGACAGGAGGACTCAGACCTCTCTGTTGCTCACTTTCTTGTTCCTAATTTCAAACGAGGATGGAAGAAGCTACACTACTTATGGACAGGAGCATCTTTAAGATCTGCAATAACCATTCTTCCTATTTTGAACCAATAGGCTCACACTGCTTGTAAGCCATCACAATGTGATCAATGGCCCTGCTGGGACATGGAAGTCTGCAGATTCCTACTCCCACGCTGGAGGGCTGAGGGGTCTGACCACTTCAGCTGTGACTGCAGCACACGAAGGATGCAATATGCCCAGGAGCAGCAGTGGTTAAAAAATGAGACTATTTTATGTAGTCACACGGCAGCTTTCAAATGACAATCCATTATCCTACAACTGCAACTCTTCAAAAACTTTAAATGGTTTCTCAAACCATTTTGACAAGAACAGTAAAACTGCAATGACTGAAAAAATTAAAAAAAAAATACTTATGCTGATTGTAAGTCTCTGGATTTCTTTTGAAGGAAGCAAATCCTAGTTGTAACAGTCCACACTATGAAGTTTCAAGACTTTATGAGCTTTCAAAATATTTTTCTGACCAAATTTGAAAAAACAAAGAGTTTCCAAACCATAGTTTAATGTTATATACAGAGAGAATACTCCATCCCTAAAGATGTAACTTTTACAACTGCAACATATCCATTAATAATAAAAGGAAAAATCACATAAAAATGAAGTGTAGAAACTAGCCAATGAGTTTTATTCATATATCCTCCTTACAGATTCATATATCAGAAAGCAAAATGGAAAACATACAGTGGATATTTTATTATTTCAGGGATCCTTTAGTAAGTTAAAAATCACAAGATTTTACTCCATCATTTTATATATATATATATGCTTTCCATATTGAAAAGCACCACATAGTTTTATGTGGTGAAAAGCACTACAATATCTTATTCAAACAGCACATTTGAACAGTGCACAAAATCTCTCTTGTTGAGAAAGTCCTTAGTAATAACCCCCATTGCTGGCTGGGGTTAAACCATGACAGTATCTTAAGATGAAATTCTGCTGATTACATTCTTAATTAAAAAATTCATGTAGACAAACACTAAAACCAGTATGTCACAAGGGGTCCTACTGTTAAGAAAAATAGCAGAAGAATGAATTTGAAGGCAGTACCTTATCCTCAAAGAAGTTTTTTAAGCTTAATTGTGAAATGTAGTTATGTGAATGAGAAAATAAAAAAAATAGTTCAAGCATATTTCCACTTTCAGAGGGGATTATTTTTATTATTTAAGAACTTCCATGAAATATTTACAAAGGTTAATTATTTGATGTGCAGAGAGTAACTTCCAACAGGCTAATTCTTCAAACCTCCTTCAGCAGTGTGGATACACCTGCTAGAATTGCACCATCAAGCTATCTAATCCTGCATGAATGGGATTCATGAAGTTACAGAGTCATACAATGATTTGAGCTGGAAGAGACCTCTAAAGGTCATTTAGTTCAATTGCTATGTAGTGAGCAGGGACATCTTCAGCTTGGTCAGGTATGTCTCAGTGGGAAAGCAAACTATCCTGTTGTTTCATTAGAGAACTGAAGGAAAAAAGGTTAATAAAAAAGTTATTTTACCACCGTTTTTGTATTTGAACCATACCTAACAGCTAAAGGGAAGACTAAGCTGTCCTAAGACCATAGTTTACACATTGTGGCCTGCAGACTTCTCTGGCCTCGAGACTAATTAATTCAAAGGAGCCTGTGAAAAGTAACCAACACAAATAAGCCTGTAATCAGTATGTACTGCAGAGAATTCACATTCTCATAAAGAGAAATGTTACAGACACACAAATAAAACAACTGGGCATCAGGACTTTTATCTGTCCTTTCACTCATCTGTCAGAAGAATTCTGTTTTTCAGACTGGCACAAATGCACATTTACAGCTATTCAACAATTATTTACATAAGTATATATACTTTCATATTTATAATAGTTTATAATTTATAATCTTTACAATAATTTTTATTAATGTTCTATTTTATATATTTATATATTCTTATATATATTTTATGTATTTACAACAGCTATTCATCCCATCTATCCCAACACCTTCCCTTTCAACAGCATGAAGCATATTCTGATGAGCTTGATACCAACTTTTAGTTTAATCTTTGTTGTTTAAAAAATAAAACTCATCACTATTTCCAGTCTACATCCTCTTTTCCAGAATTCTGCAAAAAAAAAACAAGACTCTTTTATAATTAAGACACTGCTAAAACAAACAAACTTCTCAAGGGAAAACTGTTTCTAGCGGCCAGCCTAGCTAGAAAACCAGAACCAGCAGTAAGAAAGGTCAATGAAAAAGTGAGAAGAGAACAAGTTATCTAAAATCACAGAATCATAGAATCATATGGCCTGGAAAAGACTTCTAAAATAATTTAGTCCCACCATTAAACCAATGAAGCCCATGAGCATGTCCCTAACTACCACATCTATGCACCTTTTAAAGATCTCTGAGGATTGAGACTAGACCACTTTCCCTAAGCAGCTGGTTGCAATGCTTGACAGCTCCTTCGGTGAAGAAATTTCTCCTAATATTCAATTTAAACCATTGAGAAATGTCTCTTTTGAAACCTCCCTTCACATATAATGTCAGTTAGTAAATAAATGTAAGTCCAACACTACCAGTAGCATGCAACCAATTTTAAACATAAAAGCCTAAATTTGCAGTGTCTTTTCTCTTTGTATTGTTAGAACAGTTAACCAAATCAACTTACCATACAGGTACGTGAGTTTTCTCCAATGAATGAATCTCTTAGCACCTGAGTAAGTTTACTTGCTCTGAAGGGTGTATGAGGTTTATTTCGGCCTAAGGCTCTAATGCACTCCTGAAAGAACAAAGAGATTCTTTATCATGGGTTTAATAAAGGTAATAAAAATGCAATTCAGAATCAGAAAATACATGCCTTATATCTGATGCACTGCCCCCAAAAAAACATTAAAATGCACTGCTAAAAGCTTGAATTCAATAAGCATTAGAATTCCCCTTGTGATTAAGCTCAGTCCAGAGGAAAGAATTTTTCAAGGATTAGAAGCCTAAAAACTGTCTCAATGTCATCCAAATTGTTTATACCTATTGTACCCAACAACAAAACTAAACAGGGTTGATGTGAAATGTTCAGACTAACAATTATTCCTGATTTTCAGCTACAAAAGCCTGAATGAACTACAACCTCTGCCAGCAGCAGCAGTGTGGGCAGGGATATGGGTTAACTGCATCAGTTAAAAGCAGTGGCCTTAACTCTGATTTTACCACTGTCTTTCTTTCCAGCTTAGAAGAAAACAAACTTTCTGAAAGTTCCACAGGTCACAAACCAAGTAGGCATAGGTCTCTACTGGAAGCAAGCTCTCTACTTAGCATTGAAGAAACCTGGAAACATTAGGTCACTCCCTGTTTTAAAACAGTCTTTATGTGAAGAAACGGGGATAAGATCTTCTCTTCCATGCCCAGAGGCAAGGGGCTACACTAATATTAGCAACTGATTGGGTTCCAGTTAGCAATACTGCATAGATGGAATTACTATAGAAGATAGAGCAGCAACTAAGTGCAACAGTGACACCAAGCTACCATTACTCTAACCATAACTTCTGTCCACTCAGCACTCTAATACTGTCTAATAAGTTATTCCTATGCAAAGAACTTTTAATTTTAAATTTTTGTATTGTCGCAATCATAATATTTTGACTGTTAATTCCAGACTCTGCATTTTCCTTAAGAGACATCTCTTCAGATGCAAGGCTTCCTTGGTGCACTTTTAAAGTATCTACACACAGAACTTCTACAGCCAACCAAACTTGAAATGTATTTCAAATCAGAGCTTTTTTGCTTTTAGCTGCATAATAGATGGAATAGGCCTTTGTGTTACACGAATAATTCTACAGAAGTTCAACTAATCCTCCAGCTGCAGATATATCCTATTTTGAATTACTGATATGGCAATCACCAAGTTTTGAATTTTCATTTACTGTAATGATTTCTAGTTTCCTTTCTCCTGAAAAATTAGAAGTGGATTATCTCCTAACTAGTAAAAGATTGTAGAAGAACACCACCAGTGTCTAAATTTGTAACAGAGTTTTAATATACATTTAGTTTTCATTACATCTCTGAAAACCAGGTAACAAAATGACAACACTACTCCCATGTAGAGACATTACAGAAATAAATTCTGGTGCCAAAATCCTCAACAGGTTAAGACAGGACTGATATCCAGATGGAAAGAGCAAATCTTGGATTATCAACAAAGACCACTTTGTCAGAATGTTATAGTTTAACTGGAACGTGAAAATAACTTCATGGCTTCTAAACACAAATGTTAAAGGTTGTGTAATGTTTTTGGGATAGATGAAAAATGGCAAAAATGTAATTGAGAAACGTTTATGGTTTTGTATCACCTTTTAGACTCCTGCAAGATGTACATTCATTTTTATTTCCCCCTTCCCCAAACAATTTTGATGAAAATCACTAGTACAGCAGCAGCAGAACTTTTTGCTATAATTAAAAAGACAAGTTATATAAAAATTAACCAAATATGTTGTATGAGCACTATCCAGTACTAAATAAATAAACTGGAAAAAAAAAAACCCTCAAACCAAACCCCCCAAACAAAATAGCTTTATTCAGTTGCATTTGGAAATGAGTAGTAGCATCAACCCAGTAGTGCCAGCAATGCTTACTTTGACGTTAAAGCAGAATAGGCCGTTAAAAGCAAAAGTTTTGGAACTGCTGCTTCCAGTTTTTCAACATGCCATAGAATTTTGTAATGATACATTATACATCACAATTTTATGGTGTGTTGTGAGATCTATTTAGTCAGATACCAGTCTCCTTCCAAGTTTGTACTGGGAATAAAAAGGTAACCACACAGGATCTTGGGGTTCAAATTTTTTATATAAAACCAGTGTTGGTGTTGAGAGTAGTAAACCTAAGCAAAACTAACCAAAACCAGAAACAAATTCTAAGGCATTCAAAAGCTACCATTTCTCCAGTTTGAAATAAAAAAATTACTTCCCCTATTTAGACTGAGCCTCTTTTAATCACTATAAAACATCAAAAAAAGGCAGATGAATATTTAAGTAGTATTTCTTTATATTCAGTATTTCTTCTGTTTATATGTATTGGATGTATGAAAATATGCAAAGTGACTGTATCAGACAATTTGCTATGAAGAAGGGTTGGCAAAAATGGATTTCACCTTTCAAGTTTTATTTTAATTATTTGCTAGTTTTTTCTGGACATGCTGCTGTTGTTTTGCTTTAGTCGATATATTAATAGCAGCAAATATGTTGTCAGTGTAGCATTATTTTTTATTTAAAAAAAGAAATAGTGAGATCAGTAAGAGTACTTCCTGTTAGTATTTCATATTCTGAGTACCAAATCATTTGCCTTCCCATTTTAGGTATGTATCAGAAATGTCTACAAATTCAACCACTGGGGACTTTTAGTGAACTTGGTTTTTTGGGGTGTTTTCTTTGTTTAGGGGTTTGGTTTTGTTTTTCAGTTGGTTGCTTGGCTGGTTTTGCTGGGGTGTTTTGATTTTATTTTACAAAAACTACATTTAAGTTGATAGCACCACGTTTCTGCATTGTTTCTACTTGGGACTTAGTAAGTGTTTCCTCATGCATGTAGAGGAAAAATTAATAAATTGGTTTATACCTGTCATATCAATAGACTATGTAGACAAGCAAAGCCTGCTTGTCTAATTTTACTAAATTTACTTTACTAATTTTACTTGTCATAGCTATTATATGTAGGGTTCCACCTACTCCAAGGCAATAGAAACGTATCAGTTACCTTGAGTGCCAAAAGGCTCTTGTTAATTTCTGCACCTTCCAGTCGTGTCTGCCTATCCGCACTCGAAGTATCTGCTCCTCTTTCATTGCCAGCCAAATCAATTAGAGAAAATTTACCATGCAATTTCCCTTTCCTTCTGAGAATAATCTGAAACACTGCGTGGCTTCGAGATGAGTGTGCATTTGCAGATGTCTGGCCAGATGTCCTTTAAACAAGAGACAAGCACAGAAAGACGTTAACCAGTAGAGGATCATACATGTTAAACACTAACTTCATGATGATAGGTTTTCAGTGCACATTCCTTTATTTTCTTACAAGCTGACAGAATGTCTAGCACTCTTGTGGACACTAGACATAGAACACTAATATTTGGATAGACATAGTACAATTATGCCTCTTCTTCCATCTCTTTGAATGGAAATGGAAGATTAGTAACATTTTGCCTCCCTTTTAAAATCAGATCTTCACATATTTCAGATTATCAGAGCTTATATAAAAAATGTTGATGGCATTTTCATCTGATCATGCAGCAGTCCATGCTCAAGGCTAATTTTAAAAACAACGAAGCTGAAGTCTTAAAAAAAAAAAATTGTGCTTAACCTCCGCCAGTATGCATCAAGGCCTTTTACAGATGAAGAACCTGGCAGCATTCCAGTTTTTAAATTATGTGAATTTAAGTCAGTAAGCTGCTTACATAATGCATGCAATTCACATCCTCTTGAACAATCAGTTATTTCTCTCTAGGAGACAAAGAAACTCTAAACATCTCTATTTAAAACATAGGTAGATTCTTTACTTGCAGACAACATCATCAAAAAATCACTTGAATATGGAAAGGCATCACTAGAAATACACCCCAAAAAATCGTGTTCTGATTTTTTAATGTGCTATGAAAAACTGGTGCAAGCTATAGAAGATACCTGCAGCTGTTGCCTACTTCAATAAGCTTAAGAACATCTTCAACACATTTGACTTCCCGCTCCTGTAATCCCACCACCTGGACTTGCTGTTTACCATCTTCTAACACTCTTAATTTTGTCTTCCTGTTCAACAAGTCAAAAACCTTAGGAAAGGAGGAAAACAGAACAGTTAAAAGAGGAGCTTTAAAAAAATCCTGTTTCGTATTCCATTTCAAATAATGCAAAACATTCCATGGAAATACATGATTGGAAGAGAAATGTAAAAATCCCTTGAAATACAGCTTTTAATACAAAGAGGGGAAAATTCTTTTATGTGACAAGCTCAAAATTTTGTCAGAAGTTTGAGAAACTCTTCTTTCTCAGAAAAAGATCAGGTAATTACCTTACCACTGTAGATCTCAAAAAACGTTGCATACACTTGAAGTTCTAACTTCTTATAGTTTGGCTTCTTTAGCATTAAAAAGACATCTCGAGCTGTGAATACATTTCCAGAATAAAAAGAAATCTCATCATGTGTTTTCATTTAGTGAAGATTCAGTTATGTGTAACAGTCTATTTTACAGCACCTCATATTTTGCACAAATGACAAATAGAGTCAGTCAACCAAGCCTAAAACAACACAATCTAAACTGCCACATTACACTGGAAGATGCAGAAGACCCCAAAATGATAAACTGAAATAATCTGTTAGTGCATCTTTGTTAAGTAGTCTATATTTACATTTGTGTAAAGAAAACACATCTAGGGACAACTTTTGATGTTACCAAAGTTCCACTGCAATACAAAGAAAGTAAACTGTTATATTTGTATGACAAAGAGTAGAAAATTTATTGATCTCAACTGGTCTGCCCAAAGCCAACTGATCAATGAAGTCTCACCTGCTAGTGCATATATGCCTTTAGAACAATCTTGGTTCTTTCCTGAAAAGTCGCCACCCATAGTCTAAATTAAAAAAAGAAAAGCAAGGAAAAAAAACCACCATAAAAGTCACATAATTGTAGTTTACATATTTTCTTATTTATTAGAACTCATCTAAGTGTGTAATGTAAAAAAAGAGTATTGCTGATTTGTAGAAGAACTACTTACATGGGTTTTCCCACTGCCTGTTTGTCCATATGCGAAACAAGTGGCCATTCCCCTTTCAAATATGGTCTCCACTAATGGTCGAGCTGTAAACCTTAAATGCAAAAAAAACCTGTACTTAAAAAACTGGAGTACTTCAAGATGCCACTACCCCAAGGAAAATTAAAATGCTAAGGCCAGTAGTGACAAAATTGATCCTATACTTCAACAGGTCAAAGGACATTTATACATTAATTTCTGAAGTAATACCAGCTCTAAAGTATTCAAATTTTCCAAACCATCACATGCTACAAGGTCTCTCTCATTTGAGGTCTCTCTCCTTTGTTTCACAACAACATTATCCTTCTTTAAACCCTGAAACAATGTCCTTGGTTTAATGATCCAATTCCCCAGAGTTTACTAAACAGTCTGGAGCTCCCTCAACATGACAGAATATGAAGATATTGAAGTGAAACAGTGTAGCAGATAAAGAGTTTTGTCAAATGTAAATGTCTGCTGTCATTTTTTTTCCTCCCTAAAGCAACTTCCAACATTAAATTTGGAAGAGAAGAGGCCAAAACATGACTGCACATCTCAATTTTTGAGAACATGCATACATTAAGAAAGGGGTAAAGCTAATGGACACCCAAGCTCTTAAGAATGAAAAAATCGACTTATCTGTGAGGTACTATTTGCTGTATCAAAAGTATTATCTGAAGTATCGTATTTTTTTTTAGATAATTAATTTTATTTTAAGAAACACAGAGCTATTCTTCCTACTTCAGCTGCTTATCATTATTATTTCATTGTAAACTCCAAAAGCAAAGGGTAAACTAATGGAGAGTTACATATGGAGATGATTCTCTCTGCAAAACTCTTTCTAAACTTTTTCCAGTTTAGAATAAGTTGTTTTCCAGTTGTTTACATATAAATAACCTGATAGTGACCAATAAAGGAAAAAAATTAATTACAGAAACACTGAGATGCTACAACCTTCCTTCATTCTGCTTTCAAACACAAGATCACTTACAAAAACAATATGGGCAAGACTGAGGCATTCAGCAGCAACCCAGGATTATATAAAGAATCTACATCTAGCTGAATCATGAATTTTCATCAAGAATACACCAAAGATTCCTGAACAGCCTTAGCCTTTCTTTCTTTGCTTTTTCTAAGTATATATCTTCTGTCTTCTCAAGAGGATATTCCCGTACTTTGATGTTTGTTCTATCTATATATAAAAATTGAAAAATTCACAAAGTCTAGCCACCTTCGAAGCACACTCCATTACTTCTGTTTGATTGAATTTGAAACTCTTTATTTTGCTGATTTATTAAAAAGGGACTTAAATGTATCTATTTTAAAGTAAGAAAAAATAGAAATATATCTTAAAATGTTTTCATAAAGGATAACACAACTCCAAATGAGACTATGTTAAAAGAGTCCAAATTTACTTTTACTAGAACTTTTATTTGCAACCTTAGTCTTTCAGAAACCTGAACTGGTTCTCCTTTAAAACTCATATGGCATATCCATTCCAACTAGTGAGTGTTAATATTAACAAAGATTTGCAACTCTGTGTTGTGGTTCATGGATTAAAAATACTTAAAATACAGGTTAAGCAAAATAATAACAGTAGTAATAATGGTAATAATAATGGTAGTAGAAGTAATAATAATAGAGTGTGTACTTTTCTACCTTGGACTGAACATTTTTTCAGCATAGATATACCATAAATTTAGCATATTGGAGAAAAATGGAGCATCTTGACACAGTATTTTTTTCTCAGTATGACCCTGAGGCTCTGATGAGAGCACATTATGACACCTATCCCATTCTTATTTGTTATTATGGAAGACCTTAAAGCAGATTGCCCTTCAAATAATGATCATTATTGTGCCATATGAGGGAGATGGAGAAAGACTAGAGATCTACTGTTTCAGTTTGAATACAATAATCTTAAAATATATTCCTATATTGCCATTAATGTATTAAATAACAAATAAAAACTCTGAAAAAACTCAGTACAAAATACAACAACATTGTATACCAAAATATACCACCCCTCACACTAAACACCATGTTCACACAGATAAATAAAGGAAAGAGGGAGATTAGAAGAATGGATTGTCAAGCAAGATAATTACTTCATGCATCATCAACCAGCTGGCTCTCCCACAGCTCTTCAGCATCAAGGAAAGATGCTTCCAGCAGACAACCAGCAAAGACAGAAATCTCCAAGGATACAGCTTTGCTGTTTACAACTCTTTTGTTAGTATTAGTTTCATAAGATTTTCCTTTTGCCCCCTTCTTAATTATAACAAGCATAAGACAGAAGTTTTTATTTTCACAACCTTTTAAGAATTCTTTTGCTATCCACTATCAATCTGGGCATAATCCTAACTTTGACTTCCTAGCTGTGGATTAAAAACAAGTACGATATTTCTCTGTCAATACTTTTTAAGACTATGGGAAGCATTTCCCAAACATAAGAAAAATTATATCTTCACCAAATTCCTTTTTAATATCAACATTTCCTGCAAAAAGTTTCAAAGTTATTTAAATGCATACTAAGATTCTGACCAATATTATGTCAGTATCTAACCTTGCCCACTAATGTATGTGCTTCATTTAGTGACTTGTTCAAGGGAAATAGCTACTTCTAAACATGCTTTTAAAAGTGCTGTGTGAATTATTCCGTACCAACAGTGGAACTGAAACAGAAGAGCAAAGAACAAAATGGAGATCCAAATATCTTTGGCCTATAGAGAGGATATGTGTCTTTGCTGCTGTTTGTTTTTAAATTAGAAGGATCTGGCATTTACAGCATGATAACTTAGCTCTATGTATTTCCACATTACATCAGCCAGATTGCTTCCAGAAGATATGTTAGCTCAGGCATCTTGGCAATACTGCAATATACACTCTCTCACTTTATTTGTACTCTTTTCTCACCCTCTAGTGAATTGTTTCCATCTCTTAATTATCCTATATTCAGACTGCAAGCTCTTTGGTGCTAGGGCTCTCCTTTTCTTCCAGCTTCCCTGATGACCAAAAGCCATGACTCAGGTTTCTCAGGTGCTGCACACACACTAATAATAAGACTGGAAGCAAATGGAGAACTGATTACGTGGCTCAAGTAATCAGCAGCTGAGGAGGCAGGCAATACTTGCTAGAGCCTGGAATGCAGCAGGGCTTGGAGGAGGACTGGGAATAGGACTGAGGTCAACAGAGGTGGAAATGACATTGCAGGTGAAAAATTAGGGATAAAGAGTTAAAACAAAAGTAAACAGGTAAAAGAATGGAGGTAGCAATATACCAACTGGTAACACAGAGAATAGAGAATAGGAATAAAGTCCAAGACCAATGTAAGTGTAACAGTTATTAGTATGGAAAAAACATAAGAAAAAAGATTCACCAAAAAAAAGCATATACACATACCTGTAAACCATTTCATTAGGAGCCGTGTCATCAAAGGCATAATCAAAACGAAAAGTTTGGTTTTCTAGGTACCTTGTTAAATCCACCTTTTGTTTTGGTTCATGTACCATCACAACATCTTTACTAGGAATTGTTATTACATCAAGGTCTTTCATTAAAGTTTCTATAAAATAAGTGAAATATAAATTTAACTAACAACACATCATTATTTTTTACATTTTCCCATTGTTTACACTCTCATAAAATCTCAGATAACACAGCTCCTCCAAGTAACAACACTGCAATGGATTTGGGCTTCTGATGCCTAGATAGTAATCTGCTAAGCAAAAGATTTCATTTTGGAAGTCTAATCATCCTATCCTACCAATTGCTAGAAATTAAAGAGAGGTACAAAGCTGTTTAGACTAAAGACTATGACCATTAATTACAGCACTATCATTGTAACTTATTATGCCTTCTATAATACCTTTCTTGGACTTGAGATCTTATTCCTCAGTGATTATATAGTCTTCTACATCTTACTACCATATCCTTCAAGTTTTTATAAATATCTTCTCTAGTGGAGAAATTAGATGGTAGTACTATACTGCTTCAAACTTTAAAACACAAAGAAATTAACCTCCTCATGATAATACATTTTATTTTAAAATTTTATCTTGGTATTTTCTTTAAATTTTGCTTTCATTCCTCAGAGACATTTTCATTTGTGCATTCCTCCTGGAACCCATATTACATTTCTTTAAAATATAATTCTTCTAAAGTAAAATCCTTTCAAAATATTATCTTGTAAACAGAATAAGCTGAAAATTATAATGATTCTTCCTATCACTGTGACTTCAACAGTGAGATCCTAGATTATAATTACTATACAGCGCTGCAATTTACTGCTAATTGTTGTATGGTATATGAGTCAGCAAAACAGAGAACCCAGTGATCCACAGTATGCACAAAAATAAAGACCCTTTGTGTATACAGTCAGGATTCACTAATGTGTCCTACTTGCACTTCTTTGTAAAATTTCTTAAGGCATGCAGTCAAGAATTTGACATGACTTTATACAACCAGATAGAAACCTTTTCATGAATTAACATCCTGATCAAACAGTACGATGGTTACCATTGCATTACATTACACACCAATGGAAATGCACATTCCAGTCAATGTATAATGAATTTTTCAACTGCACTGCAATAAAATGAAATGCAATTATTCTGCAGCAATCACAGATAATAAGTAAGGAACAGTGACAAAAAGAAATGTATGATGGACAATTCTTTGCAGTAAAAACCTTTTAGTTTAACTAGTCAGAAGAGGATTTTTCTTAAAAATTGTTTGGAGTAAGACATATACTTCTTCCCATCTATTTGATATGAGAAGCTGCATTCTCTGCTGATGAAAATTAGGAATAATGTCTCTGAAACCCATCATACATGTCACAACTATAAATACATGTCACTGAACTAAAATCTCAAAGTGTCACTCTGAACACCTACTTCCTGTGAAGTCAATCCAGAGAACAATTGATGCTGAGAATACCTAATGTTTTTGGTGATAATTCTGCATTTTTGAGACGAAAAAACAAATTAATTTAAGTTTTTCTAATCATAGGATTACAGTCTAGCATCTTTAATTCTTTTATGCTTTCCTATGATTTTATGAGAAATATTGTTTCTTGTGAACTGAGTGTTTTCAGGAGATTGTATCATGTGGGTACTAGATTATCATCCCCTTCAGAGATTATTTATCACAACTTTTTTACTACTGTTTATTCTTAAAAATGCAAAACAGCTGTAAGCATCAATCTCATTTTTACTTAGACATTCATATTTCTACAAACACCTCTGATCTACTTTTTTAATAGCTCCCAACCACTAATACCACAAAATCAAATCCTACTTCTGAATCCCAACTCATGTACCTTAAAAACCTGTTTTCATTTACTGTGATTTCACTTTGTTCACCTCCACCACAGGTAGAAAGTCACATTTTTCCCAACAGTAAAATTAAAAATTAAAAGAAAAAATAGAAGCAGCAATGTGAAAGGGAAAAATAAGTCAAAACCTAACTATATACTGGTATCAACATATGTATGGGAAAGGGAACACCTTTCTCCCATTTTCCTCTGGGTATGCTTCAGATAATCCTAAATGTGTACTTCTGACAGTACAAAAACAATAAACAGCATCCCATGTTGCATCAGCATCAGAGTGGTGCTCTTTTGAGTCCTTCATCTGAACAGAAGAGAAAGAGAAGGAAAAAAACATCTTGCAGCACTGGATTCAGACAGGCTACAACCCAGTAGGCATTTGTGTTCTAAATTCCCACTGAAAGTAAAAAAGCTCCCTAGGAAGTCAAAATTTCAATTAAACTAGAATTGAAAGCTGAACAGTTTTTTGTTGTTTGGTTCTGTTTTTTTGTTGTTTTTTTTTTTTTTTAATACAGACTCTAGTCTGATGAGCAGGCAGTAAGAAAAGTAGCTCAAACACTCATCATATAAAATAAAAAGTCATTAAGGAGTTCTTTTAGTACCTAACCATTTTTTAGTGGCATTTGATGTGCTCTAGAGTAACTCTGCCAGCCCTGAGCAACAACTCCAGGGGACACAAGTCTTCTGTTTGCCTGCAGTCCACTAGCCTTGTGAGGATGTCTTGGACAAGTTCAGGCACCAACCATGTCATAAGATACCTCCTTGATGTCTGATTCAAGATCACTTGGAAGTGAAAATATATATATACAAAAGTGAAAAATATATATACAAAAACATGTATGAAAGTTTTCACTGTGTAACTCTCTGCTCAGGAGGTCACTTGAAGGATACTTCAAAAAAACAATGATCCTAATACAACGTAAGAATAGTGAAGAGATTACAGCAGAATTAATTTCCAGATCAACTAAATACATGCTAGATTATCGTGGCAAAAAAATCACACTCTTCCTCTGCCTCAGCTCCTACTACATGAAATTGTGGCAGGTAAACTTCTTATCTCCCCAGGTTATGACAAGTCTATGAATTTTCTAGGTTTATCACACATATTGTCTAATATAAGAGCTTCACCTCTTCACCTAGTATTTCTAGAGTTGTTTAACACAAATAATGTTACTATCAGAAGCAGCTTTTCAGATAAACAAATGAACAAAATCTTCAACAATCATACCTTTTTTATTGAGTGGTCGTTTTCGTACACAAACACAAATCCTGTGCTCATCAATCTGCAAAGGAAAGTCTTTCAGTGAACTATATCTCAATTCCAGTTACAAAATATTTAACTTTATTTGACTTAAACAAAGTGAAATTTCCAAGACAGTGAGTCATCTGAACATGTAAAAACCCCTGTGCCTGCACAGTAGCCAAGAACCCAAAAGGGAGAACCATATGTTAACAAAACTTCCCACAGACAGTGATCTAATCCAACAAATTAATAGGTACTATTGGACTAGGCAAGCAAATCTAGCTTTAACAGGGTAAATATGCTATTGACAGAAATTGTCATATTCTCTGATTTCCACAGAATTTGAGTTTTGATCATTTAAGGATTCCACTCCTCTGACTTGGCTGCAAACCAAAATCACATTACCTTCAAAGATCAAATAATAATCATTATGTTGAAGACAGCTCTTCAAATAAGTTTCATGGCTTTGTGTGCACATCCCTTAGCATCCCAGGAAAATTTACCATACAAAGGCCGAGTGACTACTTAGTACATATTGGCATTATTTAATAGTAAAAATATATTTAAATAATTTAATAACAGTTTAGTAAAGTACAACTTCCAAAACCTATTCATTTCAGTATCAACAAATAACTAGAAAAATAAACCCATGTTATATTAAATACTAATATATATTAAAATACCTATTTTTTGCATGAACAGACAGAAATATGCATGGGAAAAAAAAAGAAAACACACAGCAAAAACAGAGAAGAGTAACACACTTCCATGCTGCTGGCATACTTACAGGATCTGCAGTTGTCAGTGGTCTATAATCCAAACTTCCCCTGAAATCTCTTATCATGCACATAATTTCATAGTTTGGGTTTGTAGCATCAACATCCTAGGAAAAAGTAAGCAACAGAATTCCTACTATAATTTTTCTTTCCAGAAAAGGCCTTAATTGATTAACTATGATCTTTTTTTTTCCTGCAAAACACCAGAAATGTCTCTTGCAAGTTTAATACAAGTTTAATGCCTTTTTCCACTCTGATGTAGCTAATTTACTGACCATAAAGGAAACAATTATATGCTTCCCATGTCATTTTGCTTGCCATATAATAGAAAATACTTATTAATTGAGGAGTCATTAATAGTCTACTCAAGAAAGAGAAATTACTCCTGCCTTTGCCAGCACCTTCACACTGAAGAAACATATAGTCCACACTTCCTTATCTCAGGTATGGCACTCTGACAAATGCACAGATATTCCACTATACAGGAACAACACACACACCACAGAGGACAGTGCAGGAACCCCAGTTGCTCTAAACACAACCCTGCTGGATACAAGCCAGTTAAAGCAGCTTGGTCCTAACTATTGGTCCTGTGTTAATTTACACACATATTTGGATGCATTGCAAATTCTTCCCACACCCCCAGCAAAGCAGAAGCAATCCCAAGGATACTCAATAGGCGACATCCAGGCTGTGATGGGTTTGGCTGAGATAGAGTTAATTTTCTCCATAGAAGAATGTGATATGCAGCTCTGTTTTGGACTTGTGCAGGAAACAAGGTTGATAATACATGGATGTTTTAGCTACTCCTGAGCAGCACTTACACAGCAAAGTCACTTTTTGGTCCTCACCCCACCCCGCAAGCAAGGCAGTCAACACAGCCAGGACAGCTGACCCCATGACAGGCACAGAAGATAACCCATCCTTAAATTTGGAGCAATCAATACCAGAGTGAATGGACATGTAAGAGGCCATGCATGGAGCACCAATACGCTGAGCCTGAGCCTACCCTGTTTTCCGCAGAATTGATGAAACAACTTCCTGTCACTTCTCCCTGCAAATACCTGTTTTACAACACTTCAGGACATGCTGCTGACGCCAAATATAGCCAGTTCTGGTGCTCAGACCCTTCTAAGTTTTGCATGGCTACCCCCACATGATATAAAATTTCTGAATCACAGCTGGCTGTGGACACAGTGTAGGCACTCTCAGAAAGCACCGGATTTAGGTTACTAAACTGAAAGGGAGCTGGCTCATTCTTTGCACTTGTGACACAGCCAATCCTCAACTCAGAAAAAACTGTGTCCTGGTGATCAGAAGCTTATTGTACCTTGATGTCATTCACTTTTAGTTCACTACACTGAACTAAAAACCACTGACAGTAAGTCTTCACAAAATGCTTCTTTATAACATTCAGAAAAGAGTATTGTTTATCATGGAGAAAGGATTTGCCTAATATTCTTCAAGCCCTGTTTAAATGTCTTACATACTAGCACTGCTTGGTGAATTATTGCTGTGTTTCACAACAACCTACTCAAACAAAAGTTTAAGACTCAGATGCAAGAGGAGTGTTCACAGAAGCAATAAAAAGAAAATTTTACAAGTAATACCACTTCAAACTATTTTGATATATAAAGCCAGAAATGGTCATTCCTCACACATAAGGACATTTTAATATTTTGTGTAAATGGATGTAAATTATAAAACACAAATTTAACATAGGTGATTTTAGGTCAATTTTAGGAAGCATTTAACCATGAGAAGTAAATTGTATGAATGATTTACTTGATGGTGATAATTCTCATGTCAGCAGCAGACTAGTACTATCTCTTTAGAGACTAACACATACACACACTTCTGCCAACAAGATTACACTGCTAGCTTTGCTAAAGCTTTTACACCATTGTGACAGAAAATCATTTAATATTAAGAGATTTTTCTCAAAGGATTAGCAACTTCATTTCACACAAGTTTTTAACAACTGGCTACCAAGCTGCTAGCATGATGAAATTACAAATGTATAGACTAGTTTAAAGAAAGAAACATTAGAAGTCACTGTTAAAACATGGGCCTCAAATAGACTTATAAAGCATCAAAGATTATAATGAACAATTTATCAAAATGTTGTATTACCTCCTGTAGAATAACAGACCTCTCTAAAAGTCAAAAGGTTGGTTATTGTCAAAAATACATTTTCCCTAAGAAATAGCTATGATCAGTAGTTGTACTCTAAAGAACATGCAGCAAGACAGCAATTGAAAGCAATGATTTCTTTAGGAAAAAAAAGAGGGGGAAAGCCATCTAAAGTAGTAGTAGCAGATTATGAGAACAATCATATGAAACAACAAAATATTTGTCAAATCTTGACAAATTTGACACTTACTTTCAAGATTATCACAGTTCATAAAAATTATTAAAGACAGAAAAAAGCATAATTTTGCAGATTTCTCTTGCAGACGTATGATTTTCAGTTGAGCTAAAAATACTAACCTGAGCTCTCTTTTCTCTAAGTTCCTGCTGCTGTAACCTTCTTTTTTCACGCTTCTCTTGCAATTTTTCAACCTCTTTTACACAGTTAGATTTTCTACGTGCTTAAAGAAAAAGACGCAATTTAAAAATACTTTCCATATTTACACTGTAAACTTTAATTAAATTAATGTATCAATAATTAGAATGCATCAAATATTTACTATATTTTCAAGCAAATCTGTTTAGTGAAGAATCATTACGGCATTTAAATTTCTAAAATGCATTAAATTTATTAGAAAAATGCCATAGGAATGGGAAAATAATCACACAAACAAAAATATATGACCTTGAAAAAATACTTGGACAGATACATGTGATCTCTTGGTTTGAATTAAAAGTAAGCCCAGACAAATTTAAAAAAAAAATGGAAAAAAAGAGCACTAAAAATACCACCATGGTTAAAAGAAAACAAAGGAAAAGCAAATTCCAAATACTAGTACAATTATGATGAAAATGAACATCTGTTTAGCCGCAGCTTTCTGAGAAGCTCCTCAAGGAAGCTCACAGACAACTGAACATGTAGACCATTTGTCATTTATGCATAACAACATAATCCAAGAGAATGTACATGTAATGCCCAGAATGAACGAGTCCTAGATACACGGTTTACATACAAGGGGGTCCAAATTCCTTTTTTGCAGCTTGAACTGGAGATATATCTGAAACACTACCATTCTGTTGAGAGGAGGAAGACTGCTCGGGAAGCTGAGTAGGTCGTGCACGTGCAGAACCAACCACTGCAAAGGAAAGGCAAAAAGCTCATCTGGACATGGAGGAGTAACCTTTCTACCCATTTCTGAAATGCTTTGTTAAGATGAGATAAAATGAGGCCCCTTTCTAAACACAACAATTTACTGTGGATGAGGAGGAGCCATACTCATGGGAAGTCTATTAATAAAAACATCTGGTATGCAGACTTTTTTACCCTAGTGCTGTACAACATGATTATTAAGTACCAATGCTGCATGTGCATATTTTTAAATCCTGCAGAATTAGTACAACTTACTATACACACAGAATGAATCATTTACTTGGAGATATGCAGTCCTGAAGCATAAAGTGCTTCAATTTTATTAATATTGTAATTATACCCAAAAAACTAGTAAGAAAAGAAGCCCTGCTGTTTCACATTCTCTAGATTGCACAAAATGCCCCAACCCCATTAAGCCTATGATCATTGGAGGAGCAAAGCAAAAGAAATTAAGGCCAATGAAGTGCAGCACAATCCGTAAGTGGAAGAAACAAGCCTTTTTGCCTCTATACCAGAAAGGATACAGATACAATCAATATGTCTAAACTTATGCATTGATTCTATATGTGCTAAGAATGCCAGCTTCTGAAAATGCTGTGATGTCTTTTTCCAGTGAATGCAGTGGGAGTGGTGAGCATGTAAGCATGTGTGATAGAGCTGAATGGTTTAAATTGTATTTCAAATAGTTGCTTTGACCAGCTCTGCTTCAGCTGGCCCATTGCCTGCACACACTTAAAACAGAGCGTGTCAGAAGAGTACTGAAGTGAAGGTATCAGCTTTGATCAGTAGCCAGAGATGAGACTCCAAGCAAAGGCCAGCACACTGTACAACACAGAAACAACTACAGAAACAAGTTTTGAACAGGACAGACAAGATGAATGCCATCATTCCACATATCATAGGAGATCTAGCTTATAGTATAAATTGACTAGATAAAATAAGACAGTGTGCTGAGAAAAGGTAAATTATACGGCCAAAAAGAAAAATATTTAGTGAATGGTAAGAGGCAGGGTACACATTAAAATACAAGTTACAGGGATATTTCATACTAAACAGATAATTTACTACAAATGAAAAAATGTATGGATGTGAGGATACTCCATCAGTGAGACATTTCATATTTAAACCAGACTATATAGGAAAAAAAACCCAAAATACTCTTGTATTTTCAATCTGCTTAATACCCCCAGAGCCAAATGGCAGAAGGGCAAAAGTGGTCCACATCAGAAGAGTCTGATTACTTGTAAGCCTACTTGTTTTCCAAGTTTAAACAGATGGACTGGAATCTAGTCTGAAGAAATGCTAGTAGATTATTGTTTGGAAGAAGAATCATCATCATCATCACCATCATCAGTACAAGTCAGTTAAGTTCAATGTAGGGGAGAAAATAAAAACAATAAGCAGTAACTATTCTTACAATTATAGATGCATTTTATCTGTATTCATCCAATACATACTTTTCACCTATTCTCTTGTGGCAGTTCAGCAATTTTTTTCACCTTTTTTCACTATACTGTAGTGTGATAAAAAAATCTATAGGACTTAAGTATTCTTATATTCATATGACTGTTCACACACAGACCATTACAAAACAACAGGCTGTTAAGAAAAATAGTTTAAAATTTGAACATTTTAAAAATTCAAAGCACGCTACTTAGTGTATACTGAAACATTCAAATAAGCTGAGGACACCTATGTATAAAAAGTCCAGGCATGATTTACCATTGCATCAGTTAATTCAGCTTAACTTTTATAATTATATATTGCTTAAACTTGCATATAAATATTATTTGTATAGGGTGAATTCCTAAGTATACACAGGAATAATTTTAGGAATTATATACTGTATCTTTTACATGTCAGAAGCCTACATACCAAATAAGAAATGCAAAACTATTAAGGAATACAAGATAAACCTGAGGTTAAAATGTTACCATATTTTTAACTTCATTGAAATGGAAAGAGATAACTTTTACCTCTATTATCTCTGGCAGGAGGGTCATTCTTATTAGGTAACACAGTTCGTCGACTCTATAAAGAAAGAAGTCTCTCTTATTTGATCACCATATTATTGAAAGCATAAACTGCAGCCCCACCTCTGCTTCTTTCCAGTGAATTAAAATAACACAGCACCAACAAAAGAGATTTGATTGCAAATCCCAGCAGGAAAAGTGAAAGGATGAAGGTTGATTGAACTGCCTGTAATGTTTCAGAAAACTCCAAAACCTTTTCTTTATCCCTCATTAAGACATTTAGTTATACAAATATTAGTTCCCAACTCCCTCTTCCTCAAACCTGTTCTTAAAAAAATTTAAAAATCCCTATTCAACACAGGAAAAAGAAAAGAACACTGTTATGAAATAGCACCACAGACACAAAAATTAAGTTAAAAATTCTAGCATAACATCATGTATAGAGCTACTGTAAAGTTACCAAGAACATATTGCATAGATATTACCAACCTTCACAATTTTGTTTACTTTGGCTGAAGAAGCAGGTGGTGGTAGTGTCTCTGGGCTAGGCTCAATATCTTCATCAGGTGCAAGATCTGGGTTAAGTGAAAATATGCTCTCTAAATCAATCTGTGAAAAAGAGCATAAAACACATTAATGACACTCGACATAAATTCTCTCTTTATCTCCTGTTATGTTTGACAGTAAACAGTAATTATATTAAGTGGTTTTACTCCACAATTTGTTCATGCTAAGATCTGAATTATTTTCTGTTCACTAAAAATAGATGAATCTTTGGTCTTTGTATTATTTGAAAACACTTCATTCAGTAAAGGGATGAATTAAAATGACCAATAGATAGCATAATTTTGTAAGGTGATCAAACTAAAAGAGAAATAGCTAGTATTACTATGGTAATTTGACAATTACTGCAAAATATGTAAAACATTCTGTAACATAAAAAGAAGGAGATCTCAGTTATCTTAAATTTCCCGGACAGTGCACAAGAAATAAATTGCAAAGGCCCCAAAAAAAATCAAACCATAGCTGAAATCATATTAAATTTATCATGGGTTTGGTTTTTTTTTTAAAGTATTACTGACTGTCATTCAAACTGCTGTAAAATGTAAGGGAAGAGGGGCAGGATCATAAAAATATGATTTTGTAAAAATGTTGATGAGCTTTGGTCCCTATAGATTTCTATTTTTCTTTGCTGAAGCTTTCAAAGACCTCAGTGCTCTATAGATTCTGTGTGTCTTCAGCTGATGAAATCTCCAGGACTTTCTCATGGCTTTTTTTTTCCCCTGTGTTTTCACAAAACCAGTGAAGTGTAAAGTACAATTATTTCTGATATGCTTCTCCAAACTTAAACTGGCTAACATGGTCCAAAATTTAAAGGAAGATGCGGTTGGAAAGTGTTACACAAAAAGACATAGTTTCATAAAAAGGCAAGGCTGGAAAATTGCTGCCAAGAATAAGTGAATAAGCAAACAAACTGGCAGTTAAATTCCTCAAGAATATAAAGACAAGAAAATTTCTAGTTTAGCTCTCCTACTAGTTTCCTGTCTGAATTGTGTGTCATTCTCCCTCTTAAAATTTTTATTTTTCTACTTGTAAAAACTGGGTAACAAAGTCAGCCTTTGAACTCTCAAAATCAATAGATGACAACATCTGTCTAAAAGCTATGACACAGAGCTCAGGAATTCAAATTTACAGCAGAAAACAATGTGCTCAACACTTTCTGTACAAAACAGTCTGTAAGCAAAGAATCATGAAGTAAATTAAGATTTATGTCTCATTTTTGTTTCCAGTGCAAATTCCAAGTAATATTCACATAGATTACACATTTGTTTTAAAGTTCTAAATAAATGAGCTTACCTCTTTCCCTTTAGTATCCCCATTTTCAATCCATTCAACAGTTACACTTTCATTATCTTCATTTAGAGATGTTACCATAGCTTGGTGAATTCGGCCTAGAAAGCAAACACAAAGTGATCATTTATTGATGGAAATGATCTGGTGGAAAAAATTTCCAGAATACATTTTCATTCCTGCACTTAGTCATATAGAGAGATGTAGGAAGAAGATGATTGAAAAAAACAAGGTGATAAATAGAAGGTGGTTGTAGGCCACACAGTGTGAAGTGGCTCAGACCTGATCCACTAGTAGAGGCTGTAATGGGACAGTCAACATCCAAGTGAAAAGCACAATCAACAGAAAATCCAGTGGTAAGTGAACAGAACCTCTCAAGAAAGCCACACCACTTAGACTCTCTGTCCTCAAGAACAGAAAACTCCAATACCAGAAGATTCCAACAGGTGCTAAAGGTCCCTTAGGTGCCCTTCACAAAGGCTCATTTGTCCCCCCTTCTAGACTGATAGAACAACAGACATCTCAACACTGAAATTAATATTGTGCTCTGATTCTCATTTTTTATAGGCAACAATTAGGTGGTAGTCCAACTAAAATTAAACTGCCTGGAACAACATAAACCATTATTTTATAAAGAGCTACTTACACAGATTGCTGAGCTTAAGATGTGCAAGATCCAAAGGAAGCAAGTCCCCACAAAGTAAGACAAAACCAGTAAACCTTCAGTAGGAATAAGGACTTTTCTTCTAAAATATATAGTACACTGCATTTTTTTTATGGCCTCTTTCCTATGCACAGTACAGAACAGCAACTGGAAGAGCAGGACAGTCATGCACAGACACAAAAGGATCAAGACCCAAGTGTCACATTGATTTCACATCCATGCTTTGCCCTCAAGTACCAAGAACTGAGGTTTCTAAAGAACACGAATCCAAAGCAACTGCTCCTCGCACACCCTCCTGTAATGATGTCCATACTATGCAGAAGTAATCCTTTGCTCCACCTGCCATGTGCCACCCCCTAGGACTCCGTGCAGCTCCCAAAGCATGAGTGATCGTCCTGGAGCAGTTGCGCATATGCTGCTGCTGCTGCTGCTGCTGCTAGCCACCTGCTCAGGGTAAAACGCAGTACAATCAGCACAGACGCTTCAGTCTGGGACGTCTCTGCCTTGCACTTTTTCTTCTTTTCTAAAGCTATTCGCCCCACAAACCCCCTTTAGTTTTCTGCTCCACTGATTGTTTCAGCTTTTTGTTTTAGACACTTCAGTCACAATTTGACAGTTTTCCAAAACAAAAAAATAAAGGGTTTTTACAGTCTAAGCCTTCTAGGGCCTGCAGAGGGACAGAATGAAAGAAAAACCTTGAATGATATCCCAAATTATCTCAGCCAACAGTGAAAGTAACAAATGTATACCTTTAATACTTCTTCTATTACAAAGGCTGCCTAAATATTCACATCTAGTTAAGATTTAGTAAGAAGGGAGAAGTCAGGCAAGTATCACAGAAGGTAACAGCAAATCCCTGTACTGTCTCACAGTGTGTGGAGGAAGAGACTAGTTGCAGCTCAGGCGAGGTGTAGCGCTCAGGAACTTGCAGAGCAGTCAGCAGCCCTGGGCAGCATCACCTTCACCTCTGCAGCACTCGCCTCACTGGCAGCACAGATTACACATGCATTTACAGCCTCCACTCTTCTCTTGGCCCAAAGCACAAAAATCGCTCCCACACTAAAGCACGTTAAGTAGGTTTTTTACATTCTAAATAAACCCCCCCCCCTTTTTGCTTCACTTAGTTTCTGTCCTCTGGCATTCTCTTGTTTTTATTTCCCTGACCCATGCTTTTTCTGAACAAATCCTTCCATTTGGGCTTCCTGAGCACCATTTTCACCATCCTGAATACACCTCTCCATTAATATTTCAGCATTTAATAAGGGAATAAATTTTGTGCAAAACCACTGTTGTAGAACTGTTTCAATGAGCTGTCTGGTCCTTCAGCAAAGTAGCAACAGAAGCTGCTATCTTCCTGTACTAATGCGACTCCAGCCTCTTCTGCAAAGAGTGTGCTGAGACCAGGCTGCAAGGACACAAAAACTCTGGGAAGTGGGAATTAAAGCTTACGTTGGTTTAATCTTCTGCTGCTTTTTTAAGGCCTGGCCCAGCTGTCAATTCAGAATCAAGAGAAAAACTGTTGTAATAAGTCAGCCGAGACTCCATTTTCTTCATGCAGGAAAAGCCCCATCTTTATTGTATAGGTCATATTTCACAGGATTATCAGAAAACACTGTTTCAGCTCTTACAGGCTGACAATACACCCACACTTAGTTCATTGGTCAGTACATGGCATTTTAAATATCTATCAATCTTCTGTATTTGTAATTAGTTTACATACTTTTTCTACTGATTCTCATGAGACAGATCCCTTATTATTACAGGTGCCCTTGTTTTTCACCAACAAATGGTTTGTGGTGTTAATGAACTCTCATTCCCAAGATTGCTTTGCCTGGGAACTTGCAAGCTATTGTTAGCTGAAGCAGCAGGGCCTAATCCATATTTTAAAAGACCTTTCTTTTATAACATCATTTACCTGTCTGGAACAAAATACAATGTATGAAAAATACCTGTTTAGTAGAACATATTTGATACAATATTCCAATAATACTTAGTACATTACCAGATTTTTAAAATTTTGAAGAAAACCACTATTCACAGCTGAAACCTGTGACACTGTCACCAACTTTTCAGCCTGCAAATAATCACAGAGCCACCAAGTAAGTCCTACTATGTGTTTCTGTGCTCTGTTACTTTTGACAGAGAGCAAGTAATATTTTAAAAAGGTTTCATGTTTGCCATAACGAGTGAGAAGAGATCAAAGCAGGCTGATGAATGAACAGAAAATACCCCACACTCTAACAAACAGAGTAAGCCAGCATGCCATAACAAAAGAATCACAATAAATCTTCCATCTCTGTGCCAGATTTCATCCCTTCTCTGGCCAAAAAAAGTCAGGGCTGAAAAATACCCATAAAAACCCACATATTAACAAAAATAAAAGTTATGTCCATCTTCTAAATATTCTGAGCTTAAACAGATAATGTTCACTACAGTGAACATTAAACTGGCAATGTACTCATACAATTTGTTCCTAAAAATTCTTTGTGTTACTAAAAGTTTACATGTTATTGAAGTGCCAGATAAAGCATTTACATTTTTACAATTGCCTCTTGCTCTCTGGAAACAGTATTCCATTATATTTTTCTAGTACACAGCTGAATACAGCAGCTGGGAAATTCAGGAATGCCAGCAACCAATTAGGCTGGCATAAACCTCGTCTAGCATATAAAGCAAGACCAAGCCACAAATGCTAAAATGTAGGAGCCAACTGGCAGAGTGTTTCAATGCAACAACCCTAATTTCTGGTGCACTTTTAAGAGCTGGTATCAAAATTTGACATATAAGCATGTCCATGTAAACATGAACCAGCATTATAAACTGAAGAAGTAACAAGTAGTTCAAGAAGATGTGCCTTAAAACCAAGAGAAGTAGAGCTGATACAAAAACTCCTCACTAGGCATTTCCTTAATTTCTAGTGCCTCTCCTCACATGATTAGAATTCAGACCACAAGCAAGTTTCTTTTTCTGAGAAGTTGTTCCATTTCTGTAGGGCTCCCTGTCACAGTAACAAGCCTGTCTGAGTTTGTGTTTGAACAACATTCTCAGGCACACGCTATGACTCTTGTTGTATGTCCCCTGTCAGGGCCAGGAGTTGGGACTAGATAATCCTGACAGGTCCCTTATAACTCAGCATATGCTATGATTCTATGAGTCTCAAAACTAATGGAGAAGTTATTTGAAAAAACAATAATTTAGGTAAGTATGTTCTGTCATACAGCATGTGACATCTGGCTAATCTCTAGCGACCAGAAAATACTGCTGCCAGTACAGCAGTAGAACAGAAAAACGTGTGATGCCAACACTTTACAATTACCTTAAATACACAGACATTACAATATTCTCACTCCAATCAAGTGAAAAACATCAATTCCCCATTCCCTTTCTTCCTAGCCATCTGATAAACATTTGACAAACAGAAGGAAGCAAGCATACTGATCTGATCTGCAGACTTACAATATAAATCTTCTCTATTGGGAAAGTTCTTATGGCAGTTAATGGTGAACAATAAGGCTCATGAAGAGCAGCGAAAGCAAATAACCAGACCTAAATCAAAGATTTTAATTAACCCTTAGCCTAGGTAGCAGTGCCAACTCATTGCAAATACTAAGTGCACTTAAGATTCTTACCTCTAAGGAAAGAAAACATTTTCTATCTACCAAGCTTCTCCAAACCAGCACAATTTTGAAGCAGAGATCAATCAGAGTAATAAACCCATGGCCCTTTCATCTTCCTACTATTTTTCAGAGACATAAGTTATCAGTCTGAAATATCGGTTGCTGCCTAAATTACAGTTTGGACTACAGCAGTGGCTGACATGTGACAAACTCCTCTGTATTTTCCCAAGAAATAGAGCTGGACTACAGCTCTATTTCCTCACCCGCCCACATAACTGAAGTGTCTGCTCCGAAAAACGCTGTACTCACACATCTCATGCACAAGCTTTATGAAATCTTAGAAACAGCTTTGAGCTGCAAAAATTAAAAATTACAGGCTCTGTATTGAGCTACAGAGAAGAGAGGTTCATAATTTCAACTATGATCCTCTCATTCCACCCCAAAAAACAGTAGAAGGACCGTGCCCTGCAGTGTTACATTATGACCATCATATAGTTTAAGTCTTGGCAGCCCAAACACAGGAAACTATTTTTAGCAGGACCCAGCTGTAGCAATGTTAACAGACCCCAGCTTGACTCGGGGCTTGCTCACCTTACATTGCTTGTACTTGCCACATCTTCAGAAGCACTAATGTGTTATATTAGGTCTGGCAGTGGGCCATCACCCAAACACGTAGCTTTTTTAAGGGCATCAACAAATTAGGTCAATGCAAAAATATACTACAATTTCACATCTACTACAGTCTTGCTGAGGATGACCACTGCAACAGAAGCTACTCATGCCTTAAGAGATTATGATACACATTTGTGAAATTACTGTGATTTTCCTATTCATGTTCCTGAGTGACTAATGGGAATGTTACCTCATCTAGAGACACCTGGACATGACTGACCTTCACCCTCTGTCAACTGATAATCAAAAATTAAAATTGTAAAAGCAAAATTTTCTTTATTTTCTTTTAAGTAATATAAACTCCAAGTTAAATATATATTTAAAAAAAAAAGTTTCAGAGAAGCATGAGGCTACAAATACAAAAGCAGCACATACCAGACAGAATTACTGTAGTCCAGAAAATTATCTTCTGTGCTACAAGTTCCAGTTCCTGGCAACGCTGGTGGAAGAGCTTTCCTGCTCTCACAGAACTCAAGGAGGAAAAAAAACCTTACCAAATAATGCCTGTAGCAAACTTTAAGGAAAGAATCCCAAGGAAAAAGAGAACTCCTGGCTTGGTGTCTCCATCAGTGTCAACTATGGGGACATCCCTATTCACCCAAATCATTGTTTGTCATAGCCCTCCCTGCACTACACAGACAGTCCTGCTGCTCATCCTCGAGGAAAAACCAGTACTTACTGCTGACTGATGCTACTTGTTCCACAACACCAAATGTATTTGATTTTATTTTGTTTCAAAGTTTCATTTATCCACAAATCAGTGGATATCGTATTTTATTTTCATTATATCTACTACTTTTACACCACTTTTGTTTTCTTAAATCATACAAATTTATTTCAGCTCTGCTGGCCTTCCCTATTGTCTTGTCTGTTACCTTAGTCACAGTGTTATCACAGCATTGAATGGACATTAAACATGCACAGCCCCTACAATAATTCTATAGTTTTATATATATATATATATATATACATATATATATATATATATATGTGTGGATATATATATATATATATAATTTTAGTATTTAAGAACTTAAATACTAAAATTAAGATATAATTTCATTAAATACATATCTTAATATTTATTTTTGTGAATCATCCCTAGCTGCTACCAATTCATTTTGTTGTATTATCTAAATTATCACAGCAATACTCAAGTTCTTCATACATATGTTACAACCACACCTTATCATCTCTGTAAACATCTACAATCTAAGAGACAGGGATTTTGAGAACAGAAAGTTGTATTACCCAAACCAAGTTTCCCACTTCTGCCTATATGTTCCAGCTTTGAATTAAAATCTAACTTAATCTTTGTCCCTACATAAAAACTCAGAAATATCCCAAGCTAGGCATGTAGGCAATTTCTGTGCAAGTACCAATCAAATATAGTGCTTTACAAAAACAGAGTTCACAGATATTACTGCCAGTCCACAAAGAAATGAGGAGGGGAGAAATAAACAACACACAGACATGTGACTGAGCCGTGTATAACATTTAGCTTCAAAATACAAATAGTATATTTAACGTTCCTCATACAGCAAACAGGACATAAGTGACTTTTTGGTTTTCCATCCATCCAACACTAACAAGCCACTCCACTCCGAACCACTAAATCACAACTGAGTGTGTTCAGCCTAGCAGAGCTTGTTAGCTATCCATACTGAAGCACCTCCTCTAAAAAAGTTACCAAGAGCTGCATCCCCACATTGCTGTTATGGTTTTTGCTTCTCTAATAATTTTCTACCTCCAGTCTTGTCATGTTGTGATTTGGTGGGTCTTTCTGCTGACATTTCATTTTGCAGGCTGATCTCTAAGTTTCCCTTTATGTTGAAAACAAGTTTTCTGTGGTTTCTCCAGTTGCAGGAACACTTTGTTTACACAATTTCCCTTCAAGGCAGGTCCAGTTTCTTTTGGGGGTAGGGTGTTAATATCCTTTTAAGCAGATTTCAAAGGGCATTATTTTACATTAAAAATCTCTGCTTAAAACATCTTGTCTTTATTTGCTTTAGAAGCTTTAACTGCCAGTGAAATCCATGGCAGTGAAATCATTGGCTTCACAAAAGGTTTTCAATAGCATCTGACCATGGTAGCACTGGGAAGTTTATACTACATACTGCCTCTGGAGGTGCTAGTCAGAGAGAAACATGTTAATAAACAAGATACATGTTACTAAGGCAGCTGAATTCATAACAAAGTGTCCTATTATTATGCCAACAGATGCACTGATACCTTGATACTTACCATCAAGGTATCTCAGCTGTATCATGCCAGTAATCCTATCATTTTTAAGAGTAGGTGAGCTATCAGCTTACTAACTTACCCACCGAAAAAATTATTTGGAAGGAAATGCCTTCAAGTCATATCTAATACATGCTGTTATAAGTCCCCCAGAAAATTTTCAATAAACTGAAAAAATTTCAATTTGAAATGTTTGAAAACTAGCACTTTGATGTCAATATATACAAACTTTTTTAAAGATTTCATGTGTTCACAGTCATTTAGTACTTTATGCTCTCTTTTATGGCTTATACAAACACACTTGTACAAGCGTTATCTCTACCTCTTTCTGTCTTTTAAGAGTATCTGCTTTTCCAACACCATCAACCAAGAAATGAAATACTCCTGATGCTCCAGATCACTTTCTACAGGAGCACTCATTCCCAAATAAGGGTAATTCTGTAATGGCACTTACTTTTCCTCTTAGCACTTCACCCTGTCCACACTTTGTGGTTAGTGAGAATATGAAGGTTTTGCACCTATCATTTACATTTTATGGTCTCTTAATCTGTAGCAATAGGATGTTCAGATTGTGCCACTTTTACCCCAGTTGTTTTGCTCTACACCTCTGCCATAGATGAGTAATGCAATGGTTGACTCTCACAGTTAAAGGGCAAATATTAAGTATATGTTAAGAGAAGTTTTGTAGATGCACAGTTATGTCTCCCCCCCTTACATTGTTATCACAGGATGGCCTGGGTAGTCGGGGCATTTGGGAGGGTTGGCTTGTTACTATGGCAAAACCTGGCCTCAAGATGTAAGAAAGTGACCTCCGCCCCCGGAAGCGAAGAAGGAGTCAATTGACAAGACTTTGGGAGGGGCTAAAGGGCAGAACATCCATTGTGCGGATGAGCACATGGTGATAGAATCCTACAGTGCTCCCTGCACTGTATTATCTTCTCTATTCACTCATCTGTTGTATTTTTGATAAGGTCAAACACCTCTTTATGTTCTGAAACAACATACATCTCCAGATACATGATAATCACACTCTAGTGAAGTAATGAAGTTTCCCAAAAGCAGTGTTACTTTCTGTGTTATGACCAGGAATTAATAATTTTAATGTATGGGAAAAACTAGCCATCCAGTCCCAAAACTGATCCCAGGAGTTATGTTGTTAGTTAAAAATTACTAAGTAAACTATCATCACCTGTTTTAAGCACCTTACCTTTCTTGCGTTAAACTTCATCTGAATAATTTTTCATAGTTTACTAAACAGTTTATTAAATTCAGAGAAACTTATGGCTTACCTTCACAAAATGGTCAATACTGGCAGTGCTGCATAAAGCCTCTCCTATCCTGATGCTCTGGCAGGGACAAACTCAGGTCACCACACGCTCAGCTCCAGGATTCAACATCATGCTAACCCGCTTCACTTCTATCACATTAGTTTGGGACACAGAGACTAGAAGCACTTCAGAATCTGTCCTCCACTGTTTGCTACTAATTTTAGTCAAGGTACTGTACATTCCTGTATGAATGATTCTATTTGATTTGTAATTTTTCCATTTACTTTAGTGCAAGATCAAGCAGAATGAGCTGTAATCTCCTCTGAAATTAATAGTAATGCAATCACCAGTTGCTCCATGGTCTAAAATCTTTTTATTCAGTTATGCTGGTTTTGTTGTTGGGCTACCACAACAGTCTTTCTCTTTGTGGAGAGGGGAATGAACTCAGACAAGCATCTAGCATTTGCTGTCAAGGTAGATTGTGTCATGGTCTTACAGAAGCATGGCATAACCCATGACCAACATCTTCATTCTCAAGCATCAGACAGAACTAGGATGCAAGAGAAAATGTCCTGAAAATCACTTCAGTGCCTTTCTTTCAGACCACACTGTGGAGAGAAAACCTAAGACAACTAGTATTGTGTTGGTTCATGTTCACAGCTGCCTGAACCAGTATCTTACATGGCATATTGCTTGGATGTACAGCACTTCAGTGCTCAGCTCAGGTCCCTCAGCTGTGCCTGTAGCACACTACTGCACCAGGCACAGAGAGGTCTGCAGAGCAAAGCTGGTGGTGCTTGGGATCAGCCGTTCATACTGTGTGTTTTGCACAGGACTGGTCTAGCACCCACAGTCTGAATACCCTTTGCCAGCGTGCATCACACACTTCCCTTGCACATACCCTCCAGTTACATTTCATCCAAAAGGAATTTTGTGTCAACTAAAGCACAGCAAAAGGAAGTAAATAGGATCAAAGATATGTGTCCAAAGCCCATTTACTATATGAACTGAATCCTTGCTACAGATGCACCTGCAGTCCCAAATGGTATCTATATGGATACACACAGAGTATCAAGACCTCATAATTTACCTTCACTTACATAAAAGTAAGAAAACTGCATTGCAACCTCCAACAATGATGCCTTCAAGAGCATGGCTAGGTGCATGTGCTGCATGTCCACGCACGTGCACAACAATATGAAAGCGTGATGCTTACTAAAATAAAAGACTGCCCAAGCAGTGACAGACAAAATGATGCAATTCAGGCCTCTCCTCAAGAATCAGACACAGGAGTTCCAGTTTTCTCTAGGAGGCATGTCATTAGGTTCATTCCAGATGGGAGGCTGGAAGTGAATTAGTACATGTGCATTGAGAATTATCATGGTACCAGGACACTAGACTAAAATGAGGTGCCAGATAAACTCATAGCCAGAACAGTGCAAATTGTGAAATATTTTAATCCTCTGTACAAGGAGATTGCGTGCAAACAAGGAATGAAGTAGGGCATCCCGAAAGAAAAGCATGTTTTCTTTTATTATATAGGCCTTTCACAACACTAGTTACAAACTTACAGAACATCTTGAGCCTGGTGTTTAGTAACACTACATTATACTGAATTTGCCATCTGATCCTTTGACAACTTTTTGTTAGATGGCTCTAAAAGAGTCATCCCAAATATACGGGAGTACAGAAAAAAGTGGCAGATGAGCTTCAACACTGTTGGGGTTTAGGGTTTCTTCCTTTTGTATTCTTTCTCTAAAGGAATTTTCTCTCATTTTTGTTGCTAACAATAATGATCAGTATTTAAGAGAGACAAAAGAAGTAACTACTTTCTCTCCGAGGAGCAGAGGTATAGCGAGAATTGCTCTGCGGGAAAAGGGACTAGGCACAGCTCCTAGGTAGGTGCCTTGCTCTCTTGGCCTCAGAAGGGGACGGTCGAGCTGCTGCTTGGCACGGGAACTCGCTGCTGCTGCCGGAGCCTAGCCCTGCCCTGCTTCTTGTGCTGTGGGTGAGCCTTTGCACATGAGAGCAGCCACTGAACTGGGACATTTTGGCACCCTGCCTCACTGGAAAAAAAGGATCCTTCACCATCTGCTGGGGTGCCTCAGGGGAAATCCCAGGATCTCCAAGCCCCTCTCCCTGTCCTGTTCCAGAGTCAGGCTGCCTCTATCCAGTTCTCCTGCCACTGCTCCTAGTTTTTCACTACACTGTAGCCACACACCCCTTGCCTGCTGGGATGCCCTGTGGTTTCAGCTGCAACTGCAGAGTTTCTGCTGGGTGAGCCCAGGGTGAGCCCGCCCTGCGTTCCAGTCACCACTCCAAGGTTCCTGCTGCAGCTCCTTTCACTATCCGGATGGGCACTGGGATAGGCTGCCCCTGAGGGTTTGTAAAGGAAGCCCCTTCCCATCCCTTCCACCACCTGTGTCCACCATTACGGCGAGAAGGAGCCAGCTGGAGCTGCGGCACAGCACCCCCTGCAGCCGCGGAGGAGTCATCACACACCCCGCCCTGCCGGGAGCCAGCAGCGCCCCTGCCGGCTGGGATCGGAACTGCACCAAAGGGGAAGTGCTTAAAGGGCGCAGACACTTTGTGGGGTTTCCTGTTCTTGTTCGTTGTTGCTGTTGTTGTTTCTTTGCCTTGTTATAGATACAAACACTAGTAAAGAACTGTTATTCCTTTTCTCATCTCTTTGCCTGAAAGCTCCTTCCTTTCAAAGTTATTATAATTTGGAGGGAAGGGAGTCATATTTTCCATTCCAAGGGAGGCTCCTGCTTTCCTTAGCAGACACTTGTCTTTCAATCAAAGACAAATGTTAAAGGAAAGATAACACATCCAGAGAAATCTTAATTACAGCTTTATCATGCTGAATCTAGAGTTATAGCTGAACTTCTAGTTCAGCTTTATAATGCTGAACTAGAAGTTATAGCTCTAGAGATCCTTTAGTTGACACAGCTCTCTCAAAACATCATTGCCTAAACATGCACCTGCAATGACAAAAAAAAGCTGTTGAAACTTAAAAGCAAGTATCCTTTTCAAAATATAAATAAGACTTTGGTATACCCACATCTCAAGTACAATGGCACACCACAAAAATATTGTGGAATTAGAGGAGGTTAAGGGAAGGACAACTAAGAAAACAAAGAGAAAGAGGATATTAAGCAGGTAAAGACTGCTCACTTCTAAGGAGAACGTGGAGGGTGGACTTGGTTGCGCTTTACAATCATAAAGGACAAAATGCATGAAAAGTATTATTGACCAAATGCTTCAACACTAAAGCTGGGAGTGGTCTCTTAAGGCACAGGTTACAGACAGATGAAAGTGGTAGTGTATTTCTGTATGCAGAAAACAGGGAACTTCTTGATCTTGTGTCTGCAAGAGTCAGGCAGTAAAAGTCTGGTCAAAAGGTATTCAATAAATCCACAGACAACTGGTCTATAAATTGCTAGAACTAGGGAAAGTTGTACTTCTAACATCCTAGATAGAATTCTGCATAGTAGGGGAAGACAAAGACTTTGGAAAGAGACAAAGCTGATATGCTTCCCTAAATAGCCCCTGGTTGCTGGGCTAGATGAACCATCCATCTGATTCACTAGTGTACTTCATATAAAAGTGGTGAGCTTACTGCAAGTACCATAAGTAGTAAGGAGACTGAAGAACTTCCCCAAAAAGCAAAAATACTTCAGAAGAGTTAAAAAAACCCCAGCTTTCTCCAATTTCAGTAAGTCTTATAAGAAGAAAAGGGAAAAGTTTTCATTCACCGTTCATAAAGAAAAATTTGGTTACATATTCACACAGCAATATCCCTTTTAAAGTGTAAAATATTCCCAAAATGAAACAATTATAACTACCAATTTCCAAAACTCCTGCAAAGTTTTCCAGCACCTTCTACTCCCTCCCATGGCCCATACCAACCCCTTCCAGTTCTCATATTTAAGAAAGATTAAACAGCAATGCAAACTTTATTCAAATGAGAACAAGACATCAATGTATAACAGGATTATATTTGCTGTCCTCTAGGAAATTTTTCTTTTACTGATGCTGCGTAAGTGAAAGTTTCCATTCAATTCCTGATAACAACATTTCTACCTGTCCATAACAAGTTCATAACTTGTAAACACTTTGCAGGAATAGTTCAGTATCTTATATGTTTGTGGGTTTATTAATAGTTTTGTAAAACTGAATATAGTTTGACATATTTTTGTGCATTTAGTCTTCTTTGGAGACCACTGAACAATTTTGCAGG